>NC_136420.1:136665080-137357580 GCF_052625555.1 Lactuca saligna
TTTTACAATGTGTGCCAAGGTGAGTTATTGTTTATACATCAAAAAAAACATAATTTTCTATGAATAAACAAACATTAGCTAGTCAAGTAGCTACGATGAAATTCATTGATTGGTCTCTAGCAAGCCGCATAAGAAAACCAATATCAATCCATCAAAAACCAGAACTTACATAATCTTATTCACCAGATTGAGCCCTAGATAAGTAAATTGAAGCATAACAACGATTTAAATTAACTAGAACCCGTTCAAAGTCAATAATCGCAAGTCAATAACATATAAAACCATATATTAACTACAATGGAATGTGTTTACTTTAAATAAATTATGAGTAATGATATGCATAATTTGGAGGAGCTTTGTTGGGCTATAGTTAGTGGGCCAGTATGGTGTTTTCTAGTCCATTTCTAGTTTCTTGTTTTGGGCCTTGTTGATTGGTCTGTATATGTAACCAGCTGACTTGGTCAGTCTTAGTTTTCTTTGAGTCTAGGTTGTTCTGTTTTTAGCTCCTAGTTTACAGTTCCTCTATGTTATCGTTTGATGTAATCGCTTCAAATTGGCATGCTTGTTGATGAATAAGGAACTCGAATTTCAGAAATATTTGTGTTCCATATCACTTTAAGCTCCTTCAAGTGGTATCAGAGCATAAAACCCCAAAATTTGTGTGATTCAGAGAGTAAAGTGAGTCAGCTATGGTAGAAGAAACAACACAGTTTCAAAGCCCCTGCATACCAAAATATGATGGAGATTATGATCACTGGAGTATGGTCATGGAGAATCTCCTTCGATCAAAAGAGTATTGGAAAGTGGTTGATGAAGGGTACCAGAAGATAAAAGAAGGAGAGCAAGTCACGGCGACTCAACAGAAGAACTATGATGATATCAAGCTTAAAGATCTAAAAGCTTGCAACTATCTCTTCTAATCGATAGACAAATCGATCCGCAAGACCATATCGCGGAAAGAGACGTCCAAACATATATGGGATGCTATGAAGGTCAAGTACCAGGGAAATGCCAGAGTAAAAAGAGCCCAATTACAGAGGCTTCGACGGGAATTCGAAATATTGGAGATGAAGATAGGTGAGACAATCACATAATACATAGGGTGTGTCATGATCATAGCAAATGACATGTGAAATTCAGGAGAGGACATGCATGATGTAAATATTGTCAAAAAGATACTTCGCACCATGACAGAAAACTTTAATTTCATGGTGTACAATAGAAGAATCTAAGGATTTGGATGCAATGACAGTAGATGAATTACAAAGCTCATTACTAATACATGAACAGAAGATCAGACGTAAGCAAAATCAAGATTAGGTCTTAAAGGTGGAAAACGATCAGAACGCCAATCGTGGAAGAGGAAGAGGCAGAGGATCTTCCAATCGAGGAAGAGGAAGAGGTTGTGGCAGAGCTCAATCAAACAATTGAATTTGATAAATCTACAATTGAATGTTTCAAATGCCATCAATTTGGACATTTCCAATATGAATGTCCAAATGGTGACCGTGCTGTAAACTGTGCTGAATACGAAGATAATGAAGAATTGCTCTTGATGGCTTCGGTTGATATTGAAGAATATGAAAAGGAGGCACATTTATTGATGACAACTGTAGATGAAGGAAATTCAGGAAAGGGTGGCATTTGGTTCTTGGATTCAGCATGCTGAAATCACATGTCAGGGTCAAAGGACTGGTTCATATGCATTGATGAGACGTATGAACAGTATGTCAAGCTCTAAAATGATCATAGGTTGGATGTGAAAGGCTTAGGGGATATCAGTCTAACAGTGGATGGCATCTCACAAGTCATTACAAATGTCTATTGTGTACCTCTATTAACATCTAATCTCATTAGTGTTGGGTAGTTACAAGATAAGGATTTGACATTTGTAATTCAAGGACGTATGTGAAAGGCATATCACCCTCAAAGGGGCCTAATTATTACATCCAAAATGACAAGGAAAAAAATGTTCCCTGTATTTGCATCTTCAAAGACAACCTCATACAAATGTTTGCAAGCACCCAAATCTGGCATAAGAGGTTCGCTCATGCTATTCATAAAGCTATTAGAACCATGATGTTCAAAAGAATGGTAAAGGGACTACCATCAATCGTAAAAAAAGCATAAAATGTGTGAGACTTATGTAATAGGAAAGCAACAAAGAGATGCTATTCTTAGGAAAAGCGAATGGCAAGCTACTAAAAGACTGTAGCCGATCCACACAGATCTATGTGGACCCATCACTCCAGCTTCAAACAGTGGAAAAATGTACATTCTCGTGTTTATAGATGATTATACACGCAAGACTTGGGTTTATTTCCTATCTCATAAAAATGAAAACTTTGATGTGTTCAAAATTTTCAAAAGCTTTGTGGAAAAGGAAACTGGTATGAGCATTAAATGTCTAAGAAATGATAGGGGAGGAGAGTTCACCTCTAATCCATTCAACATGTTATGTGAATCAGAGGGCATTAAAAGACAACTCACAGCCGCCTACACCCCACAGCAAAATGGGGTTGTAGAGCGGCGAAATCGAACCATAGAAAACATGATTTGTTGACTTTTAGCTGAGAAATCAATGCCCAAGTATTTTTGGCTGGAAGCAGCAAAATGGGCTTGTCACGTGATGAATGGGTGCATTAGCAGGAGTCCTGATGATAAAGTACCAGAAGAACTTTGGACCATCAAAAAACCAAGTGTTGAGCACTTCAAAGTTTTTGGATGTATTCGGTATGTCCACATTCCTGCACAGATGAGAACAAAATTGGATGCTAGAAGCCACAAGTGTGTGTTCCTTGGAATCAATCAAGAACCAAAAGCTTATCACCTCTATGATCTCATAAGCAAGAAGATTGTAATCAGCATGGATGTCATATTTGATGAAGATGCAACCTAGGAATGGTATAAAGAAAGTCAGAAACAGGAAGAATTGATTATAGAAGGAGAAAATCTTGATTGAGAAACCCCTAATACAACTGAGGAGGAAGAACATGCTCCAGCTGCTCCTCAAGGTATGAACCCTCCTCAAACTTCCCATGATGAATCTAATGAAGGTGAAAACCCAAGTCCAACAGCTACAATTGATTCTGATACACAAACCGGACCATCCACCCGAGTATGAAGACCTCTGGTTTGGATGGAGGACTACCACACAGATCAAGACTTATTCAATTAAGATGAAGCAGGGTTTGCAATGTACAGCTCAATAGATGATCCAATAACATATGAAGAAGCGTTCAAATATGAAAATGGGTTAAAGCAATGGAAGCTGAAATAGCAGCCATTGAGAAAAATCAAACATGGGAATTAGTAGAAGCACCACCTGAAGCAAAAACCAATTGAGGTAAAATGGCTATTTAAAACAAATATCAATGAATAGGGAGAGGTAGATAAATATAAAGCAAGGCTTGTGGTAAAAGGTTATGAAGTTTTTTCCCCTGTAGCTCATTGGGATACTATCAGAACCTTATTGGTTGTGGTTGCACAAAGAAATTGGACAGTCTACCAGCTAGATGTTAAAAGCGCATTTTTGTATGGTGAACTCAAGGAGACAGTCCATGTAGATCAACCAAAAGGGTTTTTCAAGCAAGGAGCAGAAAGAAAAGTGCACAGGCTGAAGAGAGCCCTATACAGCTTAAAACAAGCTCCTCGAGTTTGGTTTAACCGTATTGAAAGCTACTTTAAACGTGAATGGTTCAAGAAAAGTAGCTATGATCATACTCTGTTCATAAAGAAGGTTTGGAACAAAGTAATCATAGTGAGTCTGTATGTCAATGACCTAATATATGTTGGAAATGATCCTATGATGTGTGAGTACTTTAAGAAGTCAATGAAATGTGAATTCGAAATGACAGATCTAGGAAAAATGAAGTATTTTCTTGGTGTGGAAGTGCATCAAAGCTCATATGGAATCACATTATGTCAAGCCCAATATGTGAAGGAAATTCTGGAAAGATTTTGCATGTGGGAAGCAAATAAAGTGAAGAATCCAATTGTCCCTGGTACAATCTTAATGAAGTCCACAGAAGGGGAGGATGTAAATAGTACCAGATATATGAGTCTCATAGGAAGTCTGATGTATCTAACAGTCACACATCTAGATTTAATGTATGTGGTTAGTCTGTTGTCTAGATTTATGGCAAACCCCAAGGAGGAGCACATGGTAGTAGCAAAATGGGTACTAAGATATGTAAAAGGCACCAGGAACTTTGGGTTGCATTTTGAAAGGAACCTCAATAAAAAGCTAAAAGTGTATATAGATAGTGACTATGCCCATGACATTGAATATCGAAAATGCACTTCTTGGTATATATGTTTATTCAGTAGGGCTGCAATATGTTGGAGCTCTCGTAAGCAGGAGATAGTCACGTTATCAAAAACTGAGGTTGAGTATGTTGCAGCAATAACATGTGTATGTCACTGTGTTTGGTTGAAAGGCCTGCTTGAGGAACTTGAGGAGAAACCAATCGAAATTGTTGGAGTCCTATGTGATAAGAGCTCAACCATAAAACTATCAAAGAATCCGGTGTTACATAGGGAAACAAAACATATAGATGTTCGATTCCACTATCTAAGAAACTTGGTGAAGCAAGGAGTAGTGAAGCTTGAATTTTGCATGTCTAAAAAACAGCTAGCTGATGTTATGACTAAACCATTGATGTTGGATACTTTCGAGATGATCAGGAAGTAGATGAGAGTGAAAGAAGTTAAACAATAAGCTTGATGCTTTCTTGTTTAAGGGAAGATTTGTTGGGCTATAGTTAGTGGGTCGGGAAAATGACTTAAAAGCCCAACGAAGTTTCCAAACCGTTTAAAAAACCCCAATAATGTTTTGTCTGTTCAAAAAAACCCAACAAACATAACATTTTATCTAAAACGCCCAACTAAGTTACACTTTCTCGAAAGTCAAATAAGAGAAACAGATGACGTGGCTTATTACCGTATCGGAAAAATGACTTGTTAGACCAACAAAGTTTCCAAAACGTTTAAAAAACTCCAATCATGTTTTGACTGTTAAAAAAAACCCAACGAACTTAAACAAAACAAAATTGGAATTTTCTGAACAGTTTGAAACTTTGTTGGATTTTTTAGACAAAAGGTTAAGTTCGTTGGGTTTTTTTGAACAAATAAAACATGATTGAAGTTTTTTGAATGGTTTGGAAACTTCATTGGGCTTTTAAGTCATTTTCCCTTAGTGGGTCAGTATGGTGTTTTCAAGTCCATTCTAGCTTCTTGTTTTAGGTCGTTTTGATTGGTCTCCATATGTAACCAACTAACCTGGTCAGTCTTAGTTTTCTTTGAGTCTAGGTTGTTCCATTTTTAGCTCCTAGTTTATAGTTCCTCTATGTTACTGTTTGATGTAATGGCTTCAAATTGGCCTACTTGTTGATGAATAGGGAACTCGAATTCCAAAAATATTTGTGTTCCATATCACTTTCAGCTGCTTCCAGCTTCTGTTTGTTGGCGCAATCGGGTGGGAGAAAAAGAGACGTTTGTGTTGTGGTGTTTGCTTGGAGGAAAGGGTAACGATAATCGAGAGACCAATGTAGAAAGGAGATTCGAGAGAGTGTCAATAAAAGAGTTCGGTGAGGGGAAATCTCGTTATGTGTAATTATGTATGTGAATGTGTGTAGTGTAGCGCTGTATTTATCAATTAGGCCGATTTGAATGAGCCCATTTGGCCAATTTGGGTTATAGTCATGTAAATCCTACTAACTGTTATTTTTGTCTTTAATTAGTCAAGTTTTTTATGACTTTTGAAGGTTATTTAAGTAACATAATTAATTTTTAATAAGGTAATTTTTTAAATTCCTTGTTGTAGCCGTTAGAATGAGTTGATGTAGACAATTATAGAATATGTTCTTTCCACATCAATATTCCACATGTATATTTGAATTTAAATGAGAAAGGTTGTTAGTTTTCCTTCATAATTAAGCATCACAATGTACTGGTCACTCTCAATATCAATTTTAGCTAGGGTTTTTGCTCGTAGATTTCTATTAAGTGTAAGTGACATGAGTTGCACGAAGAACATTTCACTGATCTTAGGGTTTTCTCGATACTTTGAACTATATGGCTAAAGAACAGTATGAAACTATTTACATGAAAGTTGATATGAACTTTAATGGTGTTTTGATTGCACATCCATGCTCTTATGATGGAGATGATCATTTTTATTTACTGATGTGGAGTGTGTTGGGATAGATTATGATGTGTGTATGGAATTTTTAGTAAGATTCACTAGAAAAAGTATTTGCGACTATCTTTATAATCGCCCTTTTTCAATTGGTATTAGCTTATTAGGTCTATGGGAAGTGATTTGGAGTATGCTGATTTCCTTGATACAGCTTATGATGAACCAGAAATCCTAATTTCCATTTTCATGGACCACATAATGGATAGTTTAGAGGATTGGTTTGACTCAAATACTGATGAGACTGGTATTGTTATTCATGGTGAAGAGAATGTGAAAAGAATTAGGAATCACCAACTTTTTTAAAAATGACCCATTCTTTTTATAAAAATAAACTAAGGAAACCACTTTTGTTTTATATGATTATTACACTTTTATAAAGTATTATTTAAAAAAATGAAAGAGGCATACTTGATTATTTAATTCAAGAAAACCATACCCTACTATCTCCCCCCCCCCCCACCCCTCCCTCACCTTCTTATTTCGACTGATAGCCCCCCCCCCCCTCCCTTTCATTCCATCTTCTTCATTTTCTTAACCTCCATCTTCAAGAGCAAGTTCATCCTCTCAAGATTTATCTGATGGGTTTTAGATACAAGAACTTTCCCTATGTGCACATACAACCCTATAGCTTGGATCTAGGTTTCACTAATTGAACATGCAACATATCCAAGACTTTCATGGCTAGATCTAATGTAAACTAACAATCAAAATCATATGAAAACAGATCTAGAATAATACCTTGAGTTACTTGCTTGAAACCTTCTTCTTCTTGGAGCTTAGAGTCACAAATGTCACTCCTCTAATAGCTTACAAACATCAACCAGCAAGAAGATGATTTGAGAGAGATGAGGAAGAGGGAAATCGGCTCTAGGGTTTCTCCAATCACAAGAGTGGCTGATTTCCTCAACCCTATGGGTCTATTTATACTGTGAGCTCCTAAGGTTTCACCTTAAAACCCTAATTGGATAACTTAGCCTCAACGCAATCCAAATCCTTTCCTAGATAAGTCCTTGGATGATTTTAGGTGATCCACATCCCTAAAATCGTCCAACCCATATCAATAAGGGTTATCAGCTCAAAATACAACTTTCACACATTTGACAGTTTATACCCCTTTATTCAATTAATCTCTTTAAGTCACCAAATTAATTCCTAATTAATTTATGACTTATATTAATCAAATAATATTAATATTCCTATAATACATTAATAATAATATCTCTTCTCTCTAAATCACCCTATCAAGTTGCTATGGTGAAGGCAACCCAAAAGAACCATGCACAACCGGGTCAAGTACTTACCAAAAATAGTTACAGCCTTAGACACTAATCCAACAGTCTCCCACTTGGATAAGTCTAGTAACTATAAACGCAAACACAATCTGATTAGCAATCGTAGCTCTCAAAGACGCTGTCAACTCTGATCTTATTAGTAACTTGTCCTTTAGATAAGGGATCGTACAGTCCTCTGTTTTGATATCGTGCAGACGATTATTATACTTGTCGTCCAGCAACTATTTTCTTGATCTCAGATTTATTCGACATAGAACTTAATTGAACACATCAATTCAGTCCTGATCGGGCCCGACACATAAGTCAAATCAAATCATCAAGCGGCCGTGATATCGCTTTTACCCTCTTAGGATAAAAAGTAACAGATAAACTTCGACTTATATGCATTTACTTATCGACTAACCAACTATACACAATAATGCGTTTTATGACATCAATTTAATGATGCGGTTTTGCATTATCAATGTATAACCAATTAGTAAATAATAAACCATATATCTAGGTTTTAAGACCAAATGATATTATCATCTTGCGATCACTCCAAGGTGATTCCAGCAAGCGTGGGTTTATTCCAATGCCAAAACTTGTTCATAAGCACTCATGAACGTTCCAGCAAACCTTTGCTATGTCTAATACCATTTAGACAATCTACACACCAATTCATGAGAATCTTCATTCATACCTACTTCCAACATATGAACGATTTTGGACAGTTTGAATAATTCGATTATTCTTAATAAACTCAATTATTCTGGAAGTCAAAACATGCAAAGTGAAACAATAGCTAAACAATCAACATAAAATAGTAACTTTACTTATAAACAATACTCCTTTATTTAATCATCAAATGTCAATTACATTTACCTATTACACGTTTCTAAAACTATCTAATCTAAACTAATATCATCCTTCAGCCCAATACTCCTAGCATGCTGCAAGTGCTTAACCCTGCTCAGTCCCTTCGTAAGCGGATCTGTTGGGTTATCTTCTGATGATATCCTCTTAAGTACGAGGTGTCCTTCTTCTACTTGATGCCTAATAAAGTGATATTTTCTGTCGGTATGTCGAGATCTACCATGATCCCTCGGTTCCTTGGTCAAGGCAACCGCTCCTTCATTATCACAGAAAATTTCCATGGGCTCCTTTATAGCAGGCACAACTCCAAGATTGCCAATGAAGTTCTTTAGCCAGATTGCCTCTTTTGACGCTTCGCTTGCTGCAATATACTCTGATTCGCACGTTAAATTAGCTACAGTTTCCTGTTTGGAACTTTTCCAAGTTATCGCTCCTCCATTAATGGTAAATATCTATCCCGACTGCGAACGGTAGTTGTCCCTGTCGGTCTGGAAACTGGCGTCACTATATCCTCGCACCTTTAAGTCATTACTCCCTCCGAAAACTAGAAACCATTCCTTGGTCCTCCGAATGTACTTAAGGATGTTCTTGACCGCAATCCAATGTGCTTTGCCAGGATTCCCTTGATATCTGCTGACCATGCTCAAATCAAAGGCCACATCAGGACGAGTGCAAGTCATAGCATACATAATTGAGCCAACTGCGGAAGCGTAAGGTACTCGGCTCATCTCAGCTATCTCAGCTTCGGTACTCGAACTTTGAGTCTTACTCAATTTGGTATTACTTTGTATCGGTAGTTCTCCCTTCTTTGAGTTTTCCATACTAAAATGTTTTAGTACCTTATCTAAGTAAGTATTCAGACTAAGTCTTATTAGTCTCTTACTTCTTTCTCTCACTATCCTTATTCCCAATATATAGGAAGCCTCTCCGAGGTCCTTCATAGCGAAGCACTTCCCAATCTAGGACTTTACTTCCTACAGAGTCGGAATGTCGTTTCCTATGAGCAGTATGCCATCGACATACAAAACGAGACAGGTAACTATGCTCCCACTGGCTTTGACATACACACATGATTCATCTTCGCTTCGTACAAATCCAAACTCTTTAACTTTCTCATCAAAGCAATGATTCCATCTGTGAGACGCTTGCTTAAGTCCATAAATGGACTTCTCAAGCTTGCACACTTTATTGGGATGCTTCGGATCGACAAAACCCACTGGCTGAGCCACGTAAACATCCTCAGCCAACTTCCCATTAAGGAAAGCGGTCTTGACATCCATTTGCCATATCTCATAATCATGAAATGCGGCAATAGCTAGCATCACCCTAATAGATTTTATCTTCGCAACTGATGAGAAGGTCTCATCATAGTCAACTCTGGGAGTCTGAGTAAAGCCCTTCGCAACCAATCGCGCCTTGTATGTGTGCACATTCCCATCCATGTCGGTCTTCTTCTTAAAGATCCATTTGCACCCAACCGTCTTACGTCCGGGCACATTTTCAACCAAATTCCAAACTTGGTTGTCATACATGGACTGAATCTCGCTGTCCATCGCCTCTTTCCATTTTACATACTCTGGGCCTGCCATGGCTTCCTTATAGCAATTAGGTTCATCTAGATTTATTAGTGTACTATCACTAATATAAGTGTTCCCTTCGGTAGTGATATGAAAACCATACAACTGGGTTGAACTCTAACTCTTTCGGAACGTCTAAGAGGTAAGGATTGGTCAATAGGCTCAATCGGAGTCTCCTCCTTGGGTTGAGTGCCAGCAGTAGAGGTTCCTTCAACACTCGACTCTTGAATTTCTTCAAGATCGATCTGCCTCCCACTGTCTCCTTGGCTTATGAGTTCTCTCTCTCGGAAAACCCCTCTCCTCACAACGAAGACAACATTGTCACTCAATCTATAGAAGAGATATCCAAAGGATTTCTGTGGGTAGCCGATGAAAATACATCGCTCACTACGAGGTTCGAGCTTGTCATGAGTATCTCATCTTACAAAAGTCTCGCAACCCCAAACCTTGATATGTGCCAACGAGGGAGCCTTCCCTATCCACATCTCGTGAGGTGTTTTGGCAACCTTCTTAGTAGAGACTTGGTTAAGGATATGGGCAGCAGTCTCTAAGGCATACCCCCAAAATGAGATAGGTAGTGAAGCACGACTCATCATAGAACGAACCATGTCTAACAAAGTTCGATTGCGCCTTTCTGCCACACCATTCAACTGTGGTGTCCTAGCTGGTGTCAATTGTGAAACTATTCCACATTCCTTGAGATAGTCGTGGAATTCAAGACTTAGGTACTCTCCTCCTCGATCGGATCGAAGCATCTTGATTTTCCTGCCCAACTGATTCTCCACTTCATTCTTGAACTCTTTGAACTTTTCAAATGTTTTAGACTTGTGCTTGATTAAGTAAATATATCCATATCTACTATAATCATCGGTGAAAGTCACGTAGAAGCGGTTTCCATCCTTTGTGATGGATCTAAAGGGCCC
This sequence comes from Lactuca saligna, assembly GCF_052625555.1. NCBI lineage: Eukaryota > Viridiplantae > Streptophyta > Magnoliopsida > Asterales > Asteraceae > Lactuca > Lactuca saligna. Next base: position 136,675,927 of record NC_136420.1, read on the forward strand.
ACATACATCGGTATGTATGAGATCCAATAATCCCTCACCCCTCTCCCAAGTGCCAGTGAAGGGTGACTTGGTCATCTTTCCAAGTAAACAAGATTCACACGTGTCATCTTCCCTAAGGTCGAATGACTCCAACACTCCATCCTTTTGGAGTTGGGCTATGTGTTTCTTGTTGACATGACCAGGACGACAATGCCACAAAGATGCTTTATCCATACTATTGGAAGAATCTATACACAACACATCATTTCCTAGGTTATCTACAACCATAACAGTTTCATAAATTCCATTACAAGGCATTACTTCAAAGTATAAAACACCATTTAGATAAGCATAAATAGAACCATTCATATTATTAAACTAATATCTAAATCCTTGTCTAAACAAACCATGAAATGAAATGATGTTTCTTGGCATATCTGGCGAGTAGCAACAATTGTTTAAATCTAAACCTAATCCATTACTAAGCTCTAAAGAATACACTCCAATCTTGGTGATAGGCGACGATCTTCTATTTCCCATGATAAGATTTATTCTTCCTTGCTCCACATCTTCATCTCTTCTTAGTCCCTGCAAATCAGAACAAATGTGGTAACCACATCCTGTATCAAGAGCCCAAGAAATAGTATGAGATGAATTATTAGATTTAATTGTGTATATACTTGCAAAAGATGGCTTGATCTTTCCATCCTTGATGGCTTGCAGATATTCCGGGCAGCTTCTTTTCCAATGCCCTATTTTGTGGCAATGATGGCCCTCTGCCTCCTTCGGGTTAGGGTTGGGCTTAGCAGGATCAACTTTGGTCCCACTAGAAGAGGGACCATCTTGGGACTTTCCTTTGCGGTGTCTTTTTGTTGGAGCCTTCCTCTTCTTTCCCTTTCCCTGCCCTATAGCCAAAACAGGAGCAGCGGTTGGTGCAACAGACTTGTCTTTTAGGTTGCTCTCAGCAGTCCTTGGAGTTTGCTTAGGGTGACATCTTCCTTGTTCATGTGGTAGGTCATCCTAAATTGGTTGTAGCATGAAGGCAAGGAATTAAGAACAATGTCGATGGCCAAATCTTCCCCAAAGTTAACATTTAACTTGCGAAGACGATCAACATATCGTTGCATCTTTTGCAAGTGAACAGTCAACGATTCTCCATTTCCCATCTTAGCGGTGATCATGTTAGTGATGATCTCGTAGCGCTCTTGCCTCGCGCTTTGGTGGTACCTCTCCATCAAGTCTTGATACATTTCATAGGGATACATGTCCTCATAGGACTTTTGGAATTCTTGGTTCATAGTGGCTATCATGATGCAATGGACCTTCGTTGCATCACGTTCATGTGTCTCAAAGACTGCCATCTCTTCGGGAGTAGCGATTTCCAGATTGACCTTCTCGAGCTTTTCGTCGAGGACATACTCTTTGTCCTCATAGCGTGCAATGGTGCGAATTTATCTTATCCATTCGCTAAAGTTCGTACCATCGAAGGTCACCTTTTGGCAAAGACTCATTGATATTGCCATATTTATACTTATTTTTAGGCAGTATTTAAGTACATTTTTATTAATAAATTGATAATATGTGCAGAATAGTGATATTTATGAGTTTAAATTGTTATTTTCAGTCAATACAAAGGATTTTCGAAGAGAGGGACCAGAGGTGACAAAATGGGGAACATGGGAGGCTTGGAAGACAAGAAAATAATAATTTCATAATAAGAGCTTAATTCACGACGTGGCGGTGAAGCCCACGACGTGGCACGGGTGTTCCAGTAGATAAACATCGCGACGCGGAGGATTTCCTTGAAGGATACGTTTTACTTGGAGCCCACGACGTGGCGCATATGGCCACGACGTGGCGCGGGTTTTTGAGGATTATATAAGTTCTCCTATTATTACGAATAAAGGGACTTTTGGCAGAAGAAAAGGAGTTCCAGGAGACGTTTCAGAAGAGAAGAAAGGTCCTGAAAGAGGGATTTCAACACCAAAAGAAGTAAAGTTTTATATTTAGTTGATTATAAACATGTTTTTCATTAGTTTTAGCTATGCTAGTTTAATTACTATGATGAGCAGCTAAATCTAGCTACTTTTGCTTAGCTAGATGAAGCTTTGAACTTATGAATAGTTATATGTTTATGGATTAATTTGAGTTGGTAAGAGTTGTTTGTGTTTGATTTGTATAACCTAGCATGTTATTATTTGCTTATCTAATTGCTAGATTGCATGTTCTGTGTAGCTTAGTGACTATGAAACTACATGAACTTGTTTACCTAATAATTTAGTGAACATTAAATTGTTAGAGCTAGGATTGACCAATCTTAGTTAGTAATTAGGCTAAATAAATCTTAGCTGTGCTAGAGAACGTAAATTGTGACCATAATTGCGTTTATACAACAAATCTTACATAGCATATTCACATTCATAATTAGTTCTGTGTTTAATTATGTGTGAACATACATGGTTTAACATGAATTAGTTACTTATTGGTAAGATAGAACTAAATTACTAATATAACTAAAACCCAACTTAATAACCCATAATCATTAGCTCGCCATAAGGAAGAAGTGGATTCAACTAAGCAAGAGTGTGTTTTTATTAATTTGATTAAGTTCATTTGATCTTGCAAAATCAGATAAAACCCCCTTATTAAATTTGTTAATAAATTAGGTTAATTTATTAGTAATTAGGTTAATTAGTAACACCGTTCCCTGTGATCGACACCCGACTTACCTAAGCTATACTGTAATCTGACTAGGTACACTGCCTATAAGTGCATAGTTAGTCTAAGTTTGTTAGGTTATAAATATTAAAATTAATGGGTACTTTCGTGCACATCACTCATAAACGTAAATGAGTTAGCAGCAGCGTTGTTTGCGTTCGACATCTACAAATAGAAAGGACAAAGTTTGATTAGAATTTGGATCCCTAATTAAACACCCAAAATGAAAAATTAGGCCTAGGACCCAACAACATTATTTACATATTAGAAAAGGGATGTCGTAATCCAACACGCAAATAATTTGGAGGTAAGTGAATGACGATTCACTAATTCTTCACCTTGAAAACATAACCTTAAGTTTTTTTGAGAATTCCTAGATTTTGAGATTCATTGAACTTTTCAATGGCATGTTTAAATCTCGATATGCCCCTCTAGATTGTGACTGGGATACCGAGGATCACAAAGCGGGTGTGAATTACCATGCAAATCTACATGGTGCCTTCATTGTTACAATCATCTATTCGATGTGCCGGTAAACCACAGACGTTCCATCGAACTATGATAAACAATGAATCACCCTTTGCCACCTTTGCTTAGAACCAATTAGTGTGTCGGCAAACCACACACGCTCCACTAACTTTTTAGCAAGGGTGCAAAGTGCAATTTCATGGGATTGCATCAATTCACTTTTCCTAAAGTAACTAAGATTGGGAATTTTATAAAATAGTTTAGTTACTTTATAGGTTCATTATACTTATTAATAAGGAGAGAGACTTTCCCTATCCTACCCGTTCGACTCACAACCCTCCACCAGTCAAGCAAGCAGTGGGTGTGAGTGTACACCCATTAAGCGTCATTTTATAGGCAGCAACCTTATACCCATCTTATAGACCGGCTTCGTGAATGAGACCTACTAACGGTAAGACTAGCATTTTAATTTTACTTATATATATATATATATATATATATATATATATATATATATATATATATATATAAAAGCCTTTAATAATATAATAGTATAGGGTTGAATTTTAAACTTGTAAAACTCTAGGGTTTGAAATTTAAATTCTTCTAAATTAAACTATTAATCACAAAATTCAAATTTCAAAACTTCGGGTTAGAAATTGAACTTTTCAAAACAATAGGGATCAAATAATAAATAATTCAAATTAAAAAATTAATTTCATAATTATCTATATTTGACCTAATTAAATTTTAGTCATTAGATAATTAGCAAATAATCTTAAATAGTCCAATATTTAACATATAAATAATCAATATTTAAAAGATTTGAAATTATCTATATTTATGTCAAGGATAATCATTAAATTTAGTTAAAATTCGGATTTTTACATAATAAAACGATTTAGGTATCAATCCAAGACAAAACAGCAATAAAATCCCAAATTATCCTCTGTCTGACGCTCGGACTCGCCGAGTAGGGCCAACTCATCGAGTCCAAATACTGACTCGCCGAGTTGGGTCGAACAGAGGTGAAGAAAAATGATTTCCAGCAAGCAAAACAGTTAAGCATCACATTCAATTGAAACCAATCATAGCTCTGATACCACTGATGGGTTTTAGACATAATAACTTTCCTTATGTGCACATACAACCCTATAGCTTGGATCTAGGTTTCACTAATTGAGCCTGATACATTCGTTATTCTCATTTTTATTGGGCCTTGTTTACCAATTTCATGTTATTGGGCCTTTGTGGTCCATTTACATGCTTATTGGGCCTGATACATTCGTTACATGTTTATTCGGCATTAGTGACCCATTTACATGCTTATTGTGTCTAATACTTTCATTACATGCTTATCGGGCCTTAGTAACCCATTTACATGCTTATGGGGTCTGATACTTTCATTACATGTTATTGGGCCATAGTGACCGATTTACATGCTCGATAGGTCTTGTATACTCCTTGCATGTTTATTGGGCCTTGTTAACCCATCTACATGCTCGACGGATCTTGTATACTCATTTCACATTCATTGGGCCTTGTAACCTAAATACATACATGGAAACGTTATTTGAAACATTAAATAGTGTGTTACAATATTCGTGTAAACATAGTTAAGTTTCTTGTGAGACATTCTTTCATTCATACCTACCTAGTGTACAACTTGCAGTCCTGTAGTTATAACTAGAGTCTCGTGGAGGGAGAGCGAGAGTTTGTGTATAGATCTATACGGGGTTGACAGCCCCGTACCTAAGTTGTTCGCTACGGTTAGACTAGGCCAGTCTAGGGTGACAAACGTCTTACCTTAAACAAGCGACGCCTGAAAAACATCATGACAAGCTGATCGGCCATATCAAGTATGGTTATAACGACTCACATAGAAATTAACTCCACTGTAAAATTTACGGAATACATATACATTACTGCAGTTACGATACTATACAAACACCATTTTATGGTCTTTGGGTTTAAGACCACAACACTTTTACAAGCAGAAAATATCGGATTTTCTGGGAAAACCTACATTATACATTACCTTCTACTTACAATAGAAAACATATGATGTCTGAAATACACTCTTTATACACTTTTCAAATCAGAAACACACATGCTTTAATACAGGATTGATACAAAGCGTTCAAACCTTTTTTTTTCAAAAAATATCGGATTTTCTGGTGTTTACAAAGTGATACGAACTTTTCATACCAATATACTTATGAACTCACCAACATTATATATGTTGACCGTTTTCAAAATAACTTGTATTCTCATAAAATCGTTAAGCGGCGTGGTCACCAAGAACACATGGATTTTGCTGTATTTTTGTCATCATCATACACTTATATTTTGGAATGTAATTTGCAATCCAATACACTTATGTAAACAATGATGGTTGTATTAGTGTATGTGTGATGATGATATTTGTCTTGATTCAATTATATACACTGTGATGGTATTGCAAGATGAAGTCACCTATAGGGATGAGATTTAGAACCGGAAAACCGGACCGAAACTGGAATCGGACCGGAACCGAAACCGTTAGAACCGAAATATGTAAAACCAGTCCGAGTCCCGGGTTTAAAGAATGGATCTATCCAGGTTCTAGGTAATCCGGGTTTCGGGTCCGGGTAAACCGGGTTTAAGAACCGGAACCAGTTTTAGGGGCCGAAACCGATTTCCATGAAAAGTTTAAAACATGCATATCTCATTCGTTTGAAGTCGGATTGGCATGAGCTTTTTTCCATAGTATAGTTAAAAAATTTAACATGATTTTAGACTATAATTTGATCGTTTTTGAGTTTATATTCATTGACTTATAGTCTCTTAAAGTCAGGATATCAAAGCTGGAAATTTTATGTTTTTCAGCTTTAATTTGTATTTTGTGATAGTTTTAAAATATTCATATCTCATTCGTTTAAAATCGGATTGGCATGAGGTTTTTTCCATGGTATAGTTTATAGTTTGTACATGATTTTAGAGTATAATTTTGTCATTTTGGGGTTTATATTCATTGACTTATAGTCTCTCAAAGTCGGGATATCAAAGCTGGAAATTTTATATTTTGTAGCTTTTTTTATATTCTGTAATAGTTTTAAAACATGTATATCTCATTCGTTTGAAGTCGGATTGGCATGAGGTTTTTTCCAGAGTGTATTTTATAGTTTGTACATGATTTTAGAGTATAATTTTGTTATTTTTGAGTGTTTATTCATTGACTTATTGCCTCTCAAAGTCGGGATACCAAAGCTGAAAATTTTATGTTTTTCAGCTTTCTTTGTATTTTGTAATAGATTTAAAACATGCATATCTAATTCGTTTGAAGTCGGAATAGCATGCGATTTTTCCCAAAGTGTAGTATAGAGTTTTTACATGATTTTAGACTATAATTTTGTCATTTTTGGTTTCATATTAATTGATTTATCGTATCCCAAAGTTGGGATATCAAAGCTGCGAATTTTCTTTTTTTTTCTCAGCTGTATTTTTGTATTTTGTGAAATTTTAAAACATGCATTCGAACCACTTTACCCAGTTCCCCGTGTTTTTCGGTTTTAGACCCACTTTACCCGGTTCCATTTGATCCACTTTGATATTTCCGGGTTTTCCGGTTCTAGACCCACTTTACCCGGTACCTTACCCGGAACCGAATCGGAACCGGTTCCTATATACCGGTCTGGTTTCTGATCCTAAAAAATCTCGTTAACCAGTTCCCGAGTCTTCCAGGTCCGGGTCTACCGGTCCCGGTTTGGACCCACTCTTATCCCTAGTCACCCAAACCCCTGGGCGTTTCCATCGTTCCGGTTCGGGGGTGTGACAGTTGAAGAATATTCATTTCTGGTCCCTGTAGTTGGTGCGAACTTACATTGTATGCCCAGTTTCGCAAATAGGGGAGTGTTTCGCATCTTTAGCTGTTTTTGGCGCAAGAGGTCCCTATAGAATTCTGTTATTGATGGTTTTTACCCGGATTTTGGAAAATCTTGCAAATTACACCCAAAAGTCGAAAATTTTCATAAATTGGAAATTTTTTCGAGGCTTTTTCGTGATAGTTTTTCTGTGCAAGTTTTTAGGGAGTTTCATTTTTGGTACAGATCAAGGGGGAGTATTGTAAAGTTCATTCCTCGGGCGCTTCTCTCCCTTAAAGGGTTTTATAATCATTTTTTGATTATAAAAAGGAGGAGAATGATGGGTATTCGAAACGGCTTTTTCGAGTATTCATTGCGGATTTGAAGATCGGTGTTAATTCAAGAGGGAGTTTGGTCTTGATCACGCACGCTCGTTGGATATTGAAGTCAGGCATCCAATCCTAACTTTGAGCGGGTGAATGTTAGGGTGCAAAGTCACGCTTGGATGTATTTGTGCTTTACCCACTTGTATTGTGTAATGAGTTGTCTTTCCAATAAATAGAAAGTGAGTGGCACTCATTTATGTAATGATCAATTTTGGAGTGTTAGACTAGAGAGAGAATTTTTACAAGACTCATTTGTATGTTATTTCTAGATCTAATGAGAGCTTAACAAGATTTATTTACTCGATGTGTTCTTGATTTCCATGATGATTCACTAGATCTTTCTAATTCCACACAAGTCATCATAATCAACACCACTACAGATACATTTAGTTTACGGGGTGACATGTGTTCAAATGGTTTTATATAAGAATAAAACTATGTAATACTATTTTAAGTATAGAAATACTTACATATTTTTGGTCTTAGGGTTTTAAGACTACAACTCATTTTAAGAAAATATTGGATTTTCTGGGAACAAATACTATCATTTTTACAAGGAAAGAATTTTAGATTTTTATCCATACAAAACTCTTATAAACTCACCAACTTAATTGTTGACACTTTTCAAAACTACTTGTATTCTCAGGAAACCGTTAAACAGGCAGTCACAAGGCTTTTGAGGACGGGACGTTACGGTGTCGTACTATTCGTTTTTGTCATCATAATGTAATTGGTTTTGAAACATACAATACTTGGAAACAATGTAACATTCTCAATTATATTTATGATGATTGTGTTTTCTTTGATCACTATTGTACATTATGTTATAATATTATTCATAAAGTCATCCACCCCTAGACCTTTTTCCATCATCCTGGTTTGGGGTGTGCAGTATGATGCTATCATTTGTATAAAAAAAATCACATAGATATTGATAGATAAAAAGAAATGTATGTTTCTATTGCAGTTTGTAGAGGTTGTAAAGGATCGAGTCCAAGTTAATAGGTTAAGCATTTAATATGAAAGTTATACATTGTTGTTTTGTTTGACTTAATCCAGATTGAATGATGTAATATGTTAAGCAAAAAAAAAAAACCTTATGTAATGTTTTATGAGATTTCAAAAATGGAAACATAGTTCTCTTAGTCACAGAAAGCAATCTTTGAAAGGTTGTATTTATTGTATAGAACTTAGAAACATATACAAATTATAATAATTATAGTTTAACCCTTTCTGGATTAAATTGTTTATAAAATTCATCCCCTTAATAGTGAATAAAAGATAAATTAAAATGGACATTTAAAACACACAAAAAAAAAATCACAACATGTTACTGTTAAAAACTGTATAACAATATACTTTAAAAGTACATTCCAAAAAATGGTATAATATGAAGTTATTATATTCGATAATAAAGCTAGAAAAAATAACCAAGTTAAAATAATCAAATAAACAAAAGTAGTAGCAACAACCGATTTAATTCATTTTTAAATTAAATTACCGATTTACCCTTCTGATGAACATTATCTATACTAAATTAATGTTTTACCCTTCAAATAAAAATAGAAGTATCATGCTAAAAGAATCATTTTAGTACATTTGTCATCTCAATATCTATTGTTGAATTGCTTTTACAGCCCAATGTTTTTCTAATTTCCTAAGTCAAATTACCATTTTACCATTATATTTCCTTACTTAAAGGTTTCTTGTATCTAATTTGCAATCAAATTAAAATAAATCACATAAATTTAGGAGTTTATTGATACCTTCAAAAAGGTAAATTTGAATATTCTTTCTTTATTCTCTACCAAATAAAATTACATTTTCGCCCTTAAACCTTAAAATTATACTTAACATTTAAAAAAATTCATTCAACAATATCAATACATTTTAGTTATGATTTGAATTTAAAGGTATAATTGTTGTAATTCAACCATCATATTAGGATATTAATTTACATTCAAACACTTATCCTCCATTTTCCATTAGGTATTATCATATATTTTTCTTAACAGATTATTTGAGTTCTATATCAAGATTGTCATCCATGTAATTCAACTAGCAATTTGAGATATTATATATAATCAAAAACAACAACCAGGTTGAGATAATCAAACAAACAAAAATAGTAGCAACTCACGATTTGATCCATGTTTAAATTAAATTATTGATTTACCCTTCTGATGAACATTCTACATACTAAATTAATGAGTTACCCTTCAGATAAAAAAATGGAAGTATCCTGTTAAATGAAAATAATAATAATAATAATAATAAATAAAAAAAATAAAAAAAACTAGTTATCATGAACAGGAAAATGGGTATGGGTGTATTTGTCATTCTATCAAAGTATTTTGCTATAATGTGTTTTAACAGGTTTCCATCAAAAGACATGATTATTTTTTTTTCTGGATTAAAGGTGCATAATATCTTTTCCAATTTATTTGAAAATTTTCAGGAAAGTAATTAACTAATTTCATGTAATTTGTGAAAAAAAAATCGAAATATATGAATACATATATATTTGATGTAGGAACAAAAAAATAATCGAAAAAAATATAAAAACGAAAGAAGTTACTAACCTTCTAGTGCACATCAACGAATGTTTGAAGCAGAAAATGATGATGATAGTTATAAGTAATAAAAAGACAAAACTGTAAAATTGGTCCTTGTGGTTTGTTAAAAACTTTGGATGGGGTCCAAAAAGTTTTTGACTTGCATGGAAGGTCCAAAATCAAGGTTTTTCTAGGTTTTTAGTCCCTGATGCACTTAAAAAGATGATTTTACCCTTTTCATTTCTTTTTTTATTTTCTTTATTTTCTTTGGTATTTAACTAATTAAAAATAAAAACTAAAAACTAAAATCTCACCCAACCCCATTATCTCTCTCTCTCTCTCTCTCTCTCTCTCTCTCTCTCTCTCTCTCTCTCTCTCTCTCTCTACCCATCGTCTTCCCCACCCTTGTTCCTTTCTCATCTAATGGGAAAACCTTTTAACCCTTATCTCTTTCTTTTCTCCATTACATACTACCCCAAATTAGACATCGAAGGTTTCATTCCGGTGATAATCTCCAATATCGAAATTCTCAAATTGTAACACATTCTTTCCGACCATAGACGTTTCAAAGCTGGAAAGACGAGGTAAGAAGTCGCTTTGAATCAGAAAGTTAGATGATTTTATCACTCCACTGAGAAGACCATGAGTGTGAATCAATGCTACTGCTTTCGTTGCTCCGAGCGCTATTTCCTATCCGATTTCCCAATTTAGCGGCATAAATTGAACGCCTTCGCTTCTTGCGAAATTGAAATCGGTTAAAGGTAAAAATTAGAAACCCTAGTTTTCAATTATGGGATTGCTTACCATGTAGGAAATCCTCCAAGCTGCCTAAACATAATTAGTCATGAATAACAAACACTTCGCCACTGTACCAAAAACCAAATCAGAGCAGCAACAACCACCGGTTGCCACGAAGGTCGCCGAAAAAATTAACCCAGTGCTTGAATTTGCTGCCATGGGTGATGTTTTTACAGATCTTTCTGATTGTGATAATGGAGCCAGAGTATGATGATAACTTAGTAAAGTGTGCCTAAGGATCCACCACCGAGTCTATTCTTAGGGAGTTGAATGAGATCACAGGGGTTGGATGTTGTGATAGTTTCATGATCTCCGAAGATGATTCTGGTGGGAAGCCTGATTTTGACTTGTAAGGAGATTGGGGTTTGGTTTGTGAATTGGGTGGTGGTGGGTTTGGTGAGTTTGGTTGAGATGATCGTCTGGAAGAAGATGGAGAGAGAGAGAGAGAGAGAGAGAGAGAGAGAGAAAGAGAGAGAGAGAGAGAGAGAGAGAGGGGGTAGACCCATCCTATTATTTTTCTTTTTCTTTTTTGCTTTTATTTTAATTATAAAACAATTAAAACAAATAAAGAAAATGTAAAAAATAATTAATAAGGGTAAAATTGTCTTTTCAAATTTTAAAGGACCAAAACAAAAGAAAATTCTTGATTTTGGACCTTCCATGCAAGTCAAAAACTTTTTGGACCCCATCCAAAGTTTTTTGCAAACCACAAGGACCAATTTTATAGTTTTGTCTAATAAAAATGATATTGTACGAGAATGTTTGAAGAAAAACAACGATTGAAAATAAGTGTGAACTGCAGATTCAATGACGAATCGTATACGTATGTGATAATTTGAATTTGATTTTTTTTATTAATGGTGTCCTAATAAAAATGGATTTTATATTAACGATTTACTAATATAAACAGATTTATATTAATGGTTGATATGTAATGCCTTAATTGAAATGGTTTTTAGTAATATGTTTTTAAAGTTGATCATATTAAAACCTTTATAACCGAAAATTTAAGATTTAAAATATAGAAAACTTTTATTAGAATTAAATACATTCCATTTGGAAAAGATATATCAACACCTTTATTTAAATATGAAAAACATAGAATTAAAATACAATCAAAAACCCGAATTGTTTAAGATGATATCATAATATTTCTGTTTTAATATATATTAAAGATGCATCAGAAAACCTGCAATAAAACAAGTCTTCCCAACCTTCCAAATTAGTATATGAAATACCACCATTTGCATATGATAATCATTTAAAGGTTGTAACTATTGACTAAATCAAATCTAAGTCAAAATCTAACTCAACAAGATAAGTGACCTCAAATAAAGACCAAATCAAAAGCTTCTAAATATGATATCTAACAATCTATCCTTTTAAATCAGAATCAGATGTACCTTTTATCAGACCTAATAAAAAACATATCAACTAACCCCTTTTATGAGACCTAATAAAAAAACATATCAACTAACCCTCTAGATATTAAATATCCTAAAAGGTTTCCTATTAGCTGAGCCTAAACTTGCAATCCAAATCGGGTAACATGTCATAGTCACTCAAGATGTATAACTATTAAACTTGCAACACAAAAACAGTTGTTCAATCTACTAATATAATCTGTATAACTATTAATTATATCCATGGAATTCAAAGAACACCAAACAGATGAATCAAACCGCAAGTCTCTTGTGTATAATTTTCACTAAAAAACATCATCAATCAAACACGATATGATTATAATTTATAATTATAATAAATAACATTACATCTCAACTCTCAAATGTCAATGGTGCGAGCCTTGTACATAGGGGTGTAAGTGAGCCGAGCTACTCGGGATCGACTCGTTAAAAGTTCGACTCGAGATCGAATTAAACGAGCCCGAGCCGAGCTCGAGCCTAAATATGAGGCTCGTTTATTAAATGAGCTCGAGCCGAGCTTCAATTAATGGGCTCGCGAGCCTAAACGAGCTTAAACGAGCCTCTATATATATATATATATATATATATATATATATATATATATATATATATATATATATATATATATATATATATATATATATAGACACACACACACACACACACACATAGAGGCTCGTTTAGGCTCGATTAGGCTCGCGAGCCCACTAAATTATTCATGAGCCGAGCTCGAGCTTCATTTTAAGGCTCGAATCGAGCTCGAGCTTCCTCAAATTAAACGAGCCGAGCTCGAGCTTTGTCAGGCTCGAGCTCGGCTCGGCTCATTTACACCCCTACTTGTACATGCAAATGTAAGGCATATGCCAGTCACCTGTTATAACAACAACAAAAGAATCAATCCAAGATTAAATTATTTATTTACCCTTCTGATGAACATTGTACATACTAAATTAATGATTTACCCTTCAAATAAAAAATAGAAGTATCCTATTAAATGAATACACACCAAAAATAAATAAATAAATAAAATAAATAATTATCATGAATAGGAAAATGGGTAGGGGTGCATTTGTCATTCTATCAAAGTATTTTGCTATAATGTGTTTTAACAGGTTTCCATCAAAAGACATTTTTTTTTTCTAGATTAAAGGTGCATAATGTCTTTTCCTATTTATTTGAAAATTTTCAGAAAAGTAATTAACTGATTTCATGTAATTTGTGGAAAAAAAAAAATCGAAATATATTAATACATATATATATATATATATATATATATATATATATATATATATATATATATATATATATATATATTTGATACAGGAACAAAAAAATAATCGAAAAAAATGTAAAAAACGAAAGAAGTTACTAACCTTCTAGTGCATATCAACGAATGTTTGAAGCAGAAAATGATAATGATAATTATAAGTAATAAAAATGATAGTGTAGGAGAATGTTTGAAGAAAAACAACGATTGAAAATAAGTATGAACTGCAGATTCAATGACGAATCGTATATGTATGTGATAATTTGAATTTAATTTTTTTGTATTAATGGTGTCGTAATAAAAATGGATTTTATATTAACAATTTACTAATATAAACAGATTTATATTAATAGTTGATATTTAATACCTTAATTGAAATGGTTTTTAGTAATATGTTTTTAAAGTTGATCATATTAAAACTTTTATAACCGGAAATTTAAGATTTAAAATATAGGAAACTTTTATTGAAATTAAATACATTTCATTTAGAAAAAATGATGCAAGCACCTTTATTTAAGTATTAAAAACATAAGATTAAAATACAATCAAAAACCCGAATGATTTAAAATGATATCATAAGGTTTCTGTTTTAATATATATTAAAGATGCATTAAAAAAAACCTGCAATAAAACAAATCTTCCAAACCTTCCAAATTAGTATATGAAATACCATCATTTGCATATGATAGTCATTTAAAGGTTGTAATTGTTGACTAAATCAAATCTAAGTCAAAATCTAACTCAACAAGATAGGTGACCTCAAAAAAATAAAGACCAAATCAAAAGCTTCTAAATATGATATCTAACAATCTATCTTTTTAAATCAGAATCAGATTTACCTTTTACCAGACCTAATAAAAAACATATCAACCAACCCTTTAGAAATTAAATATCCTAAAAGGTTTCCTATTAGCTGAGCCTAAACTTGCAATCCAAATCGGGTAACATGTCATAGTCACTCAAGATGTATAACTATTAAACTTGCAACACAAAAACAGTTGTTCAATCTACTAATATAATCTGTATAACTATTAATTATATCCATGGAATTCAAAGAACACCAAACAGATGAATCAAACCGCAAGTCTCTTGTGTATAATTTTCACTAAAAAACATCATCAATCAAACACGATATGATTATAATTTATAATTATAATAAATAACATTACATCTCAACTCTCAAATGTCAATGGTACGAGCCTTGTACATGCAAATGTAAGCCATATGCCAATCACCTATTATAACAACAAAAAAAAAAAAAAAAAAAAAAAAAAAAAAAAAAAACAATCAATCCAAGATTATAAACTGTACTGTATGTATCTCTATATCTAAAATATTTCAAATAATTAAATTATTACCTCCTCCAGAAAGTTTTGTTATATCTTCTTCCCTTTGTGGGATCGGATTATCATCATCAAACTGGATCCATTTCCCTATTATTATTATACCAATATCAATTATTTTTTCATATATTTTGGTAAAAAAAATAATAAAATGAAAATTGAATGAATGGACTGACTCACCATTCTCTTGTTTGACCCAAGCAACATAATGACCTGAATCTGCACTTCTGCCTTTATGAGTCAGCACAGCAACCAGATCATATACTCCCGTCAACTGCTTTTTCTTATCTGAATTATACATATCACATCATCATCATCATCATCATCATAATTATAAATAGATAAAGGAAACTTTATAATGATAAAAGAATGTTAACCTTCTCCAGAAGCAGCTTTAGATGATTCTCCACTTTCATTTGATGGTCTCTGTAGGAACAAAAACAAATGTTTATTTTTCTAAAAATATATTTTTTTGTTATGAGATTCAAGAGGAATTATATAAATTGTAACAAAAATTAAATACCTCTGCATCAGACATCTTAACATCATTGTCTGCTGAAGCAGGAGGGGTTTTTTCTTTGAGTTTCAAACCAGCCTTTCTACCATCTTCCTCTCTTAACATCTAAAATATTAAAATTTGAAATCCAAATATTAACAGATATCAGATATAATAAAGTATAAACATCATTTTTTTTTACTTTTTAGTTTTAACTTGCATACAATAAAAAAACAGCAACAAGTAACGATAAAACTCATTTATATAGAAACAAAAACGGAAAATTACAAAAAACTTACAACATACTTTCAGCATTAATTGATTTAGCCACTTAACTATTTTCTATAATTAGTGTAACCAATACATTTTTAGATCGTTTCCTTTATAAAATAAAATAAAAACATTTTGCCAGGTCACCCAATTAAAAAATAAAAAATAAAAAATTACAAACCTGACGAGGAGCTTCCAGCTTTTTGCGAAGTTCATCTGAACAAAGATCAAAAATATCCAACTCCAATGGATAATCCACTTTCTGAAAAATTTAAACAAATAGTCAACAAAATCTTGACTTTTAACTTTTAAGTGATAACATACAATAATAATTTGTTGGAGAAAAGGTAAGTTAGTTTATTACCCTCAAAATCTTTGCTTTCTGATTAGATTCCCTCTTCCAGAAAAATCGCACAAATTGAATAGTCAAATACCTTGCAAATAAGTCAACACAGGTTTAAAAATTAAACATATTAGATTTTTTAACAAGAATTTGAAATAATAATAGTGATCTTACTTTGGTAATCCATTAATGTGTGAATCCTTCAAGTAAACTGCACTTCGACCTAAAGAAGGAGAAGCCTTTTCAAGCTCAGATTTCAGCCCCTGAATAAGATAAGTCAATAATTAATTATGAATGATTTTATCAAATAAGTAGAATAATAAAAGTATAAAAACTTACATGTTTCAGCCCCTCATGCAAATGATTGACTTCGTGTGATATGTGGCATTTAAGAGAATAAATTGATTCTGTTTCTAAACTTTCTTCACCACTCTCAGCACAATGAACCCTACAAAGTCAACATAAAGTCAAACAAAATAAAATATTTGATATCATATACATTAATTAATACATGAAAAGGTTAAATGCATACCTGCTAACAAGGTCAATGCCAAAAAGTCCCTTCACTGTATCGATACTTTGACTGTACATTAAATTAAAACAATATAATGGTTAACAATTTGAAAAAAATAAATAAATAAATAACTCATGTCTTTATTGAATGTTTTCTATTTAAAAAGAAATCATGAACAAAAAAAAAAATACCTGGAACCTGGAGATCTAAGGGCTTGAGATAGAGTATACAAAATCTGTGTCCAGCATTCTTCAGCATCCTGAGTATCAAAAATTCAAAATTAAAAAGAATAAACAATTTGAGTAATGAAAATTAATATTATAAAAAAAGAATAAAAAAAGTCAAAGAAACCTGTTGCATGAAGGACCCATTATGCAGCTGACCAAATTGAGGATACTTTTTTCGCAATACCTGTGATCATAAATGACATACCATTATTAATAAAGTAATAAACATACCCTTTTGAGAAATATTTGGAAAAAAATAAACATAACACAGTAAAACACAATCATGTTGAGTGATAATCAATCAATGAAGCATCTTTAGGGGAAATGTATACCATCCAAAACTGCATTGGTGCAACTGGCTTGACATTTTTATCAAGCTCACTAAATAAATCTCGTGTTGCAACAGTCAAAAGATGAGAAGACTGATCTAAATCATTGCTTCTTCCAGATTGAGGATACCTGATTCATAACAAGTTTGCAAAAAGATTCATCAATTTCATCACAGAAAATAATTCCATTGACAATTAACTTGAAACAGAGAACAAGAACTAACTCAATCAAAGCAGATTTAAGCTCTGGAACCGAATGCAAACATTGCATGGTGGAATTCATGTAACAGGTATTTCCCAGATTGAATAATCCAGCAGAATGCCCCTACGATAATAGGAAAAGGGTAGGTTGGTTTTTCTACATGCATCAATTGTAAAATAACCTAAAATGAATTTTGCATGTGCAGATAAAAAAGGCAAGAGGTTTTTACCACAGCAACTGCTAGTTCTTCTTCCGGAAGGTCTTCCATGAAAACGGGCCCCTTCTCTGGAGCCTTTACAATCTCATCAGCAGTTCCCATCATCATTAACTTTTGACCCTATAAATAATAAAAGAATAATCACCACCAATTCCATAAGTGAAAGACAATTAACTGTTTTCAAACGAAAGGCTATTTACCTCTTTAACCCCTAATTTTGACCAATCAGAGTCATCCTGTTAACAAAAAAATTAGGGAGATCATATAAAGATCTCAGATATTAGATAGTCTAATATTCTATATTTGTAGAAATGCAGGATTACCTTTAATAATCCACCTTTCATCATTATCTTTTGCCTCTCAGGTGGTACTCCTGTGAGGTCATACAACTGACATTTAAACACATATGGAGGCTGGGTTGTATCTATCTCCACTGCTGGGTATAGCTCTTTTTGCCATTTCACACTCACTGTGATAACAACATATGAATGAAAGTGTCAAAAACATAACATCTTAAGAGAAACTTTAAACTGCAAAGTTGCCAAGTAAATGCATATATAATTGTGAAGTTGTGCCCAGCGTACTCTAGCAGCATATTTTTCTTTTCGAATGAAAGGCATATGAACTTACAATGTGTGCCAGCGTGAGTTATTGTTTATACATAACAAAACATAATTTTCTATCGAATAAACAAACATTAGCTAGTCAAGTAACTACGATGAAACTCGTTGATTGGTCTCCAGCAAACCACATAAGAAAACCAATATCAATCCATCAAAAACCAGAACTTACATAATCTTATTCACCAGATTGAGCCCTAGATAAGTAAATTGAAGTATAACAACGATTTAAATTAACTAGAACCCGTTCAAAGTCAATAATCGCAAGTCGATAACATATAAAACCAGATATTAACTACAATGGAATGTGTTTACTTTAAATAAATTACGAGTAATGATGTGCACAAACTGGTGTTGATTCGTGAATCAACGCATAAATCAATTGCAATTTCAATGATTATCAGACCTGTCGGCATAATTTGGAGGAGCTTCTGGTTGTTGGCGCGATCGAGCGGGAGAAAGAGAGAGGTTTGTGTTGTGGTGTTTGCTTGGAGGAAAGGGCAACGATAACCGAGAGACCAATGTAGAAAGGAGATTCGAGAGAGCGTCAATAAAAGAGTTCGGTGAGGGGAAATCTCGTCATGTGTAATTATGTATGTGAATGTGTGTAGTGTACCGCCGTATTTATCAATTGGGCCGATTTGAATGAGCCCATTTGGCCAATTTGGGTTATACTCATGTAAATCCTACTAAGTTTTATTTTTGTCTTTAATTAGTAAAGTTTTTTTTTTACTTATTTTAGGTTATTTAAGTAACTTAATTAAGTTTTAATAAGGTAATTTGCTAAATTTCTTGCTGTTGCCGTTAGAATGAGCTGGTGTAGATAATTATAGAATATGTTCTTTCCATGATAGTATTTCAACATGGATATTTAAATTTAAATGAGAAAGGTTGTTAGTTTTCCTTTATAATTAAGCATCGCAACGTACTGGTCACTCTCAAGATCAATTTTAGATAGGGTTTCTGCTCGTAGATTTCAATTAAGTGTAAGTGACATGAGTTGCACAAAGAACATTTCAATGATCTTAGGGTTTTCTCGATACTTTGAACTGTATGGCTAAAGAACAGGATGAAAGTATTTACTTGAAAGTTGATATGAACTTTAATGGTGTTTTGATTGCACATCCATGCTCTTATGATGGAGGTGATCATTTTTATTTAGTATGTGGAGTGTGTTGGGATGGATTATGGTGAGTATATGGAATTTTTAAAAAGATTCACTAGAAAAAGCATTTGCGATTGTCTTTATAATCGCGCTTTATCAATTGGTATTAGCTTATTAGGTCTATGGGAAGTGATTTGGAGTATGTTGATTTCCTTGATACAACTTATGATTAACCAAAAATCCTAATTTCCATTTTCATGGACCATACAATGGATAGTTTAGAGGATTGGTTTGACTCAAATAGTGATGAGACTGGTATTGTTATTCATAGTGAAGACAATATGGAAAAAAAATCAGAAACAGCCTATGTGTTTGAACGAAATGTTTTGGAAGATGAAATCATTCCAAGTGATTTCAATGTAAATCTTGAAAAGACTTTTGTTGATGGAGTATTCAAATGACATAAATTATGAGGGGGGAGAAAATGAGGATAGTATGGTCCATCCAACTTTCAATCTTGATTTACACTGTAAGCAGCAAAAGCTAATTCTAGGTATGAGATTTGATAACCATGTACGGCTTAAGAGCATGTTATGTAATTATGTTTTGCATAATATATATGAACTAAGTTTTGGAAAAAAGAAAAAGACAAATTAAGGCTTATTGTCAAGTGTAGTAAAGGGGCTTGCACCTTTAGATTCAGGCATCACGGATGAGTGAAGAACACCCATTTCATATTAACTCATTGAAGAGTGATCAGTGTTCCAGAAACTAAAAGAAAAGTTCCATTATCAACTACAACTGGTTTGGTTCACATCACACCAAGGAGATCCTACATAGAGAAAAATCGACTATCAGACAACTTCGACTGTATGTCATTAAAACTTTTGGAATTCATGTAAGTTTAGGTCAATATAGAAGGGCCAATAAGCATACATTAGCCATTATTAAAGGTAGTATTATTGAGCATTATGCAAAGTAATGGTCCTATAAAGGGAGATAGGAAGGACAAATCTTGGTTCTATTATGAAAAAGGGCATACTAACAATACTTGGTGGGAAAACCTACTTCAGTAAGTTCTATGTGAGTTTTAAAGGTGTGAAGAGAGGTTAAATTTAAGGGTGTATGAGGGTGAATTGAAATGATGGATGTTTCTTAAAGGAATATGGTGTGGTGAAATGTTATGTGTTGTAGGAAGGGATGCAAACAACCATATTTACCTAATTGTTTGGGCGGTTGTTTGTGTTGAAAATAAGGAAATTGGAAATGGTTTATTGATTTGTTATTGGTGACCTTAATTGGATGTGGGAAAATGACTTACCTTGATGTCAAATCAATATAGGGTATGTTTTTAGTTATTTTTTCTTATTATATTTTGGGGTTACTAATTTTATTCATAATTGTAATGTCCCAAATTTCCAACCAACATTTTCATTTTTAAAACAGAGGAAAACATACCACTAAGTCATAAAAAAGGTAACATTCAGTTATTTAACAACATAAATCAAAGTAATCAATTCATGAGTGCGAAACATCTCAACATCATAAAAGCATATGTGTTGCAATCATGTTGTGCTCTTCCCCGTATTACCAAAATACATGCAACATTTGAACTTGAAACTGTAAGAACAAAGCTTAGAGAGTTCCCCAATATACTACATACATAAAAATACGACCTATTTTAGACAACGAGACTTTTTAACACATGTTAATGATATGGTCCACCCATTGTATTACAATCACTTTCGTTGCTACAACTCCATTACAGTCTTTCCTACTATCCCAATCCCCCTGGTGGTAGTCTTTCATGCAATTTTTATGGTCCCCCTATAGTCTTTCATACAAATTATATGCCCTCTAGTCTTTTATGCAAAAGTCACAAAGATAATCTAGCACACCACAAAACCAAGTATCCTAAATAGTATAGTGAGAAGACTCACCTTAACATAAGTTGACAAATAAACACTCAACATGTAACGTCCTAAAAATTACAAATAGATTTTTCAATTTTAAAATATGATAACCAACTAAAACCTTTGTTCCAATAATCGTTAAGTAAAATTCATTTTATTAAAATCATACAATAAAGAGTTAATTTTACAAAATTGCGTAAGCGGACATCTTCGATGTACGTGTACAGTCTCACTGAGGTCTTCTCACGAACGACCTGCAAAATGTTCAATCCATAACTGTAAGCATAAAGCTTTGTGATTTACCCAATATACTACATATCCTATCATACATACAATGCATCCATACAAGAGTTTAGCTCTAGCACCGAACAATCTAATCTTTTATCCATATGAGCATACGCAACAAACATACATGAAGTAAAGGGTCTGCTCCAACCTCGGGTGAATGTTATGGGCTAATTCATTTTCTTTCGTCTTTCCATGGGCTTATACCATGGTCTTTCCTTGCAATACCATGGGCTACCCTATGGTCATACGAGCAAGTATCATAGGTTAGCCCTGTAGTCTTTCCATGTAATGCCATGGAATACCCTCATGGTCTTACAAACAATTTCAATAGGCTACCCCCATGATATTTCCCTGTAATAAAGAAAGCCATATGTAGTCAAGGATCAGATCGACAGTCGAACAAATGATCCACCCGAGAGCGAATAATCAGACAATAACATCACAATCAGGCATTAGACCAAGATTTCTCAAGCTATCCAACTTAGACTATATATATAACCCACGTTATCATTACCACATAACCATATCAATATACACTCATTTCATAAACTAACATAGTACATTACCTTGCCAAATAGCCTTCCCTAGTTACCATACCTTTGGCTACTTCTTAACAAGTCATTCGCTGATCAATCATGCATGATCATGATAATTGGCCTACCCCAGTTACCATATCCAAACATAAATCCTATCAGTACCATACGATCAACAGGAAAGACCCTACCAATCCAACATACCAAGACATCACGTTTCATATACACCACATTTATACAAACGAGTTTCCTAGCCAACTAGCATACTTGTACTCTAATAGTACTTCAATCCTATCATGAAAATGACATATAATGGGATATGTGACATAGTGATAAACTCATCTGATTCGTAGAATTAGAGAAGCACAACAACACTCTAACTCCTTGAACTGATCAAACTTTTGAACCGACTAACACCCAAAACAAATAAATCCTTAATTAGCAACTCATTCCTCCAAGATTGATCCCAAGTCAAACTAGTCAAGAGTTAACGGTCAAGACACATAAAGTCAACAATAATCGTCACGATGTGGGTCCACATTCACCACATCATGGGAACATAAGGTCAATTAGTCGGCATGCAGGACATTACTGTTGGATTAGGTATCTAAGCCCATAACTATAATTGGTATGTAATTGATTTGATGGTAGCATGTCCTTTTGGGTTGCCTTCACCATAACTCCTAACAGGAAAGAACCTACCAATCCAACATACCAAGACATCAGGTGTCATATACACCACATTTATACAAACGAGTTTCCTAGCCAACTAGCATACTTGTACTCTAATAGTACTTCAATCCTATCATGAAAATGACATATAATGGGATACGTGACATAGTGATAAACTCATCTGATTCGTAGAATTAGAGAAGCACAACAACACTCTAACTCCTTGAACTGATCAAACTTTCGAACCGACTAACGCCCAAAACAAATAAATCCTCAATTAGCAACTCAATCCTCCAAGATTGATCCCAAGTCAAACTAGTCAAGAGTTAACGGTCAAGACACATAAAGTCAACAATAATCGTCACGATGTGGGCGCACATTCGCCACATCATGGGAACATAAGGTCAATTAGTCGGCATGCAGGACATTACTGTTGGATTAGGTATCTAAGCCCATAACTATAATTGGTATGTACTTGATTTGATGGTAGCATGGTCCTTTTGGGTTGCCTTCACCATAACAACTTGATAGGATGACTTTTGGAGAAAGAGGTTATTTAATGATTAATTAATATATTATAAGAATAACATATTAATTAGAAATCATATTATGTAATTAGTATTTAATCATAAAATAATCTGGTATTAATTTTGGGATTAAAGGAATTGATTAAAAGTATGGGGACTAATATTGCAAATAAATGATAGTTGCAGTATTAGGCTGATGGAATCCCTTGGAAAGGGTTGAATGAAATATGTAGGAAGCCCTATAGAAATCGTCCAAGGCCTTCTAGAAGGTTGGTTCATGGGCTGCTTGGAGCCTAAGAAATGATTAGGGTTTCCACCTGAAAACCCTAGCAGCTACAATTATTTAAAGACCCCCAAACCTCTCAAATTCGGCACTTGCTTCCCAAGAAAAATCCTAGCTGAATTTATGCCCTCTCTCTCACTCATCATTTTCTTTTGGTGTTTATGACTCCATTAGAGGTGTAACACTTGGGGGACTAAAACTTTCAAGGGTTAAGATCATCCGTGGAATCCTTGTTATTACGAGATAACAAGCAAGGTAACATTTTAACCCTAGTTTCATATTGAATTTCGAAATTGTATGCTAGTATTAGGGTTATTGCTTTTGAATTTCTATCTACACATATAACTAGAGAAAAACTTAGATCCAAATCAATTAGGGTTACATGATCACATAGGATGTTCTTATGCTCAAAATCCATCAGTGGTATCAGAGCCTAGGATGTTTTTCTGTTATATTTGATGCAATAGTGATTTGTCGAAACCATAAATCAAAGCAGATTCGCAATTTGTTTGATAAACTCGACGAGTTCAATGAGGAACTCGACGATTTGGATGAACTCGACGAGTCTATTCCCTAACTCGACGAGTTGACTCATCTGTTAGCTGATTTTCCAAACTTTTTTTTATCAATTTTGGATTAGGATAATTACCATAATTCATTTTTATCACCATAAATTGTATTTTTTGAATGATAATTTGATTTACATATCAAAATAGGTGGATTTGGTTAAATTTTAAGATAATATCCAATTATATGATTAATTTAATTATTTAAAATTTGATCTAGTAATTTTGAAAAGTTTCAAATTGCATCATCTAAGTTTTGGAATTTAAAATTTAATTAAAAGGTTAATTTTGAAATATTAAATTCTAAAACCCTAGTATTTTAAAAGTATAAAATACACCCTTATACTATTATAATATTAAAGGTTTAAATTATATATATATATATATATATATATATATATATATATATATATATATATATATGTATGTATATATATATATGATGAGTCACTCTTATCGTTAGTAGGCCTCATCTACGAAGCTGATCTATAAAGGGTGTTTAAGGAAGCGGCCTATAAAATGACCGTCATTGGGTATCCACTATTACCCACCACACTCTTGACTAGTGGGGGGTTGTTAGCCGAACGGGTAGGATTGGAGATTTGATGTTAATCCATAAAATTGCACTTTGCACTTTGACAAGTCGTTAATGGAGCCTGCGTAGTTAAACGACACACTAACTTGGACTAGCAAAGAGTGGAAATGGGTAGCTCGTAAATTATCATTGATCAATGGAGCGTGTGTGGTTAACCAGCACATTGATTAGGTAGTAAACGAAAACGAAAGTACCAACCTAATTTGCATGGTTATTCACACCTTGTTTGTGATCCCTGATATCCCAATCACAAACTTGAAGGGCATAATCGAGATTAAACATGCCATTGAAAAGTTCAATGAGTCTCAAAAGATCTAGGAATTTCATTTAATAAAACCTAATTTATTTAAATTTAGTTTTTCGTGGTGAAATTGGTAAATCGTCATTCTGTAATATCCATAAAAATTCATGAAAATTTAAAACTTTTTAAAGCATTCAAAACCATTACTTTTTACAAAATGTTTCCAAAATAGTATCATATCATTGTATCCTATAAATCAAAAACATAAAATGCGAGGAGGTGCACAATCAAACCTTCACCTTCCCACGATCATCCGAAGTGCCTGAAACAAAATCCAATATTGTAAGCCCGAAACTTAGTAAGTTTCCCCAAAATACCAATGCCATACAAACATAACCATATCATGGCAAACAAAAAACATGCGTATATAGAGTCTATAGTAAGACTAGATTTCCCCTACCGGGTCTACAGTCTATATGGCCCACCCTCAGAACCTTCAACATGTCTGGTCCGCCTGCTCGAGCCTTCAGCCTGTGGACCGTTCTTCGAGCTTCGACCTAACTGATATGCCCTAATGGGTCTGTAGTCTATCTGGTCCGCCCTGGGTTTGTTGACCTTCAGCACAAAGCAAGTTCGCCTCAACCCAGCCCCACATACACAATCAACACATAATCATAAGCTAGCTAGCATGTACAAACAATCAGACCGATCTAGCACATCACTAATCATAGTATCATCCTATATCCCATGATACCAACCAAACAGGTCACTAGCATATCATCCTACATACTAGGATACCGACCTAACAGGTCGCAAAGCATATCATCATGCATTAACAGGATAACAATCCAATAAGGGCCAACATTGGTGCCTTCGACCATGTTAGTATAGTGAGGACAATTCACCTCACAATGTCAAACTGTACTGAACTGAAAATATCAACTCCCGAAATCACGGCTCAAAACTTAAACACCTATAACCACCATTGATCTAATTCCATAAATTACCAAATTATCAAAATACCCTCAGAAGTCAAACGTGGTCAACCCTTGGTCAAAGTCAAGGTAAACAGTTAAGGTTAACAGTCCATGTTGACCCAACCCGTCGAGTGCAGCTTACAGACTCATCGAGTTCCTTCAGAATTCATAAAGTTACGAAAACCTCAGTCAACTCACCGAGTTACCAAGTAACTCGTCGAGTCCATGCAACATCCAAAATATCAGGAAAACCCTAACCAACTCGTCGAGTCACCTTGCTAACTCGTCGAGTTTATACAGAATCCAAAAAGCGGGGAACCCTCATCCAACTCATCGAGTTGACTATGCAACTTGTCGAGTTCTTTTAGTCATTTCACATTCAGTTCATTCCAGTCGAGTTCATAGCTCCAAACTCCATATTTGGCTTTCTAGGGTGAAGTTACCATATAAAGTTGCTAACTTTATGTGCATGCAAGGTCTCAAAAGGCTTAAAACACCAAAACTAAGTCTAAGAAGAAATTTAGTGCATGGAGAAGGGCCAAAGCTTCATAAAGCTTAAGGCTTTATGTCAAAGAGGGCCTAGAGGAGTCCAGATCTGAAACCATGTCCTTGTGACAAGCTCAAACCCGAAAGTGACACCATTTTGCACTAGAAATGACCATTTCTTTCATAAAGGAAGATCTAAGCAATGAGAAGTCAAGGTATTAGCTTTATACCTCATATTGGTTGCCAATACAAAGTAGATAATGGATCTATAACCTTCTTCTTGATCCAAGATCCCCAACCTTCAGGACTCTTTGAAAAAATGCACCAAAACACACTTTTAGCCTCACACACACTCAAAATATGGGTTAACTCGATTAGGATTTGCTCTCTGGACGTGAAAGATGGTAAGGAGGCTGGAAGGGAGGGCTTAAGGTTCTTTAAATAGGGTGTAACCCTAAGAATTTGGGTTTTCATGTCGAGTCTCAACTCGTTGAGTTGGGTCCTCCAGGTCATCGAGTACGTTCTAGAATCCACGCGACTTCATTAGTTTATACACGACGATTTATGGCAACCAAATCATCGAGTAGGTCAAAAATTTATGAATATAAAATCTTTTAAATAAATACCTAGGATTCAGGATGTTACACATTTACCTACCTTCAAATAATTTACAATTGGATTACGGGATCCCTCTTTCGAATTATGAATTATTGTGTTGGGTCCTAGCCTTAATATTTTATTTGGGTGTTATATTGAGGATTTCCATATCTAATCAAAACTTGTCCTTCTTCTTTTGCATATCTCTTATTCAAATAACATTTTCGGCTCCTCAAACAACAATAACTCATCTGACACTTTCTCGCTCTTGAGCATTTGCGTAAAGGTGGCATTCGATGGGTCCAATTTCAATGATTGGATCCGCAACATCTGAATGGTCTTGTAATTAAAAGACAAGGAGTATGTCCTCGATAAGGAGCTGAATGAGATTGATGAGTCCAAATTAACTCCCGAATAAATCGTTGAGCATAAGGCACATGTCAAAGATGCGACCAAAGTGTCGTGCATCATGGTTGCCATTATGACTCCCGAGCTACATCAGTTGTACAAAGACTATTGACCTTACAAGATGTGCCAGGACTTAATGGAAAAGTACCATCAAAGAGCGCTTCAAGAGAGGTACAAGATAGCCATGCAATTCATCACGACCAAGATGAAGGATGGAGAGTCCATCACGACCCACCTGCAACATATGTAGTGATATGTGGATTGTCTGCTCAAGCTGAACGTGAACTTTAATGAAAAGTTGGATATTGACATAGTCTTATACTCTTTGACTCCCTGCTAGGATCAGTTTAAGATGACTTATCATTTGAGCAAGGACGAAGTCACCTGGAGAAAACTTCAAGGTCTGTTGAGAACCGTTGAAAGTGGTTTAAAGGGGAAAAATGTTGTTCCCACTCCTACAGCTGCTACTCCTATCCTGGCCATTGGACAAGGAAAAGGGAATAAGAGGAAATCTCCTTCTAAATCGAAATAGAAAGGAAAGTCCAATGAAGGGTCCACTAGTGGATCCAAAGCAAAATCTGGTTTTGCACCTCCCTATTCAAATTTGAAGGAAGCAATGTGCTTCTATTTCCAAGACAAGGGGCATTGGAAGAGAAGTTTCCCAAAGTACTTTGTAGGACATCAATGATAGGAAGATAAATCCCACCTTCGCAGGTATTTATACCATTCTATCTAAAAACCCATCACATACTAGTTCTTGGCTCCTTGATACAGGATGTGGTTTCTCACATTTGTTTTGATTTGGATAGACTAAGAAGAAGTAGGGATGTGGAGCATGGGAATATGAACATGATAATGGGAAATAGGAAATCGTCGCATGTTACCAAGATCTAAGTTTATTCTTTAGTGCTTAGTAGTGGTTTAGGATTAGATTTGAATGATTGTTGTTATTCGTTAGAAATGACGAGGAATATGATTTCTTTTCATGATTTATACATACAAGGTTTTATAGTTTTAGTTCAATAATGAAATTGGTTCTATTAATGCTTATCATATTGGTTTATTTTAGTTTGAAGCATTGCATTGTAATGGTGTATATGAAACTGTGATGGTTTATAACTTAGGAAATAATGTGTTGCATATTGATTCATCTAATGGTTTAGACAAGGCATACTTGTGGCATTGTCGTCTTGGACATGTCAACAAGAAGCACATTTACCAACTCCAAAAGAATGGTGTGTTGGAGTCATTTGACCTTAGGTCAGATGATACATGCGAGTTTAGTTTGCTTAGAAAGATGACTAAATCACCTTTCACTAGTACTTGTGAAAGAGGTTAGGGATTGTTGGATCTCATACACACAGATGTGTGTGGTCCCTTCATATCCACCACAAGGGATGCAAACCGCTTCTATGTGAATTTTACCGATGATTATAGCAGATATGGATATATCTACTTAATCAAGCATAAGTCAGAGACATTTGAAAAGTTCAAAGAGTTTAAGCAATAAATGGAGAATCAATTGGGCTAGAAGATCAAGATGCTCATATCTGATAAGGGTGGTGAGTATCTTAGTATCGATTTCCATGACTATCTTAAGGAATGTGAAATTGTTTCACAATTGACACCTCATAGGACACCTCAGTTGAATGGTGTAGCTGAGAGGCGCAATTGAACCTTTTTGTACATGGTTCATTCCATGATGAGTCGAGCTTCCAGAGAAGGATTTTGTTCAGAAGTCGTGTGAGGCGACTAAGTGGGAGTCCTTTGGCTCAGCAGCCGGGTTGGAACCCGGTATTTCAGATGACTGGCAAACAAATTGAGACCAGGGAGGTCTCGGAAGATTTTGGAAAGCAGCCATGTGGCAGCATGCTGTTTCGGGCAATTTCAGTGATTGGGCAGTATTAGTATTTGTGCTTTAGGTTGTAAGTACAGAAAAAATAAGTGATTGATTGGGAAGTGATAAGTCACTCACAGTGGGATTAAATAATCTCAGAGTAGCCGATTTGAAACTGTTGCGCAACTCTCGTCTGAGTTTAACCGTTGCAGGGATGGATCTTCTACTCAAAGGATTATTCGAGCCTTTTGTCAAGAATAAGTGCCCTATAGTTGACTATGGTCAATGATTTTGTTTCTAATGGTAGCATCGATATAATCAAGGCAAAAAGTATGTATTTAGTCGGTCAGTCGAGGAAGATTAAGCTTGGTAAAGCTCATCATGGGTGATTTGCCAGAGAGTCAAACCATCTCAAGACTACATATTTCAGACTGAGTAGATGTGATTATGTTGCAAGAGGTTCATTTATTTTCGGGTTCTAGGACCCCACAAGGATGATTTATATTGCCTTGGAAAGGCTAGGTTATGCTCGGGATTGTGGCCATGTAAGTTGAGTGGTTTGGCGTGTAAGGAATGGTAAGGAATGATTTCGATGATGAAATATAATTTAAGTGGGGGGAGAGTTGTAACATCCCGTTTGTTAAATAAATAAATAAACAAATTAATGAATGAATAAGTAGCCCTAAAATCCATAATAATTAGTAAGGTGTTGGTTTTGGGGAGCCAATTGTTGTTGGATTATTTGGGGGTTAAAAGTGTAATTTCAGGATTTATTTTATGAAGATTGTTAGAAGATAGGGGTGTTTGGTAGCATTTGGACCTAATATGAAAGGACTTATGGAAGAAAGGGCTAAAGAGTAAATTATGGACCTAAGTTGAAAAGGTTTTGTTGAGGGAAGGGCTACATGGTAATTATTGGGACTTAAGATGAAGGGTTTTTGGATGGCTGGGGTTAAAAAGGTAAATTTCAGACTTGATTTGTAAGGGTTTTCTAAAGGAGGGTTTAAAGGGTAAATATGGGATTTATTTTGAAATGATTTTTTGAGGGAGGGGCTAAACTTGTCATTATGGAAGTAAGTTTGGGGGATCGGGGTATATAACCTGTCACCCCTCCCTCTTCAAACCCTAACCCTAAATAAAGCTACAGCCGCCATCTCTTTACCCTTATGTCTCCCACCGGCCGCCACCATCCACCCAGTTGTTCTCCGACCACCTAGCATCATCGAACGATGTTGAAGACCGGCTGGGAGGGGAACGAAGTTGCATCAGTGAAGATCGAAGGAGTGGCGTTGTGGTGGTCATCATTCGTGAGCCTCCAGCCGCTGCCATCGATGTCAAGCAGGAAAAAAACCACCGACGCCACCTTTGTTCTGCAACAACGCCACTGTCGCTTCCAGCTTTCTTGTCGCCATTATAACCACCTTTAGCCATCGTTGTGGCCGCTAGGGTTGCTGCTGCTATCACCGCGCACCACAGTGGGTGTTTGCGTTCAGATTTCCGATTGTAAGTTGTATGTGGGGGAAATGTTGGCTGGAAGACACAAGAAGACCACCATGGCAGCCAACCATGGTTACTGTCGCGGGGAATGCTTTTCTGCCGCTACTAGCCACCGTAAAAGGTGGTTGTGGACATGTTGTGGTGTTTGTGTTCGTGTGTTGCTATGTTATAAAAGCTATAAAAGAGTTTCTTGGCAAGAGATCCGAAGAAAGACCCTACCACCACCACCGTGAGGTGGTGGCCGCCACTCGCTACCGCCGCCTGCCGCCACAAGGTGGCTGAGTGTGTGTTTATTTTTGGGATTAAAGCTTTGTAAATTGTAATTAGATAGTAGAATAATGGAAAGAAACACTAAACCACCACCAGTCGCCGTGTTGGATGGCGGTGTGCTTAGTTTTTTATTGGACTGCTTTTGGAGTGCTTGGACTCGTTTGGACTAGAACCTTAACCACCGAAGCGAGGTGGTGGAAACCACCATGAGTCGCCACTACCCGAGGTGGTAGTGGGTGATGCCTAACTAGCGAAACCCTAATAGGCCTAGTAAAACCCTAATGGGCCTAATGAACCCTAATGGATCTAAGGACTTAACTTTTGAGCCTATTGGGTCATGATTGGGTTGGAAACGCTAATTAGGGTTTAGAAAAACCCTAATTTTGGATATATGGGCATTGGACTTATTGGGACCCACATTTGGGCCTTTGAAATGTAATTATGAATTACACCCAATCACACCATATGACTTATCTAGTAGAGTGATGGATTTTATGGATTAAGTCCTTAATGGGTTATGTGAGAAACACTTAACCCTAATCTTCATTTTATATGAAAACCCTAATTTCACTTGGGCCTTAAGTGGGCCTTTCTATTGGGTTTTGGTGATTGGGCCAATAATGGGCCATTCAAGAACAATCATATGGACTAAATAGTTAGATGGTATTTAAGGTAAGGCCCATATGAGGGGTTGGGCCCAACTTGGAAAATTGGGCCATAGTTTGGGCCTTAATGATTATATAATATTGGGCCATTAGAATGTCGAATGTTTAGGCTGGAATAAATGGTTCTGCTTTGGGATAAGACCATGTAAGGTTTGGGCCTAATTTGGAAATTTGGGCCATATGTTGGGCTTGGTTTATAGTTTGGCTTTTGGGTCTTGAGTTTGAATCAAGCTAAGATGGTGGTAAAGTAGCCTTTTACCCCAAGCATGGACTTGTGGATATAGATTGGAACCCAATTATTGATTGGGTGTTATTTTGATGCTTGATAGTTCGAGAACTCGGCATCCAATAGCTAGAGTTTTGTCTACAGGACTTCAGCAATATGAGGCGAGTTACCTTCCAATAGAGGTGGGTCTAAGGCACCAATGTCGGTCCACCAGTAGATGATTATGTATGAGATAATTGTCTGGTTTGCCACTAGCTGATATGCTTTATGTGCTAGGATGCTCTATTATATGTGTTAGTAGTAGTATGGGTGAAATAGTCCCCAAATATCGGTTGAAAGATACCGAAGGGGCAACTAGAACCCATGCATGCCTAGTAATAGGTTTATGTTATGTTATTATGTGGTAGTGGTAATGGTGAAATAGTCCCCAATAGTTGGTTGAGATAAACCGATGGGTAAGTCAAGCACCTCAAAATGGCTTGACCTGGGTAAGTCAAGTATCCCAGAATGGCCTAACCTGGGTAAGTCAAGCACCCCATAATGGCTTGACATAGGTAGGTCAGGCACCACATAATTGCTTGGTAGTATGTTATTATATGGTGTGTGGTATGATGGGGGAACTCGCTAAGCTTCGTGTTTACGATTTTCAGTTTTGGTTTCAGGTGCTTCGTTTTTAAAGAAAAGGATTTGGCTTGATCGCATCGCATCACACTATGTTTTCCGCACATGAGATCTCTAGGATTACACTCTGATATTATTTTATGATAACACATTTGACTATTGATGTAACATCCATAAAAATCATTCCAATTTTAAACTTTTTAAACATTTCAAAACCAATGATTATTACAAAACTTGTTTTCAAAAAGGTATAATGTCAGAGTATCCCAAAATCAAATCATAAAATCATGAAATACGAGGAGCTGTACGATCACGCCTTCAGATTTCCACGATCATCAGAGGTACCTGAAACATAATCAATAGTTGTAAGCCCGAAGCTTAGTGAGTTTCCCTAAAATACCAACGACATACAAATATAACCATATCATATAACGTATAAGCAAACAACATGCATAATGAGCCATCAGCCTGACTGGACCGCCTCGCAGGCCTTCAGTCTATCTGGACCGCTCTCCGAGCCTTCGACATGTCTTGACTGCCTCTCTGGGCCTTCGGCCTGACTAAATCCCTTTGCAGGGCCTTCACTTTATCTGGACCGCTCTGGGTATGTTGGCCTTCATCACAAAGCAGGATCGCCTCAACCCAACCCACAATCAAACAAACATGTGCACATAAATTTCATATGATAGCACATATCATATAATAGTCAAACCGATCTAACAGATCACTAATCATAGCAACATCCTATAACCAGGATACAAACCTAACCGGTCATTGACATAACATCATCCTATATACCAGGATACCGACCTAACCAGGTCACTAAGCATATCACCATCCTAATTACCAAGATGTAAATCAATATCATATCATGTAAATAGCCCAGATACAAATCCGAAAGGGCTGACATTAGTGCCTTCGATCTTGTTAGTATAGTGTGGACAACTCACCTCTCAACTGTCAGATCGAAGTGATAAACTCAAACTCTCGAACCACGACCACGAACTCCACCACCTATATTTACCATAAGACCATTTCCATAAATTTCCAATTTACCAAACTACCCCATAAGTCAACTAGTCAACCATTAGTCAAAGTCCAACTCAATGGTCAAGGTCAACAGTCCATGTTGACCCGACTCGTCGAGTGCAGTTCACTGAATCGTCAAGTCCTTCCTAAACTCGAGAAGTCATGAAATCCCCAGTTGACTCGTCGAGTTTCCCTAAAACTCATCGAGTTCATGCATGTCCATATGTCGGGAAAACCCTAGCTGACTCGCCGACTCATCCTACTGACTCACCGAGTCCATGTAGAGATCCTTGCACGACAATCTTCATCGGACTCGCCGAGTTGGCCATGCAAATCGTCGAGTCCCTTTTGTCCTTCCTCTATTCAGATGATTTTTAAGCGACTCTAAAGCTCCATGTTGCAGATCTAATCACTTAAGGCATGCTTCTTGTGTAAAGTTGCAAACTTTACGTACATGCAAGGTGATAATGGCCCAAATCAAGCTAAAGGAAGGTTCTAAGGGATGAAGAAGGTATTAACTCACTAAAGGCTGAAACTTTATGATCTTACAGATTAAGATAAGCCTAGATATGAAGTTGCAACTTCGGATGACGCCTAATACGCAAAATAACATATCAACATTGCCAAAGTGGCCCTAATCTCATCCATGCATAGATCTAGACAGAATATGTGACAACTGAAATTTCTTTCTTGTACAAACCATTCAAATCAATCAAGTGCAGACTCGCTTTGCTATCTTCTAGCATTGTTTAGAGTCAATTAGAGTGTTCTAATCCTTGTATCTTCAAAGTTAGGATTTAGAAAGGAGTCTCACAAGTTAAACACTTCAAAAATCGGCCAAAAACTCCAACTTAAGGAGTGTACGGCTGTACAAATGGAGTGTACGGCCATACACCCCCTTCTGGTCGTACACTCTCAAGTATAAATGAGAGTGTTAGCCTCCTCTCACCTCTTTTCACACTCTTAAGACGAAAATCGACTTCTCTCTCAAGTATCATCTGATTTTGCTTCTAGATCTTCAAGTTGTAAGTGTTTCTTCCTTCAATTTGAATGTTCATTACACTATCTAGTAAGGATATGTCATTTCATCCATGAAATTACTCATTTTGTTTAGATCTTCAAGTGTTCTCCAAGAACACCGAGAACACCAAGCACACCTACTAAGTTTTTGGACCACAAACACCCCTAAAGGCTTATATATCGTAAGGCTTCTATATCGTAAGTTTTTGGAGCATCTCTAGCACGTTCTCTTTACCTAGGTTGTAAAGGATCTTACAGTCGTAGTCATTGACTGCATCTAGCCACCTGCGCTGTCTCATGTTCAGGTTCGGCTGATCCTTGATGTGTCTTAGGCTCTTATGATTCATGTATATGGTACAACGGATCCCATAGAGGTAATATCTCCAACTCTAGAAAGAGAATATCACCGCTTCCAACTCTAAATCATGAGTAAGGTATCTCGTCTCATGCGGCTTCAACTACCGTGATGCATAGGCTATCACCCGTCCTCTCTGCATAAGGACCGCCCCTAGTCCCGTGATGGATGCATCACAGAACACTACAAAATCCTCATCTCCCTCCGGGAGAGTCAAGACTAGAGCCTCGCATAGTTGTTGTCATAGGGTCTCAAACACCCTTTGCTACTCGGGGGCCCATCAAAAATCCACCGTCTTCCTCGTCAAACGAGTTGGCCATGCAACTCGTCGAGTCCCTTCAGTCCTTTCTCTATTTAGATGCTTTTTAAGCCACTCCAAAGCTCTATGTTGCATATCTAAACTCTTAAGGCATACTTCTTACGTAAAGTTGCAAACTTTACACACATGCAAGGTGATAATGGCCCAAATCAAGCTAAAGGAATGTTCTAAGTGATGAAAATGTATTAACTCACTAAAGGTTGAAACTTTATGATCTTACATATCAATATAAGCTTAGATTTGAAGTTTCAACTTCAGATCACGCCTAATACCCAAAATAACATATCAACATTGCCAAAATGGCCCTAATCTCATACATGCATAGATCTAGATAGAAGAAGGCCAAGGTAAAAACTTGTTACCTCAAAAATGATGTTAAGATGAAGAAGAACTCGGATCTATAGCCTTCCTCTTGTTCCAAGCTTGAGTACTTCAAGATCTTCCTTCCACAATCCACCACAAGGCTTAATATCACATAAAAAGAGAGAAAACAATGATTTAGGATTTTCGGACTCACAAGGGGATGTGGGGGAGGCTAAGGGAGGCTAATGACCCTTTAAATAGGATGAAAAACCCCAAAAACTAGGGCTTCATCCTCCAGCTCCAACTCGTCGAGTCATGTCTCCGACTCGACGAGTTGGTCATTTAAACACGTGGCCCCAAACGTTACTACTCGACGAGTCAGGGCATCCAACTCGTCGAGTAGAACTTTCAATATAAAGAAAATAAAACTGTAAAATTAATACCTGAGAGTCGGGGCGTTACAATTGACACTTTGTTTTTGACATGAGATGTTAATATGGATGTTTTTATACTTATGGTTTTATAACAACTTATTTCAAATGAAATTTTTGGTCTTGAATTTTGGGATGTTACAGTTGTGTAGCAGGACCAAACCCATTCTCCTAAGATCATCTGAACCATGTAGCATGTGACTTAGCACATTTACTCAATAGCCAAGTTACACGCGAAAGAGTCATACAACAATCAATCAGGGATTCTATAAAAGATAAGGCATCATATATCAGGAAATTCTATTATACAACTTCTGAAGATCCTTATCCTAATACTAGCATGTTGTTCTAACATATCAAAGCATAATCTCAAAATAATTGTGTGGTAATTTGGGGTGAACTTATTGGGTCTTGTTGATCGTACACATCGCATCCTTGTTGATTATTTTGAAAATTATTTGAAAATCGTTTAAAAACATCTTTTTCCATAGTTTGAGATTGGATTCACACGAGTGTTCATCCAATTCATTCAAACCAAGGCTCTGATACTAACTTGTAACATCCTAAAAATTTCAACAATATAAACTTTTCAAAACAATCCTTTTACTAATAAAATGTTTACAAAAATATTGTTCTCGAAACATTATTTGAAAATCAGTGCCTCCCAAGATCAATGACATGTAATCTAGATGTGTACGATCACGTCTTTGCCTTGCCACGAATCTCTAAAACACCTCAAACCATAAACCAAAAATTGTAAGAACAAAGCTTAGTGAGTTTTCCCCAAAGTACCAACATACAACAAATAACATATACAATAAACATCATACTATATGTCCAATCAACCATCGGGTTGGAATACCCCAGGCCCCTCAACCATCAGGTTAGAATGCCAACATACTATGGGGTCCAGTTAACCATCGGGTTAGAATACCCCAGGGCCTCAACCATCGAGTTGGAATACTATTGGTCCAATCAATCATCTAGTTGGAATACCCCAGGCCCTCAACCATCGGGTTGGGATGCCAATGTACTATGGGTCCAATCATCATCGGGATGGAATACCCTCATGACCAATCAACCATCGGGTTGGAAGGCACTGACCTGTTGGCTTACACACAAAGCAGAGAAGCCTCAACCACCAATTGAACATGATCACATGTAACATATAATCATATAACAATGTGTAACCAGTCATACAGATCTACAAATCATAACAACATAATAACATCCTATCTACCAGGATACCGATCTAACAGATCATAACAACATAGCAACATCCTATCTACCAGGATACCGATCTAACAGATGATAACAGCATAGCAACATCCTATCTACTAGGATACTGATCTAATAGATTATATCAGCATATCAGCATCCTATCTACCAGGATACCAATCTAACAAATCATAACAACATAACAACATCCTATCTATCATGATACCAATCTAGCAAATCATAACAGTACAGTAGCATGCATAATAGGATATCAATCCAATAGGTCGGCATTGGTGCCTTCGACCCACAAGTACAGTGAGGACAACTCGCCTCGCTCTGGCGAAACACACAGACAATCCTTGTCTGCTGATTGATAGATTCCCTGAATTATCAATTTCAAAACAACACCCAATTATCAGTTGAGTTCCAAACCATAACCATAAATCCAAACTCGGGGTAAAAAAACCATTTTACCCCTAACTTAGCTTGGTCCAAGACCAAGGCCCAACTCACAACCTGAAAGGCCTAAAATCCAAATAACTAACCAAGGCCCAATTATGGCCTAATTTTCCAAATTAGGCCCAAACCCCCTTACATGGGCCTTACCCTAAAGCCCAACCAAAATTCCTAGTCCAAGACACTTATACTTGGATGACCCATTAAGAACTTAAACACCTAATCCCAAAAAGAAAGTCCACAAAGCCCAAAAGATAACATCCTCTTGACTGAGTATGGGGGGCGTGCTCAGCTGTACGTTAAGCGTACAAGCAATTTGGCTTGTACGTTGCGTTTACAGACTTGTACGCCCAACGTACTCATCCGTTAAGCCAAAAATCCATTAAGCACCTAATGCTTAAGACCAAGAGTTCAAACCACGAATCTACTTCTTAAAGAACGTCTAGAACCATAAAGTCATTGACTTACTGAATTTTCATGCCCCAAAAGAACCCAACATCAAAATAAAACATTATACTTTCACCAAATGGACACCACCTCATGCATGGAGATTCCAGACCCCAAAGGAGATAACTTTAAGCATCTAGAACCTCAGAAACACTAATAGTGGCAACTCATAGCTCCTGGAGTGATACCAAATCACTAGATCTCATTCTTGGGACCAAAATGAACCAAAAACTCATACAAAATAGATCTAAGCCAACAATGAACAAGATTAAAGCTTTTTACCTCAAACAAGCTGAAAATAAAGCACATAATCTAGATCCATAAGCTCATCCTTGATTCACAACCTTGCATCAAACCCCATCTTCTTGGAAATGACCCAAAAACACCAAAATACACATCATAAGCTCAAAATTACAACCATGGAGGCTTAGAGATGATTTCTAGGGCTTGGGGAACTTGGAGGCTGGTATGGGGACCGACCAAAAAATACTTAATGAGATTATATAGGGTAGAACTCCAAGAATTAAGGTTTTAACCTTTCCTTCATACGCCCCACGTACCCCTCGTACGCCCAGCGTACAATGTCTCGCAAACCCGATATGAGCCTCTCAGTATGCTAAGTGTACTCAACATTACGCGCAACGTAATGCCCTTCGCATGAGTACGTCCTATGTACTCCCTAGGTACGCCCCCACATACTAGGGTTTCCCCACAAACCCAAACATATTCCGAAAACCATAACTTTTTCGTAATAATTCCGATTCTGATATATCCTTACATCTATAAAAAAAAGGTAACAAAAAGCTCTACACTTCCATCAACTTGTACCTGCCATACCAAATCTCAAACGAACATCCATTTTCTATAGAAGCCCATTCGTTTAGGGGCTTCGCCCCTAAATGACAATATACTTTTAATCTTGAATAAACTTACTGTGACATCCCCAAAATCTCGGCCAGAAAAGACCGATTTCATTTATGCTTTTTAAAATAATTTTCAGAGTAAATCCTTTTAATTTTAAAAGAGATGCGGAATTTGTTCCCAAAAACAAAACATGATAAAATAGATATTTATCAAAACATTTCATAAAGAAATATGATTTCATTTCATAATCAAAAGTCGGGATGTCATGTTCCGATACAGGTCATAAAGCATAAACGATAACATTACAAGTCGTTCAACAAATATATACATATACAGACTTGTAAACAAAAACAACTTGATGTTCGCCCATCTTAAGCTCTTGCGCCACTTCCTGTAAAATAAATCAACTGAGTGGGTCAGGCTTGGGAGCCTGGTGAGCATATAGGATTTTCAAACCCACAATAATTATATTTAATTACAACAATCCACAATAAACCCGATTACCCATTCCCGTTATCCTCACCTTACGTTCCTAAAAATAACGTCTATTATAAGGAACCTATTTCAGGATTTTTCATCGGGATGGACATTACTGCAGAGGGGCTTCCTCAACAATAAGTATCCTAAAGGCAACCATGTGGGGGATAGAGTACACCGGTGAACACGTCGTTCACAACACCTACAGGTAATGAGCCTGCTAGTGTTCCACATGACAGTCTAGAATAGTCTGTGGTCGTCATCCATACTCTGCTGAATGACTAGAATAACACCAATAACACCGAGGCCTCTCATCTGTTTATTACACACCAATTACCTACCCATGTTCTACCCAACATATTAGTAGATAAAAATATACATTTTTATACATTGTTTAAAAACCTGTATAACATGCTTTCAACAATACATATTCCACATAACAGATGAGGCATACATACATAACACGTATTTCATAAAGAATACATTAGATCTATAAGATAGAAGAGAGTGAATATACACTCACACGTATAACAACCAAATATATACACACAACACGTATTTTATAGGAAATACTTCATAATATTGCGTTGGAAAGAAAATAACTACACACTCACTTGATCAGAAGATGATCGGGCAGCACTACGGCTTGCAGAAGAGGTGTTTCTCCGTAGATCTGGAAGATCTTCACAAAAACCAGGCTCCTCGCGGGCAGCGCTTCGGCTCGGGAATAACGCTCTTCGGGATCTCCGGGGTTTCAGATCTTACTTCGGGGCTCGGGAATGATACCGGGGCTTTGGGATATGATTGGCATGCAAATCGAGGCAAAGGACCAGAGAGAATGATGAAATTTGCAAAGGAAACTCGGCTGCTTCGGGTCTCCTTTTATAGGTGCTGAACCCTCGCACGTACGCGGGGCGTACGCCTCGGTGGTCGTCAGCGCTTACGTCATCGGTCCATCTACGTCATTGCATACGACTCACTACTCCGTAGAACTCGAGTGCCCTACGCTGTACGCGGGGCGTACAGCAGTACGCGCTGCGTACTTCGGATAGACCGCCTCTCCTCTCTTCGGATAATATCGGAGTAAAATAAAAATAAATATTAAATATTTTATTAAACTTCAAAAATTCATATCTCCTTCATACGAACTCTAATTTCGACGTTTTTTATATCCACGCGAAGGTGAGACTACGCTCTACAACTTTCGTTTAGACTCCGTCGGCTAATTTTGACTTTTATTTTTATTAATTATTTTTAGAAGGCTCGAACAGGAAAACTTCGTTATAAAATCATAACTTCTTCGTCCGACGTCCGTTCTCGCCTATCTTTTCGTCGTTTCAATACTAACAACGAGATCTCCTATTCTCATTTAGATTGTTTCGGCTAAAAACCGCTCGATCTCAAATCGAGTATTCGGGCTGCATACTGCCATGTCAAAACTTCAGAAAATCATAACTTCCTCATACGAAGTCAGATTTGGGCGTTCCCTTTATTCACGCTCTTGGTTTAACGAAATCTACGACTTTCGTTTAGATCGCTAAGGCTAAATATCGCTCTATCTTAAATTCATATTTTACGTTACTCGGCGTCGTGCCAGTTCTATCTTGAAACTTTGACAGGTCATAGCTTCTTCGTTATAACTCGGATTTTGGCATTCCTTATATCTTCGGAATCCTTGTTTTGACGACTACAACTTTATGCAAAGATATCGGGCTTATCTCACACTTTAATTTTGATGCTTATTTTATTCTTAATTCATTAAATTATAAAAATCAAGAAAATAAACACATAAATCACATAATTCACATAATTCACAAATAATACATTTTTATTATTTCAAATTTAATTACAAAGGTTAACCTAGACTATTACATTGCTAAAAATGGCAAGCCTAGAAACACGGGCGTTACAATTCTCTCCACCTTAGAATGATTCCATCCCTGGAATCACACACCAGCAAACAAATGCGGATAGCGACTCATCATGTCACTCTCCGTCTCCCAGGTGAGATTTGGCCTATTCGTGTGTTTCCATCGGACAAACACTAACTCCACCATCTTACGTCGCAATTTCTTAGTCTTTCGGTCAACAATTGCCTCCGGTTCCTCAATCAACCTTTTGTTCTCATCGATCCTCAACTCTGAAAGTGGAATTATGTCGGGAACTTCTCCCATGAACTTCCTCAAATAACACACATGGAAAGTGTTATGAATTCCATTCAGTTCTTTTGGTAGTTCGATCTTGTAAGCTTGGTTCCCAATCCTCTGAAGAACTTTAAACGGTCCAATAAACCTTGGACTTAACTTTCCCCTTTTTCCAAATCTTATAAGTCCCTTCCACAGCGAGACTTTAAGCAAAACCAAATCTCCAACTTCAAAAGTCATCGGTCTTCGCTTTTTGTCAGCATAACTCTTTTGACGATCCTGAGCTGCTAACATTCTCTCCCTAATTATTTTCAACTTTTCAGCAGTTTGATGGACTATCTCCGGCCCCATAAACTGCTTTTCCCCAGCCTCAAGCCAACAAGATGGCGTACGACACTTCTGTCCATACAAAGCTTAATAAGGTGCCATCTTTATGCTCGAGTGAAAACTATTATTATAGGAAAATTCTACCAAAGGTAAATGTTCATCCCAATTACCTAGGAATTCCAAGGTACACGCTCTTGACATATCTTCAAGTGTTTGTATTGTCCGTTCGCTCTGACCATCAGTCTGAGGATGGTAAGCTATACTTAAACACAACTTGGTACCCAATTCCTCTTGTAGACTTTTCCAAAATCGTGAGGTGAAACGGCTATCACGATCCGACACAATCGTTATCGGAACACCGTGAAGCCTCACAATTTCCTTCACATAAGAATTCGTAAGCTTTTCCATAGACCATTTCTCATTGGCTGCTATGAAATGCGCACTCTTAGTGAATCGATCAACGACCACCCAAATCATGTCGTGACCATTCTTTGTTCTGGACAGTTTAGTGACAAAATCCATAGTAATGTCTTCCCACTTACCCATAGGCACAGGCAATGGTTCTATACTCCCGTACGGTTTCTGATGTTGTGCCTTGACTCTTGCACAAGTCACACACTCGGCCACATACTTCGCAATGTCGAGCTTCATCGTCGGCCACCAATAATAGGGTTTCAGGTCCCTATACATTTTAGTGATACCGGGATGAATTGAGTACATGGTCTTGTGAGCTTCTTCCATCAGAAGATCTCTGACTCCTCCTCCTGTCTTAGGTATCCAAATCTGATCTTGGAACACCTTCAGTCCGTGACTGTTTACACCGAACACCAACGTTTTGCCCAAACGTTCCTCCTTTCGGTCATTCTTCTCAGAAGCTTCGCTTTGAGCTTTCTTTATACTTTGCAAAATGGTTGAGACAACTTCAATTCTCAACGCTCTTGGCCTTCTCTTTTCAAGATTGACTTTCCGACTAAGAGCATCAGCGACAACATTGGCTTTACCGGGGTGGTAAAGTATCTCACAGTCGTAGTCTTTAAGTAGTTCCAGCCAGCGTCGTTGCCTCATATTCAATTCTTTCTGACTAAAGAGATATTGGAGACTCTTATGGTCAGTGAAAAGTTTGCACTTCGTGCCATAGAGGTAATGCCTCCATATTTTCAGAGCGAAAACTACCGCTGCCAACTCCAAATCATGAGTCGGGTAGTTCTTTTCATGCTCCTTCAGCTGTCGAGATGCATACGCAATCACCTTATCTCTTTGGGTCAAAACACAACCCAATCCAACACCAGACGCATCGCTATAAACAGCGAAGTTTTCAACTCCATCGGGTAGAGAAAGTATCGGTGCCTCGCATAATTTCTTCTTTAGCTTCTCGAATGCTTCTTTATGCTTATCACTCCAAGCATAAGTAGCTCCTTTGTGGGTCAAAGCTGTTAATGGACTAGCAATCGAAGAAAAGCCTTGGATAAACCTTCGGTAATATCCGGCTAATCCTAAAAAGCTTCGAATCTCCGTGGGACTTTTTGGTTGTTCCCACTTCATTACAGCTTCAATATTTGATGGATCAACCATTATACCTTCTTGGTTGACCACGTGACCCAAGAATTGGACTTCTCGAATCCAAAAATCACATTTGGAGAACTTCGCATACAGCTTCTCCTTCTTCAAGACTTCCAAAACTTCTCGCAAGTGTCTG
The DNA here is from genome assembly GCF_052625555.1 of Lactuca saligna. Classification (NCBI taxonomy): domain Eukaryota; kingdom Viridiplantae; phylum Streptophyta; class Magnoliopsida; order Asterales; family Asteraceae; genus Lactuca; species Lactuca saligna. The sequence continues at coordinate 136,719,318 of NC_136420.1, forward strand.
TCATGCTCCTCTTGGCTTTTTGAATAAATCAGAATGTCATCAATGAACACTATCACAGATTTATCAAGGAACGGATTACAAACCCTGTTCATTAAATCCATGAATGCTGCTGGAGCATTGGTTAGTCCAAACGACATAACCAAAAACTCATAGTGTCCATATCGGGTTCTGAATGCAGTCTTCTCTATATCCTGCTCTCTTACTTTTAGCTGATGATATCCTGACCTCAAGTCGACCTTTGAGAAATAACTTGAACCTTGTAGCTGATCGAATAGGTCATCAATCCTCGACAACGGATATCTATTCTTTATTGTTGCATTATTCAGCTCTCGGTAATCAATGCACATCCTCATGCTTCCATCTTTCTTCTTTACGAATAACACCGGAGCTCCCCAGGGTGATGAACTAGGTTTAATGAAACCTTTGTCCAATAACTCCTGAAGTTGCATCATCAGCTCCTTCATCTCCGTCGGTGCTAATCGATAAAGTGCTTTTGCAATTGGCGTTGTTCCGGGAAACAAGTCAATACGAAATTCTACTTGTCGATCGGGCGGTAATCCAGGAAGATCTTCGGGAAATACTTCCGGATAATCACACACAACAGGAATATTTTGCATCACCTTCTTTTCCTTCTTAGCATCGATCACGAATGCTAAATATGATGTACATCCCTTGGTCAAACACTTTCTGGCTTTCATTAGGGAAATGATTACAGAATTTACTCTGCGTTTATCTCCATACACCATAAACGATTCCTTTCCAGGCGAATTCACTTTCACTATTTTCTTCTTGCATAAAATTTCGGCATCATTGGCACTAAGCCAATCCATTCCCAAAACGATGTCGAAACCATTAAGTTCTATAGGTAATAATTCCTCGTGGAACTTATTCCCATTCAAATCAATTAAAATGTTTTTCATACGATAGCCAACAGGTACAAACTTGCCACTAGCAACTTCGACTAATAAAGCATTATCTAGTCTCACAATAGGCAAAGCTAGTTTTCTACCAAATTCATGCAATATAAAGGAGTAGTTGGCTCCAAAATCAAATAAAATTTGGGCAGACAATTTGTTAACGAGAAAGGTACCTGAAGCGACATCAGCTTCATCTTTAGCAGCTTCCAGTGTCATCTGGAATGCTCTCGCCTTTGGCTTTGGCGGAATGTTGGGTCTTGTTGCTTCCTTCTTTTTCGTACAATCTCTTGAGATGTGCCCCTCCTCACCGCAACCATAACAAACATTCTTGGTGAAGGTGCAGTTGTTGGCATAATGACCTGGCTTTCCACATTTGAAGCATGTGGTTTCCCCGCCACACTTCCCATGATGCTTCTTCTTACACTTGTCGCACCATTTCGCCTCTACCTTTCCTCCACTTCCTCTCGAACTAGACTTCGAGAATTTACTTTTCTTGCTGGACCCTGAAAATCCATCGATTTTCCTTTTCTCACCAACCTCTGACCTTTCTAGACCTTTTTCCCTGATCTGGGTCTCAATATTTCTAGCAGCCCAGATGGCGGCTTTCAATGTAGTTGCTTGCTTAACCATTGGACCATAGTCCGCTGGTAGTCCAAGGGCAAACTTGTTGACCTTAGAGAGTTCTGTAGGCACCAAATATGGGATAAACTTCATCTTTTCCGTGAAACTTGTAGCGTATTCAGTAACGCTCAATTTCCCTTTCTTCAAATTCTGAAACTCATTACTGATTTCCAGAAGGTCCTGCTCGGAGCAGTATTGCAGTTTTAGTTGTTCCAGAAAGTCTTCCCAAGACATTTTGCTTGCTTCTCCCTTGGGCATAGAGTCAGCTAACAACTTCCACCAACTCAACACGCCAGATTTTAGAAGAGGGATCGCAAGAGCGGTCTTCTGCCTGTTGCTGCATTCGCAACTTTCAAACATAGTCTCCATTTCGGAGACCCAATCCATAACTTGCACCGGCGTCGGGCTTCCGGATAGGCATGGTGGTTTGGATGCCATGAAATCCTTATACTTGCACCCACGACCATCATTTCCTCCATACTGGTTATTGCGTCTAACCACTGGCTGTTCGTCTTGACCAATGATCCCACTAAAGTTTTCTCCTTCAGACTGCCCTCCATTCTCCTCGGGCTCTTCCGCTTGAATTGACGGTTCTTCATGATTATGCCTAAGCAGGCGTCTTGTTTCTTCCATCTGACGATCTAACATCATTTGAATCATCATTTGTACACCAGCCATTGTTATCGGCTCAGGTGCAGCAGCTACGACAGGTACTTGCTCAATTACAGGCGGTTGATTCCTGTTTTCATTAGCATTTCCAACTCCGCTTCTTGTTCTCACCATTTTGATCTATACACCGAATAATTTCACCTTATTACTCCAAACGATTACATGCTAGTTCTAATATCGTATAGACACGCTTAGAATCCTAAACACATAAACCTTCAGATCCGGTTGGCAACAAACCGTAGATCCGAACAACTAATATCATGTATGGCAACATATAACATTTAGCACATAGAAGCATTTTAGGCAACTTTCCTAAAATAAACTAGTGCTCGTGTCTAAAATTTATCAGACACACATCTCACAATCTCCACTTAGCATCCTAAGTTTAAGTCTAGAAATCCTACAAATTCCTAGTTCGCTTAAACTAATGCTCCGATACCAACTGTGACATCCCCAAAATCTCGACCAGAAAAGACCAATTTCATTTATGCTTTTTAAAATAATTTTCAGAGTAAATCCTTTTAATTTTAAAAGAGATGCGGAATTTGTTCCCAAAAACAAAACATGATAAAATATATATTTATCAAAACATTTCATAAAGAAATATGATTTCATTTCATAATCAAAAGTCGGGATGTCATGTTCCGATACAGGTCATAAAGCATAAACGATAACATTACAAGTCGTTCAACAAATATATACATATACAGACTTGTAAACAAAAACAACTTGATGTTCGCCCATCTTAAGCTCTTGCGCCACTTCCTGTAAAATAAATCAACTGAGTGGGTCAGGCTTGGGAGCCTGGTGAGCATATAGGGTTTTCAAACCCACAATAATTATATTTAATTACAACAATCCACAATAAACCCGATTACCCATTCCCGTTATCCTCACCTTACGTTCCTAAAAATAACGTCTATTATAAGGAACCTATTTCAGGATTTTTCATCGGGATGGACATTACTGCAGAGGGGCTTCCTCAACAACAAGTATCTTAAAGGCAACCATGTGAGGGATAGAGTACACCGGTGAACACGTCGTTCACAACACCTACAGGTAATGAGCCTGCTAGTGTTCCACATGACAGTCTAGAATAGTCCGTGGTCGTCATCCATACTCTGCTGAATGACTAGAATAACACCAATAACACCGAGGCCTCTCATCTGTTTATTACACACCAATTACCTACTCATGTTCTACCCAACATATTAGTAGATAAAAATATACATTTTTATACATTGTTTAAAAACCTGTATAACATGCTTTAAGCAATACATATTCCACATAACAGATGAGGCATACACACATAACACGTATTTTATAGGAAATACTTCATAATATTGCGTTGGAAATAAAATAACTACACACTCACTTGATCAGAAGATGATCGGGCAGCACTACGGCTTGCAGAAGAGGTGTTTCTCCGTAGATCTAGAAGATCTTCACAAAAACCAGGCTCCTCGCAGGCAGCGCTTCGGCTCGGGAATAACGCTCTTCGGGATCCCCGGGGCTTCAGATCTTACTTCGGGGCTCGGGAATGATACCGGGGCTTCGGGATATGATTGGCACGCAAATCGAGGCAAAGGACCAGAGAGAATGATGAAATTTGCAAAGGAAACTCGGCTGCTTCGGGTCTCCTTTTATAGGTGCTGAACCCTCGCACGTACGCGGGGCGTACGCCTCGGTGGTCGTCAGCGCTTACATCATCGGTCCATCTACGTCATTGCATATGACTCACTACTCCGTAGAACTCGAGTGCCCTACGCTGTACGCGGGGCGTACAGCAGTACGCGCTGCGTACTTCGGATAGACCGCCTCTCCTCTCTTCGGATAATATCGGAGTAAAATAAAAATAAATATTAAATATTTTATTAAACTTCAAAAATTCATATCTCCTTCATACGAACTCTGATTTCGACGTTCTTTATATCCACGCGAAGGTGAGACTACGCTCTACAACTTTCGTTTAGACTCCGTCGGCTAATTTTGACTTTTATTTTTATTAATTATTTTTAGAAGGCTCGGACAGGAAAACTTCGTTATAAAATCATAACTTCTTCGTCCGACGTCCGTTCTCGCTTATCTTTTCATCGTTTCGATACTAACAAGGAGATCTCCTATTCTCATTTAGATTGTTTCGGCTAAAAACCGCTCGATCTCAAATCGAGTATTCGGGCTGCATACTGCCACGTCGAAACTTCAGAAAATCATAACTTCCTCATACGAAGTCAGATTTGGGCGTTCCCTTTATGCACGCTCTTGGTTTAACGAAATCTACGACTTTCATTTAGATCGCTAAGGCTAAATATCGCTCTATCTTAAATTCATATTTTACGTCACTCGGCGTCGTGCCGGTTCTATCTCGAAATTTTGACAGGTCATAGCTTCTTCGTCATAACTCGGATTTTGGCATTCCTTATATCTCCGGAATCCTTGTTTCGACTACTACAACTTTATGAAAAGATATCGGGATTATCTCACACTTTAATTTTGACGCTTATTTTATTCTTAATTCATTAAATTATAAAAATCAAGAAAATAAACACATAAATCACATAATTCACATAATTCACAAATAATACATTTTTATTATTTCAAATTTAGTTACAAAGGTTAACCTAGACTATTACATTGCTAAAAATGGGAAGCCTAGAAACACGGGCGTTACACTTACACAATTGTGCACTCCGCACCTTCCTTACTTGTTTAAAAATCATCAAGATTGATTTTTGGTCAACAAGTCAACCCATTACACTTAAATACAATTAGTGAAACAAATCACCAATAATTAACGAAATAACTTTTGACTCCAAAACACAAATCGAATACCCGAATCTTCCAATTTACATTATCGAACCCCAAATGAGTCCAAATCTCAATTCTTCAAGGGTCCCAAGCCCACTAATAACTAATCCCTGATCACCACTCCAAAATAGGAAATGATTCAAAACAGGATGTTACACTATCCCTAGGGTATCTTTCAACCTAAACATACATGCAAAAGTCACAAAGACAATCAACATTCAACATAACACAATCTAGTGGACCGACATTGGTGTCTTCTAGCCACAAGTATAGTGAGAAGACTCACCTCGATACGTAAACGAATAGATCTCACACATAAGCTACCGGTGCTAAAGTCCTTCTCAAATGGTCCAGGAATGAAGTAATTATGTTGGATCTATACTTGAATTCTTCTTCTATACACTTTACCACCACCTTACTCTTTAATATTCAATTTTCCAATGGATAAATAAGCTCATAAATGATGTAAAGGCTAAAAAAACAAGTAAGAGGAGGTTAGGGTTTCTTAAGGAATGATTTTAGGTGATGGAGATTGGTCATGAGAGAGTTTCCTATAAGTTAGAGACCTTAAAGAGAGCTCAAAACCGAAGAATTAGGGTTTTGATCTGTCATGATTACGTACTACGTAGCATAACTTACGCTATGCATGCATAGGTTATTAAACATGCGTCCAATATTTCAAAATTTACGCCTTGTGTAACTTTCCTTCGCCCTGTGTAGCACAAAACCCCTAACTTTTTCGCTTCAACTACGGTTTCGATGTTCTTTATATGCACATAAAGGTATTGAAGAGCCCCGCAATTCTATCTAATTAATTTTGACTTAGAAAATACTGAAATAAAATCCTTAATTCATGGAAGAAGTCCAAAAAATCACTTTTCCCATTTTACCATTTGACTACAAAACACAAACCAAGTGCTTGGATCACATAACCATTACTATCAACATCTAATATGGTCTAAACCCTATTCCTTTAAAGTCCAAGGCCTTTACTTGATTCGTTTATTGTCCACAATGCCGAATAAAAAACTTCTCGAAACATGATGTTACAGTTACGAGACATGACATCACATTTGCTGTCAACATGCTTAGTCAATTTGTTTCTGCTCCACAATGTCACACCCCAAAACCGAGAATGGCGAAAATGTTCTGGGGCAGAGGACATCATGTAAAGTATCACAATAATGCAAAGTAGTAAACAAGCAACAACATCATCCATTGCATTAATAGTATAATTTTAATTACAAGTATGTTCTTTCATAAAATAAAACAACATAATGAATAATCAAAATAAAAGACGAGTCTTGACTGCTTTGTCTTCACAAAACCTGGTCTTCGTACCTTTCTATTGATGACCTGAGAATACAAGTTATTTTGAAAGCGAGTATCAGCATAAAGTTGGTGAATTCATAAATATTTTAGTGTCATTGATTTGTAAAAATTGTAATGTAAGACTTGTAATTATTTGAGAAAAAGTTTGTATAAGTACAAAAGATCCTAGAAAATCTCATATTTCCTACTAGTATAACAAGTAGCCGTCTACCAAGACTCGACTGTTTTGAAAGTATGTATCATTGTAAAAATGACGGTTTTCCCATGTATAACTATTATTATAAAAATATAGTCTACCTCTTCGTTTAAGTGAATGCATAACAAAATAAAGGTAATAAGGAAAATAGTATAATCCTTAAGAATGTATCCATTTATATAGGATAAACACGGTGTGGTAACTCGCCGAACAGTACAACCGAGAACATCTGAAGATGAACACACCTTCTGTTGTGAGCAAACAAGTGTAGGATGGTCAGTCCATGAGTGTGTAGAAGTATAACTTCATGTAGTATGTAGTAGTGTCTCCTCATATAGTATGTAATACTGTCTCTTCATATAGTATGTACTAGTGTCTCTTCGTATAGTCTGTATTAGTGTCTCTTCATACAATATGTATTAGTGTCTCTTCTTATAGTATGTATAAGTGTATTGTATGTATTAGTGTCTCTTCGTATAGTATGTATTAGTGTCTCTTCGTATAATATGTATTAGTGTCTGTTCATATAGTATGTATTAGTGTCACTTCGTATAGTATGTATTAGTGTCTCTTCGTATGGTATGTATTAGTGTATTGTATGTATTGACTCATGTAAGAACTGACACTTATTGTGATTCCTTGTACTAGGAATAGTAAATAGTATATCCTAACTATACTTATTATAGTTACTAGTAATGTACGTGTATAACCGAAGTATGCCTTTGCCACCCAAAGGTACTGAATTGACTGACCGAACTTTTATGTCTATATATGTCTACATAGTATATAACTAATATTTAGACGACCTTCGGACAAATAACCGATACTCTAAGGCCACATCTAAACAAGGAAAAGGAATTAAATCGAGCTAGCAGTCCTAATTCCTTCAAATATTACTTATATAACTATACATATATAGGCATGCATTTGACAATATAAAAGTATAAGAGCAGTTTTGTAAAACCTTTGAAAGATTTGGTAAATAAGAATTGATGACTTGATGTCAGTTTATAAAATGATTTAATAGCAATTTGTTTGGTAAGAACAGTTCAGAGTATAAGAAATCATTTGTTTGAAAATATAGATGTAACAGAGTTTGAAAGGAAATATATGGTATGTAATACAGTTTGATAAAGAGTTTAGTATGTAAAGATGTTTTGAGAAATCATTTTGAAGTAGTATACTAATTAAAACAGCTAAAATTGTAGTAAATCTATAGTTTGAAAGTTATTAACCACATGTGATTGATATAATAACTATCATAATTCAACTTGTATCCCCCCCCCCCCACCATAAACGCATTTAAACAAACATTTAAAGACATTTAAAAGGTTAATTAAGGGGTATGAACTCACTTGTAGTGAGTGGATCATATGGAAGTATCGGACAAGTGCTAGGTGTCAAGTGAAGATGAACAGACACAATGATCCTAATAACATATAAAGACATATATATATATATATATATATATGTGTGTGTGTGTGTGTGTATAATTAGTGATTATAACACCAATTAAACAAGTATAAACACCCTAAAACATGGTAAACACTTTGATTCAAGTGCTAGGAGTTCATTAGGGTTTCATCTAAGGAGTGTAGGGCTTCTCAAAGGAGTTTATGGTCCAAATGGTAAGAACTCATGAGTCTACGGCCCATGGTCATTTCCCCATGAGTTTACGGCCGTAAACTCATGATATTAAATACCATTTTGTGGATTTAGGTCTTATAAGTCATGAAGAAGCATACTTCAAGTCTAAGCCTTAGGAAGTCATGGTGGCACAATCTTACTCCTTTATAGAGTTTACGGCCTATGGATCATTCCTCTTGGGTTTATGGCTGTAAACTCTATGTATTCATGGTCTTTTTGATGTTTAAGGTCCCTAGTTCAATGGTGGTTTTCTCTAGGCTAAGTTCTAGGCATAAGGAAGGAAAAGAGGGCATCATTGCACCCTTAAATGGAGTTTACAGCCTTGGGAGATCCTTGGTCGTAAACTCTCATCCAACCCTTGATTCTTGATGTTTCTAATGCCTAAATGTAACACCCCGAGATTCAGGTACATTTCTTTTACCCTTATTCTTTGTAATTAGTCATGATTTACCCTTGTGTGGAGAAAAGTTAGCAAGTGAGTACGCTGGGCGTACCAGAGAGGTACACTGCGCGTACTCGTGTGCTTAGTTTGGACGCGAATCGCCAAGGTACGCTGGGCGTACAAAAAATTTACGTCGGCCGTACCCGGCCCAGGTACAAAACCCTAATCCGTCTTGTGCACTATTTAAAGGGTGCTAAGGCTCATTTCTCAACCTCCATATCAGTGAGTGAAACCCTAAAATAGATCCCCCATCATCCTTAGTGTGTGAGAGTGTTGATTGGAGCTTTTTGTGCTTTGGTGACTTAGTGAAGAAGAAGGAAAAGAGTTCTTGGAAGTTAAAGCTTGAGGTGCCATTTTGTATCTGAGATCTACAGAGCAAGGGACTACACTTAGTGGTATAAAGTTCAAAACTTTCCTCTTCTTTTGATTTGTTGTTGCATGTGATTTTGCTAGGGCTAAAAGCCCCAAAGGTGGAGACTTTATGAGTGTAAAGTGCTCCATGGTCCGAGATATGTCCCCATTCAGTGCTATTAGTGATTTAGAGCCATAAAGCTTCCATCTTTAGTGATTAGTTTGAGGTCATGCTAGAGTAATAAGCCTTCTAAGGTTAGAGGATGGAATATTATGGGAGTTGGTGGCTTGTTCAGCCATGCAAAGGCATAAAGTCATCAACTTTATGGATTAAGAGGCTTAGATGTGGTCGGATCTAGAATTTGGACGTGAGTCTTAACTGTTTAAGACCTAAAGAGTTAAAGGGATGAAGCTGGGGAGTACGCTAGGCGTAATCCCAGTACGCGGCGCGTACTGGGTGGCGTTCCCCGATCCTGAGATGCAGCCAGGTACGCACAGCGTACACATCTGGTACGCACAGTGTAACTCAAAAAGTTGACTTTTGGGTTGACTTTTAGGGTATGGTCTATTGTGGGGCCTTTTGAGTTGTGAGAGGGGTAAAATGGTCTTTTACCCTTCTGAGAGTGTCATAAGAGGACATAGTCTAGCCTTTGAGAGTTATAATAATTAGGGTATTTATTTTATATGATTAGGCAGAGGTTAGACCAGCGCTACCGAGTCATAGATTACCGAGATACCCGATGTAAGTCTTCTCACTATACTTTACCTAGTGTGGTAACAGAGTTATGTGATATAGTATTTTAGAGTTATATGCTAGTGTAATTGCATGTTATTTATGTGATATGATTTATTGTGATATGTGTTATGCATGATTCAAAGTTACAGACTTAGGACCTTCGGGTCCACAGAGTTAGGGCCAGAGGGCCCATAGAGAGTTAGGGCTGGAGGGCCCCACTGAGACACATAGACCTGAGGGTCAACAGAGTTATAACCTCGAGTGGCTATTATGTGTTAGAGTGGTATTTTGGGGAACTCACTAAGCATTTATGCTTACTGTGTTATGTGTTATGTGTTTCAGGTACCAGTGATGATCGCGAGAAGGCGCCGTCATGATTCGTACACACGCACAACGGAGTTTATGTATTTTGATCTTGGGTTTTGTACTGATACAATGTTGCCACAATGTTTTTATTTATGATTACAAATGATATTTTATGGCTTTCAAAAGTGAAAAAAAAATTGTTCAAATTTTTACGGTGTTACACTAAACATGTTAAACCTAGTGTACAACGAGTTAGAACAAGAGTGCTTACTATATAGGAGCTTGAACTGGTCGGTTTTGGCCAAGAACACTAGTGTGTGTTCTTGGTGTTCCTGGTGAAACTTGCTGATCTATGAAAACATGATTTTCATGGATGAAATCCTGTAAGGATACTAGATTAAGAGGTGTATCAACAAGTTAGGGAAGAATACTTACTAGTTTTGAAGATCAGGGATGAAGAACCCGATGATACTTGAGAGAAAACTCAAGTTCTTGGGTTTGAAATGTGAGAAATGGCTAGAAATGATCAAGACTCATATATGTGGTTGGGAGTGCACGACCTACATGAGTTTACGGCTGCAAACTCCATGTTTACGTCCGTAAACTCCACAAGATGGAGTTTAGGGCATGAATTTTGTACTGTAGCTTTAGCAGTTACTTTCTAACACTTATTCCTTAAGTGTACAAGGATCGGAACGCTCAAACAGACTCTAAATTGTGCTAAATGATAGCATGAATGAGTTTGACTTTCAATGAAGTGATTGACTGAACATGATAGAAAATTTCGGGTTGACACATCATCCCCCCATTAGAGGGAATTTCGTCCCGAAGCTAGAGTTTAGGTATGGAAGTAGGTATGAATAATCAAGTAAAGGGATGAGGTTACTTCCCATTCGATTGATTCTCGCGCTCCTAAGTGAATTCAAGTCCTCGCTTGGCATTCCAGCAAACCTTCACTAATGGGAAGCGGTTTTGCTTCGTCTGTTTGACTTCTTGGTCCATGGTCACTACGGTTCTTCCACGAAGGTGAGGTTCTTGTTGATCTCGATCTCGTCGAGTGGGATTACAAGAGTCCTGACGGAAGGGTACCTTTTCAAGTTCGAGATGTGGAGGGTAGAATGTACATTATTGAGTTCGTGAGGTAGGTTGAAGTTGTAAGTTACAGGGCCGATTCCGTCAAGAATCTCGAAGGTCCTAACTATCTTGGATTTAGCTTTCCACACTTTCCGAAGCGTATCAACCCTTCCAGGGTGGGACTTTCAAAGGAACGTGGTCTCATCCTGGAATTCTAAAAGTTTCCTTCTCTTGTCAGCGTAGCTTAGAAATTTGTGAATTTCTGTAGGCGTCTTTGGTGCTGACCAGTTCTCAACGATTTTGATTTTGGAAGGGTCCATATGAATTCCCACTTCATTAACATTGTGTCTTAGGAACTCGACTCTTCAAATCCAAAACTCGCATTTAGAGAACTTCATGTAGAGATTTTATGATCGTAACGTTTCCATAGTCTGACGTAGATGCTTTCTATGCCCTTTCTTACTACGAGAGTAGATAAGTAGGTCATTTACAAGGACAATGAAGAACTGATCCAAGTAGGGACGAAATACCCTATTCATTAAGTTCGTGAATACTAAGGACGCATTGGTCTTATCCAAGGGATATCACTACGTACTCGTAGCGTCTGCATCAAGTTTGGAAGATCGTCTTAGAGACATCCTTCTCTAGCACTCACAACTGGTGATATTCGGATCTTAGGTCCATTTCTGAAAGGTAAATCGTTCCTTGCGGTTGGTAAACCAATTCATCTATGCGAGGCAGAGGGTAATGATTTCTAATGGAAATCTTGTTGAGGTCTTCGTTAGTCGATGCACCTACGAATGATTCGTCTTTCTTCTTGAAGAATAAAATCGGAGTTCTCCAGGGTAAGGAGCTTGTTCTTTCAATTCCATTGCTGAGTAGTTCGTTAAGTTGCCCGAACAGTTCTTGCATCTCCGTAGGTGTTAGGATGTAGGGTGATTTGGTTACAGGGGTATCTTTTGATTGGATTATAAGTTTATTTGCATGACGGCACGATCACTCGTAGTCTTGAGCAGTCTCTGTCCTGAAGTTCATATTAGAAGTCATACATGGTTCATCAATCACAATCTCGTGTATACGAGTCATATATAATTAAGATTGAAAAGGTAGTCGAATAAATGATTCTTCTTTAAGCTCACATCCAAACAAGGAAAATAAGTTAAAGTGGAATCATCAATTCTAAACCTGTAGAACCTTAATTTAATACCACCCTTGTGTATACATTCTTCAGCAATAGATCAACTGTAAGGGTCTTTGGATTGAACTTGACGTATTGTACGAGTGGTGCTCCGGGGAGGTTTGCTGAGGTTTCTTCGGAAAGGTTACGAAACATGAGGTACTCTATGCATGAGTACCTCGGAGTTCTGGAATGACGGCTTCACTAGAAAGACGATTACGGAGAAAGCGATGTGCGCACAAAACTGGTATTGTGAGGATTGAATTGACTCCAGTTGTATGATAATATCATAATCACTTGGAAATAAAGGCATTAGACTTGATCATAAAGGCGTTACAGACAAAACATAATAGTGCAACTTTTAACAAAGTTACAGTACTTTAGATTAACTACAAGACTACTGCTGCGAACAAGGTATACTACAAAAGGCAAGTATACGGAGCGCGAGGGTCCCTTTGACTGACGAGATCTCGCAAAATATAAGACTCGAGTTGCACTAGTTTTAAATAGTTTATGAGTCTATTATAACGAACGCCTTAAATACTTTAACGTGGGTTCGGAGTAGTCTCTCCTGCGGTAGTGATCCTTAGTATCTTCCCATCTGCGCCAGAGTTCTTTGTTATTGGACAATCCTTTTTGAGGTGTCCTATCTCACCGCATCAGTGACATATCTGGCTAGTACTAGCATCAGTGGTGGAAGTGATGTGTCGATTCAGAGTTATGTGGACATTTCCTTTTATAGTGTCCGGTTTCACCACCACCATAGTATGTAGAGTTGACCCCAATGTCAGGGACTTGAGTGATGGGTCGTGCCGGTGCTCCACAGCTATGGACATGGTGCCCTATTTTGTGGCAATTGCAACATTGCATTTCATGGCAAGCCCCATTATGATGAAAGCTACACTTATTACACTTCGGAAGTTTGCCCTCGTATGGTCTGATAGGTGCTGAAATGGCATGGGTTGCCACTTGTTGTTATAGCATGGCAAGTCTTTGGGATCGCTTGCACTCCTTTTAGGATTGGCGCTTTCATTTCTTCTTCTCGGTTTTACGACTTTGCAAGTCTGTGACTGTTGTCATTTGCTGGTTTCCCGAATCGATGCAACAATCAAATTTGTCAACTCCTTTTCCATATTGTTTGCATTGCTAGAGTTGAGGTTTGCAAGGATAGCTGTTACGACAGCTGTTACTGCAGCCTGGAATGTTGCGGTGTCGATATGAAGGATAGGGGTTTCGTTGTTCGGCTAACTATTTATGGATGACGACATGATTCTGTTATATGAAAGAAAAGGAGTTCGTGAGTGATTATGATTGAACCTAGATGTATTTCGATCATTCATGTAAAGAGTAGTATTATGTTCTCGAGGGTTTAACCTACATCCCTATGATGAAGTCCTAGTAAAGAGTAGAAGTAAGTTCATAGAATGGTCACAAGACATTTGTCATCCAAACCGGGGTACCATTGGTTGGTGGACAACATGATCCAACCTTTGACAGAATTGGAAATGATCCCAAGGCTAAATTACTATAGTCCAATAGCTTGACTAGAGTGAGTTTCAGATAGACTTCAACGATAGTATGGTGAAAGTATTTGAACAAAGAGTGACACAGAAATTAGCCGACTGTCAATATCATTGCTATTTATGATGTAATAAGTTTAGGAAATTTGACCTTGTAGTGGTTCTTACATCATATCCGGAGTAGAAAAGTCTTTGATAGTAGAAAGGTCTAACTAAAAGTACTTATAGTACAAGATAGTTACATTGAAAAGTGCCACATAGGACATAGACAAGAAAACGATTCCTTCAAACAAGGAAGGAAAATAAAGCTTCTCCTACTGGTGCCGGTCATTCCTCTGGTGAACTCTCAGTTCAGCCAATTGTCGTTCCATATCAAGCAGGTATCTTTCGTACACCCTCTGGCGTACTCGAAGCTCTATGACTTCGGCTCGAGTTTCAGCTAGTGCTTGCAACAGGGTCTCATGGTCTCTCTCAGATCTCTCACGAGTGTTTTCAAGGCAATTGGTGCGGAGGGTATGCATTCTTGCATTGTCATCAACCTCTGCAATACGATGGAGAGTCGTCCTGCCCTGAATTTCGTTTCGGGCAACTCTATGGATCATAATTGGCAGGACTCTGTCTGCTGAGCCCCCTTCGCTTAAGTTGTAGAAGCTTCGGTCTCCATTAAATGGCATAGGTTTATCTTGCTCTTCGCTCCATGTTTCCAAGCATTCTACCCAAGGAGGCGTCGGGCCATGAAAAGTCGGTCGAGGGTTAGGATTTGGAATGGGAGCTACCGGGGGTAGGTTCTCAACCTCAGGCTCGGAGTTAGCACCATCCGAAAGGCCTTCAGCATCGTGATCATACAAAGGGATTGGATGATCATCCTCTGGTTCTTCTCCAAACCATCCAGCACAGCCTTCATTCGGAAGGTACGAGTCGTCGTGGGGATGGAGTCCAGCCATGTTATCTACGCGAGAATTTGGGGTAAGGAAATAATTATTAGACGAATTAACTAGATAATTATAAGAAAAACTTCATTAGTTACTTAACTATTTGTAAAGTGCATACCAATTATATGTAATCAAAACATGATAGGCCTTCAAATAAGTGACCTTAACTCCAAATTCACAAGGAACAGGGGTAAAGCAAAAATTCACAGATTTTATGTCTACGACATCCTAGTTATATATAACCTTAGTATATTCACTTAACAACTATTGACCTAGTAATGAAGATCTTTTTAGTTCTCAAATAAGTAATTATAGTAACACAAAATACTCCTATAGTATTTTAGACTTATGTTATGTTCTAGTGTTCTCATTGTAGTAGTGTTGGTAAGTTTTTAGACTTGTTGCCATATCACAACCATTCTTGGGCATATGCTAATCACTCCTTGGAGCAGCATAGTTGATCAGGCTATGCCACTCCTAGGACTGACCTTGTGATATTCAACAATCGTAATACTCTTGTTCTTGTCATCATGACACTGATTTTAGTATGAATGCAAGTATTTATACTTAGTTAAATATTTTATTATTTAAAAGTATAAACTCTTAGTCAAAGTATTTTTAATCCTATTTTATTTATAGTCTGTATATCTTTTATGGGTTGATATACTCAATTCACTATAAACAATGCTCTGATACCAATCTGTCACACCCCAAAAACCGAGAACGGCGGAAACGTTTTGGGGTGGAGGACGTCATGTAAAGTATCACAACAATGCAAAGTAATAAACAAGCAACACCATCATCCATTGCATTACTAGTATAATTTTAATTACATGTGTGTTCTTTCATTGAATAAAACAACATAATGAATAATCAAAATAAAAGACGAGTCTTGACTGCTCCGTCTTCACAAAACCTGGTCTTCGTACCTGTCTATTGGTGACATGAGAATACAAGTTATTTTGAAAGCGAGTATCAGCATAAAGTTGGTGGATTCATAAGTATTTTAGTGTCATTGATCTGTAAAAAATGTAATGTAAGACTTGTAATTGTTTGAGAAAAAATTTGTATAAGCATAAAAGATCCTAGAAAATCTCATATTTCCTACTAGTATAAAAAGTAGTCTTCTACCAAGACTCGAATGTTTTGAAAGTATGTATCATTGTAAAAATGACGGGTTTTCCCATGTATAACAGTAACTCCCGTAGATCCGGGCTAGTCAATTTACAGATAATAGGGGTCAAAAATGACTTTTTGACAAAATATTATTTAGAATAAATCATCCTAACTAAGTTATAGTATATGTTACAAGGATTTCGTACATATAAAGAACGCCGAAATCCGAGTTATAACGAAGAAGTTATGACCTGTTGAAGTTTCGCGACAGAACCGACACGACACTGAATGATGTAAAAAGTGAATTTATGTTAGAGCAATATTTAGCCTTGGTGATCTAAACGAAAGTTGTAGAGTTCGTTAAACAGTGAGCTTGTATAAAAAGAACGTCCAAATCTGACTTCGTATGAGGAAGTTATGATTTTTCTAAGTTTCGACTTAGCAGTATGCAGCCCGAATACTAGATTTGAGATCGAGCGGTTTTTAGCCGAAATAATCTAAACAAGAATCGAAGATCTCGTCATTAGTAGTGCAACGGTAAAAAGACAGACAAAAACGGACGTCAGATGAAGAAGTTATGATTTTATAACGAAGTTTTCCTGTCCCGACCTACTAAAAAAATAATATAATAAAAATAAAGTCAAAATTAGCCGATGGAGTCAAAACGAAAGTTGTAGAGCATAATCTCACCTACGCGTGGATATAAAGAACGTCAAAAACGGAGTTCGTATGCGAAAGTTATGAAGTTTTGAAGATCATGACACGCATACCAAAGCTCCGAAGAGTACGCCCAGTGTAATCCCAGACCCAACAACCTATACATAGAAACCGAGATCAGCCGATTCTTTTGACATTTTTCTTCATTTCTCTCTAGTTTGTGCCTCTATTTGCGTGCCAATTATATCCCGAAGCCCCGATATTATTCCCAAGCCCCGAAGCAAGTTCCGAAGTCCCAAAGATCCCGAGAAGTGAGATTCCCGAGCCAAAGCCCTGCCCGTGAGGAACCCGGTTTTTGTGAAGATCTTCCAGATCTACCCAAGAATACTACTTCTACAAGTCGTAGTGCTGTCCGATCATCTTTTGATCAAGTGAGTGTATAGTCACTTTCATCCTACACATAAATATGAAGTATTTTATAAAATATGTGTTATGTATGTGTATATATATATATATATATATATATATATATATATATATATATATATTGTTTATATGCGTAAGTGCATAATTACTTTCTTCTAACACATAAATATAAAGCATTAGCTATGAAATACGTGTTGTGTGTTATATATTAATTATCTATTTGAGATGGACTTGGAATTAATATTTTTATACGGATGTTAAATGATTTAAATTGTTTTTGTATTTATATCTACAAAAATGTTGGGTAGAACATGGGTAGACGGAATAGTTGGTGACGATGCGACTTCGTGCCTATTAAGTAAGCCTTTGTGAAGATGCGACTTCGTGCCTATTGAGTAAGCCTTGGTGACGATGCGACTTCGTGCCTATTTGATAAACCTTGGTGACGATGTGACTTCGTGCCTTTTGTGTAAACCCAGGTGACTATGATACGTAGTGCCTATTGTGTAAACCTTGGTGACTATGAGACGTAGTGCTAATTGTATGAACCCTGGTAACTATGCGACATAGTGTCTGTTGTATAAACCATGGTAGCAAATGGACTTTGTGCCAATTCCTTAGGTAAATCCTTAGGAATGAATGAAGAAAGTATAACCGATTCTTAGGGTAAAACCTTAAGAAATAAATAAGATAATGAGGATGGGTAATTGGGTTGATTGTTTGATGATTGAATATAATACATATAGTATTGTGGGTTGAAAACCCTATATGCTCACCAGGCTCCCAAGCCTGACCCACTCAGTTTTCTTTACATTACAGGTATGGCACAAGAGTATAAGTTGGTGGACTTGATGAGAGATTTTGGATTATAAATCAGTGGTTATAAATGACTGTTGTAAGGTCTATTTTATTGTTTATGCTTTTGATCTGTATCAGAACATGACATCCCGAGGTTTTATTATTTTAAAAAGACAAAACTGCAAAAATGGTCCCTGTGGTTTCTTATTTTTTGTGGTTATGGTCCAAACGTTTGAAAAGTTGCAGATTTGGTCCTTTTCAATAAGTTTTGTTGTGGTTTTAGTCCCTCATCCGTTAAGTTCCTTAAAATGACAATTTTACCCCCAGGGACAATTTTCACAGTTTTGTCTATTACTATACTATAAGGACCATTTTTGCATATATTCTATTTTATTTTAATAAAGTATTATATATTAATAGATATTATTTTTAATATATAACATTATATATTAATAAATATTTTTTTATTGGATTATTAATTTATTTTAGTTGATTTAAAAAAAAATTGTTGGAGTAATTTTTTTATTAAATTATTATATATCAATACATATAGTTTTTAATATATAATATTTATATCATAATAAATATTTGGATTATTAATTTTTTTAGTTAATTTTTGTAATTTTAATTATTTTTTATTGTATTATTATGTTCAGTTTATTATTTTCTTTATATACTAAATGTTGTTTTATTGGATTATTAATTTATTTTAGCTAATTATTTTTTTAATTTTTTTTATCGAAGTAATTCTTTTTTATTGAATTATTATATATCAATACATATAGTTTTTTATATATAATATTTATATCATAATAAATATTATGTTATGAGATTATTACATTTTACGAAACATTATTTTATTGGATTATTAATTTCTTTTAGTTGACTCTTTTTATCATTTCTTTTTGTTTGAGCAATTTTTTTATTAGATTATTATATATCAACAAATATTATTTTTAATATATAATATTTGCATCATAATAAATAATACATTATTGGATTATTAATTTTTGTAATTTTTTTTGAATTATTAATTTATTGAAATATTACTTTTTATTTATTATAATTTTAATATAATAAATACTATCTTATTGGATTATTGTTTTATTTTGAATGTATACTATTAATTGTTTTTAATTTTATTAGTTCCACCACAAAATCACCGAAATATGTAAAAGTGTCGATTATCATCATCAAAAATTAGCTGGATCACCTCCAAACACCTTCATCTGAGGTTCAATAGATACTATACCTTATTTCACCCAGCGTTGTTGGTAGGCACCTGCGATAACTTCTTAATAATCCACTGGAATCCTTCATATCCCACATAATGCGCAACAAACCCCGATAACATTTATAAGTGGTGGTGGTGACCGGGTGATGGTGGTGGTATTTTCCCAATGGTTTCTCATTATAAGCTAAATGAAATGAAAGTGTTTGACAACGATCCTAAGGATTTCGATGATGAGAGACCACGATTTTGCGTATCCCATAACTTTGTGGTGGAACCAATAAAATTAGCAAGAACTACTATTATAATCTGATAAAATAATATTTAGTATATGAAGAAAATAATAAATTAAAAGTAATAATCCAACAAAAAATATTTAAAAAAAAAGAAATTACAAAAAATAACTAAATGATAATAATAATTCAATAATATAATATTTATTATGATATAAATATTATATATTAAAAACTATATATATTGATATATAATAATTCAATAAAAAATAATTACATCGACAATTTTTTTTCTAAAAAAGAATTAGTTAAAATAAATTAATAATCCAATAAAACAATATTTAGTATATGAAGAAAATAATAAATTAAAAGAAATAAAAGAAATAATCCAATAAAAAGAATTTAAAAAAAAGAATTAAAAATATTAACTAAAAGAAATTAATAATCCAATAATATAATATTTATTATTATGATATAAATATTATATATTAAAAACTATATGTATTGATATATAATAACTCAATAAAAACAATTAGTCTAACAAAAAAAAATCAACTATAATAAATTAATAATCCAATAAAACAATGTTTGTTAGTATATAATATTATATATTAAAAATAATATTTATTAAAATATAATACTTCAATAAAATAAAAAAGAATGTATGCAAAAATGGTCCTTATGGTATGGTATATGACAAAATTGCGAAAATGGTCCTTAGGGGTAAAATTGTCATTTTAAAAAAGTTAACAGCCAACCAGTTAAACTTAACGGATGAGGGACCAAAACCACAATAAAACTTGTTGAAAAGGACCAAATTTGCAACTTTTCAAACGTTTGGACCATAACCACATAAAATAAGAAACCACGGGGACCATTTTTGCAATTTTATCGTTTAAAAAATACATTCTTTTTGAGAAATATTTTGATAAATTGTTATCTTATTTTGTTTTTGGGACAAATTCCGCAACTGTTTTCTTTAAAAGATAACTCTGATTGTAAAACAAAGCATAAACAAATCGGTCTTTTATGGCCGTGAAATTGGGGATGTCACAATAACTATTATTATAAAAATATAGTCTACCTGTTCATTTAAGTGAATGCATAACAAAATAAAGGTAATAAGGAAAATAGTATAATCCTTAAGAATGTATCCATTTGTATAGGATAAACACGGCGTGGTAACTCACCGAACAGTACAACCGAGAACATCCGAAGACGAACACACCTTCTGTTGCGAGCAACCAAGTGTAGGATGGTCAGTCCATGAGTGTGTAGAAGTATAACTTCATGTAGTATGTAGTAGTGTCTCCTCGTATAGTATGTACTAGTGTATCTTCGTATAGTATGTACTAGTGTCTCTTTGTATAGTATGTACTAGTGTCTCTTCGTATAGTATATATTAGTGTCTCTTCGTATAATATGTATTAGTGTCTCTTCGTATAGTATATATTAGTGTCTCTTCGTATAGTATGTATTAATGTATTATATGTATTAGTGTCTCTTCGTATAATATGTATTAGTGTCTCTTCGTATAGTATGTATTAGTGTATTGTATGTATTGACTCATGTATGAATTGACTCTTAGTGTGATTCCTTGTACTAGGAATAATAAATAGTATGTCTTAACTATACCTATTATAGTTACTAGTAATGTACGTGTATAACCGAAGTATGCCTTTGCTACCCAAAGGTGCTGAATTGACTGACAGAACTTTTATGTCTATATATGTATACATAATATATAACTAATATTGAGACGACCTTCGGACAAATGACCAATACTCTAAGGCCACATCCAAACAAGGAAAAGGAATTAAAGCGAGCTAGCAGTCCTGAGTCCTTCAAACATTACTTATATAACTATACATATATAGACATGCATTTGACAATATAAAAGTATAAGAGAGTCGTTTTGTAAAACCTTTGAAAGATTTAGTAAATAAGAATTGATGACTTGATGTCAGTTTATAAAACGATTTAAAAGCAGTTTGTTTGGTAAGAATAGTTCAGAGTATAAGAAATCATTTGTTTGAAAATATAGATGTAACAGAGTTTGAAAGGAAAGATATGGCATGTAATACAGTTTGATAAAGACTTTAGTATGTAAAGATGTTGTGAGAAATCATTTTGAAGTAGTATACTGAGTAAAACAGCTAAAATTGTAGTAAATCTATAGTTTGATAGTTATTAACCACATGTGATTGATATAATAACTATCATAATTCAACTTGTATCCCCCCATAAAAGTATTTAAAAAAACATTTAAAGACATTTAAAAGGTTAAACAAGGGGTATGAACTCACCTGTAGTGAGTGAATCGTATGGAAGTATCGAACAAGTGCTATGTGTCAAGTGAAGATGAACACACACAATGATCCTAATAACATATAAAGACATATATATATATATATATATATATATATATATATATATAATTAGTGATTATAACACTAATTAGACAAGTATAAACACCCTAAAATGCGGCAAACACTTTGATTCAAGTGCTAGGAGTTCATTAGGGTTGCATCTAAGGAGTGTAGGGCTTCTCAAAGGAGTTTATGGTCCAAATGGTAAGAACTCATGAGTTTACGGCCCATGGTCATTTCCCCATGAGTTTACGGCCGTAAACTCATGATATTAAGTACCATTTTGTGGATTTAGGTCTTATAAGTCATGAAGAAGCATACTTCAAGTCTAAGCCTTAGGAAGTCATGGTGGCACAATCTTACTCCTTTATAGAGTTTACGGCCTATGGATCATTCCTCATGGGTTTATGGCCGTAAACTCTATGTATTCATGGTCTTTTTGATGTTTAAGGTCCCTAGTTCAATGGTGGTTTGCTCTAGGCTAAGTTCTAGGCATAAGGAAGGAAAAGAGGGCATCATTGCACCCTTAAAGGGAGTTTACGGCCTTGGGAGATCCTTGGTCGTAAACTCTCATACAACCCTTGATTCTTGATGTTTCTAAGGCATAAACATGTTAAACCTAGTGTACAACGAGTTAGAACAAGAGTGCTTACTATATAGGAGCTTGAACTGGTCGGTTTTGGCCAAGAACACTAGTGTATGTTCTTGGTGAAACTTGATGATCTATGAAAACATGATTTTCATGGATGAAATCCTGTAAGGATACTAGATTAAGAGGTGTATCAACAAGTTAGGGAAGAATACTTACTAGTTTTGAAGATTAGGGATGAAGAACCCGATGATACTTGAGAGAAAACTCGAGTTCTTGGGTTTGAAATGTGAGAAATGGCTAGAAATGATCAAGACTCATATATGTGGGTGGGAGTGCACGACCTACATGAGTTTACGGCCGCAAACTCCATGTTTACGACCGTAAACTCCACAAGATGGAGTTTAGGGCATGAATTTTGTACTGTGGCTTTAGCAGTTACTTTCTAACACTTATTCCTTAAGTGTACAAGGCTCAGAATGCTCAAACAGCTCTAAATTGTGCTAAATGATAGCATGAATGAGTTTGACTTTCAATGAAGTGTTTGACTGAACATGATAAAAAATTTCGGGTTGTTACACACGAGAAACTCATTGGAATGTTGCCCTTCATGTGTTGTGCTATCTTAAAACTACACCTGGTCAAGGTATATTTCTTCATGCCAATGACGATTTAAAAATCATATTGTGACTCCGATTGGCTTGGTTGTCCCTTCACAAGCCAACCAAAAATTGGTTATTTTATCACTTTGGGTAGTGCACATATTTCTTGGAAAACTAAGAAGCGATCGATTGTTTTTTCGTCCTTCTGCTGAAGTTGAATATTGCTCCATGGCCACTACAGTTAGTGAAATTTTGTGGTTGCGTTGGTTACTTCAACATTTGGAAGCTGTTCAAAGGCATGCCACAAAAGTTTATTGTGATAACCAAGCTACTCGTTGTATTATGAATAACCCAATCTTTCACGAACGAACCAAACATGTTGAAATGGACTGCTATTTCGTTCATGAAAGGGTTAAAATCGGTGAGATTTACCCAATTGCCATTCACACTAATGATCAAATTGCAAATATTTTTACCAAACTTGTTGTCACTGAGAGATTTCGCCTTTTACTTGGCAATATGTATGTTCACAATCTCCACGTTCCATCTTGAGCAGAGTGATGAAAATATTTATTATTTATACTTATCTTATCTTTTTTTAGTTCATAGTTTCCTGGTAGGATATCTAGTTTCCTTTTTTTATTCAAACTAATGTATATATTGCTTTAGATCGATTGAATGGAAATATAACCTTATATCGTATTGATGTAGTTGAAAACCCTAATTATTCACGTTCCATCTTGCATGTTCCATCTTGAGCGAAGTGATGAAAATATTTATTATTTATACTTATCTTATCTTTTTTAGGTCATAGTTTCCTAGTAGGATATCTAGTTTCCTTTTTTATTCAAACTAATGTATATATTGCTTTAGATCGATTGAATGGAAATATAACCTTATATCGTATTGATGTAGTTGAAAACCCTAATTATTCACGTTCCATCTTGAGCGGAGTGATGAAAATATTTATTATTTATACTTATCTTATCTTTTTTAGTTCATAGTTTCTAGGTAGGATATCTAGTTTACTTTTTTGTTCAAACTAATGTATATATTGCTTTAGATCGATTGAATGGTAATATAACCTTATATCGTATTGATCTAGTTGAAAACCCTAATTATGTTTTCTTTAGGTATGGAGGTTTATTACACGTGAGAACCTATGTGGATGGGAGTTTTCACCAGTGAAAACCGTCCCAAAATCTAGATTGTCTTATGGAGTGGATGTTTCTGCTCCTTTTCACCGAAAACTCTCTTTTGTTCAGTGGTCGTTCATTAGTGAAATATCATTTCTACAACACAATTGAATGGTTATATAATAATATGGCTTGCTTTTCAATACGTTTTCACCGATGAGAATACCAGATAGCCTTAGATTTTATACCTACTAATTTCGAAATGGGTCATTCCACAATTATTAGGTATTTCTATAAATAATGAGAGCATAAATTGTGATATTTATATTTTTAAATGTCCCTTATAAATGTTCACTTGTGTTATGTATGTTTATCATTATTATTAACGAAAGGGGCAATAAATGAAGAACGGAAAACGAAAGTTATGACACTTGATGATGAGTCATCGTAAATTGACATTTTGTAAAAGAAAAATTAAATTGAATTTAGTTTTGAAGGGGAAGGGGTAAAACTGAAAATTAAATTGAAGAATTCCCAAATTCCTTCGCATCTTTTCCTTGTGACGGTATCCAGGTTTGCAACTCCGCAATTCCCACCGTAACCACGCCCAGATTTTGATTACTTCGCCGCAAAACTTGACGTCCGATAATGTATGGTGGTGCCTCCGGTAAGCTCGGCCGTGGCCGAGGCGGTGGTCCTCCCAAGCGGAATATCCACTCCACCTTCCAACCATCTTCTGTTCAACGACCATCCGCTGCCCCTGGCGGTGGACGTCTCTCCGCCGGTGGTGGTCACCGTAACCGTAGCAATACCCCTGCCGCCCCGGCTGCAGTCTCTACGGTTGACGAAACCTTCAGTTTAGTTCGTAACAACCCTCTCAACTTTGGTATGATTATAAAGCTCTCACCTGTCCTTGTCGAAGAAATCAAGCGCCTCGAGGCCCAGGGCCATGCCGCCAGGATCAAATTTGATTCAAGTGCTAATAATCCTGTTGGAAATGTAGGTTTATTTTATTCGGATATTGGCTCTGCTCTATTAACGGTGTTATGTATTGTTGGACGTTCAGTTTGGTGCATAATAAACCTAGATTACTGAAAACTGGTTGTTCAATCCCTTACTAGTTTTTCGCCATTGGAGATACTGCAGCATAGAGGTCCTAGGAGATTAATCATATCACGAATCCAAGGTTTATGGATTCACGATCAAGGAATTTAAGTTGATTTGCTGACATTCCCTTCCTAGGTTAAAGTACCAATTTACACACCCTTTTGAGATTTCTCTAGCATAATTTTATTTAGTTCAAAGGTTGCTCACTTATAAAATTGAATTTGTCATGAGAATCGTACACATAACAGGAGAGGATCATATAGAGTAACAACAATCTGTAATTGCTCCATTGGTAATCTGATCCAACACTTGAATATCACAGATGGTATATGTATATCTTTTGCAACCTCACATTATCTCTGTGCAGCTACAAAGAATGTATACCTTGGTTAAAACTGTATATCTTTATATTTGTTGATTATAGATCACACTCAAACTTTGGCTTTTGAGATTTCTTGATTTGGTTAGCATATCATCTTCTGTATATCAAACTTTTTAAGCACTTTCTGCTCCTCCAGGTGATCGATGTAGGGGGCAAGGAGTTCAGATTCACATGGGCCCAAGAAACTGGAGACCTATGTGACATATATGAAGAACGCCGAAGTGGTGATAATGGAGATGGATTGCTTGTTGAATCTGGAGGTGCTTGGAGAAAGTTGAATGTGCAACGTGAATTAGATGAGTCATTAAGCAACCATGTTAAAATGCGCACAGTGGAAGCAGATCGCAAACACAAATCACGAAAGTATGTTTCATGTTTGATATGAGCAATACCTTATCTTTGTTCACTTATGTTCCTAACAGATGTGTATGTCCCAATTTGCCCCTGTTTGTGTTGCTATGATTACTACATAGGTTATTTATGTTCCTCACATGCTTCATTCCCTGTGTTCCTGTATATCATCTGTTAGCTAGAACTTACAGAATGCTTGGTTCTTACATCCCTTTTATATGCTTTTTGAACACATGTAAAATTGGTATGCTGTTGTTGCTTATACACATGTGACAATGGCATCATCAATAAACAAGTTATCTTTTGGAAGGAGCATACACCACAATATTTACTTTCTAATGCACAAGGTTAAATGAGTAAATCAGAACCAAGTACCATATATTGTTACACAGTTTCACTTGCCATATTGGGGTAGGGGCTGTTAGCTTACAGTTACATTTTTCATTTGATTGCTATCATTTAATAAAGAAGCATTCTCATCTTGACTTTTTAATAATCATAACTTAGAAAAGGAAACACTTACCATTTTGTTTCTTTTTGACAGAGCCATTATTTTAGACCATGGAAACCCATCTATGAAGAAGGCTTTAGCTGCAGCTGAAGGTATGATATTTATTCAATCATCACCATGGTTGCCACACATGTGAATAAAACCAATTTTTAATATCTGAATGTTTACAAAGTCTCTTTTCCTTTCATTGGTTTCAGTGAATAATTCATGGAGAGGATCATTCAATAAAAAGAAAGAACCCCCTTTCAAAAAGATGAAAGGCGAACCTTCTTCAGGTGAATATAATAAACTTTATCTACAAACAAAAATATTTGTTATAAAGATATTTTAATTTACTTGCAATTGCTATTGTGTATCTATTACAGCAGTAATCCCTCAAAAATCTGGTGGAAAACCTGGATTATCCTCCTCAACTCCTTCCAAAATCAGGGCTTCTGCTTCACCAATACTATCTACCCCTGAACAATCTGGTGTTCCATTGTCCCCACTTATAAATAGGAATATTACCAAAGTACCCTTAAACAGAGAAGATGCTACTTTGACTCAATCTAGTAAACCAATTGCTAGCACCTCTGAGAAAGAAATAGTCAACAGAGTTCCCACTGGAACTTTACAGAATAAACAAGGGAGCAATGAAAGATTTGGAAACAAACCTTCTGACCTTCAAAATTTGCTTATTTCTCTTTTAATGGAAAAGCCACAGGGATTGAACTTCAAAGTAAGCACCAAATACCCTTTTCCATTTCCATTTCCATTTCCCTTAAAATATTAATATCATGTATCTTTTAGGCTTTGGAGAAAGCTGTTGGAGAAACAATTCCAAAATCCATGAAACAAATTGAGCCCATCTTGAAAAAAGTAAGTGGTGGTTATAACTTATAATAGTAATAATAATAATAATAATAATTGTTGTTCAACAATGTGTTCTTGAGGGTCTTTTGAATAACATTGTTATCTTTTTTCAGATTGCTGTTTTCCAACCTACAGGAAGATATATTTTGAAACCAGATTTTGAGTTAGAAAATTCCAGGAAATCATTATCTGAAAGTGGAAGGTAGCTAAAACTCCATCTCTCCTGTTGCTATTCCATTCCTTCCATTTTGTTAATTTTCATTCCATAGCCAGAAGGAGTTTATTTTTTTCTTTCAAAAATTAACACATTCTTGCATTGACATTTTCCTTTTTCAGTTCTCCAGAGAACAACAATCACCTCAGAGAAACAAATGCTCCTGAATTAACCCTAAAACCTGACAACATGAAGGAATTTGAAGATCCATCTCACTTAATTCCCGAATCTTACGAAGACTTAGACAAAATCGACATTGAGCATCGTTCTCCAGATGTATTATTACATGAGAAAAAAGTCTCAGATAACAGTGAAGGCCCTGCAGCCACCTCCAGCTTAAGTGGAAGTGACAGTGACAGTGAAAGTGACAGCAGTGACAGTGGAAGTGACAGTGGGACCCCCAAAAGCCGTGTAGGCAGTGGAAGTGACAGCAGTGACAGTGAAAGTGACGCCTCTTCAAACAGTAAACAAGGCTCTGATGAAGATGTTGATATCATGAGTGATGATGATAAAGAACCTAAACAACAATCCACACCACTTCCACCTCCAGTTCCACTTCATAATGATCATGTCTCTGATTTCCTTTTTGGTAAAGATTTGTTTGAAGATAACCATGAACACGATATTGATAACGATAACGATAAAGATGGAGATAATTACGAAAACGCCACTAGAAACACCTTCACTGATCATCAAGAGAGTGAACTCCTCAAGAACAAACGTGGATCTGACGAGAAACATTTTGATGAAAACGAAAATTCAAAAAGATTAAAAACCGGGAACTGGGGTAGAACGGTAATTTCAAGAGGGGGACACTCTTTCTCTGAGAGCCCTCCTAGTGAAGGACCTTACAAGGGTACTGCTACTACTACCAATCAAATGAATAGAACTGTTCGTGATGTGTCTGATTACGACTTTGATAAACTCGGGAATCGTGAATTCCCGGGAAATTCCACTTCGGATTCCCCAAGATCGATCGATCTTAATATGGGTGTAAAAGGTTCTGGGACAGATAGACATGTTGAGGGGTTGGATGGTCATTTCAAGGATAAAAGACCTCCAAAGAATTCAAGGTTAGGTGGCGATGGAATCAAACATTCCGGGTCTCGTGAAAAGAAACAACACGGTGGATCAATCGGGAAGAATAAGGATTCCGGAATAGCAATTAAGGATTCCCTCATGGACTTAAAAAAATCGCCTGTTGTAAATGGATGTGGGCCCGGGCCCACACTCAGAAGAGAGCTTTCGGATTTAGAAATGGGCGAGCTTCGTGAGAATTTACAAGAAGAGCCCTCGGGGGGTAATAAAAAGCGGTTTGAGAGAAATAATTCGTTCAAACAAGCTGAAAAAAGTTCGGATTACTGGAACCTTGATTCAAGTAAAGGAAAGATCTCTGGAATCGGAAGAACAAGTCTGGAATCTGCAAAACCTGTTGTTGATGATCATCCTGATGATTTCACAAAGGTGAATGGAAAGCCCATGCATGTGAAACCTGGTTCACAACATAATAATAACAGTAAAGGTAGAGAGGTAGTGGCAGGGGCAATATCGGGAATCGGGTCAGAAGGGTATACAGACAGTCAAAGAAAAGCACCACTACATAAACATGAGAAACAAGTGGGACCCGTTGCAAATAAGAAGCAAAAAACTAACGATTTAGGTGAAAAAAGAAAGGATTTGTGGGATAGTGTTCAAAAAAGAAGAGAGATGGAGTCTTGTTCAGATGATAGCATTACTTCATATACAAAATACGAGAAAGAAGAACCAGAAATGAAAGGACCAATAAGAGATCTTTCACAGTAAGTAGAGCGTAATTTTGTAATTTTATTTTTTCACTTTTTACTTCCTAAATTTTGTGCAATTAATGATTATTGTTTTTTTTTTTTTTTGTGTGTTTAGGTACAATGAGTATGTGCAGGAGTATCGGGAGAAGTATGATTGTTACCAAACGTTGAATAAGATTTTAGAGTCTTACAGGTGTTGGGGAATTTTTGTATTTTGTATATATATATATTTTTTTGTTGTAAAGTCTAGTGTGAGTATTGTTTATTTAATGAAAAGTTTTTTATTGTTGTTATAAATGTGCAGGAATGAGTTTCAAAACTTTGGAAGGGACCTTGAGCTTGCTAAAGAAAGGGACAATGATAGATATAACAAAATATTGGATCAGTTAATGGAATCTTATCGTCAGTGTGGAACGGTATGCACAATAATTGATTATTTAATTTCCCACTTTGAATTATGATTTGGGCGTGTTTGGTTCCCGGATTCCGTCGGAATTGGAATTCGGGATTCCATTCCGTTTGCATGTTTGGTTGACAAATGGACGTCAATTCAATTTTGTCAGATTCCTTCGAGTTTCATCTTTGATGGGTTTTTCATCATTCCTGGGGGTGGGTGGGTTGGAGGAATTCAATTCAATTCCATTTTTCATTTTTCATTTTTCTTTTAAAAGACCAAAATACCCTCGGTATATCTTTATATTGGAATATAAATTAAAAAAAATAAAATTCAGTGATAAGTGTAGTTAATAATTATTCAATTCTTTTACATGAGTTTGTATATATAGAGAGGGTAATTTGGTCTTTTACTGAAAAAAAGAATGGAATAGAATCTTGAATTCCAACTACATACAAGCCCCCAAGATTTGTAAGAGGAAACAGGAAAAGTATTAAAATTTCCGAGGTTTTTAGTCCTAATTTTGAAGTATTTGTTTATGCAGAAACATAAACGGCTGAAGAAGATATTTGTTGTTCTTCATCACGAACTCCAGGTTTTTATCTCTCTTTTATTTATTCATGATCAAATAAGTCATTTTTGTATTTCTATAACATGAAAAAAAACATAATATAAAATGTGAAAAAAAAAAAAACTGTTTGTTAAATAATTACCTTGCATGCAGCATTTGAAGGAGATGATTAGAGAATTTGCTGAGAAACAAACAAAAGGAGGATGAGGTTTAAAGTTTTGGATTAGTTATGGCGGATTTGGTATATAAACACTGTACATTTTACTTCTTTTACATTTTTACTTTTTACTTTTTTTTTTGGGTTTATTTCATTAGAAATGGTTTTGTTTTTGGTTTGGGTGTAATATTTGTAGTGCACAGTGTCAGTATAGTACAAGTATGGTAGATTTAAGGTTTACATTTTACATTTTACATTTTGGCATATCTAGTTTGATGCCAAATTTGATTTGAATTTTTTGATCCAAAACTGGATCAAGATTTTTTTTGTCTTCTCTTTATGTACAAAGTAAACCTCGTTGGTTGGTTGGTTCGAGTCTTATTGTTGCCTTTTAGGTGTTCTTGATTTTCTTTTGCTTTTGTATAAAAGTATTTTTTATTTTTAGTTTAACATGAGAATATTCTATATTTTAGTTTGACCTTTCACACGCTTATTTATCATTTTCTTTTACGTTTTTCTTGTTATAGTCTATAATTTGGATCCAAACAACACCACACCAAATCCTTTCCACATTGATTCACCCCACAATACGAAAAATCCATTTCCTACCTTGCGATTGACATTTGCATGGCACCAGATTTCATTTTTTAGCAATGCCACAAAATCAGTCTATGCAAAATCTCCCAAACCAACCCAACTCCCAACTTGAATCCATACCCGAGACCCAAGTGGAACCATCACAACTGGTTAAGTGCTCTAAAAAACCTGTCACCACTGCTACTACTACTACTACTATCGTAATAGTGCGGAAAAAAAAGAAGGCTCGGCCTCAAGTTGCTCAAGAATAGTGTCGTTGAGTTTCTCGACCTTTTGCCTTAGGATTAATTAGTTCTATTTCTTGATGGAGGCAGGGAAGGGATATAACTCAACTGTAGAGTGTCATCTTGACGTGGTGAAAGTCATCAGTTCGAGCCTGATTATCCCTAAACCCAATGTGAGTTTTGATCTTTTGATTTGCTAGCTCGCTGTGATTGAATGAGAATGGATAAGAGGCTTGTGAGATTGACATGAGGGGGTAGGGATGGATATATTTCTGGAACCCTTGTTCGTAGACAAAGCGGATTCGGAATTGTCTTTCATTCCAAGGCCTAACTTGTATCCGTGTGCTTCATATTCGCTCGGAGTTCAAACCTGGCTCAGGATGAACACTAGCGGCATGCTTAACACATGCAAGTCAGACGAGAAATGGTGTTTCCAGTGGCGGACAGGTGAGTAACGCGTAAGAACCTGTCCATGGGAGGGGAACAATCTGTTCTTCTAAAGATCTATCAGATTATGGAGTCAATGGTTTGATCAATGAATATTCGATTCTTTCTTTAATATGGAATCAACTGACAACAATTATTCTCTAGTATGTATATAGGTTTATCCTTCATCTTTTCTGAAATTTCGATAGAAGGATTCCTCTACTATTGTAAGACAATCAACTCCATTCGTTAGAACAACTTCCATCGAGTCTCTGCACCTATCCTTTTTGATTTTCACTTTCTAAACCTTTGTTTTCGGAAAACGTGATTTCGCTCAGGATTCCCCATTTTTATTAATTCCAGGGTTTCTCTGGCACTACTACTACTACTCGTACCAGTCCAACTACTGCTTAATTCCAAGGTTTCTATGATCAAGGAAGCCACTTGGTACATGATTGGATTGTCATTTCGGGGGGTAATGTAACTGATAGGGTTCTAAAAGGTGCACCATAGTAGTGCCAAAGTGTTCCATGGAGGCAAGGTGTGGCCACACCGTTTTGAAAATTTTCACAGCGACGACGTTAGGCGTGATGTGTGGTTTTTAACACTAAAATGATGATTGCATTCCAACGAAACAATAAAACGATATTTTTAATGGTAAAGTGATTTGGCCTTGGTGTAATGTTATCCAGCACACTAAATGAACGTTTTTTATGTACAATGTTAGATACATGATTGTGCAGGGGAAATTACGGGAACCGCTTTATTATTAATGTGTATGAGCCTCAATCTTCTTTGGAAAAAGTTGTAATGTGGGATGAGCTTGACACTTTTATAACTAACAACTTGGGGTGTAATCGAGTCAATTCGAGTACTGTCAAGCTCGAAACTCGACTTAACTAAAAAACTTGGGCTCAAAACTCGATGCGAGCCTCAATTTCTAACTTGGGCTCGATCTCGGTAAAGTAATCGACACTTTTGAGCTCGACTTGGCTTATTAATAAAAGGATACCACTACATTAAACTGGAATAGAAATACGGTTAACCTCGTGAGTTCGACTCGACTCAGATGGATTATGTAAAATATTAATAAAATAAAGGGTAAAAGTATAAATATAACCAAGCTTGATTATGCTCACGAGCTTCATGTGTCGAGTATTTCAATACTCAAGCTCGGGATTGAGCTCGACTCAACTTGAACTATAACATCCCAAAAATCATAAAAATTTAAAATTTCAATAACAACCATTATCCATAATTGTTTACGAGAAAAGCCATTATTTCAAAAGTAAAATCATATTAGAGTGTCCCACAACGTCAATATCATGAAAATAGGAAGATGTTCACAATCAAGCCTTCGCTTTCTCACGATCCTCTGAAGTACCTGAAACAATAAACTAAAATGTAAGCCAAAGCTTAGTGAGTTCCCCCAAAGTACCATCACACAACATAACAATCAAAGCATGCAAATATGAGCCTTCATCGTGACTGGACCGCCTCGTAGGGCCTACAACCTATTTGGAAAGCTCTACGGGCCTTTAGTCTGACTGTACCGCCTCCCAAGGCCTACAGCATATCCGGACCGTCCCGGGTGTCTTGGACTTCAGCACAAAGCAGGACCGTCTCAACCCAACCATAATATGTCGACATATGTAACAAACAAAGATAAACATAGAACCAACAAATACAGATAACCAAACAGATCTACTAATCAATCATATACTAGCATAATACTATCCTATAACCGTGATACATAATCTAGTGGTCCAGCATTAGTGCACCTCACAGTCCGAACAAAAGCTGCATAAATCTTTGCTCCGAATACCGGCTCTACCCGTTACCTATTATTCAAATTATTACCCAACTTAATTTTATTATCAAATTACCCAAAATACCCTTTGGTTAAAATTGGTCAAACTCTAGCCAAAGCCAAAAGTCAAAAGGTCCACCAAGTTGACTCAGCCGAGTACGCTGGGCGTACTCAACCAGTACACGGGGAGTACTCGGACGTTGACCGGGAGCGAGGGCTTGACCGTGTACGCACAACGTACCACTTGGTACACTCATCATACACAACTAGACCTTTCCAAAATTATTAAGTGCTTAATACATAAGTACTTACGTCCAAACTACATATCCATACCCCAAATGTTGTCCTTGACCATAAAGTTTCCAACTTTATGGTCTTGCATGGCCATAAAGTGCTAAACACTAAAAACCCTAACCTCTTAACTTATTAAGACAACCAAACTCATGCATGGGGAAGAACTAAGAGCCAAGATCATATTTTTATGCTTCTATACCTCTCAAAACGTCTGAAAGGAGAACTTATTGAGCATGACTCACTCATAAAGGTCAAGACTTGGGACCAAAATGCTTCATGAATCAAGAACTAACAAGATCTAAAGGAATACAAGCCAAGTTCAGAACTTTATGCCTCCAAATGATACCAAAATATGATGATATTCTGGATCTAAAGAGTTCCCCTGCTCCAAGGTGATCTTCTCTTCTTCCTCTCTCCTTCAAGACTACCAAAATACACACATAATGCTCAAAAAGTCTCTAGATGGATTGGAGTTTGCTTTGGGAGGCAAAAGTGGGTTGGAGGCTGATGAGGAATGAGCCTTAGGGAGATAATGATGTATATAAAGGGACCAAACCATAAAAATTATGGTTTGTAGGTCAGTCACGTATGCCCCGCGTATGCTATGTACGCCCAACGTACATGAGCTCGGTCCCAAAATTATAAAAATGCCACTATGGGCCATTTTGCAACATTTTTCATTCACAAAGGCTAAAATGCAATTAATCTTCATACTTAGGGTTAAAATTGAAAATACCTCATCATAGGAATGTTACATGAACTAAATCAATTTCGAGTGTTTTTCAAATTATTCTCAAGTATCTCACAAGATAACTCGAGTTAGTTACACCCCTATCAACAAGCGTGGGCATTTCCTTTTACTTGGAGCTTTTAATAAAGTAAGATTTAAAGAGGAAAGGTGTGGTTCGATTTATTCCAAAAATGATGCTGACTTATATAATGGATTTATAGATCAAGACAAATTGGTAGATAATCATATGGGAGGGTGTCGATATACGTGGATGGAAAAAGTGGGGGTCCAAAAGGAATAAACTAGATAGATATTTGGTGTTGAGTGGTTTGCTTTATGAGTGCCCTACCCAATTTGGTACTAGAATGGGATCAAAATTGGCTAGGTCATATTCCTCTTTTGCTCCATACTATTAAACTGGATTTTAGGCTACCCCCTTTTCGATTCTTGCACTTCTGGTTCGATAGGGGTGGTTTTTCAGAAACCATGGATAAAGCAAGTGTTGAGTTTCTAGGTGAATTTGAAGGAGATAGAATAAAATTCAAGATGAAGTTAAATTTCTTCAAAGAAAGGTTGAAACTTTGGAACCATGAAGCTAAAGCCAATGATGTTAATTACAAGAAAGATTCAGTTGAGTTGATAAATAGAATTAAAAAGAAAACAGAGGAACAATATGTTGATCCAAGTGAATTATAATATCGGCTTAACTGGATGCAACAATTGAAGAGTTTCAAAAAATTAGATAATACGTATATACTTCAAAAAGATAGAATTTAATAGGATGCCAAAGTGGATGAGAATTCTAAAATTTGCATGCACTTCTAAAACAAAGGAGACGAGTTTAGATGGTACCGGGGGGGGGGGGGGGTGATGCATAATGGTACTTTGTGTTTTGATCAGGATGTGGTGAACAAAATATTCCTTAATTTTTATAAATTGAAGTATCATGTATTTAAACCACAAATTAATTTTGAAGATAACCCTTAGCTTGTGAAGTTTCATGAAATCGAGAGTAGGGAGATGGAGAGCGAAGTCATGAAGATGGAAATTAAAGAAGTTGTTCGGAGTTGTGGTAGTAGTAAAGCCCTGGGACAGATGGATACACATTTAAATTGATCAAACTATTCTAGGATAAGTTGAAAGATGACATGTTTGATTTTGTTATGGAGTTTTATCAAATAGGGAAGATACTAAACAAATGTAAATTGTCTTTCATCACCCTTATCCCTAAAATAAAAAATCTGGTCTTGGTGAAAGTCTTTCGTCCTATTTCCTTGATTGGAGTTCAATATAATATCTTGGCACTCGGGCTGGCAAAGGTGGTAAATAGATTGTTGAGTATTGAACAATCGACTTTTGTAGCAGAGAGGCTGATTTTAGATAGCCCGTTGATGCTTAGTGAAATTATAAGTTGGTATAAGAAGAAAAATAAAATGTTGATGATTTTTAAAATCGAATTTGAAAAGGTGTATAATTCGCTAAGCTGGGAGTATTTAGTATATGTTATGGTGCAATTCAGTTTTAGGGATAATTGGACACTATAGCTCCATGAATGCCTTAGGTTTGCTAGATTCTCTATTTTGTGAATGAGAGCCCTAATTCTTAATTTTTTTTACATATATGCCTTTGTTTAGGTGACCCCTTATCACCGTTTTTGTTTGTAATGGCGATGAAGGGCTTACATATTACTTTTAACACAACCGTGAAGGCTAGACATGTGAAGGAGCTCTGGTGGGTAATCCAGTGATGAGTGTTTCTTACTTCTTTTTTATATATATGATGTACTCTTGGTCTTAGAGTGGTGTTGATAAGACATGGGAAATATTTTTTGGGTTTTGAATTGTTTCTATTTGGCTTCGGGTTTGAAGTAGAACATTAACAAATCAAATTTATTTGGTGTGGGAGTGGCTGAGCCCTAAGTATCAGATTTGGCTATGACCTTTGGGTGCTCTATGGGTGAATGGCCTATGAAATACTTAGGATGGCCTATTGATGGTAATGCGTTACTTTAAAAGAACTGGATCATAGTGGTTGATAGGTTTAAGGAACGACTTGCCAGTTGGAAAGTTAAGTACCTTTCAGTTGGGGTTTGTTTAACTCTTATTAATCTGTGCTAGGGAGCCTAGACATTTATTTTGTACCTTTTTAGTGTCAGATATTTTCCTTAAGTCTCTTGAAAGACTAGGGACTAATTTCTTTTGGGGGTGGAGATGAAGAAAATAAAAAATTGGATTGGATTAAATAGGAGAATAAGTGGATAATGGTGGATTGGACATTGGAAGTCTTAAAGCTTTTAATCAAACTTTACTTCGAAATGGCGATGAAGACCGGTGAGTAATGAAGATGCTCTATCGGCATGCATGGGAGATAACACTGACGGTTGTAAGATAAGTGTTGCATCCCCATTTTCATGGCTAATTTAAAACTTTTTCTTTATGCTTGTTTAATTAAGAGTATTCATTAAATTGTGGAATTTGATCCTAAAACATAATATTGAAATATTTTCCAAAGAAATATTTTTCATTAATATTTATAAAACCTTGGGATGTAATCATGCGATATAGACAACATAAGCATAAACTTATTTAAACAGGTCATACAACAACTATTCTACTATGGCCTAATAATTCCTCAAATCACTCATCATCATCCTTGTACCTTCGTACCGCTACGTGTGATACAAAGAAACTGAGTGGGCTAGACTTGGGAGGCTGGTGAGAACATAGGTTTTTCAACCCATAATAACTAAGTTCTTTAATTATATAATTTACATTAAATAATTTACCTGATTACCCATTCCTGTTATTTTTACTATATGATCCTAAAGTACTGATATCCAGGGACCTACCCTAAGGATCATTATAAGCAACAAGTAGACAATACTGCTTCGGGAAATCCTTTAGGAATATATGTCAATAAGGAAACCATGGGAGGATAGAGTAGATCAAACGAACAAATAGTTCATTAACACCTACAGGTTACGAGCCTGCCAACATTTCCATTGGACTGTCTAGATTAGTTCGTGGTCGTCATCTATAATATGCTAGATGACTAATTCATCAATAGTCATGACCTCTCATCATCATCTAATCATTTTCATCACCCATCACTGCCTAATACATTTTATATATGAATATACATATATGATTAAATCAAATAAAAATAATATAACTCATCTAACATAGATATCAAAGAATACTGATAATAGGCACACATAACATTTAATCATCTAGATACTTTATATCTATGTGTAAGGTGAAAGTAACTATGTACTTGTTAAAGTGGATGACTAGAAATTTAAGAAGGACTTTGCTTCAGCACTTAGCTTTTCCTTTGATATGACCTAAGTTCATATTACTAAGTCTTAGTTTAATATTCTTGGTGAGTAATGATAGTCTAGATTCCTCAAAAATCCCGATGTCTACATCAATATCTATCAAGCAAGGAGCAACCATGTAAGATCATATCGGAGGCATGGTTCGTTTGGTATACAGAGTATACTGTTTGGAAATCCCCCTTTAAACACCTTATTAAATCTAGCCTAGACATCACCCCTGTAAGTAGATCAATTAGTATAATGCCTTGGAATCACTGATAAATCTTATTTATAAATTCATAATGAGTAAAAATACAAATATAAGTTACACTGAAAGCATTATAAGTGTAGCTTAACTTACAGAGATTTTCCTGACAAAAGTCCGGAAATTGAACTAGCAAAACTCCGACTTGATAACTCCTAATTGTCGGGCTCTCAGGGACCTCAAAGCTTTTCTAAAAACTTAAAACTAAAGAGAATTTTCTGGCCAAATGGAGAGAAATGAGAGAGAGAGAGAGAGAGCGAGAGAGGTAACAGAAGTTGTAGGAAACTGAATGAGGCAACTGAAGTATTTATAGGGTGAAATTTAGGGAGGCAGGCCGCGCCCAGACCATAGGCGCATCGCGCCTTGGCTCTGGTCGACCTCCCTCCTCCCGACACATGGCGTGCGTTGGCTGGTTCAACGTGGCAGCTTCTAGAAGGCTTGCGTACTGAGCCATGTGCACACAACCTTTTTAGATTTTCAAAAATTCATAACTTTTTCATAAAAACTCTGTTTTTGATGTTCTTTATATCCGCACGTAGCTATTGACTGACGAGATCTACAACTTTTATTTAGACCCCGTCGGCTAATTCTCATTTTAATTTAAAGTTATATTTTTAATATGCTTAGACAGTTAAAGTCTATATAAAAATCATAACTCTCTAATACAAAATTTGTTCTCGTCTGTCTTTATATCAACAAAATCCTATTAAACAGATCTTCGACTATCGTTTAGATTGTTTCAGCTAAAAACCGATCTAAATTTTGATTTTTGTGTTAAAACAGTTGCGCTGAAACATTGAAAAATCATAACTTTCTCGTATGAATTCAGATTTATGTGTTCTCTATATGCACGCTCTTGGTTTTACGATTACTACATCTTTAGCTTAGATTGATTAGGCTAATAAGAAACCTATCTAAAATTTATGTTTACGACGCACTCTACCGTATCAGGTTGAACGCGAAACTTCAAATCATTATAACTTCTTCATTTGAAGTTAGATTTGAGTGTTCTTTATATGTTTAGAATCATCATCTCGACTGCTACAACTTCCGTTTAGATTATTTATCCTAAATAGTCTTTTATTTTTTACACCTATTTTAACTCTAATTATTAACTTATTTTATAAGCTTATATATACACATAAATCACATATATTCAAAGAAATTACTTTCATTTATTCATGTAAATATTAAAATTGTTGACCAATGTCAATTTAGATATCTTATTAATGCTTAGCGAGAAACACGAACGTTACAATAAGTGAGGTTTGGTAAGAGATTGTGGCGTTAATTAATCAACTTCATAATAGTAATATCATTCCTAAAGAGAAATTACAATATAAGGTGGGGATTGAAGATATGGTGCATTTTTGGGAAGATGTGTGGGTGGGAGACCGATCTCTTTGGGTTCGGTTTAATTGACTGTTTCGTTTAGAGACCGATCAAGGCTATAAGGTCATCGAAAGGGTTCAATATGGGAAGTTTAACTATAGATGGTGTTGGCTAATAACATCAGGAGGTTTACAAATGCAACCAAATGAATTGACTAGTTTAATTCAACAAGCCATGTTTTTGAATAAACTTGAAATGTGGTGGTGGACTTTAAGCAATATGGGTGAATTTTTGGTTGGTACTACTCGAGATTATATAGATAACTTGTTGTTGTTAGACATGGATAAAAAGAAGAGATGATGATGGGGAGTTCCAAAAAATGTAAACCTTTTTGCATGGAGAGCTATGAATGATCTGTTCGAGTAGGTGTCCAAGATCATAACTAAATTGGTCAAAGTCAAAACTAAATTGGTATAACTTTATGGAATAAAAGTAAAGTCATTTTTGGTTCACCCTCAATAATTAGAAATAGCTAGAAATGACTTTAGGTATGAATTAAGACTCTCCATAATCATTCATATGTTGGAAGTAGGTATGAATTAAGACTGCTTGTAGATGTCTAAGATGTTAGACATAGTAAATTTTGCTACAACATTCATGAGTGCTCATAAGTTCTGAGTATTGGATTCAACCCATGCTCACTTGTATCACTTCATGGAATTTATATCGAGTGATCGTGAGACGGTTATATCATGTAAGTCTTCAAACCTAGAGATATGAGTTGCTGATTAT
Source organism: Lactuca saligna (assembly GCF_052625555.1). Classification (NCBI taxonomy): domain Eukaryota; kingdom Viridiplantae; phylum Streptophyta; class Magnoliopsida; order Asterales; family Asteraceae; genus Lactuca; species Lactuca saligna. Next base: position 136,759,312 of record NC_136420.1, read on the forward strand.
GAGTTGGTTGTGCATTGATTTCACGAAACGCATCAGTAACTTGATGTTATAAAACGTGCTTTCGTGTATGATTCAACAAGTAGTTAGTACACGCATATGAGTCAAAGTTTATCTGTTCCTTTTAGTCATTGGAGGATTAAAAGCAATATCTGGGACCCTCGATGATTTTGTTTTGACCTATGTGTCGGGCCCGGTCAGAACCAAATTGATGTGTTCAGTTTAGTTCTATGTCAAATAAATCGGAAATCGGGAAATACACTGTTGGACATTAAGTACGACATTGTTTCATGTATTTGTCCGACTGATATCTAGAAAAGAGGATTATATGACCACTTATATTAAATGACACATCTTCATCATCTCAGTTCCGCGAGACTTTGAAAGAGTTACGATTGCTGATCGGTTCCTGAAGCCATACCTTTAACTGTAGTTATTAGACTTATCCAAGTGGGGGACTGTTGGATAAGGTGTCTAAGTCCATAATTATATTTGGTATGTACTTGACTCAACTTGGCATGGTCCATTTGGGTTTCATGGCATCTCAACATTTGGATAGACAAAATGAGAATAAGGACACTTATGATATCTTAATATATTCTAATATATTAATATGAAATCATATTGTTTAATTAGTATTGATAAAGAATTAATTTGGAATTAATTCTGTGATCAAAAGAGACTAATTAAATATATGAGGGTTGATTATGTAGATCCTTCATTCTTATATAGTGGGCTTAAGGTCCATGATTCACTAGATTGGGCTAGGACCCATTGGGTGCTCCGTGGATGCTCCATGGAGGTTATAAACCCATGGATCATGGGGAATATGAAAAGCTATTCACATTAGGGTTTACATGGTGTAACCCTACATATGACACACTATATAAGGAACCTTATATGGAGCAAAATTGGCACTAAGACAATAAGAGTGAGGGCTAGTTGAATTTGTGCTCAAAGTGTTCTTCTCTCAAGTTATTCCAAGTGTTGTGGTGTTGTGTGAAACATTTAAGACATCACATTTAGGGTGCTAGGCTCACAAAGTCTTTAGGGATCCAAGCAACAACAATGGTATGTCATTCTACTAATTTTTATATTACAAGTACTCCATGCTATGCTAGTTAGAATGAGAACCTTGGAAAAATCATATTTGCATGTATATTAGAGAAAATATAGATCCAATCTTTCTAGGGTTGCATGTACACCATAGGTTATTTTAGAATGCTCAAAACCCATCAGGTATTACATAAATGCATCTGTAACTTGATGTTATAAAATGTAGTTTCATGTATGACATGATAGGTAAAACTTATAATTATGCAGTCAAAATTTATTTATTCCTTTTTCCTTAATATTGTAACGCTTGTAGATCCGGGCTAGTCAATTTAGAGATAATAAGGGTCGAAAACGACTTTTTGACAAAATATTATTTAGAATAAATAATCTTAACCAAGTTTTAGAATATGTCTCAAGGGTTTCGTACATATAAAGAGCGCCGAAATCCGAGTTATAACGAAGAAGTTATGACCCGTCGAAGTTTAGCGACGGAACCGGCACGACACCGCGAAGACGTAAATAGTGAATTTATGATAGAGCGACTTTTAGCCTTAGTAATCTAAATGAAAGTTGTAGAATATGTTAACCTGAGAACGTCCAAAAAAATAACGCCCAAATCTGACTTCGTATGAGGAAGTTATGATTTTTCGAAGTTTCGGCTTAGCGTTGTACATCCCGAAGTTCGAGTATTAGATCGAGCAGTTTTTAGCCGACACAACCTAAACGAGAATAGAAGATCTCATTATTAGTAGCGTAACGATCAAAATACAGACGAAAATGGACATCGGATGAAGAAGTTATGAGATTTTAACGGACCAATCTTGTCCCTGCCTGTTCAAAATATAACTTTAAAAATAAAGTCAAAATTAGCCGACAGAGTCTAAACAGAAGTTGTAGAGTACGTCTCCACCTACGCGTGGATATAAATAACGTCAAAAACGGAGTTCTTATGAACGAGTTACAAATTATAATAGCATATTTACGTATTAAAATAAATTATAAATCATATATACGTACACATATATATACATATGTATATATCATTAGAAAGGTATCGACGACGCGGTCATTATAAGACTAATGTTGAGTTCTTTCGATATTAGTTTAGTACAAATATCGTTAAATCTATTTAAAATAGTATTATAAATGAATGTTTAGTTGTTTATATAACTATGAGGTCATTAAGTAATTATGGATGGTAGCTTTTGAAAAATCAATTAGTATAAATAAGGGCCTCTAGCTCTCATATTTCTTGCACCATTCTCTTGATTCAAGAGTCTTTCTCTTCTTATCCCCGAGCATTTCGGTCCCTCGTGATTCGACTTCTATTTCTGTAGTTTTAGTATAGTAAGGTGAGCGCTGAAGCGCTGCACGAATCTTTCTTAGAAAGATTCAGCGACGAAGTTCTGCCCCTGCAGAGACCGACTCCTAGCTAAAATCCCCTTGTAAGAAAGTTATGCTTACCTTATTTTAATATAGCTTATATTTAAAATTAATATTGTTATTATGAACTTATAATAAATATTTGGGCTATTATTATGACTTATATATGTGTCGTTATAATATCTTTTTAACTACTCGCGGTACGAGGAATCTGGTTTACAGGTTCGCATAGGGTTGTTGGATTTCAGAAGTGCTATACGCCAAAATGGTCCTGCCTTCCGGTGTTTTATGTCTGCCCCCTATCTGTACATAGTGGTTGGAAAGTATTGTTTAAACGCTTATATAATAATAATAATAAGACTAATAATTAGTCACGGTAAATATTAGACTAAAATCTAGTGGTAATAATACCAGGTTTCGTTGAAGGAAATTATTTTAAAGTAAACGAAGCACTGTCCGAGTACCGAGTCACCACCTTCTCAGGTGAGTGCATGGTGCCTTTCATCTTACACATAGATATGAAGTATTTAATATATATTACATGTTGTGAGTGCATAGTTACTTTCATCTTACACATAAATATGAAGTATTTTATATAAATTACGTTCTATGTGTGCATATTATCTGAGTACCTGTTGTCTATGCCAGATGAACGATTTTCTACATGTTTTAAATGATTTAAACTGTATATGTATTTTATATCTACGATAATGTTGGGGTAAAACATGGGTAGATGTAATAGATGGAATATAAGTTGGATGATGAGTTGAGAGGTGTTATAGACCACGAGGTGAGGGTGAGAGGTGGATGACGTGAGAAGCCTTTCCCAAATGATGGCCCCATCATTCAGCAGAGTATGGATGACAACCACGGACTATTCTAGACAGTCCAATGGAACACTAGCAGGCTCACAACCTGTAGGTGTTGTGAACGATGTGTTTACCCGGTGTACTCTAAACTTTGGCGACCATGCAGACTTGGTGTCTAAACCTTGGTGATCATGCAGACTTGATGCCTAAACCCTGGCGACTATGTAGACTTAGTTCCCGTTGTGTAAACCTTGGCGATCATGCAGATTTGATGCCTAACCCCTGGCGACTATGCAGACTTAGTGCATGTTGTGTAAACCGTGGAAAACGATGGACTTCGTGAAGATTCCTTAGTATGATCCTTAGGAATAAATGAACGAGGAATAACTGATTCTTAGGGTAGATCCTTAAGAGTAAAGAAGATAATGGGGATGGATAATTGGGTTGATTGTTTGATGTTTAAACATAATAATTATATTATTGTGGGTTGAAAACCCTATTTACCCACCAGGTTTCCCAACCTGACCCACTCAGTTTATTTATATCACAGGTGACGATGTGAAGTTACCTTACACTGAGAGGTTAAGGAGATATAGATCACTAGTGATAATGAATGTAAGTTTAGTTTATGCTTATGTTTCTGTATTGACGATGACATCCCAAATGTTTTAAAACGAATAAAAATATTTTTCTTCGGAAATGCTTTGATAATGTATTTATCATGTTTTACTGGGAACAAATTCCGCAACATCTTTATTAAAAGAGGTACTCTGATTTTCATAAAGTATAAACAAAATCGGTCTTTTCTGACCGTGAAAATGGGGATGTCACAAATATGAAAAACAATATATTTGGGTCTCTCGGTGATTTGATGTTGTCATTCATGTGCAAGGCATTGCCCATACTAAATTGATGTATTCAATCAGTAGTCTGAACCTAGTCATCATAAATTGGAAATCAAGAAATATAATCTTGGACTATAAGATTGATTTATATCCATGTCTCGTATCCATACGATATCTTATAGAACAAAGAAATAATTGATCACTTACTTAAGGGCCATGTGTGATTATATCAAAATTCAATAGTGGTTGTTGAAAACACATTTCGATGGTTATTTGAAGTCTATATTTGCGATTTTAGTTAAAGACTCGTCTAAGTGGGAGACTATTTGAATATGTGTCCAATGTCATAACTAAATTGGCCAAAGTCAAAACTAAATAGGTATAACTTTATGGAATAAACGTAAAGTCCTTTTTGGTTTGCCCTCAATAACTAGAAATAGCTAAAAATTACTTTAGGAGTGAGATAAAATGATTTGTTAATTTATTATATGATTAATAAATTAATTATAAACAATTGGAATTAATTAATTTTTAATCAGAATTAATCTAGAATTAATTCATGATTAATTGTAATTAATTAAAGTTACAATGGTTGAATTGTAATCGTTCAATAATTGAACAAAAGAAGCAATTCTAGAACCTTCCATGGTATGGATGGTTTTAATGGTTCTAGAAAGGTTCTAGATTTGTCTTGATAGCTAAAAAGGATAATTATCATGAATAGATTAAATTTAATATTTAATTATAGAAATCAGAGTTTATCTTGGAGATCCCTTAGCTATAAATATGACACGTTGGCTCCTAAATTTCGTGGCTCTTACCTTTCATAAGGTGGAATACAAATTTCTCTTCATATATCATATCTACTTTTGGTTTCTAATGTTCTAGGGTTTTGAGTGTGAGCCATTAGAGGTGTTTATATGTTTGGCGCTTGCTTTACATGAGTTATTATATTCGATTATACTAAAATATGTATGTATCTTAATCCATGTATATTCGGTTATACAAAAATGTATGTATCTTAATCCATGTAAATTTTGATTATACCTTGTTAGTTTGTAGTTTTCATAGTATGTTGTTATTATGAGAAAAGTCATAGATATCTAGATTGCACGTGCTCATAAAATAGTTTATGAATCCGCTGCATTATTAATTTGTTTTGTAACCTCCAAAATCCATCATGATCGACTGCCTACACATTTAATTCTCTAAAAAAAGGTTAGAGCTCCAATTGATTATGTGTCATGTGTATGTTGGGAGTATAATAAGTGGAACATATTTTCTTCTAGTGTGATTTGGTGATGAGCATTTGGAATTTAGTAGAGAGATGGTGTGATTTAATTTCTCATGCCTCGGTTAATATTCAAGAATGGCTATCTTGTATTAATGATGGTAGAATGTGGATACAATTCACAAACCAATGTATGAGTAGAAGTGGTGTTTCTTACCACTAATTTGGAGATTTAAAAACAATTTAGTGTTTGATTCTTGTAAAATACATATTAACAATATTGTTTTATTTTATATCTCTTGGTTTTAAAACTGTTTAGTCTTCCAAAGTGGAATGATCAGATTAGAAACTCTATAATTTTTCTTCTTGCAATTTGTTAGAAGTATGAATATATAAAGTTTTGTTGTTGAAAGAAGGGATAATGACTTGAAAGGGTAATGAACTTTCGACTAAGTTCACATTAGTCACTAAACTTTTTTTTTGTTATCTATTTGCCACTGAACTATTGAAACTGTTCACATTTTACCATTATGGCTGGTTGTTACCAATCATAAGGGTAAAATGTGAACAATTTCAATAGTTCAGTGGCAAACATATAATGAAAAAAAGTTTAGTGACTAAATGTAAACAAAATCGAAAGTTCGTTTCCCTCTAAAAAAGTTCAATGACTAAATGTGAACAAACTTTCTCTTGTATTATGTTTTAGAAAATTATTTATTTTTGTTAAATTCTAGCAACATTTGTTGATGAATAAATCTATGAAATAACAAAACAAAACTCCAAAAAATATATTAAAAAACTGGAAAAACCGAAACTGAAATAAAAAACCAATGGTTTGGTATTTTTTTTTAAATAAAAAATAAAAAAATTCCAATTTGATTTTGGTTTTACAAAAATTCAACTTTTGAATTTCCATATCTAAATCTCTCAATCCTTTTATAATCGAAAAATGATTATAAAACCAAAAAAGGAATGAGAAAGGGCTCAATTCAAAATTTTTCTATCCAAAATCCACATTAACACATGGCATAAACATTTTGCTTCCATTCGGAAAATCCAAAAAATCTTCAATTTTTAGCTTCGTTCACGAACCGCTTTTGACAAAAATTTGGGTAGAAATTGTCAATTTCAAAATTCTGTCAAAGTCGGTCCGTGAATGAAGCTAAAAATTGAAGATTTTTTTGGATATTCCGGTTTGAAGCAAAATGTTTATGACATTTGTTATGGTGGAGTTTTGGACAGAAAAATTATGAATTGAGCGCTTTCTCATTCCCTTTTTGGTTTTATAATAATTTTTCGATTATAAAAAGGAGGAGAGATTTAGATATGAAAATTCAAAAGTTGAATTTTTCATATTATGCGGATTTGAAGACCGAAGTGACCTCGAGTATTTGAAGTTTATGAAATGATTCGTTTGGAGATTCGGAAGTGATTTCGGTTCATGATAGGTTTAGACTTATTGAAGATTTTTGGAGTGTGCATAAATGCTTAAATTTTGGGTAATTTTTTTGGAGAATGAGAAACGCCTAATTACCTTTTGATGCTAGGTTTGTATGGTCTCACGTTCTAGAACCCAGATTGAAAAGTCATGGAATAATTGAAGATTTGATGTTCATCTCTACATGTGTCACGTTTGAGGCTCGGTTTGTGAAGTTGCTCGAGTTTGGAAGATTTGAAGCGGGTCAATCATTCCTAACTTTGAGGAGGATAATGTTGGGTACAAAGTTATCCAGGCATGACTTTGTAAATGGTTTGACTTTTATAGACCCACTTGCATGTGGTAAAGTATCCGTGTGACATGAGAGATAGGGGGAGAGAGAGAGAGATAGAGAGATAGAGAGACATATAAAGACCTTTATATAAGGTGAGTTCATACCATATGCAGAGGTGTGCTTGAGAGATGTAACATTGAGAGTGTTAGTGTATGTTAATTATATAGATTCAGATCTAGATCCTTTTTTTGTAAACACCTTTCATTATATAGATTCAGATCTAGATCCTTTTTTTGTAACATTGAGAGTGTTAGTGTATGTTAATTATATAGATTCAGATCTAGATCCTTTTTTTGTAAACACCTTTCATTATATAGATTCAGATCTAGATCCTTTTTTGTAAACACCTTTTATAATCGAATGCATCTCTTAAACACCCAAATCACCGTGTTCTTTGTGTGTTCTCCGCATGTCAAACCAATGGTCATAATTCACATCAGTGAGAATGATTCATTTTTTGTAAAACCAAAATCAGATTGGAAATTTTGGTTTTTTATTTTGGAAAATACCAAACCATTGGTTTTTTATTTCCGTTTCGATTTTTCGTTTTTTTAAGTATATATTTCGGTTTTTTTTTTTCATAGATTTTCTTCATCAAAAAAATGTTGCTAGAATTTAAAAAACTCAATAATTTGCTAAAACATAATACAAGAGGAAGTTTGTTCACATTTAGTCATTAAACTTTTTTAGAGGGAAACGAATTTTCGATTTTGTTCACATTTAATCACTAAACTTTTTTTATTATATATTTGCCACTGAACTATTGAAAATGTTCACATTTTATCCTTATGACCGGTTGTTACCGGTCATAAGGATAAAATGTGAACATTTTCAATAGTTAAGTGGCAAATAGATAACGAAAAAAAATTTAGTGACTAAATGTAACAAAATCAAAAATTTGTTACCCTTTCAAGTTGTTGTAAAAAAGCCATTCTAAAAAAATTTATTTATAACATTGTCTATCTAAGAGTTCGAAGTCCAATCCTAAACATAAACGAAATTTACACTTAAAAAGAAAAACCTAAACTATAAGGAATTTAGAAGTAAATTAAATTTACAGTTAAAAAAAAAATAAAATTAAATAAAAAAACGAAAAGTGAAAAATAATAATTGGCGCGTTGAAAATCAAAATATGTTGATAACGAAGAATCTGGAAACCATATAAGGCTACTTTTGTAATTTAACCTAACTATTTCCCGACGCATTTCTCTTCTTTACTTTCGTGCAGAATAGTACTACGAGCAGAAGGTTAGTTCACGGGTCTTCGTTAATCTTTCAAATCGTAAAGGTTGCGATCTTCAATGGAGATCAGTGTTATGAGCTTCACGTTACCATCATCATTCAGATCTATTCAAGTAACTGCTGCTAATCCGATCTATACTCCTCCGATCTGCGATACGAAGAGAGCAGCAAGATGTCGGAGGATTTCAGTTGTCGTGAACGGAATAGGAGGAGGAGGATCGGCCAAGTACAAAGGAACACAGATGAGAGAGCAAAAGCTGACGGAATTGATCGAGTCAAAAGTCGCTGAAGCGACGCAAGTTTGCGAGGGAGATCGTGATTCCGACGAGTGCAAGGTGGCGTGGGACGAGGTGGAGGAGGTGAGTCAGGCGAAAGCTGATCTCCGGCGAAAACTGGAGGAGAACAAGGATCCTTTACAGTCGTTTTGTGAGGAAAATCCTGAGACGGATGAGTGTCGTATCTACGAAGACTGAAATCCACCGACAGATGATTCATGATCGGCGACTTCCTCCGGCAATGTATGTTTTCATTATCATGGTGATTATATGCTAATGGATGATTATCTTATGTGTTTACTACTTTTTTACTTATAATCCAGTACAAAATTGGTTCCAGTTTTAGTCATTGATTAGGTTAATTACTGATTGTAATTAAGAATCGTTATCACGAATCATGATGATTATGGTAGAAATAAAATTGGAATCCGAATCGGAAATTCCTGTTTTGGAAACAAGTGGGGGACAGGACCCATCATAGCGAACATTGTATTAAGCATCTGGGATTCTGGATAACTCATACGATTTCGTTGAAAATTGGCCTACAGAAGGAAACAAAATAAATATAAACCAAAAAAGTCTTTTGAAAATTGAAAATGATATTGGAGGAGTTTTTCAAACCAAAACTTTTTGAACTAGTTTGTTAACAAACTCTTAGTTGATGAGTTCTTTAAAATTTTTGATAGTTTACAGGTATTAGACAAACAATATTAAAATGATAAAAATATAATTATCGGGTCCAATAAACAAACAAATTAAAAATATATATATTCTTAGTTAAGTATGAAGATAGCATGATTGTTGTAACTGCCGACAACTCCAAACTGACAAATGCCAATGGCACATGATGGTATTTGGTAATGTTCCTTTTTTGCCTAAAAGAGAATAAAAAAGAATTGATGTTGCAAAAATATTTATCACGTACAGGGAATGAAAAAGATTTTAATATCGATATCATAGTTAACAACAAACGGGTCACTATGTGTTATTAGGATATGATGATAAAGTATTTACAAAAATTTGAGACCCCGTCAAAACCAATAGCCTAAGATTGGCTAGTGTGGGCAAAGCCCATCGGTGTTATTGTGTTCTGACCATCAAGATAATGTCGTTGCAAGCCTGGAACACCGCCCCGCTTAGGGGTTATGTTATGATGCGTTGTTGTGGTAACGAAATGAAACAATCGTTTTCTTCTCTTCTTCCTTTCTCACGATGATGTTTTCATGGCAAACAACACTCCTTTTTGCTGTTTTCGTGATGTTTTCCCAGTGTAATGTCATAAAAATGCAAGTAGGAGTTGTCCACACTTTACAACCTAAGGTTGCAAATATTGCATATGTTTACAAAACGATGAAGAACCAAAACGTTGACCTTTGGTATATGTGACTAAGTCATGTGAGCTACGACAAATTAGACATGATGATGAAAAAAAGACTTGTAAATGCGTGCATGTTGCTTGTTTGGTAAGGCTCATACGTTGCCCTATGAAAAGTCAAACTATCAGGCAAATGTTCCTTTGGAGCTGGTACATTCAGACGACTTTGGATGTGTAAAACAATTTTCAATTAATGGAATGAAGTATATGATTAAGTCAAGAGACGAATTCTTTAGGTTTGTGTGGGTATATTTCACGAAGGAGAAGTTTGAAGCTTTGATAAGCTTAAGGAATTCAAAGTCGGAGTAGAAACCGAAACCAAGCATAGTGCACGTAAGCTCAAATCAAACAATGATGGTGAATATCTTGCAAAAGAGTTCACAAAGTACTTGAAGGAACATAAAATATAACCAAACTTAATGTGTCCTAACACATCATAACATAATGGTGTCTCAGAACGGAAGAATATGCATCTAGTTGATGTTTGTGGAGCTATGATCCACGACAAAAATATCATTGGTCGTTTCTAGGCAGAAAGGAGGAACACAATTAATTATGTTATCAATCGTAAACCTTGGCAAAGCCTCTAGTACGTATCACGATACGTGAAACTTTTGAAACTAAACCCAACGTAGGCTAACTTTACGTGTTTGGTTGTTTCCGTTATGTCTTCATATCTGGCCACCTATGCCATAAGATAGACAAGAAAGCTATATGATGCATATTTGTGGCGAGCGAACAAGAGCGGAAAGGGTGGCGTTGTTGTGACTCCAACAATGGAAGATACTATGTTTCCAGGAATGTAGTCTTTGACGAGACATCTTTATGGTGGTCTACTATCATGAAACCCTTCTTAACATCGATGCACTCAATTAAGATCTAAAGTCATCTAAAGTTTATTTAATGTTGATAAGGGTGAAACGATTATCAAGAAGAACCTATTTGTGTTCATAATCAACAACTGTAACATTTCGTTTGTAATTGAGTAATTAAATAATAAACCATGAACCCTAAGATGTAAAATTATATTTTATATTATTCTATAGTAGCCATAAAATCCATAATATTTAGCGGGGTGTTGGTTCCGGGGAGATAAATGATATAATTTGGATTTTCGGGGGTTAAAGTGTAATTCTGGGATTTATTTTGTAAAGATTTTCAGAAGTCAGGGGGTGTTCGGTAGAATATTGGACTTAAATTGAAGGGATTTTGGAATGTTGATGGTTGAATGGTAAATTATGTGCTTAAGTTTAAAAGAATTGTCATGGAGGGGCTGAAAGTGTATTATGAGCAAAGAGTTCATATGAGCGGGTATTAAACTCGTCACCTTCTCCAAACCAAACCCTAACCCTAACTTGCTCTAACACCAGCCGCCACCTTATCAACCTTCAACTACCGCTATCGACTTTGGCCGCCTCCTAGCACCACTGAGCGTCCACCAGCGGCCTTGTTGTCGGCATTATTGAAGACTGACGGGAACTGGGAAGACGCCACATCAGTTGGAGATCGAAGGAGCAAGGTCGACGTCATGGTTGATGTCGTCGTCATTCTCGGATACATCTTCTCTGTTCTTTGGTTGCTACACCCTAGTGACAGTTGGTGGTGCCCGGCCTAATGAAACCCAAATTGATCTAAAAGTTTAACCGTTTGACTAATTGGCATGTGCTTGGGTTAGAAACCCTAATTAGGCTTTAGAAAACGCTAATCTTGGAAACCATAATGTGGGATTTGTCGGGATCTGCATTTTGGACCATTGGATTTATGTTATGACTTATGCCCGATTACATTGTATATTTGGCCTAGTTGGGTGATGGACTTAATGGTGTAACATCCCAAAATATGACCCAAATTTTTTTGTTTAATCATTACTAAAATCATTATTTCAATACCGTAAAATAAAACCCATACGTCAGTATCTCAAAACCATAACACGTATCACAAGAAAATTGAATCAAGACTGAATCAAAACATATCAATGAAAAGCTAAATCAACTCCTAGGACAAACTGAAGTTGTGGTGTGTGCGATGCCATCATCCCGAGCTCTTCCCTTTACTTGCGGAAGTACCTGAAACCAAAACTGAAACTGTAAGCACAAAGCTTAGTGAGCTCCCCCAAACTACCACATACCATACAATTGTTGGATTAATGTCTAAGTCCGTAACTATAATTGGTAAGACTTGACCCGACCTGGCATGGTCCATTTGGGTTGCATGGCATCATGCATTTGGATAGACTATAATGGGAGAAATAACACTTAAATTTGGTTAATATATTATAAGTTCTAATATATTAATAAGGATATTTAATTAGTATTGATCAAGAATTAATTTGGAATTAATTAAGTGATCAAAAGGAGACTAATTAAATATATGGGTTGATTGTGTAAATCATTCATTCTTATATATGTGAGCTTGTGATCCAAGATTCCTTATGTTGGACTAAGTCCATGGGGTGACCCATGATACTCCATGGAGGTTAAAATCCATGAAGCTTAAGGAATGGTTAAAGTTATGAGTTGCATAGAGTAACCCTAATAGCCACCATATAAAAGAATCCTATGGCTCAAGAAATCATGCACTGTGTGTGAGTGTGAGGGCTAGACGATTTCAAGGAGTGTTCAAGTTTCTCTCAAGTTATTCCAAGTGTATTTGGTGTTGTGTGAACCATTTGAGGTGTCACACTTGGGGCACTAGGCACTCAAGCTTCATGAAGACATTCTACATCAAAGAGGTATGTATTCTATCTTGTTATATGCATTCTTTTGTATGCTAGATTAGGATAATACCTTGGATGTTCATAATTGTATGTGTAATAGAGAAAACATATATCCAAAGTATTTAGGGTTGCATGTACACTTAGGAGTGTTAGAATTCTGATAACCCTTCAACAATAACATATAAACACATACTGGGCCTTGCCCACTGCATCGTGCCGAAGTCCGGAAACTGCATCGGACCGAAGTCCAGAACTAACAGGGCCTTGCCCTCTACATCGGACCGAAGTCCGGAAACTGCATCGGACCGAAGTCCGGAACTGACTGGGACCTTGCCCCTGCATCGGACCGAAGTCCGGAACTAACTGCATCGGACCAAAATCCGGAACTGACTGGGACCTTGTCCCCTACATCGGACCAAAGTCCGGAAACTAACTGAGCATAATATAGCATAGCATAAACATATCAACTAGCATGAACACATAAACTGCATACTGCATTGGGCCGTAGCCCGGAACACATAACACATAAACCCTGTCTGAGCCATGAAGGCATCAAACATTCTAACTACTTCATCGGACCGAAGTCCGAAAACTACTACTAGTTAAACGGGTCGGCATTGTGGCCTTAAACCTGTTCCTGCTGGAAGGAAACTCACCTCGTGATGCTGACTGCTGAACTCCTGAATGAGAAATCCCTGACTGCTACTCCAGCTGCTTCCCAGTTATCATGGGAAATAAAATACTAAATAAGAATGGGGATTCTCCTGTGGGTAAAATGACCATTTTACCCCTATTATGGCATGGGTCACAACATGGCCCAAAACCCTCAATTCCTTCTAAGTCCATCCATGGCCCCACTAAAGGCCCATTAATGGCCCAATTTGCTCCATTGGGCCCAAAGCCCTTTATTGGGCCTTACTCAAGCCCAATACTAATCTTTGGCCCATAATAACTAAGTTATGAAGGCCACTAAGGCCCAAATACCCTAAGTCCAAAACTCGGCCCACACCGAGGCTGAGCGTACTGGCTGCTGGCTTGTACGCGGCGCGTACCTCCTTGTACGCCCAGCGTACAGCCCTGTTAAGCCAAAAGTCTCATTAAGTGCTTAATAATCCGAGTCAGAAGCTAAAATTTTAGATCCAGGTCTTATCCCTCGTCTTAAACCATAAAGTTGCTTACTTGATGGTTTACAAGACTCCCTTAAATTCAAACTTCTAAAAACAACCATATATAACCAAGAAGGTGGCTAGATCTCATGCATGGCTTCATGAAAGCCTCAAAAATCGTAACTTTACTGATATGGGGACACTTGAGCTTCAAGGATAGCAATCCCAAGCTCCAAAAACGAAGTTGCATGATAAAGGTCCTTCCTTTGGACCTAAAAGGTCCAAACTTCCAAAAACTCCTAGATCTAAGCTTGCAAGAGGAAAGTTGGAAGCTTTATACCTCTTTTGAATGCCAAATGAAGGAATGATCCCAGATCTTTGAGCTCAAGGTACTCAAGTTCTCCTTCTTCCACTTCTCTTCTTCTTCTTCCCAACTTTTCTTCACAAAAATGAGCTCAAAAGATCAAACACACACACAACAAGGAGAAAGGGACGAACTAGGGTTTTCTGGGGGTGAAGGATAAGTGAGGAGGCCAAATGGGAGGCTATAATGGGGTTTAAATACGTCTCAAACCCTAAAATTAGGGTTTTTCCTCTGGCCGCGTACGCTGGGCGTACCCTATGGTACGCTGCGCGTATGCTTCTCCTCCCCGCGCTTCATTTAGCCATTACACCTAGCGTACAACGGGTTACGCCCCGCGTACGGCTTATGGGTAGACTATGAATTGGCCCAAAACAAAAGGCCCACTCTCATATACAATTCTACTATAGCCCAAAATAAAACTTGAGAATTTAAATAAATTTATACCTCGGAAGACGATCGTTACAAATCTCCCCCACTTGAATCAGACTTCGTCCTCGAAGTCCGCTGCTACTGAATCTGAAAACAATTCCAGATAATGCTCCTGCATCTCCTCCTCTGATTCCCACGTCCATTCTGAACCCTTCCGGTGTTGCCACTGCACCTTCACTAGCTGAACTACCTTGTTCTTCAAGGTCTTTGTCTTCCGATCCAAAATCGTGACTGGTCTCTCAATATAATTCAGGCTACTATCAACCTGAATGTCATCTAAGGGCACAACTACTGACTCGTCCACCAAACACTTCCTTAACTGGGAAACATGGAAGGTGTTATGGATCTGGCTGAGTTCGGCAGGAAGATCCAACCGGTAAGCCACACGACCCACCCGGGCCAAAACCCTAAAAGGTCCGATGAACCTGGGGCCCAACTTGCCTCTCTTCTGAAACCTAATGACACCCTTCCAGGGTGATACCTTCAGGAGGACCATGTCACCCACCTGAAACTCCATGTCTGAACGCCTCCTGTCGACGTAACTTTTCCGCCGACTCTGTGCAGTCTGTAGTCTACTACGGACCTGCTGGATCAACTCTGTCGTCTTGAGCACCACCTCGGTGCTCCCATTGACCCGCTGACCGACCTCCCCCCAACAAATCGGGGTCCTGCACTTCCTCCCGTAGAGCATCTCGAAAGGAGGACGGTCAATACTCGCATGATAACTCTTGTTATACGAAAATTCTGCTAGTGGAAGATACGTATCCCAACTGCCACCGAAATCTAGAACACATGCTCAGAGCATGTCCTCGAGAGTCTGAATCGTCCTCTCGCTCTGCCCGTCCGTCTGGGGGTGGAAAGCGGTGCTGAAATGGAGACGAGTTCCCATCTCGTCGTAAAACCGCTTCCAGAATCTGTAAGTAAAACGGACGTCTTGGTCTGACACCACCAAAACAGGCACTCCATGTCGTGCCACAACCTCTCGCACATAAATATCAGCTAGCTTCTCCGCCGATATGCTCTCCTGAATCGGTATAAAATGAGCACTCTTCGTCAACCGATCCACAATAACCCAAATCGAATCCACTCCACATGCGGTCCTGGGAAGCGTAGTGATGAAATCCATGGTGATGTCTTCCCATTTCCACACTGGAATGTCTAACGGTTGTATCTTTCCATGAGGCCTCTAGTGCTCTGCCTTGACCTTCCTGCAGGTCAGACACCTCTCCACATACCAGGCGACATCCCGCTTCATGCAGGGCCACCAATAATAGGGTCAAAGAGCTCTATACATCTTCTTCGCCCCTGGATGGATGGAAAATCAAGACTTATGGGCCTCGTACATCAATACCTACCGCACATCGCCCCAGTACGGTACCCAAACTCTCCCTTGAAGGGTCAACAATCCTCGACTATCATAGTCGAAGGAAGCTACTCGGCCCACAATCCTCTCACACTTCTGCCTATCCTCCTTGAGTCCCTCGACCTGAGCCCCTTTGATTTGCTCTAACAACGGAGTAATTACTATCATCCTCAAACATATGTCCCTAATCGGGGCTACTGCCGCCTTGCGGCTCAGGGCGTCGGCCACTACGTTGGCCTTCCCTGGGTGATAAAGGATCTCATAATCATAATCCTTCAACACATCTAACCATCGCCTTTGCCTCATGTTCAGATTCGGCTGATCCATGAGGTACCTCAAGCTCTTGTGATCCGTGTAAATGGTACAACGGACCCCATAGAGGTAATGTCTCCAAATCTTGAGGGAAAACACCACTGCCCCCAACTCTAAATCATGCGTAGGATAGTTAGCCTCGTGAGGCTTCAACTGTCTCGAGGCGTAAGCTATCACACGGCCTCGCTGCATCAACACTGCTCCCATACCTGCGATCGAAGCATCACAATAGACTACAAAATCCTCTACTCCCTCTGGCAGGTTAAGAATCGGTGCCTCGCACAATCTCTGCCTGAGGGTTTCAAATGTTGCCTGCTGCTCAGGCCCCCAACAAAATGTTGGAATAGTGTCTAAGGCTGCAACTATATTAGGCAAGTATTTGACCCGGTTGTGCATGGTCCTTTTGGGTTGCCTTCACCATAGCAACTTGATGGATGATTTGTTAAGAGAGAGTAAATATTATAAGGAATAATATATGGTTATTTGATTAATATAAGTCATAGATTAATTGGAATTAATTTGGTGACTTAAAGAGATTAATTAAATAAGAGGGTATAAAATGTCAATTGTTTGATAGTTACACTTTAGACTATAAATCCTTATCCTAGATAGGATGGACGATTTCTAGGGCTTGGATAAGCCAAAATCGTCCATAGGGTTATCAAGGAAAGGATATGGATCAACTTAAAGTCTAAGTTATCCAATTAGGGTTAAAGCTGTAATCCTTAAGGAGTCTACAAGTATAAATAGACCCTAGGGGTGAGGGAATTATATATACCATCTAAAGTAGAGATACTCTGGCCGAATTCCTCCCCTCTCCTCTCTCCTAAAACATCTTACTTGCTATTGGTGTTTGTAAGCCATTAGAGGAGTGACATTTGTGACTCTAGAAGCTCCAAGACAACAAGATCAACAAGGAATCCAAAGGTATGATTCTAGATCTATTTCAATGTTGTTATTTAACCTAATTAGCCATTAGAAGTCTTGGATTCAAAGCATGTTTAATTAGAAAGCCTAGATCCGAGCATTAAGGTTTTGCATGCGCACATAGGAAAGTTCTTATGGCTAAAACCCATCAGTGGTATCAGAGCCTAGCTTGGTTTTCTTTAAATTGTTGCTTGATTAACTGAAACAAACCTACAAAATTTGATTTTTGGGTTTCTGAGTCATGGACTCGGCGAGTTCCAAAGTGGACTCGGCGAGTAGGCCTGACTCGGTGAGTCCCTTTGTGTACTCGGCGAGTCCGGGCGTCAGGATTAGGCAAAACCGGGATTTTTTCATGTTTATCTTATGGAAACTTACCTTAATCATATTAGATCAACACTAATCCGATTTTTTGATATATATGACTATAATCTTGATCTAATTAAAGATATTTATCATCTCATAAAATATTTAATTTCCTTATATGATAATTGATTAATTATTTTGATAATTATCTTAAAAGAAATCTTGGATAAATCAAACAAAGATAATTAGGATATTAATTGTTAATTGGAATTATTTGTTATTTGATCGTCCATGTTTTAAATGTTTAAAACTTGCCCTCAAGTTTTGAAATTTATATTTGTGATTAAAAGGTTTTAATTTAGACAACTTAAATTTCAAAACCCTACGTTTTAAAAGGTTTAAAACACAACCTTATACTAATATGATATTACTAGAATAATATATATATGTATAACTAAATGCTAGTCTTACCATTAGTAGGCCTCATTCACGAAGCCGATCTATAAGGTGGGTATAAGGTTGCGGCCTATAAAATGGCGCTTAATGGGTGTACACTCACACCCACCGCTTGCTTAATTGGTGGAGGGTCGTTAGCCGAACGGGTAGGATAGGGCAACCTCATCCTCTCATTAAAAGTATAATAAGAAATACAAAGTAACTACACGTTTTACAAATTTCCCAATCTTAGTTACTTTAGGAAAAGTGAATTGATGCAATCCCATGAAATTACACTTTGCACCCTTGCTAAGAAGTTAGTGGAGCGTGTGTGGTTTACCGACACACTAATTGGTTCTAAGCAAAGGTGGCAAAGGGTGATTCATTGTTTATCATAGTTCGATGGAGCGTGTGTGGTTTACCGGCACATCGAATAGGTGATCGTTACAATGAAGGCACCATGTGAATTTGCATGGTAGTTCACACCCGCTTTGTGATCCTCGGCATCCCAGTCACAAACAAGAGGGGCATATCAAGATTTAAACATGCCATTGAATAGTTCAATGAATCTCATCCGAACCTAGGAATTCTCAATACACTTAGGACTAATAGTCTAGGTTTTGTAATGGAGAATTAGTGAATCGTCATTCACTTACCTTCAATTTATTTTCATGTTAGATTACGGCATCCTTTTCTAATATGTAAATGTTATTGTTGGATCCTAACCCTAATTTTTCTTATTGGGTGATAATTAGGGATTCTTATTCTAATCTATCTTTGTCCTTTCTATAGATGTCGAACACAAACAACGCTGCTGCTAGTTCTTTCACGTTGATGAGCCTTTGCCAAAAGGTCACCTTCGATGGAACGAACTTTAGCGAATGGATAAGATACATTCGCACCATTGCTCGCTACGAGGATAAGGAGTATGTCCTCGATGAAAAGCTTGAGAAGATCAACCCCGAAATCGCTACTCCGGCTGAAATCACCGCTTTTGAGACTCATGAGCGAGATGCAACGAAGGTACATTGCATCATGATTGCCACCATGAACTCCGAATTCCAAAAGTCCTACGAGGACATGTATCCATACGAGATGCATCAAGACTTATTGGAGAGATACCACCAAAACACGAGACAAGAGCGTTATGAGATTTTCACTAACATGATCTCCACTAAGATGGGTCATGGAGAATCTCTTACCGTGCACCTGCAAAAGATGCAAAGGTATGTCGATCGCCTTCGCAAGTTAAATGTTGACTTTGGGGAAGACTTGGCGATCGACATGGTGCTTCACTCTTTGCCTCCGATGTACAACCAATTTAGGATGACCTACCACATGAACAAAGAGGAGGTCACCCTAAGTAAACTCCAAGGTCTTTTGAGGGTCGCTGAGAGCAACTTCAAAGACAAGTCTGTTGCACCTACTCCCAATCCGTCTGCTGCTCCTGTCTTGGCAATTGGTCAAGGAAAGGGAAAGAAGAGGAAGGCTTCATCAAAGAACTATCGCAAGGTTAAAGACCGAGATGGTGCCTCTTATAGTGGGACCAAAGTTGATCCCTCTAAGCCCTATCCTAACCCGAAGGAGGCAGAGTGCCACCACTGCCACAAGATAGGACATTGGAAGAGAAGCTACCCAGAATACCTGCAAGCAATCAAAGAAGGAAAGATCAAGCCATCTTTCATAGGTATATACGCAATTAAATCTAACGATTCTAATCATGCTATTTCTTGGGTTCTTGACACCGGTTGTGGTTATCACATTTGTTCAAATGTGCAGGGACTAAGAAGAAGTAGGGATGTGGAGCAAGGAAGGATCAATCTAATCATGGGGAACAGAAGATCGTCGTCTGTTACCAAGATTGGAGTGTATTCTTTAGTGCTTAGGAATAATTTGTGTTTAGATTTGAACAATTGTCGCTATTCGCCAGAAATGGCTAGAAACATCATTTCATTTCATGGTTTATATAGACAAGGATTTAGATTTTCTTTTAATAATGAGAATGGTTCTATTTTGGCTTATATAAATAGTGTCTTTTACTTTGAAGCTATACCATGTAATGGAATATATGAAACTGTTATGATTGTTGATAACTTAGGAAATGATGTTTTGAATATTGATTCTTCCACTAGTTTGGATAAAGCATCCTTGTGGCATTGCCGTCTTGGACATGTCAACAAGAAACGCATAGCCCAATTCCAAAAGGATGGAGTGTTGGAGTCATTCGACCTTAGGGAAGATGACACATGCGAGTCTTGTTTACTTGGAAAGATGACTAAGTCACCCTTCACGAATACTTGTGAAAGGGGTGAGGGGCTATTGGACCTAATACATACCGATGTATATGGACCCTTTAGATCAACCACGAAGGATGGGAACCGCTTCTATGTGACTTTTACCGATGATTATAGTAGATATGGGTATATCTATTTAATCAAGCAAAAGTCAGAAACCTTTGAAAAGTTCAAAGAGTTCAAGAATGAAGTGGAGAATCAATTGGGCAAGAAAATCAAGATGCTTCGATCCGATCAAGGAGGAGAGTACCTAAGTCTTGAATTCCACGATTATCTCAAGGAGTGTGGAATAGTTTCGCAATTGACGGCTCCTAGGACACCGCAGTTGAATGGTGTGGCAGAAAGGCGTAATCGAACCTTATTGGATATGGTTCGCTCTATGATGAGTCGTGCTTCACTACCTATATTCTTTTGGGGGTATGCCTTAGAGACTGCCGCCCATATCCTTAACCGAGTCCCTACTAAGAAGGTTGCCAAAACACCTCACGAGATGTGGACGGGGAAAGCTCCCTCGTTGACACATATCAAGGTTTGGGGTTGCGAGGCTTTCGTAAGACGAGATACTCACGACAAGCTTGAACCTCGAAGTGAGCGATGCATTTTCATCGGCTACCCGCAGACATCCTTTGGATATCTCTTCTATAGACTGAAAGACAATGTTATCTTTGTTGCGAGGAGAGGAGTTTTCCGAGAACGAGAACTCATAAGCCAAGGAGACAGTGGGAGGCTAATCGAACTTGAAGAGATTCAAGAGTCGATAGATGAAGGAACCTCTACCACTGGCATTCAACCCGAGGAGGAAACTCCGGTTGAACCGATTGACGAATCCTTACCTCTTAGACGTTCTGATAGAGTTAGAGTTCATCCCCAGTTTTATGGTTTTCATATTACTACCGAAGGGGACACGTATATTAGTGATGGTACACTAGTAAATCTTGATGAACCTAATAGCTATAAGGAAGCCATGGCAGGCCCGGAGTCTGCGAAATGGAAAGAGGCAATGGATAGCGAGATCCAATCCATGTACGATAACCAAGTTTGGAATTTGGTTGATTATGTGCCCGGACGTAAGACCGTTGGGTGCAAGTGGATCTTCAAGAAGAAGACCGACGTTGATGGGAACGTACACACGTATAAAGCGCGATTGGTTGCAAAGGGCTTTACTCAAACTCCAGGAGTTGACTATGATGAGACCTTCTCACCAGTTTCAAAGATTAAATCTATTAGAGTGATGCTAGCAATTGCCGCATTTCATGATTATGAGATTTGGCAAATGGATGTCAAGACCGCCTTCCTTAACGGAAAGTTGGCTGAGGATGTTTACATGGCTCAGCCAGAGGGGTTTGAGGATCCGAAGCATCCAAATAGAATGTGTAAGCTTGAGAAGTCCATTTATGGACTTAAGCAAGTGTCTCACAGATGGAATGATTGCTTTGATGAGAAAGTTAAAGATTTTGGATTTGTACGAAGTGAAGATGAATCATGTGTGTATGTCAAAGCCAGTGGGAGCATAGTTAGCTTTCTCGTTTTGTATGTCGATGGCATACTGCTCATAGGAAACGACATTCCGACTCTGCAGGAAGTAAAGTCCTAGATTGGGAAGTGCTTCGCTATGAAGGACCTCGGAGAGGCTTCCTATATATTGGGAATAAGGATAGTGAGAGAAAGAAGTAAGAGACTAATAAGACTTAGTCTGAATACTTACTTAGATAAGGTACTAAAACGTTTTAGTATGGAAAACTCAAAGAAGGGAGAACTACCGATACAAAGTAATACCAAATTGAGTAAGACTCAAAGTTCGAGTACCGAAGCTGAGATAGCTGAGATGAGTCGAGTACCTTACGCTTCCGCAGTTGGCTCAATTATGTATGCTATGACTTGCACTCGTCCTGATGTGGCCTTTGCTTTGAGCATGGTCAATAGATATCAAGGGAATCCTGGCAAATCACATTGGATTGCGGTCAAGAACATCCTTAAGTACATTCGGAGGATGGTCAATAGTGTCTAAGGCTGCAACTATATTAGGCAAGTATTTGACCCGGTTGTGCATGGTCCTTTTGGGTTGCCTTCACCATAGCAACTTGATGGATGATTTGTTAAGAGAGAGTAAATATTATAAGGAATAATATATGGTTATTTGATTAATATAAGTCATAGATTAATTGGAATTCATTTGGTGACTTAAAGAGATTAATTAAATAAGAGGGTATAAAATGTCAATTGTTTGATAGTTACACTTTAGACTATAAATCCTTATCCTAGATAGGATGGACGATTTCTAGGGCTTGGATAAGCCAAAATCGTCCATAGGGTTATCAAGGAAAGGATATGGATCAACTTAAAGTCTAAGTTATCCAATTAGGGTTAAAGCTGTAATCCTTAAGGAGTCTACAAGTATAAATAGACCCTAGGGGTGAGGGAATTATATATACCATCTAAAGTAGAGATACTCTGGCCGAATTCCTCCCCTCTCCTCTCTCCTAAAACATCTTACTTGCTATTGGTGTTTGTAAGCCATTAGAGGAGTGACATTTGTGACTCTAGAAGCTCCAAGACAACAAGATCAACAAGGAATCCAAAGGTATGATTCTAGATCTATTTCAATGTTGTTATTTAACCTAATTAGCCATTAGAAGTCTTGGATTCAAAGCATGTTTAATTAGAAAGCCTAGATCCGAGCATTAGGGTTTTGCATGCGCACATAGGAAAGTTCTTATGGCTAAAACCCATCACAAAACACCACTGACTTCTTAGTCAGTTGGGTGAGCGGTACAGCTATCTTCGAGAAATCCTGGATGAATCTCCTATAGGTACCTGCTAAAACTAGGAAGCTCATAATCTCATATGGAGATCTCGGGACTTCCCACTGCATCACGGCCTCTATCTTGGCCGGATCTACCAAAATACCCTTCTGGTTGACGAGGTGTCCAAGGAACTGCACCTCGCGTAACCAGAACTCACACTTGGAGAACTTCGTGAAAAGTCTCTCCCTCCTCAAAATCTCTACCACCTCCCTCAGGTGCTCCTCGTGCTGCTCCTGAATCTTGGAATAAACCAAGATGTCATCAATGAATACTATCACTGATCGATCCAACAACGGCCTACATGCGCGGTTCATGAGATCCATGAACGCGGATGGAGCATTGGTGAGCCCAAACGGCATCACCACGAACTCATAATGACCATACCGGGTTCTGAAAGCAGTCTTCTGCACATCCTCATCCCTAACTCGCATCTGATGATACCCGGAGCATAAATCGATCTTGGAAAACCAAGACACTCCCTGCAGTTGATCAAACAAATCATCTATTCTTGGGAGTGGGTAACGGTTCTTCACCGTTACCTTATTCAACTCCCGATAATCAATACACATACGGTGCGACCCGTCCTTCTTCTTCACAAACAAAATCGGTGCTCCCCAGGGCGAACTGCTCGGCCTGATAAAACCCTTGCCTAGCAGCTCATGCAGTTGCGTAGACAACTCCTGCATCTCTGGGGGAGCCAACTGATACGGTGCCTTAGCAATCAAAGTCGCACCAGGGATCAGGTCAATCCTGAACTCAACCTGTCTCTCGGGAGGTATTCCAGGCAAATCCCCCGGAAATACATCCGGGTAGTCTCGCACTACAGGAACATCGTCAACCATCGTCTTGCCCTTCTCCCGGGCATCTAAAACATAGGCAATATAATCAGCGCAACCCAGATGGAAATAGTGCCTCGCTCTCGCTGCTGACACAGAACTGGTTTGCGTTGTGGCCTCTCGCCCTGAATCACTAACTCTCCTCCACTGGGAGTGCGAACCTTCACTAACTGCAACTCACAGTCTATCACCGCCCCATTGGGGCTCAACCAATCCATGCCTACTATAACCTTATTCCCTCGCAGGGGAATAGGGACCAAGTCCACCGGAAACTGCTCATCGAATAACTGTAGAGAACATCCTCTGTGTACCCTCGCCACCCTAATGGTCCTGTCAGCTGCTATCTCAACCTCAAGTGGACAATCTAGCTACCTTGGAGCTTTGCTAAACCTCTTGCTAAGCGCAAGAGAAACAAATGATCGGGTAGCCCCCGAATCAAACAACATTGTGGCGGAAATGCCGTTCACTGAGAAGGACCCTATACAAAACATATAACCATAAGAAACAATCAATAATAAATGCAGAGATAAGCGAAAAATACATACCCGTCACCACGTCAGGAGTCGCTCGCGCCTCCTCAGCTGTCAGCTGAAAAGCCCTACTCTTCGCCACCGGCATCTCAACTCGGCCCTAACGGCCATCTGTAATCCTCAGAGTAGCAGGAGTAGGTGCTGACACCTTCCCCGAAGCAGCTAAACTAGGATACTGGGACTTTTTATGCCCCCTCTGGTTGTACTGGATGAAAATCAGATCTGATGCCGCAATGGCGGTAGTAGTGGTTGTACAATCCTTGCTCATATGCCCAGTCTGGCCACACTTGTAGCAGCCGACACTCCCTGCCTTGCACACCCCATCGTGCAATCTCCCACACTTTCCACACCGACTGTGGCTCTGCTGACTCCTAACTTTGTGATTTGAACCCTTGGGCTTTTTATATGAACTCCCTGTACCTGGAGCCGCCTCCGGCTTCCTCTTTATCTCCATCTCAAGGTCAATCTCTCTCTTTCTCTCTCTCTCTCTCTCTCGCCCTATCAATCATGTCATCCAACGTTTTACAACTAGACCGACTCACAAACTGGCGGATACACTCCGCAGCATCTCATGATACCGAGCCTTCTTCATTTCCTCATCAGCTGTGTACTGAGGAACGAGAAGTGCCCTCTCCCTGAACTTGGCGGTGATCTCCGCCACTGTCTTTGTCGTCTGGGTGAGGTCCTGAAACTCTCTAGCTAACTGCTGCACCTCAATAACCGGTGCAAACTCAGTACTAAACCTGGTAGTAAAGTCAGCCCAGGTAATAGCATCCAAAGTTGTGTCATCTCCAATAACATGTCCGACCTCCTCCCACCAATCTTGTGCCCTGTCCTTCAGAAGACAGGACACCAATCTGACCTTGTCCCCCTCGGGACATCTGCTCGTGCGGAAAGCGTTGGCCACATCCACTAACCATCTAGTACTCTCTATGGGGTCCCGCTCCCCGTGATAATCTGGAGCTCCACATGCCCGAAACTCCCTAAATGTAAGCGTGCGCGACCCCATCATGGCCGCCACCTCAGCACAAAATGTGCCTAGTCTCTCCTCCATCAACTCTAGTATACCCTCCTTGATCGAACCAAAGATCACTGGAGTCTGCTCAAGAATGATATGAGTCACCTCAGAAGTGAAAAACTCTCTAGTCTGCTCATCTAGATGCTCGGCTCCCGAGCCTGATCCAGATCCCTCTCCGGCACCTGAACTGCTGGCTGCTGGCCTAGGTAGCAAAACCACCATTCTGAAAACATATCATGGCAAACATTAGTACACTGAAATATCTCAAGGGATCGCTACTACTACAAGCTTCCCGGCCTCATCTCAGCCTTCCTTGATTCGAGTACGGATCCTCTGCTTTCAGTAGTACGGGCTCATACTACCTTCCACATCTATCCGTACTTTCCTCAAGAACTACCTTGACTCCACCAAGTCACTCTACTGCTACTGATTTCTGCTACTCACATCCTAGGCTTGCCCTAGGGAGCCCTTTGACTTCACCCAAACCAGTCCTCAGCTGCTGAAGGCCTCCTTGTAATGCCAATTATCCACCACCTGAATACCATCGCATGCAATAAGGCTCGGATAATCCTTCGACTAAAAGACTCGTCCCTACAACGGTTAGACTCAAATGAGAGCTGCGCAATAGGGTCAAATCTGGCTCTCTGAGATTATTCAATCCTTACCACATGTGACGTAACGTATTCACCTAATGGCTAACTCCCATTACTCAGAGCCCCACAAAGCACAAAGCAAGCAGCATTCGGATAAAGGAAACATACTCATGCAAACTATTCTCATAGCAAGAAACTGTACTAGCATATAATGCTAAGCTCATACTATCAGGCATAACTTATACATGCTATCCTACTACTGTCTATTCATTACTAGCATGCAATTCTTATCAAGCTGAAACACATAAAGCAGGCACATAAGGCATCCTCCTAGATCCTTAGTCCTATACTAGCATGTTGTTCTACTGAAACTGAAACTGAACTGATCTAGAACTGAAACTGAAACTAATAATATAAACTTGTATGGCTAATTTGGGAGTACTTACTTGAGTTCGGCTGATCGCACACACCACACATTTTACTCTTTATCAAAACTCTTTTTCTTTCTAAGTTCTTTTCAAAAACTTCCTTTTTTGAAAATGTTTTTTCCTTTGAAAATCTTTTACCGTTTCCTTAGTTTGAGTTCTGTGACATCCCCAAAATCACGACCAGAAAAGACCGGTTTTGTTTATACTTTATTTCAAAATCAGAGTTATCTTTTAATAAAAGAGTTGCGGAATTTGTCCCAAAACAATAATATGATAAAGATTTATCAAAAGCATTTCCTTAGAAATGCATTTCATTAAAAGACCCGGAATGTCATGTTCGATATAGTACATAAGTATAAACAATACAATATAAGCCTTACTATATTATTTCATATCTACAGGCCTATATCCGTAATCCCTCATCCAAAACATCACATCTATGCTCATGCGCCACTACCTGTAATACATAAAACTGAGTGAGTCAGGCTTGGGAGTCTGGTGAGCACATAGGGTTTTCAACCCACAATAAATAAGTTTATTAATTTGATCAATCAACAATAACCCGATTACCCGTTCCCGTTATCCTCACATTACGTCCCTAAACACGTATCATAAGGGACCTATCCTAAGGATCATCATCGGGATGGATACTACTGCTAAGGGGGTTCCTCAGCAATAAATGTCCTAAAGGCAACCATGTGGGGGATGGAGTACACCGGTGAACACATCATTCACAAACACCTACAGGTTGCGAGCCTACCAGCGTTCCACTGGACTGTCTAGAAGAGTTTGTGGTCGTCGTCTATACTCCGCTAGATGACTGGATCAACAACATCAACAACGAGGCCTCTCATCATTTTATCACACGTCGTCTTATTACATCTACCCATGTTTTACCCCAACATTTTGTAGATATAAAATACATATACAATTTAAATAATTTAAAACTTGTATAAAAACATTCATCCAGCATAGATAGCAAGTATAAAGATAATATGCACACATAGCACGTAGTTTATAAAATACTTCATATCTATGTGTAAGCTGAAAGTAACTATGCACTCACCTGAAAGGTGGTGACTCAGCACTCGGACAACGCTTCGGTACTCTCAAAACGATTTTCCTTCGATAAAACCTAGTACCAATACCACTAGGGTTTAGTCTAACGATAACTGCAATTAATTAATAGTCTAGCTATTATTATTATTATATAAGCATTAAACGATACTTATATAACCCATAATAATAACCCAGGTACTTATTATAAGGTCCTAATAACATTGCTATATTAAAACGTAAGCTAAACTAAAGATAGGTTAGGCGGAGCTCACTTACAGCGGGTTTTCTCGAAAACTGGGCTTTGCTGGAGTAGCATTCCCGAGCTGAAAGGATCTTTTCTCGGGACTCTGGGAGCCTCAGGGCTTCCTTCGGGTGCTAGGGGGGTTACCTAGGCTTTTAGGGGGGTTAGGGAGGCTAGAGAGAGAAACTAGAGAGAGAAAGTGAGTTTGGGAGGTGTGAAGAGAAGTGAATGCCCGACACCTCTATTTATAAGGGTGCTGACTGATGGACTCGCTGAGTAGGAGGACCTACATGCCGAGTTGGTGCATGTGGCAACCTTCTAGTGGTGCCACGTGTCCAATTCTGGTGGTGCCACGTCACCCCCTATCGCGTATCAGCCTTCAAACTTAGAAAAATCATAACTCTCGCAT
This sequence comes from Lactuca saligna, assembly GCF_052625555.1. Lineage (NCBI taxonomy): Eukaryota > Viridiplantae > Streptophyta > Magnoliopsida > Asterales > Asteraceae > Lactuca > Lactuca saligna. The sequence continues at coordinate 136,787,464 of NC_136420.1, forward strand.
ACGAGCTCCGTTTTCGACGTTCTTTATATCCACACGTAGGTAAAATCAAGATCTATAACTTTTGTTTAGACTTCGTGATCTAATTCTCGACCGATCTCAAATTTAACAGTAAGAGGCGTTTAGACTCTTAAATGACCGCGAAGAATTCATAACTCCTTCATACGGACTCCGTTTTCGTCTGTATTTTTACCATTGAGTTCCTATTAATGAGATCTTCAACTCTCATTTAGGTCACGTAAGCCAAAAAACCGCTCAAACTAAAATTCGAGTTTCGAGTCGTGTACTGCTAAGCCGAATCTTAGAAAAATCATAACTTCTTCATACGAAGTCAGATTTTGGCGTTCTTTTTATGGATTTTCTCGGTTTAACATATTCTACGACTTTCTTTTAGATCACTAAGGCTAAAAAGTCCTCCATCGTAAATTCACTATTTACATCTCCCGGTGTCGTGCCGGTTTTGCCGAAAAACTTCGGCGGGCCATAACTTCTTCGTTATAACTCGAATTTTGGCGTTCTTTATATCCCCGGAATCCTTGTTTCGACCACTACGACTTTATGTAGAGATATTGGACTTATCTCACACTTTAATTTTGAAGCTTATTTTTATTCTTTATTAATTATACATTTATAATTAAATAATAAGCACATAAATACACATAATTCACATAATACTCAAATATTTCATCTTTATTGCTTCAAAAAGAGTTACAATAGTTGACCTAGACTATTACATCGTCTAAAAATGCTTAGCCCCGAAACCCGGGCGTTACAAGTTCAGACACACCCGAAAGTGTATCTGAATCCCTCAAACCAATGCTCTGATACCAACTTGTAACATCCCAAAATACGATCCATAAATTTTTGTTTAATCATTAATAAAATCATTATTTCAATACCGTAAAATAAAAACCATACGTCAGTATCTCAAAACCATAACACGTATCACAAGAAAACTGTATCAAGACTGAATCAAAACATATCAATGAAAAGCTAAATCAACTCCCAGGACAAACTGCAGCTGTGGTGTGTGCGATGCCATCATCCCGAGCTCTTCCCTTTACTTGCGGAAGTACCTGAAACCAAAACTGAAACTTTAAGCACAAAACTTAGTAAACTCCCCCAAACTACCACATACCATACAATAACATATAAACACATACTGGGCCTTGCCCACTGCATCGGGCCGAAGTCCGGAAACTGCATCGGACCGAAGTCCGGAACTAACTGGGACCTTGTCCCCTGCATCAGACCGAAGTCCGGAACTAACTGCATCGAACCAAAATCCGGAACTGACTGGGACCTTGTCCCCTACATCGAACCGAAGTCCGGAAACTAACTGAGCATAACATAGCATATCATAAACATATCAACTAGCATGAACACATAAACTGCATACTGCATCGGGCCATAGCCCGGAACACATAACACATAAACCCTGTCTGAGCCACGAAGGCATCAAACATTCTAACTACTGCATCGGACTGAAGTCCGGAAACTACTACTAGTTAAACGGGCCGGCATTGTGGCCTTAAACCCGTTCCTACTGGAAGGAAACTCACCTCGTGATGCTGACTGATGAACTCCTGAATGAGAAATCCCTGACTGCTACTCCAGTTGCTTCCCAGCTATCATGGGAAATAAAATACTAAATAAGAATGGGGATTCTCCTGTGGGTAAAATGACCATTTTACCCCTATTGTGGCATGGGTCACAACATGGCCCAAAACCCTCAATTCCTTCTAAGTCCATCCATAGCCCCACTAAAGGCCTACTAATGGCCCAATTTGCTCCATTGGGCCCAAAGCCCTTGATTGGGCCTTAGTCAAGCCCAATACTAATCTTTGTCCCATAATAACTGAGTTATGAAGGCCACTAAGGCCCGAATACCGTAAGTCCAAAACTCGGCCCACACCGAGGCCCAAATGCTCGAAGCCCAAACTGGCAGCGTATGTGGGGCGTACACCAAGGTATGCTGAGCATATTGGCTGCTGGCTTGTACGCGGCGCGTACCTCCTTGTATGCCCAGCGTACATACCTGTTAAGCCAAAAGTCTCATTAAGTGCTTAATAATCCGAGTCAGAAGCTAAAATCTTAGATCCAGGTCTTATCCCTCGTCTTAAACCATAAAGTTGCTTACTTGATGGTTTATAAGACTCCCTTAAATTCAAACTTCTAAAAATAGCCATATATAACCAAGAAGGTGGCTAGATCTCATGTATGGCTTCATGAAAGCCTCAAAAATCGTAACTTTACTGATATGGGGACACTTGAGCTTCAAGGATAGCAATCCCAAGCTCCAAAAACGAAGTTGCATGATAAAGGTCCTTCCTTTGGACCTAAAAGGTCCAAACTTCGAAAAACTCCTAGATCTAAGCTTGCAAGAGGAAAGTTGGAAGCTTTATACCTCTTTTGAATGCCAAATGAAGGAATGATCCCAGATCTTTGAGCTCAAGGTACTCAAGTTCTCCTTCTTCCACTTCTCTTCTTCTTCTTCCCAACTTTTATTCACAAAAATGAGCTCAAAAGATCAAACACACACACAACAAGGAGAAAGGGACGAACTAGGGTTTTCTGGGGGTGAAGGATAAGTGAGGAGGCCAAATGGGAGGCTATAATGGGGTTTAAATACGTTTCAAACCCTAAAATTAGGTTTTTCCTCTGGGCGCGTACACTGGGCGTACCTTATGGTACGCTGCGCGTACGCTTCTCCTCCCCGTGCTTCATTTAGCCATTACGCCCAGCGTACAACGGGTTACGCCTCGCGTACGGCTTATGGGCAGGCTATGACTTGGCCCAAAACAAAAGGCCCACTCTCATATACAATTCTACTATAGCCCAAAATAAAACTTGAAAATTTAAATAAATTTATACCTCGGAAGACGATCGTTACAAATGGATTAAGTCCTTAATTGGTTAAGTAAGAACACTTAATCCTAATTGCTATTTTATGTGAAAAACCCTAATTAGGTTTGGGTTTTGGTTGGGACATTTCTTGGTCTAAGTTGTTGTGGGGCTTCGTGGGCCAATTGGGAACATGTTTATGGATTAAAGAAATTATTGGGCTTTAGGATAAGGCCCTTTGGAAAATTGGGCCATAATTGGGCCTTGATGATTACGAGATATTGGACCATCGGAATGCCAAGTGTTTGGACTAGAATAATTGGTTGGCCCTTAAGGTAAGACCATGTAGAGGTTTGGGCCCAATTTGGAAAATTGGTCCATATGTTGGGCCTTGGTTGATTATGTGGCTTTTCGGCCTTCAGAGTGTGAGTTTGGGCCTCTATTTTGAACCAAGCTATGTTAGGGGTAAAATGGTCCTTTTACCCCAAGTGTGGATTTATGGTTATGCATTGAAACCCAAATGGTTAATTGGGTGTTGTTTTGATATGGACAGTTCAAGAGTCTGTCATCCAACAACTAGAGTTTTATCTGCGGGACTTCGATAGTGTGAGGTGAGTCTCCTCACCACACCAATGGGTCAAAGGTACCAATTTCGACCCATTTCTTGATATGTGGTACACTAGTTGATGTAGTGATATGTGGTATACTAGTTGGTTATATGCTATGTGGTATGCTTGTCGTTTATGTGATATTTGCATGAAGGACCATGGGGAGCCCATGACACTTGGATGTCAGACCATGTGGGGGAGCCCATGGCTTTCCAGGTAAAGACCATGGGGGAGCCCATGACACTTAGATTTCAGACCATGTTGGGGAGCCCATGGCTTTCCAGGTAAAGACCATAGGGGGAGCCCATGACACATAGGTGTAAGACCTTGGGGGGAGCCTACGATAACCTGGAGTAGGACCGTGGGAGGATCCCACGACATTCTTATATGTTTATATGCATGGCTTATGTGATTGATATAGTTTATGTGATTATGTGGGGTATGCTATGGGGAACTCGCTAAGCTTCGTACTTACAGTTTTGTTTATGGTTTCAGGTATCATCGGTTTGCAAAGGAAGGTCTCGGCTTGATCGCAACACACACACCCATGTTTTCCACATTACGTGATTTTGGGATGTAACTCTGATAAATGTTTTAATTAAACAATGTTTTTTAAATGGTTGGATTAAGTAACATCTATGTTTTACTATAATGATAAATGAAATTTTTACTCTGGAATTTTGGGTCGTTACAACAACCATGTCATATAGGAGTTATTTTATGTTTCTAACCTAGATGAAAATGCATAGAACCGAAAAGTCTTAGACATTCATTGAGACTTAGAAAACCAAACCCCATGTACGTTAATGTTGCCATTGTTGAAAGTTCCTTGTGCGAACCAAAATCGTTCAACCAAGCATGTGTTGAACCAAACATGTGTTAAAGACGAGTGGATAACAACAATGAGGGAAGATATGCCAGTCCGAATACTGGACCAAACCTATGAACTAGTTGTTAATCCAAACGAGTAAAGTCCAAATCATGTAAATGGGTATACAATATAAAGAGACGGGCAGATAGATCTGTGGAAAGGTGTAAGGCTCGGTCAGTAGCTCGTGGTTTCTCAAAACAGTTTGGACTAGACTATGAGGACACATTTAGTACGGTAGCAAAGAAACATATGTTCTTATAGCCCTAACAACAAGTAAAGAGTGGAGTATGTGGCATATGGATATCTATAATGCCTTCCTCTACGATGAGTTAGATCATGTCATCCATATGGAACAACCTATGGGATTTGTAAGTGAAGCACACCCCAACTACATATGTAAACTCATGAAAGCCCTCTATGGGCTTAAATAATCACCCACAGTATGTTACATGAAGATTGCAGAATTCTTGGAGCATAATGGTTTCAATTTGACGCCTACTGATGCTAGTCTATTCATAAGGGCAACTAGAAAAAGGTAACAATTGTCTTTGTTTAAGTTAATGATATGATTATCACATGTGACTCCCTTGAAGTGATTGTTCAAGTGAAAGAGAACATGTGCACATGTTTCCATATGAAATATTTGGGTAACCTTAAACACTTTTTAGGGTTGGAAGTTGTTGGATAAGGTGTCTAAGTCCATAACTTATTTGGTATATACTTGACCCGACCGGCATGGTCCATTTGGGTTGCATCTCATCCAAACTATTATGGATAATTTTATGAGAGTTATACACATATGTTTATTAATATATTATGAGTTATAATATATTAATATGAAGTTATGTTATTTAATTAGTTTTAGTCTTAAATTAATTATGAATTAATTTAGAGATTAAAAGAAAGACTAATTAGATTATAAGCTATTTGTTTTATATAGTATGGGCTAATACTCATTTGTTAATGGGCTAGGCTTATGTGGAAGTCCATGGATGATCCATGGAGATTTTAACCCATGGATCCTTGGAAAAGGAAAAGACATGGGTTATTAGGGTTTCACCCTAACCATGCATACTATATACGCATGCTTATGGAGCATGAAATGGAGCCTAAGAGGAAACTAGTGAACTAGTGTGTGTGTGCATGTGTGTGGCCGAAAATACAAGAGTGTGTATACTCTCTCAAAGTTTTCCAAGAGGTTGTGGTGTTTGTGATTCCATTTGAGGCATTCACACTATTGGTGCTTGGCCCTCAAACTCCTTAGAACCCAACTCACCAAAAGGTATGTAATCTCTTCTAACTATTTTATGTTGAAATGTTCCCCATGCCATGTTAGATAGGTTATAAACCTTGGAAAATTATTATTTTGCATGTATTTAGACAAACATAGATCCAAGGTTTATTAGGGTTGCATGTACACTTAGGAAGTGTTAGATTGATCAAAACCCAACAGTGGTATCAGAGCCTAGGCTTGCTTGTTTGATACTTGATGCAAAATAGTGAAAAAAGTCGAAATCGTTGCTGTCAGCATGGTGGACTCGCCGAGTCCATTGGGGGGACTTGACGAGTCCAAGGCAAACTTCAACCTACTCGACGAGTCAGTTCATGCACTCGACGAGTAGGATCAAAAGAGTGCAGATTCTTGACTTTTGCTACTGGAAATGGACTAGAAACGTTACCCTAAATTGTTTTGGTGTTATAAAACTTATTTTAGTTGGTGTAATGGTTGTTCTAATCCATTTACAATAGCATATATCAAAATTCCATGATTTATGTGTTCATATAATTCTTGAATTTTTGATGATCATGTTCATGTTCTTATGAATTTAGAAAATGATAGGAATTATTTGCTGAATTGTTTAGAATTAATTCTTGATCATTTATGTGTTTTAATGGGATTCATAATTTGTCCTCAAGTTATGGATTACCAAATGTCACTTTTATTTAACACACACTTAAAACACATAAGTTACATGAAATGAAGAGTCTTCATTTTTATGAACCTTTAATTCATAAGTTATGAAATGAAGAGTTTTGCAAAGTTACAAAACTTGCCCTTAAGTTTTGGAATTTGTAAAGTTTCACACACTTTAATAAACTTTAATTCCAAACCTTAGAGTTTTAATAGTTAAAATTCAACCCTTATACTATTTATAACATTAATGGTTAATTATTATATATATGTATAAGAATAAGTCGTTTTACCGTTAGTAGGCCTCATTCACGAAGCCGATCTATAAGGTGGGTATAAGGTTGTTGCCTATAAAATGGCGACTTAATGGGTGTATACTCTCACCCACCGCTTGCTTGATCGGTGGAGGGTCGTTAGCCGAACGGGTAGAACAATGACTTTAAATCCTCATTAAAAGTATAATGAATATTATAAAATAACTAAACTCTTTTAATTCCCAATCTTAGTTATTTTAGGAAAATGTGAACATGGTGCTAGTCCATGGAATTCACACTTTGTACCTTACCAAGTCGTTGGTGGAGCGTGTGTGGTTAACCGGCACACTAACTAGGACTAGTAAGGATCACGAAGGGTGACTTAATGTTTGTCATAGATCAATGGAGCGTGTGTGGTTAACCGGCACATTGATTAGGTGATAATATTAAGGGTACCAAGTGAATTAGCATGGTTATTCACACCTTGTTTTGTGATCCTCGGCATCCCAGTCACAAAACTTGAAGGGCACAATCGAGATTGAAACATGCCATTGAAAAGTTCAATGAATCTCAAAAGAATCTAGGAATTTCAAATCCAATTAAACCTAATAAATCATTTCGTTTTCATGGTGGAAATTGGTGAATCGTCATTCACCTACCTTTCAAATATATTATTACTTAGATTACGGCATCCCTCTTCTAAGTGTAATATATTGTGATTGGGTCCTAGCCTTAATATTACATTTGGGTGTCTTATTAAGGATCCTATATATATCTAATCTAAACTTACTCTCTTTTCAGATGTCTTCCAACACTAATGCTTCAGGCTCTAACCCAACTGGTTCTTTCTCTCTCATGAATCTTTGTGGGAGGGTCATCTTTGATGGTTCCAACTTCATGGATTGGATTAGGAACATCAGGATGGTTACTCGTTACGAGGACAAGGAATATGTCCTCGATAAGGAGTTAAAAGAACTTGATGAGTCTACTGCTACTCCTGAGGAGATCGCTGAATTCAGGACTCATGAGAGAGATGCTACTAAGGTGGCATGTATCATGATGGCCACGATGACAACCGAGCTCCAAAAGTCATATGAAGATTTCTACCCTTTTGAGATGCACCAAGACCTGATGGAAAGGTACCATCAGAGTGCTCGTCAGGAGCGGTATGAAATAATCTCCTCCATAATAACTACCCGCATGAAGGACGGTGAATCCGTTACGGGCCACATGCAAAAGATGCAAAGGTATGTGGACCGTTTGCTGAAGCTGAATGTTAACATCCCCGAGGAGTTGGCAATTGACATCATTTTGCACTCCTTGCCTTCTTGTTATGATCATTTTTGAATGACATATCATATGAACAAGGAGGAAGTTACCCTCAGCAAGCTTCAAGAACTCTTGAAGACCGCGGAATCCGGTCTTAAGGGTAAAGCGGTTGTTACCTCTACTACTCCTACTCCAACATCTACCCCTGTTTTAACTATTGGGCAAGGCAAAGGGATGAAGAGGAAGCACCCTTCGAAGGGTACCAAGGGAAAGTCTCTTGAAGGCTCCTCATCAAAGACCAAGAGCGGTTCTGTCACTCCTTCTGCCATTCCCAAGGATGCTGAATGCTTTTATTGCCATGAAAAGGCACACTGGAAGCGAAATTGCCCTAAGTCCTTGCAGGATCTAAAGGATGGGAAAGTGAAACCCACCCATGCAGGTATTTACACTATATTGTCTAATTACTCAACATATTCTAACTCTTGGGTGCTTGATACAGGATGTGGTATTCACATATGTTCTGATTTGCAGGGCCTAAGAAGAAGTGAGGATGTGGAGCACGGGAAGATAAACTTAATCATGGGGAATAGGAAGGCTTCACCTGTTTCCAAGATTGGAGTTTATACTTTGTTGCTTAATAATGGGTTAAAATTAGATTTGAATAAATGTGTGTACTCGTCTGAAATGGCGAGGAATATTATTTCTTTTCATGCTTTGTACAAACAAGGTTTTACCTTTTCGTTTGATAATGAATGTGGTGGTATTAATGCTTTCTTTAAAAATGTGTTTTATTTTAAAGCATTACCTTGTGATGGTGTGTATGAAACTGTGTCGATTGTAGACAACTTAGGAAATAATGTGTTGTATATTGATTCTTCTACTAGCCTAGATAAAGCATCATTGTGGCATTGTCGTCTTGGACATGTAAACAAGAAACGCATAGGCCAACTCCAAAAGAGTGGAGTCTTGGAATCATTTGACCTTAAATCGGATGATAGTTGTGAATCTTGTCTACTTGGAAAAATGACAAAATCACCCTTCACTGGAACTTGTGAGAGGGGTAAGGGTTTGTTGGACCTAATACATACTGATGTATGTGGGCCATTCAAAACCGCCACAAGGGATGCTAATCGGTATTATGTGACTTTTATTGATGATTTTAGTAGATATGGGTATGTCTACTTAATCAAACATAAGTCCGAAACCTTTGAAAGGTTTAAGGAATTCAAACAGGAAGTAGAAAATCAATTGGGCAGGAACATTAAGATGCTTCGATCCGATCGAGGTGGTGAGTATCTTAGTACCGAGTTCCTTGACTATCTTAAGGAGTGTGGGATTGTCTCACAATTGACTCCTCCCAGGACACCACAGTTGAATGGTGTAGATGAGAGGCGTAATCGAACCTTGATGGACATGGTTCGCTCTATGATGAGTCGAGTTTCGTTACCAATCTCTTTTTGGGGGTATGCCTTAGAGACTGTCACCTATATCCTTAATCTAGTCCCTACAAAGAAGGTTACCAAAACACCTCATGAGATGTGGACTGGGAAGGTTCCCAATTTGGACCACATCAAAATTTGGGGTTGCGAAGCTTTCGTGAGGCGTGAAACTCATGATAAGCTTGAACCCCGAAGTGAAAGGTGTATTTTCATCGGCTACCCACAGAAATCCTTCGGTTACCTATTCTACAGACCCAGTGAGAATGTGGTCTTTGTATCACGAAGAGGGATCTTTCGCGAGAAAGAATTTATAAGCCAAGGAGACAGTGGGAGGCAGATTGATCTTGAAGAAATTCAAGAATCAATTGGTGAAGGAACCTCAGACACTAGCAATCAACCTGAGGAGGAAACTCCTGTTGATCCAGCTGACGAGTCTGTACCTCCGAGGCGTTCCACACGGGTTAGGAACACACCTTCGTTTTATTATGGTTTTCATATTACTACGGAAGGTGATACGTTCATCAGTGATAGTACATTGGTAAATTTGGATGAACCTAGCAGTGTTAAGGAAGCCATGGCAGGCCCGGAGTCTGCTAAATGGAAGGAGGCTATGGACAGCGAGATACAGTCCATGTATGACAATCAAGTTTGGAACTTGGTTGACAATGTACCAGGCCGTAAAACAGTCGGGTGCAAATGGATCTTCAAGAAGAAGACAAACATGGAAGGAAAAGTGCATACTTATAAGGCTCGACTGGTTGCGAAGGGTTTTACTCAAACTCAAGGTATTGATTATGATGAAACCTTCTCGCCGGTAGCAAAGATTAAGTCTATTAGGGTTATGTTAGCCATTGCAGCATTTCATGATTATGAAATATGGCAAATGGATGTCAAAACCGCTTTCCTGAATGGAAAGTTGGCTGAGGATGTGTACATGAATCAACCAAAGGGTTTTGTCAGTGCAGAGTACCCTAATAGAGTATGCAAGCTTGAGAAATCCATTTATGGATTAAAACAAGCATCTCGTAGCTGGAATCTTTGTTTTGATGAGAAGGTAAAAGAGTTTGGCTTCTCGAGAAGCGAAGATGAGTCTTGCATGTATGTCAGAGCTAGTGGGAGTATAGTTAGCTTCTTGGTATTGTATGTGGATGACATACTACTCATAGGAAATGACATCCCAACCTTGCAGGAGGTTAAGTCCTGGCTTGGGAAGTGCTTTGCTATGAAGGACCTAGGGGAGGCTACCTATATCCTAGGGATAAGGATATTAAGAGAAAGGGGTAGAAGACTAATTGGACTTAGTCAGAGTATCTACTTGGACAAGGTGTTGAAAAGGTTCAACATGGAGAATTCCAAGAGAGGAGATTTACCGATCCAAAGCAATACCAAACTGAGTAAGACTCAGAGTCCGAGTACAGAGGCAGAGATAGCTGAGATGAGCCAATTACCATATGCTTCCGCAGTTGGCTCGATCATGTATGATATGACTTGTACCCGTCCTGATGTGGCATTTGCTTTGAGCGTGGTCAGCAGGTATCAGGGGAACCCTGGCAAGGCTCATTGGACCGCGGTAAAGAACATTCTCAAGTACCTGCGGAGGACTAAGGATTGGATCCTTACCCTTGGTGGCTGTGATGACTTGAAAGTATTAGGGTATAGTGATGCTGGTTTTCAGACTGATAGGGATAATTTCCGCTCTCAGTCGGGCTGGATCTTTACCTTAAATGGAGGGGCAATTTCTTGGAAGAGTTCCAAGCAGGAGACGGTGGCTGATTCGACTTGTGAATCAGAGTATATAGCAGCGAGTGAAGCAGCGAAGGAGGCGGTATGGCAAAAGAACTTCATCGGAGACCTTGGAGTTGTACCAGCTATTAAGGAACCTATAGAGATTTTCTGTGACAACAATAGTGCGGTTACCTTAGCCAAGGAACCAAGAGATCATGGCAGATCCCGACACATTGACAGAAAATATCACTTCATAAGACACAAGATTGAAGAAGGACTCCTTGTGACAAGGAGGATACCGTCGGATGAGAATCCTGCAGATCCCCTTACGAAGGGACTGACGAGGGTTAAGCATTTTCAGCATGCGAGACGCATCGGGCTGAGGGACGATATTGGTTTTACAGATTAGATAGTTTTCCTGAAACTTGTAAAATGTAATCGACGTTTGATGATGAATAAAATTTGTGATTTATTTATGAGTAAATTGTTACTATCATTGTCAATTATTTACTATTGTTTCAGTTTTGCATGTTTTTACTTCCAGAATAATTAATTTATTCAAACCTCCACAATCGATCATACGTCGGAAGTAGGTATGAATCAAGATTGTCATGAATTGGATTTGTAGATGCCTTAAAGGTGTTTAGACATGGCAATGGTTGCTGCAACATTCATGAGTACTCATAAGTTATGAGTATTGGTATAAACCCACGCTCACTTGTATCACTTCATGGAATTTATCTCGAGTGATCGTGAGACGATAACATCATATAAATCTTTAAACCTACAGATATGAGTTGTTACCTATGAGTTGGTTGTGCATTGATTGCACGTAAACGCATCAGTAACTTGATGTTATAAAACGTGCCTTTGTGTACAATTCAATAAGTAGTAGAACAAGCATATCAATCGAAGTTTATCTGTTCCTTCTAGAAATAGAAGCGATATCTGGGCCCCTCGATGATTTTGTGTTGACCCATGTACCAGGCTTGGTCAAAACTAAACCGATGTGTTCAGTGAAGTTCTTCGTCAAACAAATTGGAAAATTGAGAAACAACTGCTAGACAATAAGCAAGACATAGTTCCATGTGTTTGTCCGGCTGATATCATGAGAACAGAGGATTATGTGATCACTTATCTAAAATGGCGCTTCATAGTTCGACAGAGTCTTCATAGTTCGAGGGAGTTTTCGAGAGCTACGATTGCTGGTTGGTTCCTGAAGTTATAGGCAAATACAGTTATTAGACTTATCCAAGTGGGAGTCTGTTGGATAAGGTGTCTAAGTCCATAACTTATTTGGTATATACTTGACCCGACCGGCATGGTCCATTTGGGTTGCATCTCATCCAAACTATTATGGATAATTTTATGAGAGTTATACACATATGTTTATTAATATATTATGAGTTATAATATATTAATATGAAGTTACGTTATTTAATTAGTTTTAGTCTTAAATTAATTATGAATTAATTTAGAGATTAAAAGAAAGACTAATTAGATTATGGGCTATTTGTTTTATATAGTATGGGCTAATACTCATTTGTTAATGGGCTAAGCTTATGTGGAAGTCCATGGATGATCCATGGAGCTTTTAACCCATGGATCCTTGGAAAAGGAAAAGACATGGGTTATTAGGGTTTCACCCTAACCATGCATACTATATAAGCATGCTTATGGAGCATGAAATGGAGCCTAAGAGGAAACTAGTGAACTAGTGTGTGTGTGCATGTGTGTGGCCGAAAATACAAGAGTGTGTATACTCTCTCAAAGTTTTCCAAGAGTTTGTGGTGTTTGTGATTCCATTTGAGGCATTCACACTATTGGTGCTTGGCCCTCAAACTCCTTAGAACCCAACTCACCAAAAGGTATGTAATCTCTTCTAACTATTTTATGTTGAAATGTTCCCCATGCCATGTTAGATAGGTTATAAACCTTGGAAAATTATTATTTTGCATGTATTTAGACAAACATAGATCCAAGGTTTATTAGGGTTGCATGTACACTTAGGAAGTGTTAGATTGCTCAAAACCCAACAGAAGTCAGGTATGAAAACAAAGGCATCATTGTACACCAACACAAATACTATGTGGATTTTGTAACGTCCCAAAATAAGACCATAAAATTTTCATTTTTAAATTAATAAACCGTTAATTCCTATCATTTTCATAAAACCAAGGTAATCAAGTTTTATCAATACATCATTATTATCAGAGTAAATCACATAATATGGAAACATGTGGTGCGTGTTCTACAATCATCCCAAGCTCTTTCCTTTGAAAACAGAAGTACCTGAAACATAAGCTAAAAAGTGAGGAAACTCACCTTGCATTGCTGAATCTCACAGAAGAAATCTCTGGCTGTTGGCCCACTAAAATCCTCGCGCTATCAATCCCCAAAATAATCATTCATCAATAATCGGATCTCGACCCCCACTAAGTGTCCAAACTAGGGTAAAAGACATTTTTACCCTTTTCCCAACTTGACCCAAAGCCTAGGCCCAAATTCCAAATAAACACCCAAGCCCAAATACGGAAAATTAGGCCCAAACCCTTTCAAGGACCTTAAACCATGGTCCAAAGTATTCTTAGCCTAAAAACACTCAAATCATCAGGGCCTAACAAGGCCCAAAGCACCTGAGTCTAAAAATAGCCCAAAGCGAAGACCCACTATTCTGAGGCCCATCCTACTGAGTACGAGGGGCGTACTCAACTCATACGCGTATCGTACTTGCCTTAGGGCTTGTACGTTAAACGTACCTACTTGTACACCCAACGTACCCTCGCATTCAACCATCTTCCCTTTCCAGCTCTTCATCCCTTATGACTTTATTCCAAAACCAAGATCTCACTTCCTTGTACTGATTTATCATGTAAAGTTGCTAAACTTACGTGCATGCACGACATAATGAAGCTCTTGAAGCTCAAAAGGACTTAATAGATGACTTAATGTATGCATGATAAGCACCATAAAGCTTGCACCTTCAAGCTTAAGAAACTCATAATAGGCCAAGATCTAAAAGAATAAGCCCCACAAATGAGTTAACCCATCAAGCTAACCTAAAAGGGACCAAAAGCATAACAAACCAAGATATCAAGAAATTTAAGCAAGGTGAATACAAGGTATGAATTTGATACCTCAAAAGACTTGCAAAAATAATGATGATTCTGGATCTATAAACTTTACACTAAGAAAAGCACCTTCAATCTTCTTTACTTCCTTCAAAAAGAGAAAATTAACCACCAAATTCTTCTCAAGAGATCAAAGACACAACAATGGAGGCTAAGTGTCGAGATTTAGGGTTTTAGGGCAGTGAAGGTTGATAAAAGGCCAACCCTAGGGACTTAATGTTGGATTAATGTCTAAGTCTATAACTATAATTGGTAAGACTTGACCCGACCTGACATGGTCCATTTGGGTTGCATGGCATCGGGACAATTGGATAGACAAGATGAGGAAAAAGGATACTAGTTATTTATAATAACATATTATAAGTTCTAATATATTAATAAATAATCATATTATTTAATTAGTATTGATCAAGAATTAATTTATAATTAATTAAGTTATCAAAAGAAACTAATTAAATATGGACTCTTAGATATATATGTGTGATGGGCCAAGTTCATTTAAGGTTGGGCTAAGCTTTCATGGATAGTCCATGGAGTGTTTAACCCATGGATCATATGAAATGAAGGGTCATGGGTTTTACCCTAATCTCCACACTATATAAAGATGTCCTTGGTTGGTGAAATGGTACTGGTGTGTGTACACAAAAGGGCAAGGGCGATTTCACTAGAGAGAACCAAAGTATCCTTATTCTCAAGGTTATTCCAAGTGTTCATGGTGTTGTTTGAACCATTTGAGGTGTCACACTTGGGGCATTAGGCACTCAAGCTTCATGAAGACAAGTTACATAAAAAGGTATGTATTTTATCTATTTTATTACCCAAGTATCAAAGATTGTATGCTAGATAGGGTAATGCCTTGGAATATTCATATTTGCATGTATAATAGAGAAAACATAGATCCAAGGTATTTAGGGTTGCATGTACACTTAGGAGTGTTAGAATGCTCAAAACCCAACAGTGGTATCAGAGCCATGAGTTGTTTTCTGTTATATTGATGCAAATGTTTTATTTTCAAAGTTGGAAAAAAAGGATAAAAAAACCTGATGTTTGTCAAATTTTAAGATAATTACTTGTTTTTGTGAAAAACTAATTATTTGTAAAAATTGAATCATTTGCTATATGAGTTGAATTAGGTCAAATTTAGTAAAAGATAGAATGATATGATTATTTTATTAGTTTTAAAAGTTTGATCTAAAGAATTTTTTTTTGAAACCTCCATAAGTTATGGATATGAAAAGTTTAAAAAAAATGATTCAAAGTTTTTATGGAGTTACAAAATTTGGTGTTAATGTTTTAAAGAATTCCAAACTTATTCTTAAGTTAAGGAACATGAAAAGTTTCATCATAAAACAAGCATTTAACTCCATAAGTTATGGATTAACAAAAGTTTTATGTTTCCTTGATTTATGAGTTAGTTTAGATTAATGGAAAAAATTGTGTTTTAGTTGTTTTCAATCCGAATTAATCTAGAGGTAGTTCATAAAATATGTTTTTGTAACTTGTCCTCAAGTTACATAAAAGGTTACATTTATAAATCTTAAAACTCATAAAAGTGTCATAGGTTACATAAAAAAATGAAGAGTCTTTTTCATTAAATAGTATTATGACTTCATAACTTGTCCTCAAGTTATGGATGTTTAAGAGTCACTTCTTTAAAAGTGTTATTAAAAAATATGAGATTACATAAAAATTGAAGAGTCTTCATTTTAATGAACCATTAAACATTTAAGTTATGAAATGAAAAGTTTTGAATAGTTTCGAAAACTTGCCCTCAAGTTTTGGAATTTGTAAAGTTTTTCCATGAATACTTTAATTCCAAGTTAAGCCCTTAGAATTTTAAAAGTTAAAATTCAACTTTTATACTTTGTAATATTATAAGTTAATAATAATAATATATATATATATATATATATATATATATATATATATATATACACGAGCAAGTCATCTTACCATTAGTAGGCCTCATTAACGAAGCCGATCTATAAGGGGGTATAAGGTTACTGCTTATAAAATGACAGTTTAATGGGTGTCCACTCTCACCCACCGCTTCCTTGATTGATGGAGGGTCGTTATCCGAATAAGTAGGACAAGGACTTTAGTTCTCCCTTCATTAAAAGTATTAATGATAAATATTAAGTAACTAAATGTTTTTTATAATTCTCATTCTTAGTTACTTTAGGAAAATGTGAATAAGGTGCTAATCCATGAAACTACACTTTGCACTTTGTTTAAGTCAGTTAATGGAGCATGTGTGGTTAACCGGCACACTAACTCGTATTTAACAAGGTAGGCAAAGGGTAACTTAATGTTTATCATAGTATCGATGGAGCGTGTGTGGTTAACCGACACATCGATTGAGGGGTAAACACTTAAGAGTACCAAGTAATTTGCATGGTTACTTCACACCTTGTTTTGTGATCCTCGGCATCCCAGTCACAAAATCTGAAGGGCACACTCGAGATTGAAACATGTCATTGAACAGTTTAATGAATCTCAAAAGATCTAGGAGATTCAAATCCAATTAAAAACCTAGTAAATTATTTCGTTTTTCATGGTGGAAATAGGTGAATCGTCATTCACCTACCTTCAAATATTCTATAGCTTGGATTACGGCATCCCTCTTCCAAGTTATAAAATATTGTGTTGGGTCCTAGCCTTAATATTTCATATTGGGTGTTATATTAAGGACTTTAAATCTACTATCTTGAATATCTCCCAAATGATGTATAGTTCAGATATCTATGATTTTCCCAAATCTCTTGGAACTTCACTTCCTCCACCTCCTACAATTATTCTCCCTTACCCACAAGTTCAAGGTCACTCAAGCCCTAATGGTAGGCAAGGTCTATGTGTGCTCACATCTTGGAGACGAAGTCACATATTGACAAGTTGGGAGAGTTAGGTGTCAAAGTCTTAAGAAAGTTGGACGTTCATTCACTTTCTAAGTCACATAGTGAGTTATCTTTGGGACTACTATGAAATAGACTATGATATAACCCTTAATGATCTTATCTATTTGCTTGGTACTGCTGAATCAACAATGATTTGGAGCTTTGGTAAATCAAATTTGATTAGCATATCAACTTTCCAAACCTTCAATGGACATTTATAATGGTTGCATTGGATACCCAGTAAAAGCTTTCTTTTCCCAATGGAAAGGGATTGGCCATAATCAAATCGGTTGACCGAATGGTAAAGAGAAAGGCTAATTCTGAGATTTTCTCATGTACCATTTCCAAAGGGTCCATATGGTTCTGTTGCCAAAAGGAAAGGGCATTGGTTGCGAAGCTGCCAAATTAACCTGAAAGATCATAAGGCTGGTAAAGTCAATAAGTTTGACTCTAGTTCAAGTAGATTCCACTATCTAACTCATTTAAGTTTCTATTATGAGGTTCTTATTACATGATGTGACTAGGTCACATGTTGATGTTTTAAGAATCAAAGGAAAACTGAAGGAAACTTAAAGAAAGGGTATGTTGAATCTGACCGCGAAGATGGATTTCTATCGCTTGATTGAAGATCGGATTCTTGAGCTACTCTTAGAAGTTATGATAGATTGCTAGGAAACACATAATAGCATAGTTTTCATTTAAATTTGCATTGTAAGGAAAGTTTTTTCCTTATTTTATGAATAAGTAAAAGTTTGTTTTACTTTATTTTATATCTCCTTGCAATGGAATTTAAGAAAACTTGATGTTTGTATGTTTCTAGCAATATGAATTTGATCCTTTCATTTGTGGTAGTATCTAAATTTACCAAATAAGGAAAGCTTCTCATCACCCAAGTTTTCAGTTGGATAGAAACTTGGAATCATACAAGTTGTACAATATAATGAATGAGAACTTTCATCTTTGGAAAAATTAAGACTAGTTCCTTGTTCACATTTATATGTGAGTCAAGTGAAGGACTAAGGGATCGAGTACACATTCTTGTGCACTTATCAAGTCCACCATAGAAAAATCAATAAGACTATTCGTCATTATTTACTAAAGCTTAGTAAATATGGTTATACTTACAAGTTTAAAGTATAATTCTGAAACATTGGAAAAGTTTCGATGTATGGCAGAACGAATGAGAAGAATCAACTTAGGCAGAAAGATAAAAGTTTCTCAAATATGAAAAGATGGGAGAGTACTTTAGCATCATGTTTTGTGATCGCAATAATGATTTAGAAATCATGTCACAATTAGTCCTCTAAAGTCATCTTAGTGTATTCTTATGACTAAGAAGAGGAATCTTGAATTGTTGAAATGATTAAATCAAGAAGATGAGTCATGCTTCGTTCCAAAAACAATTCTTAGAGTCATACTCCAAGATTGTAACTTGAGTGACATATATTAAAGGAAGGTTTCTTAACACTAGTCAAATGTAAGAGTAGAAGTATCATACTCTTGTACATTTGAAATTGGTAAGTTGTGATGTTTTGGATAAAACAAAGACCAACTAAGACCAATTGTGTAAAGTGTTTGTCTTGATAAAGAATCCAAAATATCTCTTGAATATTTGGAAAGTGAGTCTTATGTGTCAAGAGGATAGTGGGAGTCTTATAGATCCTGGAAGAATTTCAAGATCTAATCAAGAATAAAAACTTGTAGTTTAACACTAGCACACGACATGAGGTTTATAACCTATCGTGTTGACATATTTCTATTTCTATGCCCATTCCAGTTAAAGTTGGCTTTGCATATGAGTTCTTAGAGTTGTCAATCGGTTGCATAACAACTTGGAAGCAATGGCACGCCCTTGAGCTGCCAGGTGGCAAAAAATTAAGATTGAGTTCAGTCCATATGAGTTTGGATTTGTCATTATCCTTGTTTTGTGATTATGGTTTTGAAAAATTCACATGGATAAGAACACATACACCATAAAATCTAAGGGTCATAAGGTTTCTCTCCGATTCATGAAAATGATGGTGAGGAAACAATTCCACCAAGTAGATTTGAAGCAGATAACAAAGATCTAAACCATTGAGACTATGATTACGACATCCTTTTTCATAGTTCTAAAATTGTTTAGACACACATGTGAGCTATCTAAGATAAGGTGTATGATTTTGATAAAGTCTTATCAAGGCAATCTCATCTCAAAAATGTGAACTTTGGTAAGAAATTCAGTAAAGTATTGACTTCTAGAAGTCCAGCTGATTTCTGAGTACATATCAAAGCTAGTGGGAGCTTAAGTGTTATGCTAATAATCATCATGTTAGTCGGAGCATGATAATTATCTTTAGTCAAGGGTATATATGAATTTTCTGTTGGAATGGCTCAACATAAGGAAATTCTATATATGGGTCTATTATTTGTGTTCTAAAATTCGATTATGATTACGGCATCCATTTTCATAATCTGAATTATGAGAAATTGGCAAATAGAAATATTGTAGCAAAAGACTGGTCTAGAATCATGTCTGTATGTGAGACATTATGAATCGTGTCCCATTTGTTTTGGGTACATGATCAATTACATGTGCTATAATATTTGTCATTTCTAAACTTTCCAAATGCCTAGGGCATTAAGAGGGAAAATGTATAGAATTGGATATGACTAAAATGATTAAGCAATTGTCGAGGACAATCTAAGGTTTACCAAAGATTGGTTGCTCAGGGACCGTTGGAAGTATAGTGTTAAATTTTTGGAGATGACCATATTGACATATTCTGAAAAGAGGCAACTCTAGTTCAGAAGTGATAGTCAAAATGGGAATGTTTCATAGGTGGAAGTTATTCAATCTATGTAAGATTAGAAAAACTTAATGCAAGAAGGATGTTTCCCATGGAATTGATCTCCATTGGAATACTCTGTAATGTCTTTTGACAAGTCTTTGTGACTTTGTACATAGTCATTACAAGAGGAACTGTGCATATAAGTTTAAAATCTAACAGATTTCGATAAATGATAGGAATTTGGAATTCTTACATTTTTTATAAGGATTTGGGAGTGTGAAATTAGAATCATTGAAATCGTGTTCAATTGGTTTATTTCACAAAGTAAGCATCGTAGACAAACATAGAGTGCATACTTAGTGTATGGCAAAGCTATTGTTTAGAAAAACATAGTGTACATGCTTGGAGCATGGGACAACTAGTGTTTTTAATTCAAGTATTAAGTTGATAAAACTGAAACAATGAATAATAAGTAATCAGTATGGTGATAAATAAAAAGTGTTCTATTTATATTCATAGGTTTTGATACCACACTAGATTCAATTATTCTTGTGTTTCATTTTGCATGTTTTGGCTTCCAGAATAAACTAAGTTATTCTTCCTGAATGACTAAGTTATTCAAACTATCCACAGTCGATCATATGTTGGAAGTAGATATGAATCAAGACTATCATGAGTTGGCTTGTAGAGGTCTAAGATGTTGGACAAAGTGGTACTACAACACTCATGAGTGCTCATAAGTTCTGAGTATTAGATTCAACCCACGCTCATTGGAATCACTTCATGGATTTTATCACGAGTGATCATGAGACAATAATATCTTATATTCTTCAAACCTAGAGATATGAGTTGTTGCTATGAGTTGGTTATACATTGATTGCACAAAAACGCATTGGTAACTCGATGTCATAAACCGTGCCTTTGTGTATGATTCAACAAGTAGTAGAACAAGCCATATGAGTCGAAGTTTATCCATTCCTTTTACCTTCAGGATAAAAGCGATATCTGTGGGCCCCTCGATGATTTAATGATGATACATGTGAGTGCTTGGCCAAGCCAGGACTGATTTGATTTGTTCAATCAGTCAGTCGTCATGAACCGGAAATTGGGAAACAACAAATGGATAGAGAGAATGATTTATAATCCATGTCTCTGTCCATATGATATCTAGAATGGAGGAATATATGATCCCTTATCTAATGGACAAGTCATTGACAAGATCAGAGTTCAGTTAACACATCAGAGTTCGACAGAAGCTTTTGAGAGCTAGGATTGCTAGTCGGGTTTTGAAGTCATACTCAATAATAGTTTTAGACTTATCCAAGTGGGAGACTGTTGGATTAATTTCTAAGTCCATAACTATAATTGGTAAGACTTGACTCGACCCGGCATGGTCCATTTAGGTTTCATGGCATCGAGACAATTGGATAGACAAGATGAGGAAAAAGGATAATAGTGAATTATATTAATATATTATAAGTTCTAATATATTAATATATAATCATATTATTTAATTAGTATTTATCAAGAATTAATTTATAATTAATTAAGTGATCAAAAGGAACTAAATAAATATGGACTCTTAGATATATGTGTGATGGGCCAAGTTCATTTAAGGTTGGGCAAAGCTTTCATGGATAGTCCATGGAGTGTTTAACCCATGGATCATATGAAATGAAGGGTCATGGGTTTTACCCTAATCTCCACACTATATAAAGATGTCCTTGGTTGGTGAAATGGTACTGGTGTGTGTACACAAAAGGACAAGGCCGATTTCACTAGAGAGAACCAAAGTATCCTTATTCTCAAGGTTATTCCAAGTGTTCATGGTGTTGTGTGAACCATTTGAGGTTTCACGCTTGGGGCACTAGGTACTCAAGCTTCATGAAGACAAGTTACATCAAAAAGGTATGTATTATATCTATTTTATTACCCGAGTATCAAAGATTGTATGCTAGATAGGGTAATACCTTAGAATATTCATATTTGCATGTATAATAGATAAAACATAGATCCAAGGTATTTAGGATTGCATGTACACTTAGGAGTGTTAGAATGCTCAAAACCCAACACTTAAGGACCTTATATATGGTGCAACACCGTAAAATTAGGGTTTCTTAATCTCCTCGTACGCCAAGTGTAACCCTCATACGCCCAGTGTATGAGGCCTCGCATTCGCGACCCCATCTGCTTAGTATGCTCAACGTACGCAAGTATACGCCCCGCGTATCGGACCTCGCACTAGTACTCCCTGTGTACTCCTTATGTACTCTCGCATACTAGGGTTATCCTTAAATCCTAAATTCTTCTGAAGGCCATAACATTTTCATTATAAGTCCGATTTTGACGATCCTTATATCCACGGAAATTTAATGAGAAGATCTACGCTTTTATCAACGTATACCTGCCTTAAAAATTCCTGAACAAAAATCCAATTTCCATAAAAGCCCATGCTGACCCTTTACCAAAATACCCTTGGTTTCGAAACACAAACCGACAACCCGGATCATCTAAATTACGTCACCCACACCCAAATGGGAAACGATTCGGGACAGGGCGTTACAGCTCTCCCCCACTTAAATTAAATTTTGTCCTCGAAAATCACTCCTTACCATGCCAGGCATGCCATACGGCTTAAGCAACACTACCACACCCTGGGTATACAACACCCTTTCCAAAGGCAACCAAACGCAACCCTAGCAGGGCTCTCTAAACTCGAAAATGAACGAATCCTATGTCAGCCTAAAACAATGCAGAATAACCACATCTACTCAACCTGAAATCTGAAGTCTCGAATTGGTCTGACTCCCTGATAGACCGCTCGTACAGAACCATTGGTAATTCCCTTCCACTTAGAAAATAGAATCATAGACCATACACTGCTGCCGATGACCTTTCGCTTGACCAAAAGGATTAGATTTTCCTTCGAGAGAAGGCGCATCCTGTTGATAACCATTCCATGAACAACGCGAGACAAACTGGGAGATAAACCTTCTAGTGTTGAACAAGACACTTTTGCTTAAACTGCCAAACCAATATACCACTGCTGAGATTCCGAAACCCCATACCTGCCTGACCCCCACATAGATAGAACCAATCCAAAACACAATCATAAGAGCCTGATATACCATCAAAACTGAAAGCATCCTTTAACCATGAACCCTTCAACTGATACCCTTGTCATACATATTCCTTAAGTCACATCCTATTGAATTGAAGACCTTGCACATAAACCCCTGCGATTCCCAATGCAAGTTCCCACCAAAAACCAACTCGATACCTAACTTATAACCCGAGATCCATGGATCTACACTTGTATTTCCCCTGGAACCTTCTGATTCACGACAACCCCTCACTAAACCGGGATATAAAGGTTCCCAACCCATCACTAAGACTACCAATCTCACACCTGGTCCAAGCACCAGGTTCCCAAGAGTCCAAATGACAATGATGTCCTAGCCTAAGCATTCCTATGCGCCACTTACTGACCAAACAGACAATCTTGCAAACCAAGATCCAACACCTTGCCCATGGGTCCACCTATCTAGAGCTACACAAGCCAAAATCCGGCTCGTACCCCAATGGTCCTCCATCTAAAATAGAAAAGTGCTTTCCGACAATCATGTCCATCGTGCCCAAGGCACAAATTGATCTCCTTTTATACTTATGACTACTTCAAACAACAATCTTCCTCAAACTGGTGAATGCTACGATCCCATCGTAGACTTATAATACTTCTAACCAACCATGGTTACCATCCATGGTCTTGCCACATCCAAACCATCACAACCCCACACATCCTGGACCGAAACTCGCATCCAACCAGGTGTTCAAGTCATGCTTCAAACCCCAAAGCCTTTATCATATAAGAACAGGCAGCGAGGCTCTAACACAACCCTCAACCTGGGTCCATCCACAAGCCTACTATAAAGAATACTTCGACCAGCTGTTGGGAGTTTCATGAACTCCCAACTTACACAACTTTAATCCTGATGGCCACTAAGGTCGTCTCTCCTCCTGACTGGGATGTGAAACTTACCCTAGCATCAAACCCGATCCAACCCCCGAAAATTATGATCAATTCTCCCTCACTTGGACTCGCCAAAGCTCTCCTATCCCATGAGACTTGATGGATTCCCAACCCATCTTATCTTCATATACATGAATGGACTATGACATGCACTTACCAATACTAGCATTCCATTACTAGTCAAACTCGATGATCACCCAAGTCCTGAAATCCAGAAGAATACTCAACGAAATCTTAGCAGGTCCCATAATCTCTATCACCTCGCATGATACAACACCAAACCCTGTAGTCCTTTATGCTAGTGACTAAATACCATAGCCCTTGCTCTAAACTAGTGACTTCCTACACATGCTCTGGCTCCCTCTTCCTCAGGTGCTCCAAATCAATCTCCTGCTCCTGGGTTACCCCGACCATCCCATCATTCGTCTGAACAACCAAGATCCGACCCCTAAACCCAACGACCAATCTATCAGTGACGCGCCCAATGATGTCGGGTAACTCCTCATGTAAGGATAGCAAAACCTCCGCGGTAATCCAATCATGGGCTTGAACCTCTTGAAAACATGGTGCATAACCCTCCTTTGATCCCAAATGACGAGAACTAGCAATAGGATCCTACTTCCTGAAGGATTCAAGGGATCCACAAGCTTTGGGCTCCAGATGAGCCCCCAACTTCCCCGTTACAATCTATGCCCAAAAGGCCCCGATACGACCATCTAAGAGCTCCAAAATCCATTCCTTGACCGAACCAAAGATCACAAAGTTCCATTCCAGACTACTGCGGGTAATATCAGATGAGATGAACTCCCACATACACTCATCAATCGGCTCAGTACCTGTACCTGATTCAGAACCAACACCTGGACCCCCTTCCTGAGTGCTCAACGTCATACTAAAAAAAGCAACACGCAAAAGATCAGAATATACCCAAGAATCCTCATCCCATAGGCTTCCTAGATTCTCCAAGACTCTCCCTGATTCAAGTATGGATCATGTGCTTTCAGTAGTACAGTCCCAATACTACCTTCCACTCCTATCCACACTTTCCTCAAGAATCATCCTGAGTCCTCTAAGTCACCTTCTCAAACTAATACTCCAAGCACTCGCTAAATAACGCAATAAAACCCACTGAAACATTACCTAGAATTTCCTAGGTTCCGGACCTCACCTTGCCATCAATTACTGAAGAACTCCCCACAATGCCAGTTACCCACCTCATGAATATAATCACATGAGACAAAGCTCAGATTATCCTTTGAGTAACAGACTCATCCTTACAACGGTTGGATTCAGACAAGAGCTGCACAATAGGGTCAAATCCATCACTCTGAGATTATTCAACTTTTGTCACATGTGACTTATCATATTCACTTAGTAGCTAACTCCCATCACCTAAGAGTTCCACAAAGCATAACACAAGCAGCATTCGTGTAGTAGCACTCCAATCCATAGAATAACCAAGAACATCCAATCCCACATACTACAACTCATGTTAGGAACTTCCATTCTCGTTGTTGATTGCATTAAGCATACAAATTATACCCAACTAGCATCCCATGCTTCCTATGCTACTACGTATCACATAATAGGCCAAACTATCACCGACTGATCAGTACTAACATGCAAGTCTACAAGCTCATACAATAGGCATACAAAGGCATATCTCCTAGCATTCTACCATGTAAAAACTGAGCATATCCTTAGCCCTAACTAGCTTATAATTCATAGATTCACAGATTAAATCATATTAGCTAACATGTATGGGTAATTTGGGAGAACTTACTTGAGCTCGGTTGATTGCATGCACCACACCCTTTCATGTATCAGAAAGCTTGTTTTACCCTTTTAAATCATTTTTGAAAAACTTTTGTTATTTTTGAAAAACTTTACCAAATCCTCAGTTTGAGTTCAGACACACCCGAGAGTATGTCTGAATCCCTTAAACCAAGGCTCTGATACCAACTTGTAACGTCCCAAAAATAAAACCATAAAATTTTCGTTTTTAAATTAATAAACCATTAATTCATATCATTTTCATAAAACCAAGGTAATCAATTTTTATCAATACATCATTATTATCAGAGTAAATCACAGAATACGGAAACATGTGGTGTGTGTTCTACAATCATCCCAAGCTCTTTCCTTTGAAAACAGAAGTACCTGAAACATAAACTAAAAATCGTAAGCACAAAGCTTAATGAGTTTCCCAAAATACCACATACCATACATTCATAAATAACACATAATGATCCTTGCCTAATGAGTAAAACGAGCCCTGCCCTAACTAGCACAACGGGCACTATCCAATGAGTATAATGAGCCCCGCCCAAACTTGCATAACGTTCCCTGCCCTAACTCGCATAACATGCCCCACCCATATACAATTCACATAAGCATAACATGTAACAACATGCAGAGTAACCATCGGTCCCCGCCCAGTAAGCATACAAACACGTACACATACAAGTGTCATACAGACAACGAGTATTCTAATATAACAGATAATGGGTCGGTATTGGTGCCTTCGACCCGCTAAACACAGTGAGGAAACTCACCTCACATTGCTGAATCTCACAGAAGAAATATCTACCTGCTAGCCCGGTAAAATCCCTATGCTATCAATCACCAAAATAATCATTCAGTAATAATCAGATCCCGACCCACACTAAGTGTCTAAACTAGGGTAAAAGATCTTTTTACCCTTTTCCCAACTTGGCCCAAAGCTTAGGCCTAAATCGCCAATCCCAAGGCCCAAATTCCAAATAAACACCCAAGGCCCAAATATGGCCTAATTTTCCAAATTGGGCCCAAACCCTTTCACGGGCCTTAAACCAAGGTCCAAAATATTCTTAGCCCCAAAACACTTAAATCCTAATGGCCTAACAAGGCCTAAAGCATCTAGGTCCAAAAAAGGCCCAAACCAAAGAACCATTATTTCGCGGCCCAACTTGCTGAGTATGCGGGGCGTACTTAGCTCATACGGGTAACGTACTTGCCTTAGGGCTTGTATGTTAAGTGTACCTGCTTGTATGGCCAGCGTACCCTCGTATTCAGCCATCTTCCCTTTCCAACTCTTAACCTCTTAAGACTTTATTCCAAAATATAGATTTGACTTCCTTGGGCTGATTTATCACGTAAAGTTGCTAACTTTACGTGCATGCATGACTTAATGAAGCTCTTAAAGCTCAAAAGTTCTTAAAAGATTACTTAATGCATGCATGACTTGGCGAGAACCGGAACTGGAACCGGTGGTTCCTAGAAAGTTAGAACCGGAACTGGAACCGCTCTAGGCAGTTCTTAAATTTTTGGAACCAGTTCCAGAACCGGCGGTTCCGGTTCCGGGAGCGGGTAACCCGGTTACATTAACTTTGTTAACTTTCGTCGATAAAACCGCAACTTAGTTCGATCCAAATCGAATCAATTCGAACCAAAGAGAGACAAAATCGGACCAATGTATTCTAAACCGGTTTAAGTAACACACACACACACACACACACACACACATATATATATATATATATATATATATATAAACCGGTTTTGGCGGGTACCCAGCGGGTAGCGGTTCTGAAAAAATGAGAATTAGAACCGGAACCGCTTAAGGCAGTTCCATAACTTTAGGAACTGGAACTGGATCCGCTTAAGGCAGTTCTAGTTCCAGACCGAAACTTCCGAAACGGTTCTGGTTCCAAAAGCGGCCACCCAGTTCCGATGTTCATCCCTAGTTTGGAGGGTTTTGGTGAACTGGTTTCTTACATAACAAAACATGATTGATAAAACAGTTGATGTGGCTTCGGTCTTATATCTTGTATGTTCTGAGCATGTGGCAAATTTATTGCATTTGTTTGTAAAGTGTGAAGTCACAGCTCACACGTGGATTGTTATTACTCGGTAGGTAGATTTCGGGTTACCCTATTAGGATTCGATCTTGGACATCTTTGAGTGGGTGGATTTGTTGCATTTATTGAGCACAAAAAAGTTACAGTGGTTGCTATTATGATGACTATTTTGTGTGATATGGAAGTTTTGAAAATGACATTACCAATCTATTGTTGATTATGTAGTGGCAGATCCAGACCGAAAGTTAATCGGGGTCCACTATATTGTTTTCGTCCGGTGGGAGCGGCTTCCGACGACTGACAAATTGTGTCTCAGGCTACGTTTCTTGGTGTGTAAGCCGATAGTTGTGGAAGCAGGTAGCTAGGATATCTTAAAAAGAGAGGAAATTTGTTTTTTTATGGTATAGGAGAAAGTAACAGGTGCCACTATTTTATTAAGTGGGGACATTGGAGACATATGAGTATAAAATAGAAAAAAAAATATTTTTACATATGTATATTTAAGGTGAACCAACCTCAACTGGTGCCATACACCCTACTTACTAAAGGGTAGCTCTGCTACTTAATGGAGGATGCACAAGGTGGGGTTTAGACAAGTCAATTGATTTCACGGTTAAATATACTAGAAAGTGTATTAGAATCTAGTAATGGTGAAACAAGGTGGAATCATATCATGTAGCAAAAATAAACATTATAGTTTAGAGGGTTTTGGTGAACTGGCTTCTTACATAACAAAACTTGGTTGATAAACCAGTTGATGTGGCTTCGGTCTTATATCTTGTATGTTCTGAGCATGTGGAAAATTTATTGCATTTGTTTGTTAAGTGTGAACTCGCAACTCACACATGGACCGTTATTACTCGGTAGGTAGATTTCGGGTTACCCTATTGGGATTCGATCTCGGCCATCTTTGAGTGGGTGGATTTGTTGCATTTATTGAGCACACAAAAAGTTACAGTGGTTGCTATTATGATGATTATTTTGTGTGATATGGAAGTTTTGAAAAAGACATTACCAATTTATTGTTAATTATGTATGTTACTTGCTAAAAGGTAAAATAGTCATAAAGTCCATTGTAAACAACCCCCTCTCTTACTCATTGGTAGTGTGGTATATACTATTAAATTAATTTCTAAGTAGAAGAATATTTATTCCACAAAAGTTAAAATACAAAAGTAATATCAATTATTTGTATTAAGTGAATAACAAAAAGTTTTTCATTATAATAATAAAAACATACCAATAATTGCATTACACTACATAAACAATATACATATACATCTACAATATATATGAGGTATCCATAGCTGCCATATAATTATTTGAGTTGTATTTTTATTATAATAATGAGATCGATAAATTTTATATAAAAAAAGCTAATAATTGTCAATGTTAATAGTGTTTGTTAAGTAAAAATGCAACCAAATTAGTTTTATCTCAATATGTTAGACTTATAAAAGTGTATGAATAAAAATGGTTTGAATAAAAGTATCAACATAGATTGTATTCTTTTATAGATGACAAAAAATAATATATTTTAATTATTAAATATGTGAATCTTTTCATATAATTTTATTATTTTAACATGACAAACAGTTAATCACCATAAGAAAAATAACATATAATTTGATTCAATAAATTATCTAATTTTGTATGTTTTTCTGACTTGGTAAAAAGACATGACTTATGAGAAAATCTAAGATATTCTCCAAATTTTCTTACATGCTCCTAAAATTTACATATTTATTCCTTGTCTTATTTATACACCTCATTTATCTGAATACAAATTTTGTAAATATTATTTAAAAGAGAAATTAAATATCCTCCTTTAAAATTCTGTAAATCCCCGATTGACATTTGACTTTGTAATAAGTTTTTAGGGCAAGTGAACTGAATATCATGTGTTTTTGATGAAAGTAAACCTTTCATCTTCAGTTTTCACATATATCCCCATTTCTTTCTACTTCTTTTTTACTACTTCCATATTCTTTCTTCTACTTCGTCTTTCTATTTTCAGCTCTGTTTCCTTGTATAACCCCACTTTCTACTTTCTTCCCTTACTCAACAACAAGTTACCATCTTTATTTTCAATTTTCATACATTATCTAGGGTTCATGTATCTTTTACTTCGTACACATGCTTATACCTCTCAATTTCTTATGATCGAGGCCGAAGAAAATGTATGATCAAGGTCCTAAATACGCAGTTGACCCTTTTCATTTGGTACACACACACAACAATCATGAAGTCAAACCATAGTACGGTAAGTCCCCAAATTCGGTTTAGTCGTATAAGTTAATTTGTTTGCGATACTAGTTTGTTAATCGGAAGGAAGTGAGAATCGATTGGGTATGAATCCTGAATTGGGTGGATATTGAAATTGTACCTGAAAATATGATTAGGGTTTATGCAATTGCTTGTTTTGATTCATAATATTTTCTATGTGAGAGCTTAACTGGACTGAAATTGTCTATGGATGTTTCGATTTTGAAGAATGATTGAGAAAAGTTAGAAGAATGGGGATCAATTATAAGATGGATCAAAAATATGCGTTGCCAATTAATGTAAAACCATAGGATATGGTTAGATAAATGAAAAGTTCAGTTTTTTATTCTATAATCAAAGTTAGTTTGAGCTTGTTTTGCTTGGTTTTTGGATAATATCGAATAATCAGTTATAATAAAGAGTGCAGCATGAGGCAGCGTTTGGATGTGGTTTAGTGGTTTGAAGATGTAACAGTCACTTTTGATAATGATGAGTGTTTGGAAAATCTGATTATTTAAGGAAGTAAGAGATAAATTAAGGATATATAAGGTATATTATTACTCTACTGTGTGATGATCTGTTTTGCTGCAGCTAGTATCAAATTGATTACTTGACTCCTAAATAATTAGATTATCATAGGCAGAAGTAGGTTACCAAACACTAAAAACTAATACCTTAATTCATACAAAGATAGGTTCAATGGATTAGCTTTGGCACCCGATTTTTCTAATTGAAAAGATGGATAACATAGAAATAGGAGATATCAAAGGGTCTACTTTTGTACTCTTTAAGTCAATGTTCATGTAGCTTGATTATGATAATTTTCTCTATGATTAATTCCTTATGGGTATAAAATGTTTCCAGATCTTCATTTAGCTAAAAAGGTTGCATCTTTGATTCTTTTCACTTCTCCAGAGGTAAGAAAACCGAGTGTGGATCACAATTGTGATGCTGAATGTTGCTTCCAGTTGTTGGGTTAGAGATGAATTCTGCAATGGATGACATCAGCATGATTCAACAACGACATCATCTTGTGGTTCGTGAACTCGGTGGAGAAATTGATTTAGAAATCGGACCTGGTGATGATGACCCTTCATTTTCTCACACCCCTTTAATTACAGTTCCACCTCAAGAATCTTCAGCTGATGATCATGAAGAGAACAAGAACATGGCAATTGTGTCCCACCTTCAAAGTGATGATCAAGAGCTACTGAAGTCACTTCCAGCTAAAAGAAAGAAGAAAGTAGTGAAAAGATGGAGAGAGGAATGGGCTGATACGTATAAATGGGCTTATGTTGATGTGAAAGAAGGGACAACAAGGATATTTTGCTCGATTTGTAGGGAGTATGGTAGGAAACATAGAAGAAATCCTTATGGAAATGAAGGGAGTAGAAATATGCAAATGAGTGCTTTAGAAGAACATAACAACAGTTTGCTTCATAAAGAGGCTCTTCGTCTCCAAATGGCTTCTAAAGATAAGATCATTGCTGATAAGCCCATATATGTAAAAGGTTGGTGTCTCTTAAATGAAAAAAAATAGCAACATTCTACTTTGAAAAGTCTACCAATTATATCAATTTCATCAAAATACAATTCAATTCTCATTGTTGTAATTGGATATACATTATTTATCAAAGTATATGTTGTAATAAGGACAAATTTGAAAGTATAATGCTACAATTGTTTAAAATTTCATAGTAATAAGAGAGAAATCGAAAGTAGATTGCTATTTCTTGATGGTTTAACTTTTATGACAGCTCTCATGTCAAAATCAGCTGGATCGATTGTTGAAGCTGCACTAAAAAGAGATCCAAATGAGCTTGAGTTCATACAGTCTGTGCAAGAAGTTATTCATGCTCTTGAAAGAGTTATTTCAAAAAACTCCGGGTGAGTTTGAGTTTTCTCATTTGATATTTAGAGAATTAAAGCTACCAATTTTGACCCATGTAACTAAAACGGGTCGATTTGGGTTTAAAATCCAATCCCTAAGAGGCCACATGCATGCAATTCCAAAAAGAAAATCTTTAAAAGGGAAACAAACAAAATGCCCATAGTGTATTCAAATGCTTACAAGCTCGTAAATTGTGTACAAAATTGAAAATGGTGAATTACCCATTTTGACCTTGACCGATTACAACAGTTATGTGAACACAATGGAGCGATTGTTAGAGCCTGAACGCACGATTATCTTCCGAGTTCCATGGGTTGATGATAGAGGTGAAATGCATGTTAATCGAGGTTTTAGGGTTCAATTTAATCAGACATTGGGTCCATGTAGGGGAGGCCTTCGTTTCCACCCTTCTATGAACTTAAGTATTGCCAAGTTTCTCGGTTTTCAACAGGTACTAAACCCTAAACCCTAAACCCTAAACCCTAAACCCTAAAACAGGCATCCGATGATTTGACATTTTCTTTCTTTTATGTTTCATTGGAAAGACATTAAGAACTGCATTATCTCCTTATCGACTTGGAGGAGCATCAGGGGGAAGTGATTTTGATCCAAAAGGGAAAAGTGACAATGAGGTAGGTTATAGGTATTAGGTAGAGTCTTTTTTTAATCTTTATACAAAACTATAATTGTTATTTAATAATTTTATTAACTTTTTTTTTTTTTTTTTGTAATTTATGTATGTAAGATTATGCATTTCTGCCAGAGCTATATGGATGAGCTCTATCGTTACATGGGTCCCGATAAGGTTCTTTTTTTCTTTTTTAATTAATAAATCAACTATGTTTTCTAAAAAAATGTAATCTTTTTTTTTTTTGTTAAAAATATCAGGATCTTCCTTCAGAGGAGATGGGTGTTGGTACCCGTGAAATGGGGTTTCTTTATGGTCAGTATAGACGCCTAGCTGGACATTCTCAGGTGATGATTTGTTATTTTTATTTTATTGTTTTGTTTATTATATCTATTATTGGTTAAACTTATGTCTTAATAAAAAAATGTATTCTTTTTTTTATATGATTACACAGGGAAGTTTCACGGGCCCACGTCTTAATTGGTCTGGTTCTAGCTTGCGTACTGAAGCTATGGGTTATGGACTCGTAATCTCTCTCTCTCTCTCTCTCTCTCTCTATATATATATATATATATATATATATATATATATATATATAATGAGATTATGCAATTTGTTGCATTTATGAAGAAAAAGGTTTGAGTTTGACTAGTCAACATATGTTTTTTTTTTTTTTTTTTTTTACAGGTTTTTTTTGCACAACTTATACTAGCAGACATGAATAAAGAACTCAAAGGACTAAGGTTTGACACCTAACTATACTAGGATGCTATAAATTATAATATTATATTATAATAAATAAATACATGAAAGTAGGTTGCTATTTGTTGCATTTAAAATCTTTTTAATAATTTTGTGTTTCCAGATGTGTGGTTAGTGGGTCCGGAAAGATAGCAATGCATGTATTGGAGAAGCTCATTGCATATGGTGCTCTTCCCATCACAGTGTCAGGTAATTAATTAAGCTTCAAGTTCTTGATTTCTAAATATGAAAAAAAAAAAAAAACGGGCAGGTCGGGCAGGTATTAAAATGGAAGTTCGGGCAGTTAGATAACAGTTAACAAGTCAATAATTTTCTACAGATTCCAAAGGTTATTTAGTGGATGAAGATGGATTCGATTTCATGAAACTATCTTTCCTTAGAGACATCAAAGCACAACATAGAACTTTAAGGTTCGTATGATTTATGATTTATGATTTATTCATGTTTCTTTGTTGAATTAAAAAGTTTTTATTTGTTATATTCAGAGATTATTCAAAAACTTATGCACGTGCTAAGTACTATGATGAAGCAAAACCTTGGAATGAAAGATGTGATGTTGCTTTTCCATGTGCTTCACAAAATGAGATTGACCATAATGATGCCATTACTTTGGTCAACTCTGGTTGTCGTATACTTATTGAAGGTAATCATTTTCATTATTATTTTTTTTTTTTTCTAATTCCTTTGGGCCCCACATCTGTTACACATGACATGACATGACATGACATGTCATCATGATTGATATGTGTTGTTTAGGTTCCAACATGCCATGTACACCTGAAGCCATGGATGTGTTGAAAGGGGCCAATGTTTTGATTGCTCCTTCCATAGCTGCTGGAACAGGAGGGGTATGCCTGTAATTTTACATGTTATGATCTTATCTAAATTCTAAAATGGTATTTTACTTTCCTTGAATCGAATTTATAATTTTTATTTTTTGTATAAAAATTGTTCAGGTTGTTGCTGGTGAGCTTGAGCTAAAAGAATATAATTTGAACTGGGCACCCGAGGACTTTGAGTCTAAACTACAGGCAAGAAACAGTTTCTCACTCTATTTTTTTTTTCTTTACAAGGGCAATTTCGTCCAACTTATGCAAAACCTTTTAATATGCAACAAGAAACAATTTGTTAGATTTATTTTGAGATGTATGAAGTTTAAGTTATTATTATTATTTTTTTTGTTAAAATATTGTTGAAAACAAAAATGGCAGGAAGCAATTAAACAAACGTACCAACGAGCTCTAAAAACAGCAGCTGAATTTGGTTATCAAAAAGAAAGTCCCGAGTAAGATATTTTTATCTGGCAGTTCTGACTCAGTCAGCAACTATCAGACAACTTTTTAATTTTGTTCGGTTGATATCAGTGTTGGTGTGAGTGATGGTTGTTTAATTTGTGTGTGTTAGGGCATTGATACATGGTGCGGTGATATCTGCATTTTTGACCATTGCGAATGGGATGTCAGAGCAAGGATGTGTGTAGGTGGGGGAGGAGTGATCCAACACAACACAACACAAGAGATATTGAATTATTGATGTGTACATAAAGAAAGTTGTAGGTGAAGATGAAGGTGAGGTTTGTTGTTTGTAGATGACATATTGTGTGTTTAAATTAAATTTAGTATTGGGTGAAAATGGTGGGCGTAGTGACAACTGATAAGATAACTAATAAATTATCATGTGTTTTATAAGCTCCCGTTTAGGGTACATTTAAGTTAAGCATTCATTTAGACATTAAGCCTATTCCTATTCCTATTTCTATTCCTATTCCTATTCATGTTCTTATTCCTATCATTTTGATTTGTCACGTCTCTTATTAGCCTTCTAGGACTAATGATGATGTGGAAACAATATTATTGCTTAATAGTCTCGAAACTTATTGCAAAGACAAAGAGGATAATTTTGTTTTTGAGAAAATGACAAAAATAGTCGTAATTTAATTATTAATCAAATAATAGCAAAAAAGTAAACATAATCTTAAATATAACCACATATTTCGCAGGGAATCCATTGCTAAATGTATCGGGTATCTTTATATCTTACAAAATTAATATGGTCTCAAATGAACATTTACTTATATATGGAGAACCAATGATAATGCATTATTAAGAGGTTACGCTTAGGGGTAACAAATCGGATAGTTGTTTTGTATTTTTAGCTGAGATGACACGATATAAAAACTTTTATATAACGCAAACATAACATAACACTGTGTTGTGTTTTGCTTTACTAATACGGAAACAACCCAATTAAAAACCCATAAAAACAACAAACACGAAAAAAGACAAAATAAACTTTTATTTTATTTAATTCAAAATTAATCTTACAAAACACGACAAGCATATGTTAATATCGTATCGAATCTTGAACACGAACACAACACAATATGACATCGTGTTTGTACACTTGACACGAACATGGACACGAACACAAATTTGAATTTCAGTTTTGTCCCATTTTTTGTTTTATGTCATGTATTTTTGTTATGTCATGTCATGAATTGAACCTTTGGTTATGAATTTTATAGACTAATTACAAGTGTCAGGATAAGAGTCTAGTGGTTGAGGAGTGAAATTATACACAGAAGATCCATGATTCAAACTATGACACTCAAAATATTGCTAATATTCCGCCATACTCAGATATTATATGATTTTACCGTTTTTATAGACTAAATTACAAATCGAGTTGAAAGAGGCTACATTTTTTATAATTTAGTCATCTTTATGTAAACGGTTTGAACCTTGAACATCGAATGCCAAAAATTCAAAAAGAAGTATTTTATCACTCATATAACAAGAATTTGGGCCTCATTCTTAAGTCCAAAAGTTAGCCCAGTCCAAAATTGGTCGTCTTAAAAATGCAGAGGGGTTTAAGTGAAAATAATCAAAGTATGAGGATCAAAATTAAAACCAAGCTAGGGTTTTGATGGATGCATATATAGAAGAATTACGTCTCTATGATCCGTCTTCAAGAACTCTCACAAGGGAAATCGCCGCCTTAGCAAAACCCTAACGGTATGTAATCTCAGCTTTAGCTACGGCGAATTATGTTCGTACGTTTTTGTTTGTTAGGTCGTTTGTATGTTGAATGTTATCGACTCTGATTTTCAGTGAAGTAGGAGCAATGACGACAGTACCAGGGCAGCTGATATGGGAGATCGTAAAGAAGAACAACTCTTTTCTCGTTAAGGAGTTCGGCAATGGAAATCAAAGCGTTCAGTTTAGCAAAGAGCCTAATAACCTCTACAATCTCAACTCATACAAACACTCTGGTAATCATTTCATCAATCAATACTTTATTTTTCGTTTGCGATTTCCGCGCCAGGGTTTGCTCTCCATGATTTTTGTACACAGCTTCCTTCTAGAAATTGATATTTTCTACCACTCACAATCAATCAAAATCGAGTTGCTTTTTGTCGCAACAATTTGGGGTTATTGATTTGAATGATAGATTTTTACAGGATGTTTGTTTGTAATCTACTTGTAGGACTAGCCAACAAGAAGACAGTCACTATCCAGCCAGCTGGTAAAGATCAATCTGTGTTGCTTGCAACGACTAAAACCAAGAAACAGGGAAAACCTGCAAGTTTGCTTAACAAATCCATAATGAAAAAGGAGTTCTACCGCATGGCAAAGGCAGTTTCAAACCAGGTAAACCCCATTTTGTAAAAAAGCAGTCTGTATGTAGCTCTTAACTGATTCTGCAGTTTATATGATCTGAGAGTTGCATGATGGTGGTTTATTTTGAATAGGTGGGAGATAACTATTACAGGCCAGATTTGAAGAAGGCTGCACTCGCTAGGTTGAGTGCTGTGAGCAGGAGTCTTAAGGTCTCAAAATCTGGTGTGAAGAAGAAGAACAGACAGGCTTACAAGGTTGGTGGTAGGAAATGAAGCTCTGATCTGATATTATTATCATAATTATCTTGTTATTCAATCATATTACTGTTTGGTTTGCATGAGGATAGTTAAATGTGCAACTCGAATTGGTTTACACCAATTTTCAGAATACAATTTTGATGGTTTTTGGCCTGTTTATGAAAGTCTTTTAACTATTGCTTATTATTTGTGAGGCATATGCCAGTCTTTTTTAAGCAGTTTTGTGTGTTTGTGGTGATTAGGGTTGTAAATGAATTGAACAAAACACAAATTAGCTTAATGTTTGTTTGAGTTTTTAACTGAACATGCCAGTGAACATAAACTCAAACGAATGAATGTTTTGTTAATATTTATTAGCTTAACAAATTACCTTGTATATGTTCATTTGTTGTTAGTCTAAGCGGATGAACGCATAGGATCATAAACACATGAAAATGAATATGCAAGTGAACCACATGTTAATTATACATGGCCTACAATAAAAGCATCAGAAATGCCAAAGATAATTCAAAAATTAAGTTTAAAGATCCAATTTGCCAAATATTCGGTTTGTGAATTTGAAAAAGGCGTGGTAATCAGAGAGTACATCTCGCTGCAATTCTTGTTGTGTTGCACTTCTCATTTGAGACTGCATGGTTTGTGACACAAAATTTGAGTTGGACAGTAGACTAAATTATGTCGCCAACCATTGGTTTTATTTATCTTGTTCCAAAAACAGAAGATATTGCCTTCTATATACATTTTTCTGCAGCTAACACCTTCAAATACCCGACTTTTGTTATGAAACTTAAACCTATACCATCACTGTAAAGTTCCGTTTCCTCTTAAACCCTAATTTAGACAGAATTGCAAAATGTTTCTTGTGGGTGGCAAAATTTTTTTGTGTATTTGATCCAAAAAGTTTTAGTGGTGCTTACCAGTGGATTCAAAATTGTTTTTTTTTTTTTATTGTTTTTGGTCCCAAACACTTAATATTAGGGATGTTATTCGGGCTAGAACCGAACTGAACCGATCCGAACCCGAATAACCTGAGAACCGAATAAGGGTATTTGTATGAACCGAAAACCAAACCAAATAAACAATACGGGTTCAGTTTGGTTTGGGTTTTATTTGGTTCGGTTCCGGTCCGAATAACCCAAATAACATGTACAATGACATATTATTATTGTATAATCTGAATAACCAAAATAACCCAAATAATATTTACAATGTGATTATAACTATTGTATTTTGTATGATTTTTGTATTTTATGATTTCATAACAATTTTTTTAAAAAAACAAATTAGTTATTTAAAAAATAATACAAAGTATATATAATTGTTCCAAAGGTGCAAAAAGAGTTAGAATTTGTGAACTAAGAATATAAACACAGATAACATATGGATTAACTATTCTTCATTAAAATGTAAAATACAAATACCAAAATCTTAAGATATAGTTATGAAACAACATATTAAATACTAAACATTAAACACCAAAACATCCAAAAATTTATATATAAGTATATAAGTACAAGACCGAATAAGTTATCGATCAAGGGGAAAAACATGTGAGTTATGTGACTTTTCTAATTCGGTTTGGTCCATGTAACCCGAACCGAATAACCCGAAACCCGAATAAGCCTAATATAGATACCCGAAAACCGAATCGAATTGCTTATTCGGGCCTAATTCGGTTCGGGTTTTCGGGCCAAATTCTCATCCCTACTTAAAATAACCTTATGCCCCATATATTTATTTTTTAATTTTTTTTATATTTATATAAATGTTTTTAATTAATCTAAAATGAGAAAAGGCCCTTTCTCCGTGTGTGTGTGTGTATTTGATGAAAAGTCAAGAACACGAAAACCATCTCCATCGACTGCAGCCACCATCACCAGCGACTGTTGGCACCGTCACCACAAATTGCCGACACCATTCGCCACGATTGTCACCACTATCTCCTTCATCATCTCTTTACAGCTGCTACCCCCTCCTTATGTACCCTTCCCACTACTAGATTCAACCTTTATACTTCTCAATGCCAAAAAAACACCTCTCTCTTCAGCTAAAAGCTTTGACCTACCTACGAGAAGTCCTTCATCGGAACCACCAACCACCACAATCTTCTCCGGCTACTTCCGCCTTGTCAGAACACCACCTACACCTCCTTCCGAAGAAAAGCTCTGAAATCCAATTCGTAACCGAGACTCAAATCTCGTCGGAGGTATCGTTCACCCACACACCCATCCATTACTCGTCACACCATCACTGCTTGCCTCCATCCATTTGCAACCACACCTCTACTTCTTAGATCTGAAACCCAGATCTTGTCGGACCTATCGTTGGATCTAGAGTTTTTAGATCTCGTTGTGGTTGAGATTTTTCTAGTGCAGGTTTGAACCTTTGATGGAATATGGTTGTGCAGGTGCTGGAATGGAGGCGGACACAACTGAAGTTAGGGTTACAGTGGTGGTGCTCCATCAGAAAATGGTACTCCAATGGTGGTGATGGGAGGATGTCATCGCGCGAGAGAGAGAGAGAGAGAGAGAGAGAGAGAGAGAGAGAGAGAGAGAGAGAGAGAGAGAGAGAGAGAGAGAGAGAGAGATGTTTTTGGTTTTTTTTAATTAAAGGAAAAAGAATTTAATTTAAATAAATATAAAAATTATTTTAAGGGTATATTAGTTATTTTAGGTTGCGTGTGGACAAAAAACACACAAAAATGCTAACCATAAGGACCAAAACCACACATGGTATCCGATATTGGACCACCAATGCATCACCAAAACTTTTTTGGACCGAATCACATAATTTTACCAACCACATGGACCATTTTTGCAAATTTGTCCCCAATTTACATGATGATTTCTTGAAAATACCTAAGTTTTACAAGGTTACCTGCTAAGAAAGGTGTTACCTGCTAAATGTTATTTATGGAAAAAAAAAGTCTTGCAAGTTTAAAACATCTACACACATAAATGTTATGTTGGGGTAAAGCCGTTATTTTTTTACAAACTTAAGGGTGATTTTTTTTTTCTTAGCAAGTGTTGTTGAAATAAATATCCCTTTTTATTGTTACCTTAGATTAAGAGTCAGCGCATCAACATCCGTACGGCCATGATATTTTGGAAAAAGCGTTTGGAATAAATTGATAGCCACGGTGGCATCTGCAGGGCCGTGAACAACGTTGCGCGCAGCCACGAAAATGTCATGTGCATCTCCTCACAAAGCAATATGTGATCATCCTCATCTGGAACAATGCTTGCTTTGCTTGGACCAAAATCCGTGGTTCTAGCAAGAAGCTTATTGGGTGTGAAAATTTCCAACGTCTTAAATCACTCAAAATACTTTTCTTTATTATTTTTAAATTAAATGATGATTTATATGTCATTATTATAGCAATTTGGTTAATAGATATCATATCATTATAATAATAAATTAACTTTTATGATAAACCAATTTAAAAAGAGATTTAAATAATCATTCTTGATTAAATTTTATAGTTTTAATCGTTCCCGTTCCCCCAATTAAAAATAGAACATAACTTCTATTAACATATCCCTAAGATTAAGGCTCTAAGCGAACGGATCCTCTATCAGAAATTCGTTTATTTTCATTTATTTAATAAAAAAACGAATATGAACAAGATATTTTGTTCGTTTAGTCAAACGAGTAGACATGAATAATGTTCTCGTTCGTAAATGTTTGTTTATTTATGTTCGTTTTACGTTCATTCATTTATTTTTTTTGTATGTATTTTTTGTTTAATTTCAAATCTATTTGTTTGTTTATGTTTATTTAAGTTCATTTGTATTCATTTGTTTATGTTATTTAATGTTAAGTTATGTTAGTTTAAGTTTGTTTGCGTTTGTGTTCGTTTAACAGTTAAATGAACGAACATAAACGAACACAAACAAACTAAATTTCTTAACAAACGAACACAAACATAAAATTTTGTTCGTTTAATTGTTCGTGTTTATTCGTTTATCCTTTAAATTTATACGAACGAATACAAACAAACCTCCATTCATATTCGTTTGGTTTGTTTCAACCCGACATAGGATGATAAATCGAAATTTGCATCTAGTTGTTCAACCAATTTCCTATATTCTAATTATTGTTAGGTTAACAATATAATGCAATTCATGTTAACCTGTGTCCATAAGGCTAAGGAGAGTGGTGTTCAGCTCACTGAGCTCCACATCAGCTTTAGCAATGAAGGGGAGAGTTTTGCCACGTTGGGAAGAAGTGTTATCTTTCACCATTAAAGAAGCTTTGAAAGAAAGAAGATGAAAGAGAAGATGATATTCAAGTCTGTATCATTTCGTTTTTCTCACTGATCTATTTACATTGATACATAAATAGTCGTTTCTATCAAACAGAACTAACAACTTTTATATGAAATTACAACAATACCCTTCAACTAACTAACTAACTAACTGTCATTTAATAACAGAGTCTAACACCCCCCCGCAAGCTGTAGACTGTAAATGCAGCTTGGAAATAGCTTTTTGATGAAGAA
The DNA here is from genome assembly GCF_052625555.1 of Lactuca saligna. Taxonomy (NCBI): domain Eukaryota; kingdom Viridiplantae; phylum Streptophyta; class Magnoliopsida; order Asterales; family Asteraceae; genus Lactuca; species Lactuca saligna. The sequence continues at coordinate 136,828,972 of NC_136420.1, forward strand.
CTCCATTTAATGACTTAGTTAAAACATCTGCTAATTGAGCATCAGAGTTAACATGGGACAACGAAATTAACCCATCTTTCAGTTTTTCTCTAACAAAGTGGCAGTCGATCTCTATATGTTTGGTCCTCTCATGAAAAACTGGATTGGTGGCTATGTAAATAGCTGCTTGGTTGTCACATTTTAATGGAATTGGATTAATGTGAGACACATCAAGTTCATGAAATAATCGACTCAACCAAGCTAATTCAGAACAGACTCTTCTCATAGACCTGTATTCTGCTTCAGCAGAAGATAATGAAATAGTGATTTGTTTCTTGGATTTCCAAGAAATTGGTGTATCACCAAACATAATGAAGAAACCACTAACAGATCTCCTGGTTATAGGACAAGCTGCCCAATCTGAATCACAATATGCCTCCAATTTATAATTTTGAGTGTTATTGAAGAATAAACCTTGATCAAGTGTTCCTTTGAGATAACGTAAAGTATGCATAGCAACATCAAAATGATCTTGAGATGGCTGTTGGTTGAATTGACTCCAATATTGAACTGAGTAAGCTAAGTCAGGTCTTGTATGAAGGAGAAAATTCAGTTTTCCAATTAATTGTCTGTACTCAGTAGGATTTTTGAGAGGATTAGACATTTTGGGAAGAAGATTTACTTTATGTGGTAATGGAGAGGAAACAGGAGTGTCTTCTTCAAGTGAATATGAAGCTAACAATTCTCGAATGAACTTGCTTTGATGTACAATCATCCCATTTGTGACTTTGGTGAATTCAAGACCAAGAAAGAAATTTATTTGTCCCAAATCCTTGATTTTGAACTTATCATCAAGAAAAGTTTTTAACTTTGTGATTTCTTCCATATTATCACCAGTAACAAGTATGTCATCAACATACACAGCAACAATCACTATTGAATCTTTGGTTTTCTTTAAAAAAAGAGAATAGTCATTATGAGAATGTGTATAGCCTTGAACTTTGAGAGCATCAGAAAGTTTAGAATACCATTGTCTAGATGCTTGTTTTAAGCCATACAACGACTTTTTTAAGTCTGCAAACAAGATGAGAAGAGTCAACTTGAAAACTAGGAGGAATCTTCATATATACTTCTTCATGTAAATCACCATGAAGAAAGGCATTATTAACATCTAATTGTTGAATTGTCCACCCTTTCTTTACAGCCAATGATACAATACATCTTACAGTATTGAACTTTACTACTGGAGAAAAAGTATCATGATAATCGATTCCTTCCTGTTGAGTGAAACCCTTGGCAACTAAACGGGCCTTATGCCTCTCAATTGAGCCATCTGCTTTGTATTTGACTTTGTAAACCCATCTACATGAAATGGGTTTCTTGCCTTTAGGAAGTTTAACAATATCCCATGTGTTGTTTGAAACAAGAGCTTGAAGTTCCTTTTGCATTGCTGCTTCCCAATCTTTATTCCCTTTAGCTTGATGATAAAATGCTGGTTCAGGAACATGTAATGTTGAATGAAAAGCAAAAGAACGATTGAGGGTATTTATGGTTGATGAAGTAAAAATTGCATCTGGTATGCACATATTAGTGAGAGTATGACAACAAAGATGATCAGAACCAATATGATTACATATGTAATCTTGAAGTCTGATTGGTGGTTGATGTATTCTAGTAGATCTGCGAGTGGGAATTGAAGGAGGGATGGTATCACGAGTGGGAATGATATCATGAGTATGTGGATGTTCAAAAGAAGGGTCAGGGGCATAATTGGAATTTTCAAGAATATCGTTTGAATTAGTTGGAATATGAGAAAATGATGAATGAAAAGGAGGTTTAATCATGGAGTGAAGAGGAAATAAATCCTCAAAGAAAATAACATCTCTTGAAACATGAATGTGCTTATTAACTAGATTTAAGACTTTATAAGCTTTTTGACCAGTAGGATAGCCAATAAGAACACAAGGATGAGATCGAGACATAAATTTATCACGTCCAACAGATGATGTAGCAACAAAACACAAACATCCAAACACTCGCAAATATGACAAATCTGGTTTCTTTTCCATTAGAACTTCATAAGGAGTGGCATTGTGAAGAACTTTTGTGGGCATTCTGTTAATAAGGTGAACAGCAGTCTTGATACATTCATTCCAAAAAACAATACCCAAACCAGATTGAAAATATAAAGATCTTGCAACTTCTAAAATGTGCCTATGTTTTCTTTCAACAAGGCCATTTTGTTGAGGAGTGTGAGGAGTTGACTTTTGATGAAGTATACCCATGGATTGAAAATATGTAATTCCTTCATGACTTGATCCAAGCTCAAAAGCATTATCAGTTCTAATGATTTTAACATTTCTGTGAAACTGATTTTGAGCATAACTAACAAATTTTTTTATCAAAGTAAGAGCATAACTCTTATGTGAAAGCATATGAACCCATGTATATCGACTATAGTCATCAACAATGGTAAGAAAGTACTTGAAACCATCATGAGATAAATGTTTATAAGGTCCCCAAATGTCGATATGAAAAAGATCAAAAGCATTATTAGTAACAGAAATGCTTTTAGGAAAAGGGTGTTTGTGTTGTTTAGATTTGAAACAAATGTCACAAGACTCAATCAATGAAGTATCAGATGTATTAACAAGAGAAAGTAATTTTAACTTGTTAATTGGAAGATGACCAAACCTTCTATGCCATTTCATATTTGAACAATTCATTACATTGAAAGAAGAATTATTCATAGAAGGTAATACAGAAAAACAAAATGAAAGAGTCTTTTGTATTACATGATGATGAAAAACATATAGATCATTGATTCTTTTGCCAAATAAACCAAGAGCAACTTTATTCTTTACTGAAGGGTCCTGCAGCATACAATGATTATCAGTAAAGATGGCAAAAGTTTGATATTGAGAAGTAATCTTGGGAATAGAAACAAGATTATATTTGAAAGAGGGAACATATAAAACATTTTGAAGAACAAGAGACTCATGCAATGGCACATTACCAACAAAAGAAACAGTTGTATCATTGCCATTAGGAAGACCAATGAATTGAGTCTGTGAAAGTTTAGACAAAGATGAGAAAAGAGATTTATTGGAACAGATATGATCTGTTGCTCCAAAATCTATTATCCAAGATAAATGTGGTTGTAATAAATCTGATGATTTGTAAACATTTGCAGCAAAATGTTTAAAATCAAAAGTTGTACCTTCAGGTTGCCTAGCTCCATCAGTAAGGGAAGAACCAGAATGAATTATGGATGATGTAGATGCAATAGAATTGTTTTGAAGGAGTTGAAGCAACTGTTGATATTGATCCTGAGATATCATTGGAGATGAAGTAGAAACCACATTTTGAACAATAGATTTTGGCTCTTCCTTCTTAGTTTTAGTAAACTTGAAGTTTGCAGGAAAACCAATAATTCTGTAACATTGAGCTTTGGTGTGGCCTGGCTTTTTGCAGTGATTACAAGTTAATTTCTTTGACATATTGAATGAATCAGATGAAATCTGCATAGCAAGAGAATCAATGGAAATAGATGAAGGAAGGTTAATTCCTCTTTGTCGTTCTTCTTGAACAATCATGGAGTAAGCTGTTGAAACAGTAGGCAACGGCTTCATCATTAATATCTGGCCCCTAATGATCTTATAAGACTCGTTTAAGCCCATAAGAAGTTGAATAAGTCGTTGATCTTCAAAGAACTTGGTGATAGTGGTAGCAGTTCCACAAGTGCAATTAGGAATTGATTGAATCATGCGAATTTCATCCCATATTTGTGTGAATTTAGTGAAATATGAAGTAAAATCATCAGCACCTTGTGACAATGAGTATAGCTGTTGTTGCATCTGGTAAAGAACAGCACCATCAGATTGTTCATATCGGTGATGTAATTCGTTCCAGATTTCAGATGCAATAGAGAAGAAAAAAACACTATCTGCTATGTTCTTTGAAACAGAATTTAAAATCCAGCTGATGACCATGGAATTTGCACGATGCCAAGAAGCATGATTAGAAGAAGTAGAACTTGGTTGAACAATAGAACCATCCACAAATCCAAGTTTATTTTTAGCAGAAAGTGCAATGATCATGGATCTCTTCCAGGAATTGAACCCGAAGCCATTGAAGACATTGGAGACGAGAACAAAGCTCGGATTATCTGAAGATCCGATGAAAAAAGGACTAGATGCATCGATTGTAGTTGAATTGAGAGAAGAAGTCGCCATTAAAATGAAATAACAGAAAGAAATTGAAGATCGAATTCAGTCTGATACCATGTTATCTTTCACTATTAAAGAAGCTTTGAAAGAAAGAAGATGAAAGAGAAGATGATATTCAAGTCTGTATCATTTCGTTTTTCTCACTGATCTATTTACATTGATACATAAATAGTCGTTTCTATCAAACAGAACTAACAACTTTTATATGAAATTACAACAATACCCTTCAACTAACTAACTAACTAACTGTCATTTAATAACAAAGTCTAACAAGAAGAGATGGATTGGCTACCGAGTGAGAGAAGAAATGAAGAAAAACAGAAGGAGGAGGATAGACTCTTTCCTCTACACGTACTCACCGAGTTGGCTCGCCGAATTCGGCATACCGAGCCTGCGTGCGGCTATTTGCCGAGGTGACCTGGCAAATGCCGAAGCCACTACCTGCAACCTAAATATATGCTCGTTGTGTCAGTTCCATTTTATCAATCATGACACTTTTTTTTCTTTCTTTTTTAACATTATTAACTAGAGCTCATAATAAAACTTATAAAGAAAAATCTAATTCCACCGGCGACGAGGTTATCTAAGTACAAATTGACAGACACTAGTACGTATAAAAATATGTAAAGATGAACTACTTAGACAAGAAAAAAGAATTTAAATAATCATGTTTTATCTATAAATGACACATCAAAAGCTCACTACAAAATTTAGTATGTTTTTAGGGGTTGTTATCAGTCATTAATCACAAAACTCGAATTCCACAACACTTGTCCGTTTTGTTCGTTTGTTTTGAAGCGCTTTCTCCATCCACATCCACAAAACTTACTATTAATAAATACATTTGTTTGGGAGCAGTTATATACGTGTTCAAACTCACTCAACCGATACTTAGTTTCAAAATACTATAGTATGTGTAGACTGAATAATTTGATAATCAAATTGTATAGGCTGATTTAAAATCTCTGTAAAATTATTTATTTATGATTAAAAAATATCTAAATTATTAATTATAAATTATACATTGATGATTTGACAATACTTACTAAAGTGTTAAATTATAATAACCGATGCTATTTTATTTGAACGGCATAATTTGTTAGATATAGGGATTTCGGAATAACAATAATATTTGAATATTATTTGGATCATGATTATATCATTTTCTGAAATATGTGATTAACCCCAGCCTAAAGGTTGGGTTACACAAATTCAAAAGCAAGATAATATCAAAAAAATATGATTTGGATTACATGCCTAATCCAAAAACATAAAACACAAACTAACTTGATATTTTGTGTTCTTGAGAGACAGCGAATAGGAAAAGATCAATTTCGAAGATCAATTTCGTATCTATGAATGATCGTCCCTTTTCATGTAACAAATACCTTGCTTTTATACAAGGAAAGAAAAGTAATTAAATGTTGGTTACACTAAATTGACGCTAAATGGGGTAGTTTTTGGACACAAGTGATGCATACATCACCATGATGTCATCAATAGGTTTTGGCGGAAAAATACAAGGTTGAACTTTTTTCTTATATATAAAATCGTTAGGTTTCAAGGCGATGTTCGTAGACCCTGTCAGGGCGGTTACCCCTGGAGCCCCGTATACTTGATTGCACATTTAACACTCTGAGTGTGCACTCATCACCTCCGATCGTGGATAACTGAATTCGAACTGTGTCAACAACAATAATAATTACATTAAAATATACTGATAATACTAAAATTATCAACGTAAATTAACATTAGTCATTTCATTAATTAAATAACAAATTATTATGTTACTATTAATATTTATACAAGTCTAAGACCTAATGCTCAAGTAATTTAAGTAGGGATTAAATATGTAAATTAGAAACACATAAAAATATGTTATGTGGTCTGGAAATATGTTCCTATTTATAAAATTCATATATTATGCATGTATGTAGGTGGACATATCATTTTAGGTTGCTTTAATGATTTTTAATATCATTTAGAAAATTAATAAATTCAAAATGACTTAACCACCGTAGATCTGCGATAGGTTTTTTTTTGTGGATTTGTTGGTGGTTGGATATAAATATTTAGTGTTTTAATCTAAAATTTTGATCTGTTTGTGGATTTGTTGGTGGTTGGATATAAATATTTAATGTTTTAATCTAAAATTTTGATCAATGTTAATATCTTTTATTTGTCATCATATTTAATATTAATGAGCTTGAATCTTGATAGGTTACATGTGGAAGAACATTACGATCCTTTCTTTGAAGTAAAAAAAAACATTGATGACCCTAGGCTTCTTCTTTGAATATTTCATGCATGAGCAACTCTTACAATTTAAAGCAACGCAAAAAGAACATTTTTCTACATCACATATGTTTCTCTTAAATTTTTTTTTTGGTTATAACATATCACATTCATCTTAATGATAAGCAAAACATTTTAATGTCACGTATAGCATTATTATTATTTTTATTTAATGTGAATTACATCATTTTCCTCTTATCATAATGTTATTATCTTGGCTTTAGCGTTTTACCTTTTTTTTTTTCCTCCGAATATAGCATTCAGTTACAAATTTCTCCAAAAAGCTTAAGGTACTTTTTTTTTTTTTTTTTTTTTTTTTTTTTTTTAAAAAAAAAAAAAACATCTTCTAACAACTTATTGTTGGACGGCGAAATACTTTCCATCCCGCAACAGTTGGTTTTTTTAATATCTTTAGCCTAAAAAACATTTGTTCGTGTTCTACGCTATACAACACTTGTTTGACCTCTTTAAACCTCTTCTATTCTAAAACCTTAAAAAAACGGCCCAACATAAAAAAAAGAACACCACTTTCTTGTTTTCCCCGTCGAATCCGTCGTATCTTCCTTCTCCATTCAACCTTCGATTCGCTGCCTCACATTGGCACATTGGCACATCGCCGTCGTCGGTCAACCCAACCTTCTCGGTCACCGCCTCAGCCTCCCTTCGTCATCACCATCCTCGTGAACATGTATGTCCCCTTTCCTGAAATCAACAACTTTTAAAATTGATTGTATCCTCCCAAAATCAATTTTTCTTATTAATCTTTGCTAAAATAAATGTTTCTTTTCCTGAAATTGATTGTTCATGAACCATCTACACGGATCACAAGAGTTGAGATATCTCATGGATAACCTGAAATCGAACATAAGACAATATAGGTGGCTTGACGAGGTCGAGGATTATGACTGCGAGATTTTGTACCACCCGGGAAAAGCGAATGTGTTCGTTGATGCCTTGAGCTGCAAGTCAACTGGATCTTCTGTTTAGGGTTTATGCATGAGGATTTTGTTTGATTCACCACTTTTGGATTTGATTAGGGAGGCTCAGGCCGTGGGAATCAAGAAGGAGAATTGGAAGCAGGGGCAAATTAGGCGTGAAATCGGCATGTTTTCTACCGATAGTCGTGGATTGTTGACCGGATGCGGTTAGGTTTGGATGCCAAATTTCAGTGTGATCAGACAGACTGTGTTGGAGGAGGCACATAAGTCCAGATTTTCGATACACCCTGGAGCCACCAAGATGCACTGAGATTTGAGACTCAGTTATTGGTGGTCGTGTAAGAAGAGGGAGATAACCTGATATGTTGAGAGATGCTTGACCTATTGGATGGTCAAGGCCGAGCACCAGAGGCTACATGGCAAGCTTCAGCCTTTTGAGGTCCCCATGTGGATATAAGAGTAAATCACCATGGATTTCTGAAGGGTTTTGAGCATTCTAACACTCCTAAGGTGTGCATGCAACACTACCATGAAGTATATGTAATACAAAAACCTAGTAGAATGACATACTTTTCTTGTAGCTTGATTCCTTAAGCCTTTAAGAGACTAGCACCCTAAGTGCAATGCCTCAAATGCTTCACACAACACCACCAACAACTTGGAAGAAACTTGAGAAGAGATATATACTCAAAAATCGGCTAGCCCTTCTTACAAAGACTCTAAGTGCCATTTCATGAGCTATGATGCTTCTTATATAGTGTGACACAACTAGGGTTACAACATACAAACTCTAATGTGCATGACTTTCCACATTCCTCCTGCTCTATGGGGTTTAACCTCCATGGAGTATCTATGGGTCACCACATGGGTTTAGCCCAACATGAAGAACTATGGATCATAAGCCCACTTTATAAGAATGAATGATTTACCAAATCAATCCCCATTTATTTAATTAGTCTCTTTGAATCACAAAATTAATTCCAAACTAATTCTTGATCAATACTAATTAAATAATATGATTTCATATTAATATATTAGAACTTATAATATATTAATAAATTATAAATATCCTCTTTTCAAAAGTCCATCCTCCAAATTGTTCCGGTGCCATGCAACCCAAATGGACCATGCTACTCTCGGGTCAAGTACATACCAATTATAATTATAGGCTTAGACACTAAATCCAACAGTCTCCGAATTGGATAAGTCTAATAATTATAACTGCAAGTACGACTTAAAACACCGACTAGAAAGCGTAGCTCTTAAAAGCCTCTGTCGAAATGAGACACTCCATTTTATATAAGTGACCATATAATCCTCTATTGAAGATATTAGCCGAACAAATACATGGAACAACGTCATACTTATTGTCCAGTAGTTTGTTTCATGATTTCCGATTTATTTGACATAGAACTTAATCGAACACATCAATTCAGTTCTGACCAGGCCTGACACATAGGTCAAAACAAAATCATTGAGGGGCCCAAGATATTGCTTTTAATCCTCCAAGAACTAAAATGAACAGATAAAATTCGATAGTATACGATTGTACTAACTATTCATTGAGTCATACATAACACGCTTTACAACATATGATTGACTGTGGATAATTTGAATAATATGATATACCATAACGTAATTATTTTGGAAGTCAAAACATGCAAAATAAAACAATAGTAAATGATTGACACAAGACAGTACCATACTAGTAAAAAAAACACCTTTTATTTAAGCATCAAATGTCAATTACATTTCAACTATTACAAGTTTCGAAAGGTATCTAATCATTAAAACTAATATCATCCTTCAGCCATATGCGCCTCACATGCTGTAAATGCTTAACCCTACTCAGTCCCTTTGTGAGGGGATCTGTTGGGTTCTCATCTGATGATACCCTCTTTGCCACAAGGAGTCCTTCTATTCGATGTCTAATGAAGTGGTATTTTCTGTCGATGTGCCTGGATCTGTCGTGATCCCTTGGTTCCTTGGCGAAGGCAACTGCACTCTCGCTATCACAGAAAATCTCCATAGGCTCCTTTATAATTGGTACAACTCCAAGGTCTCCAATGAAGTTCTTCAGCCATATTGCCTCCTTTGCCGCCTTGCTTGCTTCTATGTACTCTGATTCACAAGGTAAATCAGCTACAGTCTCCTACTTGGAACTTTTCCAAGTTATTGCTCCTCCATTCAGGGTAAAGACCCAACCCGACTGAGAGTGGAAATTATCCCTGTCAGTCTGAAAGCTAACGTCACTATACCCTACCATTCTTAAGTCATCACCCCTACTGAGGGTAAGGACCCATTCCTTAGTCATCTGCAAGTACTTGAGAATGTTCTTAACCGTAGTCCAGTGATCCTTTCCCGGATTCCCTTGATATATGCTGACCATGCTCAAAGAAAAGATCACATCAGGGTGCGTACAAGTCATAACATACATGATCGAGCCAACTGCGGAAGCATATGGTATTTGACTCATCTCAGCTATCTCAGCCTCTGTACTCGGACTCTGAGCTTCACTCAGTTTGACATTGCTCTGCATCGGTAAGTTACCTTTCTTGGAATACTACATACTGAATCTTTTCAACACCTTATCCAAGTAGGTACTTTGACTAAGTCCAATTAGTCTTTTACTCCTATCTCAGGCTTCTCTAAGGTCCTTCATAGCGAAACACTTCCCAAGCTAGGACTTAACCTCCTGCAAGGTTGGGATGTCATTTCCTATGAGTAGTATGCCATCAACATACAACACTAGAAAGCTAACTATGCTCCCACTAGCCTTGAAATATACACATGACTCATCCTTGCTTCTCGAAAATCTAAACTCTTTGACATTCTCATCGAAACAAAGATTCCATCTATGAGATGCTTGTGTCAATCCATAAATGGATTTCTCAAGCTTACACACTCTATTAGGGTACTTTGCACCGACAAAACCCTATGGCTGACTCATGTAAACATCCTTAGTCAACTTTCCATTAAGGAAAGCGGTTTTGACATCCATTTGCCATATTTCATAATCATGAAATGCAACAATGACTAGCATAACCCTAATAGACTTAATCTTCGCTACAGGTGAGAAGGTTTCTTCACAATCAACTCCCGGAGTTTGAGTAAAAACCCTTCGTAACCAGTTGCGTCTTATAAGTGTGTACATTCCTATCCATTTCAGTCTTCTTCTTGAAGATCCATTTGCTCCCGATTGTCTTACGACCTGGTACATTGTCAACCAAGTTCCAAACTTGATTGTCACATATGGACTGAATCTCGCTATCCATTGCTTCTTTCCATTTACCAGACTCAGGGCCTGCTATGGCTTCCTTGTAGTTGTTATGTTCATCCAAATTTATCAATGTACTGTCACTAATAAATATGCCACCCTCAGATGTTATATGGAAACCATATAACATGGGTGGAGCACTAACTCTACTGGAACGCCTCACAGGTACAAACTCGTCAATCGAGGTCCAAATTATACTTGGGAAAATAAGAATGAGATAAAAGCAAAATATCCCCATTTATTTTAATTGATGTAATTTCGGGGACGAAATCCTCAAAAGGAGGAGGTATTTGTAACATACACGTTTTGAAATCGTAAATAATATTATGAAATATTATGTGAATTTGAATGTTGAGTTCTAACAGATAGTTTTTACTAGAAATGAAGTAAATTATGTTTAGAATCACTCATAAAATATTGGAAGTCTTATGAGATTCCAATTAAAAACCAAATAGTGAAATATAGCGAAAATATAAAATTTGAAATAAGTAAAATTTTATTATTGAAAGTTGTAGATAATCTTTTTAGAAACATTTAGGTGAAAACCTCATCGAAATCCGAGTTATAACGAAGAAGTTATGACCAATCGAAGATCCGCGACAAAACCAGCACGGCGCCAAATGACGTAAAAAGTGAGTTTTGATAAACTACCTTTTTAGCCTTAGTAATCTAAATGAAATTCGTAGTATTCATTAAACCGAGAAGTTCGATAAAAAGAACGCCAAAATCTGACTTCGTATGAAGAAGTTATAATTTTTCTAAGTTTCGGATTAGCAGTAGACAGCTAAAAACTCGAATTTTAGATCAAGCGATATTTAGCCAATACAACCTAAACAAGAATCAAAGGTCTCGTCATTTGTAGTAAAACGGTAAAATATCTGATGAAAACAGATGTCGGATGAAGAAGTTATGAATTTTTAACGGATTTTCCTGTCTTGGTCTGTTAAAAATAATAATATTAAAAATAATGTCAAAATTAGCCGAAGAAGTCTAAACGAAAGTTGTAGAATATATTCCCGCCTATGCTTTCATATAAAGAATGTCAAAAACGGAGCCTGTATGCGAAAGTTATGAATTTTAGAAGATTTGGGCTCATTTTCCGAGGAATCTCGCATGGATAAGCATCACCGGAACCGGCCACGTCACTCGTCCCTATGCGCGCCACGTATGCGAGCCGGAGACGTGTCCTCCTTGCGTGTCCGAAGCCTGCGAAGCCACCAGAAACCTGCGAAGCTACCGGAGAACCACGTTGTTGCCACGTCCCTCGCACGAAGCAGCTACGTCACCTAGACGTGCCACATCCGAGGTGCGACGTGTGTCGCGTCCGAGCCTCGCTAGCCCTCGCAGCTGCTGCCACCGAGCTGCTTCGCACCTGCTTCGTCACCCCATCCGGATCGAGCCTCGCAAATGCGACGTAGAGACTTCTCAACCCTAGGATCCGAACCCTCTCACCCTATAAATAGGGAGGCTGGGATCCTTCCCGGGTAATTTTGAGATTTTGACACTTTTTCACCCTAATTCCATATTTTCACTATTTTGACTTTCCCCGAAGCCCCGGTATCAATTTTAGCTCCCGAAACACATCTCGAAGCTCCCGAGAAGCTCGAAAATTTTATCTTTTCGTTTTTGAAGCCCTACCTTCGCAGAGCCCGGTTTTCAATATATCTCCCGGTTTTTATAGAAGAAAGATATTTATAGTAACGAAGTGATGCCCAAATTACTATTTTGACCCCGATTAATTCAAGGTGAGTTCAATATATATAGGAACAATTGTATGTTATGTGTTATATGTACAAGGTGCTTTCTTGTGATATTCTGGTATTGACTTTGAGTATTTGGCCATGTAGAGCATGTCTCGTATTAATATTATACCTTTGATCATGTAGAACATGTCTTGTATTATTTTGGTATTGGCTTTATGCCTTTGGCCATGTAAAGCATGTCTCGTATAACTTTTGATATTCGTAATGGGCTAGGTAGGGCTAAAAGCCTGTATATGCTAGCAAAATGATATTCAGAAATTTGTATATCTTCTATGCCATTTGGGCTTCACTTTATTGATGTATATCAAGGATTGAAAAGTATATCTTTGAATAAAGTCTTTGATTGATATGAACGCCTATCACATGATTTCACATATGTCTTTGTTGTCCCTCTTTGCTTCTGCCATATTGATGTATATATATGGCATAACAATATATTGTATCTATTATTGAACTCACTAAGCGTCACCGCTTACCCTATCAATGTTTAACAATTGCAGGTGATAAGTAACCAGTATGATCAAATACTGTTGAAAGATTTAGAATAGTTTGAAATAATTTTTTTTTTTACTTCAGCTTATGTTTGTATAAATTACAATATCCTGGGTAGTTATGTAATATATAACACTTTGTAATAGACGATTTGTATCCAGTAGTTTGTAACCTCTTTATAAATGTAAAATATTGCTTTTATGAATATGCAAGTAGCATGTTTTGGAGTAATAATATTGTGAAGTATGAAAGTTTGGGTCTTCCAGAAATACGAAAGTTTGGGTCTTTTAATCATGGTATCAGAGCAATAGTTTAAGCGAACTAAATATCATGAATTGGTATTTAGACTTAAACCATTAGAAGTTCAATATATGAATGAATTCATTAGGAATATATGGATACAAATCATAGGAAAGACTTAAGTGAAGTATTAGGTTATAATAAATCCTAATATTCTAAAATACTATATTACTCCTAAATTTCAGAATGATGGCTGAACAAGTAAGTAGCCATAACCCTGAGGTTGGTGGAGCTCCTTAACCCGAGGAAGTGAATACTCCAGTATCTACTTGTGAGGAGCGACTCTTGGGTAAACTTACAGGTGTTATTCGACAGACTCTTAAAGAACACAAAAAGAATGGTGATAAAAGAAAATAGAAAGCCACTGGAGAATCTTCAAAAGGAGAGGTGAAGTGTCCCTCGTTCAAAGATATCAAGAGTAGTGGTGCTACAGAGTTTTCTGGTGTTCTTAATCCTATAGTCATTCTTACTTATATTCAGAACAGAAAGAAAGTGTTCCGTATTTCCCATGTGGATGATGAAGACAAGGCTAATTACGCATCTGCTATGTTAGTTGATGAAGCCTTGGTCTGGTGGGAAGCAACGTATGAAGTTCTCAATGGTTATGACCAAGAGAACTTGTCCTGGGAGATGTTCAAGACTCGTCTGCTAGAGAAGTATTGTACTCTAGACATGAGGAGAAGTTTAGAGAAAGAATTCCTAGAAATCAAACAAGAAGGGAAGACGGTGAATGAGTATGAGACTCCGTTTAATCAACGAGCACAATTCGCTGCAAAGTACATACCAACTGAAAACGATAAAATTCAGTTGTTCTTGGAAGGTTTACGATATGAAATTTGTGATTTTGTGATAAATCAGGATGTTCTATCATTTAATAAACCTGTAGAGTATGCTCGAAAGCGTGAGCATGACTTGGAGATACATGGTGCCACTCTTTCTGTTTCAAAATTGCTGTGTATTGAACGAACTGCTCATGTTTCCTCTATGTAACCACCTCAACCTGTTCGATCCGATTCAAATTCAAGGATGCAATCTCATAATGCATCTCGTGGCTGTGGTAGGTGACAATCTTTTTCTCTTCAGTCACCATTATGTAGAAGATGCGGAAAGAATCACCAAGGCCAATGCGGAATAGATAAAGGATCGGTGATATGCTATGGGTGTGGAGAAATGGGTCACATAAAACCTGTTTGCCCAATGAAGAATACTACGTGCTATGCTTGTGGTGTTATTGGCCACATAAAACGTTTTTGCCCTACTCATACCAGCCAAGTGACGGGAAGTCAAGCTTCTGTTCAACAACCGGCAAGAAGTCAAATCCTTGTTCAACAATCAAAGGGTACTCCAACTAAAAAGGAGGAGGTGCCAAAAGCTAAGGGTCGTGCATTCCAGATTACCTCAGAGGAAGCACGCGAGGACCCGAATGTTGTGACGGATACATTTCTTGTCAATTCTAGACCTGCTCACAGCTTATTTGATTCTGGTGCCTCAGATTCTTTTGTATCTTATGAATCTGCGCATTCTTTTCAAACTACTTGCTATGCACTCGTGCAATCATTTCATATAGATACTACGGGAAGTATATCATTACTTGCTGATAAAATCTATAGGGATTGTGTCATAGAAATTGAAGGCTATAATTTTCTTTCAAACCTAATCCCTATCTCCTTACCCAACTTCGATATTATTCTCGGCATGGATTGGTTGTCAAAGAACCATGCAGAACTCTTGTGTTATGAAAAGATGGTACGCATTCCTATTGAAGGGGAAGATCCTATTCATGTCTACGGTGAGCAAAGGATCTTAAAAATAATCTCTTTCCTCAAAGCTCGTAAATTTATATCAAAGGGTTGCCCTATCTATCTGGCCTATACAGTTGACATCTCAAGGAAGGAGAATAAAACTGTAAATGATGTTCCTATTATTAACGAATATCCTGATGTTTTCCCCGATGATCTGTCTGGACTTCCTCCAGACAGGCAAGTAGAATTCCGAATTGACCTTGTGCCTGGTGCTGCTCCAATTGCAAAGACCCCTTATTATCTTGCGCCAACCGAGATGAAAGAAATGATGATCCAACTACAAGAATTACTTGACAAAGGCTTTATCCGACCGAGTACCTCTCCCTAGGGTGCTCTGGTATTGTTTGTCAAGAAGAAGGATGGATCAATGCGGGTGTGCATTGATTATCGTGAGCCGAACAAGGTGACTATCAAGAACAAGTACCCACTACCTCGCATAGATGATTTGTTCGATCAACTTCAGGGTGTTAGCTATTTCTCAAAGATTGATTTGAGGTCTGGCTATCATCAGTTGAAAGTACAAGAGCAGGATGTACTGAAGACTGCTTTCCATACTCGTTATGGGCATTTCGAATTCCTTGTCATGCCATTCGGTCTGACAAATGCTCCTGTTGTATTCATGGATATGATGAATCGGGTATGCCGCTCAATGATCGATAAATCTATCATCGTATTCATTGACGATATTCTAATCTATTCCAAGTTTGAAGATGATCATGTCGTTCATATTCGTGAAATCTTAGAACTTCTTCGAAAGGAGAAACTTGATGCTAAATTCTCGAAATGTGAATTTTGGCTTCGCCAAGTTCAATTTCTCGGCCATGTGATTTCTGGTGACGGTGTATCCATAGATCCTACCAAAATCGAAGCCATTCAAAATTGGGAAGTGCCCCGTAATGCTTCCGAAATTCGTAGTTTCATGGGTCTTGCGGGTTATTACCGAAGATTAATTAAAGACTTCTCTCGTATAGTTGTACCTCTTACTAGTCTTACTCGAAAGGAATCAAAGTTCCAATGGGGTGAATCCCAAGAAAAAGCTTTCTCGACTTTAAAAGATCTTTTGACTCATGCCACCATCTTATCACTTCCGGAAGGTGATGATGATTTCTTCGTGTATAGTGATGCTTCAAGATTGGGAATCGGTTGTGTGTTGATGCAGCGTGGTAAAGTGATAGCCTATACTTCAAGACAACTGAAAGATTATGAAAAGAATTATCCCGCCCATGATCTAGAACTCGCTGCAGTGGTATTTGCCTTAAAACGTTGGAGGCATTATCTTTTTGGTACAAAATGCCAACTATTTACCGACCAGAAAAGTCTCAAGTACATATTCAGTCAGCAAACTTTGAATATGAGACAACAACGAGCCATGGAGCTGATCAAACATTATGATTGTCAAATCCTATATCATCCTGAAAAAGCCAACATAGTTGCCGATGCACTTAGCAGAAAGGTTTATCGCAATAGTATGTGTTATGCTATTACTCATACTACAGTAAAATTCACTATTTTAGATGAATTAGAGAAATGGAAAGAAGAGGCCCTAAGGCCAGAAAATGTGAAGAAAGAAGGGATGATATGTTATAATGATGCTTTACTTGATGATCCACGAGGATTAAAAGTATTCAAGAATCGGCTGTGGATTCCGAAGATTGGTGGATTGAGCCAGAAGATTTTAGATGAAACCCATAAATCTAAACTTTCAATCCATCCTGGTACAAGTAAAATGTACTATGATGTAAGAGTTGATTATTGGTGGCCTGGATTAAAGAGAGACATTAGAAGATATGTACAAGAATGCTTGATATGCTTACAAGTCAAAACAGAGCACCAAAAGCCTTACGGAACCCCAGAAAGCCTTAGTGTTCATGTTTGGAAATGGGAAGAATTGTCCATGGATTTTATTACCAAATTACCAAAGACTGCTAGATGACATGATAGCATTTGGGTAATCGTCGACCGCCTGACTAAGAGTGCACATTTTCTCGCCATGTGTGAAACAGCTCCACTGGAGAAATACATACAAGTATACTTAGATGAAATTGTTGCAAGACATGGTGTGCCACTAAAGATCATTTCCGATCGCATGCTCACTTCACTTCTCACTTTTGGGTGAGACGGAAAGAACAATCCAAACAGATGGTCAGACGGAAAGAACAATCCAAACAGTAGAAGATATGCTTCGTGCATGTGTCTTGGAGTTCGGTGGTAACAGGGATAAATACTTACCTCTTGTCAAATTCTCGTATATAATAGTTACCACACTTCAATCAAAATGCCACCATATGAAGCATTATATGGTCACAAGTGTCGTACTCCATTATGCTGGCGAGACATAGGACAGAAAATCCTTGGAGGCCCTGAAATGATTCAAGACACCACCCACAAGATTCAAATTGTACGAGAAACAATGAAAGTGGCCCAGGATCGACAGAAGTCCTATACAGAAAAGAGGAGGCAACCCATAGAATTTCAAGTGGGTGATTTCATAATGCTGAAGGTATCCCCATGGAAAGGCCTTATGAGATTTGGAAAGAAAGGAAAACTAAGCCCTAGATTTTTTGGTCCTTTCAAAATCATCCGAAGAATTGGAAAGAAAGCATACCGCTTAGAATTACCTGAAGATTTGGCAGGTATTCATGATGTGTTTCATGTAAGCTATCTGCGCAAATGCTTGAGCATCAATGATGAGACAGATCCATTATCCGAGGTGAAATTGGATACTAAGTTAAGATATGTAGAAGAGCCGGAAGAGATCGTGAATGAAAGAACAACTAATCTACGTAATAAAGAAGTGGTGTTGGTGCTTGTCAAGTGGAAACACCATCGAGGTCTAAATTATACTTGGGAAAATAAGAATGAGATAAAAGCAAAATATCCCCATTTATTTTAATCGATGTAATTTTGGGGACGAAATCCTCAAAAGGAGGAGGTATTTGTAACATACACGTTTTGAAATCGTAAATAATATTATGAAATATTATATGAATTTGAATGTTGAGTTCTAACAGATAGCTTTTACTAGAAATGAAGTAAACTATGTTTAGAATCATTCATAAAATATTGGAAGTCTTATGAGATTCCAATTAAAAAACCAAATAGTGAAATATAGCAAAAATTTAAATTTTGAAATAAGTAAAATTTTATTATTGAAAGTTGTAGATAATCTCATTAGAAACATTTAGGCGAAAACCTCATCGAAATCCGAGTTATAACGAAGAAGTGACTAATCGAAGATCCGCGACAAAACCGACATGGCGCCGAATGACGTAAAAAGTGAGTTTTTGATAAACTACCTTTTTAGCCTTAGTAATCTAAATGAAAGTCGTAGTATTCGTTAAACCAAGAAGTTCGATAAAAAGAACGCCAAAATCTGACTTCGTATGAAGAAGTTATGATTTTTCTAAGTTTCGGATTAGCAGTAGACAGCGAAAAACTCGAATTTTAGATCGAGCGATATTTAGACAATACAACCTAAACGAGAATCAAATGTCTCATCATTTGTAGTACAACGGTAAAAAGTCTGAAGAAAACGGATGTCGGATGAAGAACTTATGAATTTTTAACGGATTTTCCTGTCCTGGTCTGTTAAAAATAATAATATGAAAAATAACATCAAAATTAGCCGACAAAGTCTAAAAGAAAGTTGTAGAATATATTCCCACCTACGCGTGTATATAAAGAACGTCAAAAACGGAGTCCGTATGCGAAAGTTATGAATTTTAAAAGATTATGGCTCATTTTCCGAGGAATCTCGCATGGATTAGCATCACCAAAACCGGCCACACCACCCGTCCCTATGCGTGCCACGTATGCGAGCCGGAGACGTGTCCTCCTTGCGTGTCCGAAGCCTATGGAGCCACCGGAGACCCTCGTTGCTGCCACGTCCCTCGCACGAAGCAGCTACGTCACCTAGATGTGCCATATCCGAGGTGCGACGCGTGTTGCGTCCGAGCCTCGTTGGTCCTCGTAGCTGCTGCCACCGAGCTGCTTCGCACCTGCTTCATCACCCCCTCCGGATCGAGCCTCGCAAATGCGACGTGGATACTTCTCAACCCTAGGATCCGAACCCTCTCACCCTATAAATAGGGAGGCTGCGAACCTTCCCGTGTAATTTTAAGATTTTGACACTTTTTCACCCTAATTCCATATTTTCACTATTTTGACTTTCCCCGAAGCCCCGTTGTCAATTTTAGCACCCGAAACACGCCCCGAAGCTCCCGAGAAGCCTGGAAATTTTATCTTTTCGGTTTTGAAGCCCTACCTTCACAGAGCCCGATTTTCAATATATCTCCCGGTTTTTATAGAAGAAAGCTATTTATAGTAACGAAGTGATGTCCAAATTACTATTTTGACCCCTGATTAATTCAAGGTGAGTTCAATATATATAGGAACAATTGTATGTTATGTGTTATATGTACAAGGTGCTTTCTTGTGATATTCTGGTATTGACTTTGAGTCTTTGGCCATGTAGAGCATGTCTCGTATTAATATTATACCTTTGATCATGTAGAGCATGTCTTGTATTATTTTAGTATTGGCTTTGTGACTTTGGCCATGTAAAGCATGTCTCGTATAACTTTTGATATTGGTAATGGGCTAGGTAGGGATAAAAGCCTGTATATGCTAGCAAAATGATATTCAGAAATTTGTATATCTTCTATGCCATTTGGGCTGAACTTTATTGATTTATATCAAGCATTGAAAAATATATCTTTGAATAAAGTCTTTGATTGATATGAACGTCTGTCACATGATTTCACATATGTCTTTGTTGTTCCTCTTTTCTTCTACCATATTGATGTATATATATGGCATAACAATATATTGTATCTATTATTGAACTCACTAAGCGTCACCGCTTACCCTATCAATGTTTAACAATTGCAGGTGATAAGTAACCAGTATGATCATATACTGTTGAAAGATTTAGAATAGTTTGTAATAATATTTTTTTTACTTCAGCTTATGTTTGTATAAATTACAATATCCTGGGTAGTTATGTAATCTATAACACTTTGTAATAGACGGGTTGTATGCAGTAGTTTGTAACCTCTTTATCAATGTAAAATATTGCTTTTATAAATATGCAAGTAGCATGTTTTGGATTAATAATATTGTAAAGTATGAAAGTTTGGGTTTTTCAGAAATACAAAAGTTTGGGTCTTTCATTCATCCTTAGGTTGATCACTAGTGTTTGTGGTTCCTTCACCGCTTGACTCTTGAAGTTCCTCAAGGTTAATTTGCCTCCCACTATCTCCTTGGCCCATGGGTTCTATCTCTTGAAAGACTCCTCTCATCGTAACGAAGACAACATTGTCACCCGGTCTGTTAAAGAGATAACCAAAGGATTTATGTGGGTAGCCGATGAAAATACACCACTCACTCTAATGTTCGAGCTTGCTGTGAGTCTCGCGCCTCAAGAAAGCCTCGCAACCCCAAACATTGATGTGGAATAATGTGGGAGCCTTCCTAGTCCACATCTCGTGCATCGAGTAACCACATCAGGCATAACCTAATCAGGCTATCCTACCACTGACTAAACAGTCCTAGCATACAGCTCATGCAACAAGCATTCAAGGCATCCCCTAGATCCTTAGCCCTACTCTAGCATGTAGTTCTCAGAATCATGAATCATACACATAACATTAACAAGCATGGGTATCTTGGGGAAAACTTACTTGAGCTCGGCCGCTTGCACGCATCACACACCTTGTCTTTTCTCAAAATTCCTTAACTTAAAATTTTAGAACTGTTTTCCTTGAAAAATATTCTAGTCCCTCGGTTTGAGTCCTGACACCCCCTCCCCCGAGGGTGTGCCCGAATCCCTCAAACTAGGGCTCTGATACCAACTTCTAACATCCCAAAAATCAAGGCCAAAAATTTCATTTTTAATTAAGTGGTTTATAATATAACTTATCAAGACATTGCTAAAATTATGTCAATACATAAAACCGTAGTGTCATGTGTGACAACCCGAAAATATTTTACTTTTTAAAGACCAGTCAATCAACTCAACTGAGTGTTAAACTCATTAGTACTGAGTTCTAGCTCGGTTAAAGGTCATTCTAAGGAGTTTTGAGCCTAATACACTTAAGGATAAGTGTTAGAAAGTATCTGCTAAAGCCACAATACCAAAAGCATGCCCTAAACTCCATGAGATGGAGTTTATGACCGTAAACTCATGTTGGCCACAAAGTCTCACCCATATATGTAGCATTTGGTCATTTCTTCTCATTTCTTCATTCCTTGGCCGGATTTTCTTCATTCTCTCTCAACTATCATCCAACCTTCTTCCTTAGATCTTCAAAAGAGTAAGTATTCTATCCCTTGATTAGTTGATACATCTTATTAACTGGCTACATACATTGATTTCATCCATGGAAATCATGTTTGTTTAGATCTTCAAGTTTCACCAAGAACACCAAGAACACACACTAGTGTTCTTGGCCAATATCAACCATTTTAGGACTCGTACTTAGAGACTTAAAACACACATATTCCCAAGAACATCATGAGTTTACGGCCCAAGATCCTCCTTGGCCGTAAACTCAATGTTAGGACATATTTAAGCCTTAAAACCCTATAAGATGCAAAGCTAGTGACCCAAAATTCTTCCTTGATGATTGTATAACCTTAAAACATCCCCATTTCATAAAGTCTATGAGTTTACGGCTGTAAGCCCCATGCTTGGCTGCAAACTCATCAAAGGCCTCCTATGGGTGGGTTTTTCTCATGCAAGTATAGAACAAAAGTCCCTAAAACTTCCCAAGCCTTCAAACTTGCACTTATACATTAGTGACCATGAGTTTACGGCCGTAAACTCTCTTAGGTCGTAAACCCATGGTAGTAAACTCATGTTGGTGTCATTTACCTTCCTTTGTTGAATCACATGTGATTCCAACACTTGGCTAAAGTGTTTCCTAGTCCCGGAAGGTGTTTCCTTTCATATAGTTGCTTACAAACACTATATTCATGCCAATATGTGTCATTATATATCATTTATGACTTGTTGTGTCTCGGGACTTCGTTCGTGGAACTTCTCATCCTTACATGCATACCCGTTTGAATCACCCACATCAAGTGAGTTCATACACCGTAATGAATCTTGTAACTGTTTTAAATGCTTTTAGGGGGGATACAAGTTGAACACAATGATAATTGTGTAATTATTTGTTATAAACATAGTTCAAAATGTTGCTTATGTCTTCTATAAGTAGTCAAAACATTTCAAAAACTAGTTTACAGTTATGTTGCTTTATAGTTTAGCAAAACTCTATTTTTTAAAGTACAAACATAACTTGGTAGTACAATGAGTCTTTTCAATAACAGTTCAAGTAGAATACTAGTAAACTATTATGGGTATAGTTTAGAGAGTCAGTTCATACTAGATACAATACACAATAACATAAGAGAACACACATTAAAGAGAAACAGGGAGGAAGATACAATACATGATAACAAAACAAATATAATAAGGTGCCATAGCATGGAACAATTACAGGATCTAACTATACCAATGAATCACTAACGCATTGTTTTAAACAAAAGGTGATAGTTATATTGGGTATACATGATCATATAATCATAATGTGGATGTTCACAGCTTGAAATCATTTCAGGGGTCGCGTTTGGTTCCCATAATCTTTTGACAGGGAGAGCGTTTAGTATGGGATCTAGCCATCACATTATACTGTAACACCCCAAAATCAGGTAGGCCAAGAAGGAAAGAAAACCCTAAGTCAAAGGGTCAACTCGTCGAGTCCAGTGCGAAACTCGGCGAGTCCGAGCGGGATCCAGGTTCAGGAATTAGTAACCGACTCGGCGAGTCGGCTTAGGGGACTCGGTGAGTCTGGTCTAAATGAGGAAAACCCTAATCCCGGGAGTTGTATCCTATATAATGGGTGTTATGTCCCTCCTTCAGCCTCCCTATCATCCTAGAGAACCTGTAAACCCTAGATTTCGTGTGAGCTTCCATCATTTGAGAGAAATAGCTTTGGAGGAAGGAAACTTTGGAAAGGAACTTGAAGATCAAGAAGGTTGCTTCAAAGGGGAGGTAGAGATCCGGGATCTACTTCAGTTTGTGTTCATCTTGGAGGTAATCAGCTGCTATCTTCCCTCCTTTGCATCTAGATCTACTTTTGTTATGAGATTTGGGGTTTTATGGTTGTTTGAAACCCAATTCGAGTTTGGGGCCTAGATATATCGTTGCCACTTCAGATCTAGTGTTAGGATAGTCCAATATGACATAAAGCATCAGAAGATGAGTAGTTGGTGAAGCCCTTTTGTCCCTAAACCTAGCCCTAGAGTGTTTTGAGCCTTGATCTCTTTAGTTATAAGTAAAGTTTGCAACATTACGTGAGGATTGAGCTTTGGGAGTATGGATCTATGAGTTGGAGCCCCTGCATGGCTCGAAAAGCCACTGTATGGATTAAGAACTGGTGCAATTCGGCGAGTCACATGGGTGGACTCGGCGACTTGGTTGAAGTTGGGCAGGAACTCGGCGAGTTGGAAAAACAACTCGGCAAGTTGGTTGAAGATAGCCTTGGACTCGGCGAGTCTGGTCTTGAGGTCCTAGCCTTTTCTGGTTAAGCTGAGAATCAGTGAGTCAAGGGACGACTCAGTGAGTTGAGATGGGATTTTTCAGAGTTGAGGGACTCGGCGAGTCAGCGGGTTGACTCGGCAAGTAGGGTCAGTTAGGAAGTTTGACCTTGTCTGAGGACTTTGACTTTGACCAAGAGTTGACCAATTGACTTCCAAGGGCATTTTGGTAATTGTTGGTATATATTGGGTTCAGTCTTTTGGTATTATCAGGGGTGGAGTTCGTGTCGGAGGTTGGAGCAGCGTGATCTTATCTTTTCAGTCAGCAGATTGCCAGGTGAGTTTCCCTTTGTGTGAATGGGTCTAAGGCCAAAATGTCGGCCCGTGTAGATACGAGTAGGAAGACCCAGGGGTTAGCCCTAGGCACAGTATGCTAGTACGATATTCAAGACGAGGTCCAATGATAGCAGGCGGGTGCCCAAGGAATGGTTTATATGTTACTTTATACTTGTTGTCTGTGTGATACATGTATGTGCCTAGTAGGGAGGTGAGTGTGGGCGAGGTCCCGTATCTCACCCATAGCAGAGTGTGGATGGTGTTCCACATCTCATTAGCAGCAGAACAGGGGCGAGGCCCAAGTTAGGGAAAGAGTGAGTGTGGGTTGGGCTTGTATCTCACTATTAGTAAGGGCGTGGACGGGGTTGCATGACTCATCAGTAGCAGGACAAGGGCGAGGCCTCAAGACAAGATTTGTCAGTATATGTTAGCTTATGTGTTGTTATATGCTTATGTGCTATTATATGTTAGCGGGCGGGGCCCAGTGACAGGGGAGGCCTAAGTTAGACAGATTTGTATCCGAGCGGGGCTCGAAGCCAGGCGGGATCTGGAGCGGCGGGGGCGTTGTAGCGGGCGAGGCCCTAGGTGGGGGGCGAGGCCCAAACTAGCGGGCATGGCCCAATATGTGCAGTATGTGGTTATGCATGGTATGTGGTAGGGTGGGGAACTCACTAAGCTTCGTGCTTACGGTTTTCAGTTTTGGTTTCAGGTACTTCCGATAGCAGAGGGAAGAGCTCGGGTTGATCCCATGGCACACACCATAAATTAGACAGCCTAGGGATGTTTTACTCTGATAACAATCATGTGTTTTGGAAATTAATACTCTGTTTATGTTTTGGATTGATGATTTTGCTTTAAGTAATGTTTTATTAAAAGAAATTGTTAGTCTGAAATTTTGGGTCGTTACAAGTTGGTATCAGAGCTTTGGTTTGAGGGATTCGGACATGCTCTCAGGTAAGTCTGAACTCAAACTGAGGAATTGGTATAAAGGTTTTCAAAATGAAAAGACAGATTGTAAAAAAAAGAGAGTTTTAAGAAAGGAAACAGTTTTACAAAAACAAAAAGAATTCAGAAAGAAAAGAATTTTGATAAGAGAAAAGGGTGTGGTGCATGCAATCAGCCGAGCTCAAGTAAGTACCCCAAAATACCCATACAAGTTTATGTTATGAATATCGGTTAATAGAACAACATGCTAGATTAGGACTAAGGATCTAGGGAGGAAGCCTTATGTGCCTGTTATATGTGCTCCGAGTTGCATGATAGTGCTGATTAGATAGTAGTAGGATAGCCTGTTTAGGTTATGCCTGAGATTATGAGTTTGTGTTGCATGCTAGTACAGATTATTGGTATGATATTATGATTGCTTGAGTATGTTATGGTTAGATTTTTCCCCTTGTCTGAATGCTGCTTGCTTTGTGCATTGTGGGATTCCGAGTGATAGGAGTTAGTCATTAGGTGGATACGTCACGTCACATGTGATCAGGGTTGAATAATCTCAGAGTGCTGGAATTGTCGCTATTGCGCAACTCTTGTTTGAGTCCAACCTTTGTAGGGACGAGTCTTTTACTCGAAGGATTATCTGAGCCTCGTCACATGTGATGGTATCCAGGTAATGGCTAATTGGAATCACAAGGAGTCCTTCAGCAGCTGAGGACTGGTTTGGTTTGAGTCAGAGGTTTCCCTAGGGAAAGCCTAGGATGAGGTAG
Organism: Lactuca saligna; assembly: GCF_052625555.1. NCBI lineage: Eukaryota > Viridiplantae > Streptophyta > Magnoliopsida > Asterales > Asteraceae > Lactuca > Lactuca saligna. The sequence goes on from NC_136420.1 coordinate 136,854,630, forward strand.
TGCTGGGAGTAGTAGTAGTAGAAAAGGGACCTGGTGGAGTCGAAGTAGTTCTTGAGGAAAGTACGGATAGATGTGGAAGGTAGTATAGGCCCGTACTACTAAAAGTAGAGGATCCATACTCGATTCGGGAAAGCCCGAGACAAGACCAGGAACCTGGCAGTGCGTGTGCTTGGTCTCACAGCGGTGATAAGTATTCTGATAGTGGTTGTGTTATATTTTCAGTATGGTGATGTTGCGAGAGAGATAGTGGGCGGATCAGGCGCCGGAGAGGGATCATGCTCGGGTTCAGGAGCCGATCAGCTCGAGGAGCGATGAGGGAGTTGATATCAGCTGAGGTTACGCGCAACATACTAGACCAGACTCCTGTAATCTTTGGCACAGTCAAGGAGGGTATATTAGAGATTTTGGATGAGAGGCTGGGAGCCTTCCGTACCGAGATGATGGCTTTGATGGGAGCGCATACTTTGACATTTCGAGAGTTCAGGGCTTGCGAGGCACCAGATTATCATGGGGCTAGGGACCCCATCGCTAGCAGCAGATGGTTAGCTGATGTTGCCACCGCATTCCGTACGAGCCGGTGTCCCGAGGGGGACAAGGCCAGACTCGCTTCCTGTATTCTGAAGGACAGAGCGAGGGATTGGTGGGAAGAGATTGGTCATGCTTTGGGTGATGATGCCGCGTTGGACGCGATGACATGGGGTGATTTTTCAGCTAGGTTCAGGGTGGAGTTTTCACCAATTATTGAGGTGCAGCAGTTGGCACGGGAGTTTCAGGATTTGACGCAGACCACTGAGACTGTGGTGGAGATCACTGCCAAATTCAGGGAGAGGGCCCTTATTGTTCCGCAGTATGTCACAGATGAGGAGATGAAGAAGGCCCGATACCATGAGATGTTGAGGGATGACATCAGGCAGTTTGTGAGCAGGTCCAATTGCAAAACATTAAAGGATATGATCGCGCGAGCTAGAGAAAGGGAGATTGATTTGGAGCAGATCCGGAAGAGGAAGTCGGATGAGATTAAGATAGTTTCGGGTTCGGGAAAAAGTCCCAAGGGATCGGATTCGAGATCTAGGGATTATCAGGACCGCGACCGGTGAGGGAAGTGTGGCAGGGCGCATGGGGGCGCGTGCGGGAGTGGTAATGGTGGTGAGTCTGGCTGTTTCAAGTGTGGTTGGACTGGTCATTTTAGCGGGGATTGTACTACTACCACCACACAGGGATCTGATTTGATATGTTTTCACTGCAACTAGCGGGGCCACAAGAAGGCCCAGTGCCCCAGTTTGTTTTCGGCAGGACGGGTGATGGCACCTGCCCCTGCAACTTTGAGGATCACAAACGACCGTCAGGGCCGTGTAGAGGCGCCTGCGGTAGGAGGTAGGGCTTTTCAGATGACTACCCTGGAGACGCGAGCAGCGCCGGACGTTGCAGGTATGTGACTTCCGTTTTCAATTCTTTTATTTGTGCATGATTATATTGTTATGAATCTGCATCATTATCGGTATAAGTATTTTATTTTGTGCGGTTTGTTGTGATCGAGTTATATGCCATCTTCATACCTTGGATAATGGAATGGTAGTTAGGGGATGTGCTCTATTGGAGGAGGTTACTTAGGATGCAGTAACTGTAGCATGAATGGGAGGGACTTGATATGTCTCAGTTGTATAGTTTCAAAAATGGACTGGTTAGATCCCTAGCTATGGTAAGCTTGGGGTTCCTCAGCAGATTTATTATGGATTGGTAGCAAGCATTGGGTTTTCTTTTTGAGAATTGAGCAGCGAGGTGTAAGCTGGATCAAAGTGGGGGAGAATCCTCCGAGTGTTCAAGGGTAATAGCACACAGGTCCAGAATGAGTACGCGATCTCTGAGAAGGAAAAGAAGTAGTACAATGTTCGATGGTTAGTACGTGGTTGGGAATCCCGGTTAAAGCATGGTAGAGTGGCGGGAGAGCTGCAACTTCCTCCAGCAGTGGTTAGTGGTGGAAGGTGATGCAAGACTACGGGGCAGTCGTAGCATTCACCAACATTCAGAGATGGAAGGTGATGTAAGACTGTGGGTAAGCCGTAACATTCCATAGTAGCTTCGTTAGCGGAGTTGGGGCGAGGCCCTTATCTCCTAGTGATCAGAGAGGGATCAGGAATGGGTAGTGGATGAGAATAGTAGGGAGTTTCCTGTATCGCCTAGTGAGGTAAGACCTTGGGAGAGGCCGCTCCAGGGCATAGTTGGGTGAGACCCGTGGGCGAGGCCCGTATGAGAATAGCAGTATAGGTGAGACCTGAGAGCAGGGTTGCTCGGTAGTATAGTTGGGTGAGACCCGTGGGCGAGGCCCGTGATTTTTAGTAGCATAGGTGAGACCTGGTAGGGATCGTAGTGTCGGATAGGGGATCAAGGATCCCAAGAATGTAGTGCCTGAATGACAGAATAGATTGAGCAGTTATAGGTAGTCGAAGTGCCTTCAAAAGTCGCTGGGAGCGACTAGGAGTTGTGCTGGGACTAGCGACCGGTGGGAGCCAGTAATCCAGATATTGATAGATTGGTAGGGACCAGGGTGGTCTCAGTTCATCCGGAAGGCAAATAAGGAATAGCAGAAATTTTCAGTCAGTAGCAGTGCTAGTAAGCAGTCTAAGGTGGAATTCAGTTAGTGGATCGTGGGGTGCTCAACACCAAAGTATAGTAGAAAGAAATGCCCAGTGGATACTAGCGATAATGACCCGTACTGGAGGTAGCGGGAGGAATGGATTTGGTGAAGGATAGAACCTTCATGATGACAAAGGAAATAGTTGGTTATGGAGCATCGCCTTGGGAAGGCAAGAAAACGCACAAGGAAAGAGGCGATGAACTGCGATGTGTTCATTTGCAGTACTCGGATAGTACCAGAAGGATTGTCGGTTGAGTAAGCTATGTTTCCAGAATGTTCAGGGTCAGGGTTGACCCGAGATTATTATTATCCGCAAGGGTTAATGGTCTTCAGGAGGACCGGATGAAAGGCCAGCGAAAGTAGGCAGCGGGTATTGGATTAATAGTAGGGTATTGGAAGCAGATCGTAGACGGTGGTCCATAGAAAACTTCGAGGATGAAGTTTAGTTTAAGTGGGGGAGAGTTGTAACACCCCAAAATCAGGTAGGCCAAGAAGGAAATAAAACCCTAGGTCAAAGGGTCAACTCGCCGAGTCTAGTGCGAAACTCGACGAGTCCGAGCGGGATCCAGGTTCAGGAATTAGTGACCGACTCGGCGAGTCAGCTTAGGGGACTCAGTGAGTCTGGTCGGAACGAGGAAAACCCTAATCCTGGGAGTTGTATCCTATATAATGGGTGTTATGTCCTTCCCTTAGCCTCCCTATCATCCTAGAGAACCTGTAAACCCTAGATTTCGTGTGAGCTTCCAGCATTTGATGAGAAATAGCTTTGGAGGAAGGAAACTTTGGAAAGGAACTTGAAGATAAAGAAGGTTGCTTCAAAGGGGAGGTAGAGATCCAGGATCTACTTCAGTTTGTGTTCATCTTGGAGGTAATAAGCTGCTATCTTCCCTCCTTTGCATCTAGATCTACTTTTGTTATTAGATTTGGGGGTTTATGGTTGTTTGAAACCCAATTCGAGTTTGGGGCCTAGATATGTCGTTGCCACTTCAGATCTAGTGTTGGGATGGTCCAATATGACATAAAGCATTAGAAGATGAGTAGTTGGTGAAGCCCTTTTGTCCCTAAACCTAGCCCTAGAGTGTTTTGAGCCTTGATCTCTTTAGTTATACGTAAAGTTTGCAACTTTACGTGAGGATTGAGCTGTGGGAGTATGGATCTATGAGTTGGAGCCCCTGCATGGCTCGAAAAGCCACTGTATAGATTAAGAACTGGTGCAACTTGGTGAGTCACATGGGTGGACTCGGTGAGTTGATTGAAGTTGGGCAGGAAGTTGGAAGAACAACTCGACGAGTTGGTTGAAGATAGCCTTGGACTCGGCGAGTCTGTTATTGGACTCGGCGAGTCTGGTCTTGAGGTCCTAGCCTTTTCTAGTTAAGTTGAGAATCGGTGAGTCAAGGGACGACTAAGTGAGTTGAGATGGGATTTTTCAGAGTTGAGGGACTCGGAGAGTAGGGTCAGTCAGGAAGTTTGACCTTGTCTGAGGACTTTGACTTTGACCAAGAGTTGACCAATTGACTTCCAATGGCATTTTTGTAATTGTTGGTATTTATTGGGTTCAGTCTTTTGGTATTATCAGGGGTGGAGTTCGTGTCGGAGGTTGGAGCAGCGTGATCTTGTCTTTTCAATCAGCAGATTGCAAGGTGAGTTTCCCTTTATGTGAATGGTTCTAAGGCCACAATTCCGGCCCATGTAGATACGAGTAGGAAGACCCGGGGGTTAGCCCTAAGCACAATATGCTAGTACGATATTTAGGACGAGGTCCAATGATAGCGGGCGGGTGCCCAAGGAATGGTTTATATGTTAGTTTATACTTGTTGTCTGTGTGATACATGTATGTTCCTAGTAGGGAGGTGAGTGTAGGCGAGGTCCCGTATCTCACCCATAGCAGAGTGTGGATGGTGTTCCACATCTCATTAGCAGCATAACAGGGGCGAGGCCCAAGTTAGGGAAAGAGTGAGTGTGGGTTGGGCCCGTATCTCACTATCAGTAAGGGCGTGGACGGGGTTCCATGACTCATCGGTATCAGGACAAGGGCGAGGCACAAGATAGGCGAGGCCTCATGACAAGATTTGTCAGTATATGTTAGATTATGTGTTGTTATATGCTTATGTGCTATTATGTGTTAGCGGGCGGGGCCCAGTGACAGGCGATGCCTAAGTTAGACAGATCTGTATCCGAGCGGGGCTCGAAGCCAGGCGGGGCCGTCGTAGCGGGCGAGGCCCAAAATAGCAGGCGTGGCCCAGTATGTGCAGTATGTGGTTATGCATGGTATGTGGTAGGGTTGGGAACTCACTAAGCTTCGTGCTTACGGTTTTTAGTTTTGGTTTCAGGTACTTCCGATAACGGAGGGAAGAGCTCGGGGTGATCGCATGGTACACACCATAGATTAGACAACATGGGGATGTTTTACTCTGATAACGATCATGTGTTTTGGAAATTAATACTCTGTTTATGTTTTGTATTGATGATTTTGCTTTAAGTAATGTTTTATTAAAAGAAATTTTTAGTCTGAAATTTTGGATCGTTACATATACCTTAATACTCAATTTAAGGCAATTAGTACAATAATAGTCACTTATTACAATATTGCAGTACTTATATTTTACAAACGACAAATGTAACAGTCGGGTCTAGTACACACAGTAGAAAGGGAACATAATGCTAACCTTATGATTCCTTGATATTTACATTAAGGGATATATATAAATGGTATCTGATAGATAATAGGATGTGTGTCTTTCGCTTTATTTCCTGTTCCTCGTTGGGTTGTGGGCTTAGAGCAGATTCACCCAACCTATTATCTATTCAAATTTAGTTATATATATATATATATATATATATATATATATATATATATATATATATATATATATATATATATTCTGTACACATTAAGTCATCATAAGGGGTACCAGGTATGGGTCAGGTCATAGGACACAAATTCAATGCACAATTTTCTAGTACAAAGCATACTTTTCAAATCATATCTTTTAGTACACAAAACTAGAAACTTCCCAGTAAAGGGTTTAATCCATTTTAATTATTAAACCAGTGTAGAATTAAAGGACTTTAGGTGATTGACTCTATAATACCTTGGTTTATGCGTCTTGGTTATACATCATTAATACCCGATAAATCGTTGGATGTGTGCCTTCCGCCTTATTTCCTGTTCCTCATTGGGTTGTGGGTTTATGGCAGATACACCCAATTAACTATCTATTCGATATTAAATTATGTATAGCCAGTATAAACTAAGTGATTATAAAAGTAATTACTGTGGTCACTCTTTTACTATAAGAAATAAGGGTTTTCTTAAGGAATGTTTTCATAAAATATAAAGGAACTATTACAATTAACTCCATGAGTAACAAGCGAATACACCAGAGTTATATGCATCAAGGATCTAACAAACAATGGGATGTGTGCCATCCGCTTTACTTCCTGTTCCTCATTAAGTTGTGGATTTAGGGCAGATGCGCACAGTCGATTGTTTGTTTACTCCAAGTTGTATATAACTTGTATTCATTTAGCACTCATAGAAAGGATTGTAGAATCATTTTTACGTATCTTTCATCCAAGTAGGAAATAGAGGATTTCTGGAGGAACATGCAAACTTTTCTAAACATAACTTACATTTTACATAACTTATAACTTACTACATCTTTCCACTACGTTTTACAACAACTTTCTACAACTTAGTTACATCAGTAAAATCTTATGAACTCACCAGCTTAATTGCTGACAAACTCTTTTAAATAACTTGTATTCTCAGGAAACTAGTAGAGAGGTACTCGCGTTGGGAATTTCGAAAATGGAGCAATATAGCTTCAAGTCTTGTTTTGTTATTTGCTTATGTACTCTATGTTTTGTGAACACACACATTGTAAACACTTTTTTTCTAATGAAATGGTTGTTCATTACTTTGCTTACTATGATGCATGTCTTGTGATACTAAACATGACGTCCTCCACCCCAGAATGTTTCCGCCGTTCCTGTTTTGGGGTGTGACATCATGTCTCAAAATCATAACATCAAAAATAATGAAAAATCAGAGTGCAATCCCAGAAACCCAAAGCGGAAACCATGTGTGTGTGTGTGATGCGCCGCTACACCGCCAGATCGTTCCCCTTCGACGAAGAGGTACCTGAAACCAAAACCAAAAACTGTAAGCATAAAGCTTAGTGAGTTCGTCCATCATACCGCATACCATATAATATCGTCGGTATCTTTCAACCGGTAACTGTCATCGGTCTTTCAACCGGTAACTATCATTGGTATCTTTCAGCAGGTAACCGCCATCAGTATCTTTCAACCGGTAACAACCATCGGTATCTTTCAACCAGTAACTGCCATCGATATCTTTCAACCGGTAACTGAGGACTATTTCACCCCTACCACTAGCATACAATAGCAAGATATAAATATACAGTCAGGCATATCGGGGTACTGACATACCCCTTGGTCCTAACGACCGACGCCATGGACAGACTATTCCCTATCACTACCACTGATACATATATCATATCACGCAGGCATATCTCATGAACAAGTCACATAACCAAACCAAGATAATTATCCCAAAGACAATTATCTACTAAAAAACCTTGTTGGTGGGTCGGTATTGTGGCCTTAGACCCACCCCTACTGGAAGGTAACTCACATCGATGTCATGTAGTGTCTGACCCGTCCTCTATGCGAAGATCAACTCTCCTTGACTCCTCAATCCCTATACGAAAATCCTTAAGTCATCAAACAGAACATATGACCCTAGCCCGAGTCAATACCATAACTAGTCAAAGTCAACACCTAGTTGATCTAACTTGCCGAGTTGGTCTACCAGCTCGTCGAGTCCATGCTCCACCAACCCGATCCAACCCCGACTCTACTCGTCGAGTTCTCCTTCATTCAAACCATCGAGATCATCTTCATCCGACTCGCTGAGCTCTTCCTTCACCTCGGAGAGTTCATCTCCCTCATAAAACGTGTCCAGTCTATGACTCACCGAGTTGTATGAACAACTCATCGAGTCCATCTTCAACGGTTGGGAGATTGCCTTGGACTCGTCGAGTCTGTTCATACACTCGCCGAGTCCCATGATTCCCAGGTCCCTTTACGTGTCTAAGCATCTACGAGACTCCCTTCCCAATCAACTGGTCCATCCATAGAAAGGATTTGGTGGTCAATACACACCAACTCACCGAGTTCCAAGAACAACTTATCGAGTCCCTGCTTGCTCCTTACTATACAGCCGATTTAAATGGGTCTTAACACATTAAAACCATAGATCTGGCCTCCTAATGTCCATTTTATACGTAAAGTTCCAAACTTGGTGCACATACATTGGATTTTTGGCTCAAAAATTTATAAAAGATGATCTTGAATGTGCATGGGGCTCTCATGGCCATAAAGTTGGCACCTTTATGCCATGAGACCCCTCCAATGACTTAGATCTGAAAGTAGAACCCCATGAATCACTTCACAAATCCGAAAATGGCTTGGGAAACCCTAAATGCACCCAAAATCTAAGCCATAAAGATGAACAACCAAATGGAAGACCAAAACAGGGGGCATTTACCTTGATTGAGCTGAAGATGGAATAAGATCTCTGGATTTACAAGCTCCAACTCGAATTCCTAAGCTTCTTCCTTCCTTTCAAGCTTCACAAACCACCCAAAAGCACCAAAATAGCCTTAGATCACACAAAATGGTTAGGGTTTCGATATACAACTTCTTGGGAGAGATAGGGACGAGGGAGGCTGAGTTAAGTCGTTTAAATAGTGTGCAAACCCTCAGATTTAGGGTTTCCCTCAAACAGCACCTACTCGCCGAGTCAGTCTCCCGATTCGTCGAGTAGGTCACTTAAAATGCCCGCGAATCACGACCCTACTCGACAAGTAGGGCGACCAACTCGTCGAGTCCCAAAGAAAATATAGAAATGCTTAATTTAAATGCGTACCACGAATCAAGTGTTACATTTTTTACATATAATCATACAAATAATCGACACATGAATCTCTTCACCGCTACAAAAAAGACATTTTTTGAAATTGACGTACTCCGGAACAAATGATATAGAGTCTGAAATAATAAGTTTTGTACAAGGGGTCCGATATGTTATATATAAGGGAGCCACATTACCGGGTCAGACCATTTTACCCATTTACCCATTCTAGAATTTGGGTCTGGATTGAATATTTTGGACTAAATGATCATTTTTTTAAAAAAAAATATAAACTAGTTACTTTTTTAAATATCACCTTACTTTTTCTTTATATTTATCTTCTTACCGTCTTTATATGATAATAAAGGTAATAAAAATTTATTAATTTTATTAAATATTACAAATACCAAAATTTTAAGTATACGATAGTTGAAAAAAAAACCCTATTTGATTTCTTTTGTTTTTGACTAAGTTACCATTTCTTTTCCTTTTTCTTTTTCTTTTAACAATTTAATATATATATATATATATATATATATATATATATATATATATATATATATATATATATATATATATATATGCGATGCTCTAACCTCTGAGCTAAGCAGGCTCACATAACATAAATTCGACATGTATAAGAATTCAATAAACTCATATATATATATATATATATATATATATATATATATATATATATATATATATATATATATATATATATATTATATATCTAACAAATTTATTTGTTCTTTATTTTAACATAATTAATATAGATTATTTATAAAATTATTTTTATTTTTTTAAATTAATTTTCTAAATTCTATAAAATCATATGATTATTTATTCATAGCATTATTTATTTATCTCTGTTTTGTGGTTTATTTATTCATTTATTTTTAATATTTTTGATGTTTTGTTTGAATATATTATTTAATGTTGTTTTTTAGGTTCTGTTCTTTTACTTTATATAACATTTATTTGAATAAACAAATTAAAATAAAGAACCCAGATAACTATCAATAATACAATATAATTATTTAATGTTAGATTTTTTTACATGTTTTTCGTTTACAACATTCATATATATGTTTTACTTGATGTTATTATACTATATATTAATTTAAAATATTATATTTGAATACTATTTCTTTCGTTAAAATAAATACAAGGGGAATTTTTTATTATTTAAGACAATATATATTTAATGGGTATTAACAAGCGGTAGATTTTATTTGAGATTTATTCTTTAAACAAATAGTTTTTATCTCGATAGTTGTTTATCTTAATATTTAAGATTATTTGTTTAAAAGTAACAAATAAACCCTTTTAAAACCGAATAAAAAAAGTAAGACACATAAACCAATGATGTAAACGAAAAACATATAAAAAACAACATTAAATAATTAAATTTGATATTTGATAGTTATTCGGGGTTCTATTTTAATTTGTTTATTCGAGCAATACGTAAAAAAACTCTATATAATGTGAACAAGCAGAACGTAAAAAAACAATATTAAATCATATATTCGAATAAGACGTCAAAAATATTAATAGATTTTTAAACCATAAAGACAATTATAAATAAGTAAAGCTAAGAATAAATTATATATATATATATATATATATATATATATATATATATAATAAAAATAATTTTATAGGAAATCTATACAAATTTTATTAAAATAAAGAACAAATAAAATTATATAATAATAATAATAATAATAATAATAATAATAATAATAATAGTAAATTGTTAAAAATAAAAAAATAAAAAAATAAAAAATAAATAAAAATAAAAAGGAAGAAGATAAGTTAGTCTTTTTATATGAAATAAAACCTGCAATATCTATAAACCACAATGCATAAACGGTAAAGATATAATTTATTAATTTTTAAACTTAAATATCAAAACTGTAAATCTAACCAAAACACAGGGACCATTTCTTTAGTTTACTCAAAAAAACCCACAGAAAATAGTTAGATTACTCAATTTCCCTACGTATATTTGTTACCTTAGAAAAATGGGCATTAACATCCGTACGACGAGGATATTTTAGAAAAAAACGTGTAGAATAAATTGATAGCTACAGTGGCATTTGGAGAGCCGTCAACCGCTTTGCGCGCAGACACGAAAATGTCATGCGCATCTCCACACAAACCAATATGTGATCCAAAATTTCCAACTCCACACCTGGAATCCGTGGTTTTACTTTTTACTTTTTAGCAACAATCTTATTACTTGTTAAATCACTCATACTTTTCTTTTTTATTTTTAAACAAATTATATGTCATTATTTTATAGCAATTTGGTCTTAGACTTATCGTTATATCCTATCATTACAATAATAAATTAATTTTTATGATAAAAATATAAGTTCGTCGCTTCAATTCAATTTTATCAACCATTGCATTTTTTTTTTTTTTTTCTCTTTTTGAACAATAACAAGAACTCCAAAACAAACATTATTAAAAAACAAAAACTTGATGTATCAAATCTAATTCCACCAATGACTATATTGTGCAAGTATGTAAAGAACGAACCGCTAGACAAAAAAAAAAAAAAAAAAAAGATGTAATTAAATAATAATGTTTTCTCTATTAACGACACATCAAAATTCATGGTAAATTTTAATATATTTTATGGATTGTTACATGTCGTTAGTCACATCACAAAACTCGAATTCGCCAACACTTGTTCGTTTCACTCCAATTTTGGGAGCAGTTATATACGTGTTCAAACTCACTCAAAATACTATAATATATAATGATTTGATAACTCAAATTGTATAGTTTATTTTTAACCACTGAAATATTAAACAAGTATAAAATAATAAAATAATTATATCTAAACATACCATCAAGCTAAAACTAAATTAAAACAGGTTAAACATGTGACCCATTCAACTTACATAGATTGAAAATTCCAACCAAACCAACTAATTTTGGGTTGGATTAACCTCTTCTCAAGTAATTTAACTCAACCAAGGACTAAATATGCCCAAAAAAAAAATCTTGAAAAGTCAATAGTCAACGAAGTCCTTACCTACACGTTTCAACAACTCCATCCAATGTTTTGATGTTAACAAAGTACTCTCCAAGAAATTCAACCCTTTATAAACCAAACCACCCGTAGGCCCATCCACATACACCCACCTCCATTTCCGATCATGGAACAACAAATCACCACCACAGAAAACTCACCACCGTCCACCACCACCACCACCACCATGGCAGAGCCACCAAAAACCCCAAAGAGGCCACGATACAACCGATGCTTCTCCTCCTTCATGGAGATATCAATAGACCCAGGAATCAAATCCCTCACAAGACTCGATTCAACAAAATTCAAATTAGGAATCCAGAAATGGGCCAAAGTAGTCGTTCGTTACGCCCGCCAGGTCAGCGATCGCTTCGGTAGCCGCCACATCACCACCTCAACTCCATAGCAACATCATACATATGTTGCATTTACTTACATGTAAGATGTAACTACTCCAATCGGTATATATATTTTTTCAATGGAATCAATATTCTTTTGTTGAGCTCTATATTAATTTGATTTGATTAATTCATTCATAAAATAAACTTTCTAAACTAATCCAAAATGGGTGTATAATAATAATAATAATTATATACATAAATATGTGCTACTGATTTTTTTTTTTTTTCTAGTATCAAAACAACAATCAAATAAATCAATTACAATTAGCCTTCACCAACATCCCTCTACGACCAGAAATATTTCTCAAAAGTTGCTTAGAACACATGTTTTGTGCGTGAGTCGCGTTCTTCATTCTGTTTGCTTTCACCCAATCCGGTTCCTACCAAAAACATTTCCATTTTTGTAAAAATATAATTCACCTAATAAAAAAAAAGAATCAAATAACCAAAATTAAATAAAATAGTAAAATACCTCAGGTACAATCCTTGAAAAACCAAACTTTATAAGTAGCAAGACATGTTCCATTATTAAAATGGCTGCAAGTCCTGGAGATATGTTCCATTTTCCTTCCCTATCATATAAACATACTAAAAGCGCACAATTTGTGCATATCGACACCACTATCAGAAACTGAAAATCAAAAAATCAAAAAATTATAAAATTATAAAACACGTTTTTTATATATAAAGTGTATGGAATTATAGAAAGGATTATGACCTGAAATATGTTAAGCCAAGCGCCTATTGTGGCATCGACTCGTGGAACAGGTCTTCTAAACATGACAATAATCTTTAAAGCGTCTGCTCTGATTTCTGTAATATTGTTCTTTACGACACAAAAACATGACAAGCGTTTTTTATATTAACTTGTCAATGACATAATATTTTATTTGGAAGAATAAGAAGAAAAAGGTGTTGGATTTACCAATGCAGCAAAAGCAAATGCAGGAGGAAAAGCACAAGCAAACATCATAATCATTCCAAATTGCAAAGCCAACTCCAGAAAATCTGTGCAATATTTTTATATTATATTTTGGAAAAATGAATAAATAAATTTGTTTTATAAATTTATATATTACCATCAAAGAGCCCATCTTCAAGTTCATCACCAATACTTGCAGCATACACAGGCTTAAAGTACTCTTTTTCTACCCTAGAATTGAAAATATGTTTTCCACCTGCATACCCTTTCTCCCGTTTTCTCTTGTGACTTCATAAATGATGAGTCAGCGTTTATTAATTATTCGACACTCAATATAATTATTTTAAGAAAAAAAAAAAAGACTTACCGAATAGCTCTGTATTTTCTATAACTGTATTTGACATAAGGCAGAGAATTTTCCATCAGATTCTCCAACACCTAGAGAACATTTTTCAATCAAACACTTTTTAAAAATTAAAAAATATAAACATTTAAGAAAATTTCACTACATTTTTTATAATTTTATCACCTCTGATATGATTAAACGTTGAATTATAACTTGTCGAAGTGTCATGAAGTTTCGATGTAGAACTGCATGATAAAGTATTCCAATGTATGATTGCATAAAGTAGAGACCAAAAACCTGTATCATGATTTATCAGAGATTAAATTTATATTAAAAAAAAAAGTTAAATTTACAAATAATGACCTTATAAACCAAACTATTAGCTCTATATTCAGAGCACTTGTTCTTTTCATCTTTAATTAACTTCACAGACACTTTCCCTCCAATTTGTGTAAAATACTGGATAGCAAACAGGTATCCTGCAGTCAACCCAAACCTGAAATATAAACAATTTATTATAAACTTATAATTATATTAATAAATATTATTTTAAAGATCGTGTAATTGTTAAAAAAAAGAAAAAAAAAGTACTCACTTTACAACATCAGATCCGATGCTTTCATACAAATGTGCATATGCTAATTCAAAAGGAAGTTGAAGGCATATGATACTGAGAATAATAATTGCATCATTTCTAAATCTCATCATTCTCCCAAACCATTCTTCTCTTTGAAATTTTTCATTTTCTTTTCCTTTATTTTCACCCCATTTTTTAGCTGAAGCTGCTGATGAATGAAAGGAACTCCACTCTGTGTCCATGTATTTGTAAGCAGACTCTGATCCAGCTGAATAACTAATTTGCCACCTGTAAAATCAGGAAACAAAAAATAAAAAGATTTTAAGAATTAGGTATTATTTTGATTATCTAAAAGTATAACACAAAGATGTTGTATTAATTACCTGGCTAAAAGGGTAGAGTTTTTTCGCTTCCAGAATTGGAAAAATAAAACTGCCCATGAAGTTATGCATATAAAGAAAATGGGAAGCACAAATAACTGCAATGATCTGAAAGGAAATTAAAGATTCAGATGAATGTGTTAAGCCAAAGAAATTTGTTTTTTTTTTGGGAATGTAAGGATAAAATGGTCAAAAGAAAGTGACATACACATACCCAAAATCAACCAATTGCAATATAAGCCCAAACACTGCAGGGAATAGCAACCATTTTGTGTACATTCCAAGAAAAGCAAAATATGTTGCAATCTGTATATAAGATAAGCAATCAATATAAACATCAATAAAATAGGTAATATATATTAATTATATAAAAAATTAATCCCTATTTACCTTTGTTCCATAGTAGGCATAGATCTCATCAATAGGTTGATTTGTAAGGTCCCATAAGTTTAGTGCCCAACGTTTCAAAAGCTGTTTTCTCTTTGTTTCATCTATGAAACAAAATCGATGATAATTACAAAACTAGATTGTGAAAGGAAGAAAAAAGAAGAATTTTAGGAGACATACCATGAAGAGGAAAGACTTCTTTAACAATGGCTTCTGTCTCCAATTTCCACATAAGAGATTCACCAGGCTCCCAGTTAAATTTTCTGCCATTGAATTTTAAAACTACAGCAGATTCGCCATTGTTTACCTGTCAATTTCAGTGTTTGATTTCAGCGATTGATAGTGAAAACGTGGAAGAGTAGATATTAACTTACGATTCCGTATATCATGTGATTGTAGCAGCGAAAACGTTCACACCAACTGAATAGCGAACCATCTGCTTGTTTGATAAAAGCCTCGGATTCATCCCATTCGAATTGTAAATCCACACCTGCAACAAAACTAAATGAAGAAGAAGGAAGAAATATGGGAAGATAAAGGGGGGGAGTAGGATTATCGTGTGTGATTTCACCTATATGAGTTCTCTTCTTCAAATGTAACTCAGCGGCTGCCTGACCTAAAACCTCCACCGGCGCTGCTAGCTGGAAAAGAGAACATGTTGAAAGGGTTTTAATAGGGTTTTGAAATTCAATTTACAAAATGCCACGGATTTGCTTGGTTTTTCTATGATAATGTATAAGAAATAAGAAAAGAATCATATACGTTCGATGAAAACTATGCATGTTGTTGAAATGAATGTAGAGGAATGAACCTTGAGGAATTCA
Organism: Lactuca saligna; assembly: GCF_052625555.1. Lineage (NCBI taxonomy): Eukaryota > Viridiplantae > Streptophyta > Magnoliopsida > Asterales > Asteraceae > Lactuca > Lactuca saligna. Next base: position 136,870,089 of record NC_136420.1, read on the forward strand.
TCGTGAAGGCCAGCAACTCTATCGACAATTAGACCAACTTTTTGAAATTCATAAACAAGAACTTCATCACAATCATAACCATAGTTGTCCCCAATATCGTCTACTACCCTCTTATGAATAACAACCCCTATTTCAAAAGCGGCTTGTTTCCCCTTTAATGTCTCCATTTCGGAATCTCCAAGAAATCCCTGAAAACAAGAAAATCCCTTCGGAAATTTGTTATTTGTGAATCAAAAAACACGAATTCTTACAAAAACCTAGCTCCTACAAAAAAGGATTAAAGAAAATGGAAACGATATCATCAGAATCATCGTTTTAAACATGCCGACTAGGTCATATTTAGGGGTTTTTTCGGAATTGAAAATGTGTTTCCGCTGTAACGCAATAGAAAGGGATTCGAAAAGGAGGAGAAAAGGAATAGACAAAAAATCAAAGACAGGTGTCTGTGAAATCGAGATTTAGGGGTGTGATGGCGCGTTGAGATTAAGGAATGAGTTGCCACGTGGGTTTGTATGACCCAATTGGCGCCGACTTGTACTCAATGAAGATGAACTTAAAACGATGAAGTCGTCATGAATTCAGCTGAAAGACAAATGTCGCACGACTATCGATGTGCATACATCGATTGCAACGCCATTCCTTGTTTTCCATATCTGAAAATGCGAAATGCAGAGAGATGGGACCATGAAAACATTTATTCTGATCAAAATCAGATGATAGGAATACAAGGTTCCTCGGATAAAATGGCAAGTTGCCGAAAACTGTCGAGGGAATGGTTACCGGCGCAGGCTGAGTGAATTTTCCGGCGAACTTGATTTTTTTGAAATTTGGATTCCTTCCTTCAGAGTTACAATCAAATATCAAAATAGCGTCAATTTAGCGGTTTTCAAATTATAGTCATAAGAATCCTGAGAGATTCTGTTTTGAATGAATATTTGGAAAGGATTAATTATTAAGAGTAAATTACAAAACTAGTCCTAGTTTACTAAAAGTAGATTATTTTGATTTTTATATTTGGACAGAATTATATCAACGTACGTGCTTTTGGCAAGTGGTAAGGAATTTTTTTGCAAAGATTGTCTTTAAGTTTAAGAATTTTTTGTAAAAACGATTCTTATGGCTAACTATGTTAAAAGGAGGGATTATTTTTTTACGCATTGATTAATATACCTTCATGTCATATTGATCATTTCTAAAATTTGTCTTAAAAAAAATAAAATGTTATGTGTTTATCTGTTTCACATGATTTCTAAGGAATTAAAAGGAATTGGAAACTAAAATCGAAAGCAAAATGTGTTTTGCTTACCAACATGTTTGACTTACTAAATGAATAAAATCAAATTTCTATAATTACCATTTATTTATGTATTTGAATAATTTCTAGAACAAATTATACAAATGGTCCTTAAGGTTTTGTTTTCTTCCCTAAAGTAGTCTCTATGAAACTTTTTTCCCTTAGATGGTACCTACGGAACAAACCTTGCACACAAAAGGTCCTTGTGACTAACTTTGCTAACAAATTTTGTTAAATGACAAAAATACCCTTTGTTTTATGAACACAAATGGTCCTCTCTCTCTCTCTCTCTCTCTCTCTCTCTCTCTCTTCGTCCTTCCACTATGTTATGATTTAGGGGGTTTCACAATTGCTTCAAAATTTTAAAAGCCAAGTTTAGAAATTTGTGGGTAAACTATGTTTTAGGCGTAGCTAAGAACATTGCACCATGGAAAGATCATTCAGACAAAAGATCAAACACTTGGTAGACAATAAGATCAAACATGTTTCCCTGTAACATTTTACAAACTTGAAAGAACACCTGAAAGCATAAACATTGTTTGTACACCCATTTCCATTCTCATGCTCTTCACTTGCTCATAACCCATTAACCCTTGCACAAAAAAAGCATAATATTGAATGGAAGATTCAATCACGATGAACAACATGAAGCAGTTTCATAAACAATCAGATGCAAATCAAAGGAGAGATGAAGAAATGTCGACTAGTCAAACCCAACCTTGCTCACCTAAATCCTCATCGATATATCCCAAGATTCATCAATTACATCCTCAAAGAACATCGTTTCCTCTTCACCCTAATCGGAATCTTGATCGGTTTTGCCTTCGTCATCCTGAGACCATCGTTTACCACCATCCGATACTGGATATGAAATCCCATATGTGCAACGGAAGAGAAAGTTCACGAAGAAGAAGTCATCTATCGGATCAGTGCTTTCCGGCAAAACCAGAAGGATATGAGAAGGGAAAGAGAGTGGTAGTTGCTTCCTCCAGTGCGCTTCTCATCTCGTCAGTTGATAGCATCACGAGCAGTTGCAGCGGGCACGAGGGTGCTGGCGGAGATGTGGTTGCCGGTGTTCCTAGGTGTCGACGATGGTGAAGGAATGAAACAACAGAGTAATGAAGTTGAAGATGTAAAAGACCCATATATGAGAGAGAGAGAGAGGGGGGGATCATTTATGTGCATAAAACAAATGGCATTTTTGTCATTTCATAAAACTTAACAGAATCTGTTAGCAAAGTTAGTCACAGGGGCCTTTTGTGTGCAAGGTTTGCTCCGTAGGTACCATCTGAGGGGAAAAAAGTTTCATAAGGACTACTTTAGGGAAAAAGACAAAATCTTAAGGACCATTCGTGTAATTTGTTCTAATTTCTAATTCTTTCTCCGTGCATCAATAATTTATATTAAATTTCATATATTTTTTTAGTGACAAAATTGACCTCCCATTATGTACGAGATATTGAAATAAAAACAATCATCTATGTGGTTTTCATTCTCTTTCCTATGATTATATGCTCTCATCAATTATATATCTCTCAATCATGATTACGATCTCAGTCATTATTACCAAACGATTCCATCTATCGATCATCATTGTTGTGCTATCGTACTTCATATGTGATTAACCATTTTTGTAATACTTTGTTATATCGTCTCTATTGACAAGTAAGCCTCTCGATTTTTTCCGCAATTAATTGTGTTTCACCATTGTTTTATACATTTTTCATATCTGCTTCATCTTTGCATCGTAGATAATATCATAATATTTTCATATATGTGATATTGTACTTCGTCATTGGTTTATTTGCATTAATTATGTTCATAATTGTTTTATACATTTGTGCTTCATTTTGCATCATAGGAAATAACATAATATTTTCACATTTCACATGTGTGCTACTGTACTTCTTGGTTGGTTACTTTGTATGAACTATTAGTAACTATGTTTACATGTATAAATACTTGTAAAATACATTTTGTAGTTCGAACTTATCATTGAGGATGTGCAATCGCACCTTTTATAAGTTTGCATACAAAGTGTTTGTGTTTGACTTTGTGTTTTTTTGTATTTGCTTGTGTATATCTTTTAGGAGTTTAAGAAACTCCAGACCTAATGAGGAGTGTTTCCTTTCATTTAAGAGTATTGTGGTTCATAAAAATGGGACCTTGATCTTTCCTAATCATGCATGATTGATCAAGTAAGCTTTTTGGTCATGAATAAGACTTAGGTTTGGATTTTTGACCCCTTGTAGCCATGCAAAGGCATAAAGGTTACAACTGTATGGTTTTAAACATTTGTTAGGGTTAGATCTGAAGTTTGGATTTTAAGTCTTAAGGTATTAAGACCTTATTAGAGAAATTAGACGTTTGAAGGGTACGTTGGGCGTAACCTTAAGTACGTTGGGATGTACTGGGTTGCTTCCCCGTAAACCTTCCAAGTAGAGGTTGTACGTTGGGCGTAATAAGTAGCATGTTAGGTGTACTAATAGAAAATCCACTCGGTCCATTTTTGGGCTTTGGGTTGTTAGGGATTTTGGACCTTGTATTTGGGTCATGCTTGGAAATGGAAAAATGATCTTTTGCCCTTGGTAAAATAAATATGGTTTAGACCATGAAATATGGGTTAAACCTTGATTTTAATTAGGGTTATCTTTACGTTTTGATTAATGTAAGGAGTCGTGTAGCAATAACTAAACTGTGTGATTCAATTATCTTCAGTTAGAGGTGTGTATTCTCACTGTGCTTATGGGTAGAAGGCACCAATGTCAGCCCACTATGTTGTTATATTGTATGTTAGTTATTATGTGAATCTTACATGTTTGTATGATTTAGGTTGAAATAGACCCTAAGGTTGGGCCCCAGTACTGGGCCCATGAGTATATGATGGGTTGGAAGAAACCTCATGGTTAGGCCTAGTTGTTTGTTTGGCATGTAATACTTTGGGGAAACTCACTAAACCTTGTGCTTACAGATTATTTCTACAGTTTCAGGTACTTCCAGTTCAAAAGGGAAGGGCCTGACGTGATGGAAAAACATCATCCCTTCATGATTTCCTCACTTTTTGATATTTGTATAATGATATTTTTGTTGGATTACGTGTCTAAGCCCATAACTATAATTGGTGTGTACTTGACCAAATGGTAGCATGATCCATTTCCGGTTGCCATCTTCAAAACAATTTGATAGGATGGATATTTGAGTAAGAAGTTATTTGTAATTTATTAATATATTATAAGTATAATATAATAATTGAGAAATAATATTATTTAATTGGTATTAATCAATAATTAATTTGGAATTAATTTAGTGATCAAAAGATACTAATTAAATTAACGGGGACTGATTATGTAAATCAGTGATACATATGGTTTGGGCTATTGATCCATGATGGGCTAAGTTTATGTGAGAGTCCATGAAGAGTTGGTCCATATGAGTTATGGATCATAAGCCTAAGTGTAAGAATTAGGCTTACATATAACTCTTGGAATTCTACAATATATATGTAACCCGCTAAAGCTAAAAATGGGACCAAGGGTGTATTATTCTAAGAGATGGACGATTTTGAGTGCTACTAAACCTGTCTCATTTGTTCTCCAATTGTTCACGGTGTTTGTGAACTCTTTGAGGCATCATACGTGGTGTGCTAAGCTCTTAAAGGCCAAAATACAACAAGCTACAACAAGAGATAATCTTCTAACTTGTTTTTTATGATTCATATATCAATGTTGTATGCTAGTCATTAGTTTCATGCTTTGGAAATTTTTATTGCATGTATAACTAGAGAAAACTTAGATCTAAAGCATTAGGGTTGTATGTGCACCATAGGAGTGTTATAATACATAAATCCCAACAGTGGTATCAGAGCCATGGGTGTTTTCTGTTATATAGATGCAATTGTATCGTTTTCAAAGTTGAAAAATTGTGATTTTTGTTGTCTGACTTTTGGACTCGATGAGTCCCATGAGTGGACTCGACGAGTTGACTCATATGACCATGAACTCGACGAGTCCATAACCTGGCTCGACGAGTTGGATCATTAGATGGCATATTTTTCGAGTTTTTGGCATGTTTTGGATTAGGATCGTTACCACAAACTATTTTGGCTCGTAAAATTCGATTTTACTTATATGGTAATGATCATCCTCATCCAATAACATGATGATTGTCAAATTTTAAGATAATGACTTTTTTTTGTAAAACTCTAATTATTTGTAGAATTTGAATCATCTTGCTATTAGGTCAAATTAGTAATAGATAAAATTATGATTATTTTATTAGTTGTAAAATTTAATCTAAATGTTTTGAAGAGTTACAAAACTTGTTATCAAGTTTTGGAACTCAAAAAGTTTTTTTTAGTTACAAAAATATTACTTAAAATGATCTAAATATATTTTTTTTGAAGAGTTTTATAACTTGTCCTCAAGTAATGGAACATGAAAAGTCACATTCATTAAACATTAACTCCATAAGTTATGGAAATCAAAAGTTTTGAAGAGTTACAAAACGTGCCCTTAGGTTTTGGAACTTGAAAAGTCTTATTTATGAAACATTGAAAGTTGTAACTCTTAGTTTCATAACTTAAAAAAAATTAATTAAATAGTATTAATTTTGAATTTTATGTCTTGGTTTAATTATCTAAAAAAATTAATTAAATAGTTTTAATTTTAAAATTTGTATTTAAAACTTTTATGGTTTTGAATAGTTCAAATTACACCCTTATAGAGTTTATGAAATTAATTAAAGTGTTTAATTAAAAGATAATTAATAATACATAATGTCACGGTTTAAGTTTATTTAAATTAAGAGTATAATTTGTTAATAGATTAAACCAACAAGTATTTTAAATGTGTAAAATACACCCTTATACTATATAAAATTAAAAGTTTAATATATTATATATGTATAAGTAAAAGGTCAGTCTTACCGTTAGTAAGCCTCATTTACGAAGCTAATCTATAAGGGGATATAAGGAAACTGTTGGATTAGTTTCTAAGCTCGTAACTATATTTGGTAAATACTTGACCCGGTTGTGCATGATCTTTTTGGGTTGCCTTCACCAAAGCAACTTGACAGGGTAATTTATGAATAGAGAGGTTAATATGGTTTATTAATATATTATATGAATAATATATTAAAGGAGAAATCATATAGTTTGATTAATATTAGACACTAATTAATTAAGAATTAATTATGTGGCTAAAAGACATTAATTAAATATCGGGGACTTAAACTGTCAAATGTGTGATAGTTGAGTATTGTGCTGAGGAGCCTCTTGGACTAGGCATGGACAAAATTAGGATGTGTCCATCCATAATTTCGGTCATAAGGGCCTTATTACAGAAGCTTCCTTGGATTGCTTAAGGCCTAAGCTGTACATTAGGGTTTAGACTGAAACCCTAGCAGCACCAGTATAAATAAGACCCTAAGGCTTCCAATTTTCGGCCACTTGAACCCTAAGAGCCTTCATAGCCGAATTTGTGTCTATTACCTCTCTCTCATATAATCCTTTTGCTTGTGTGGTGTTTGTAAGCCATTAGAGGAGTGATATTTGTGAATCTAAGCTCCAAGACAAGATGATTCAAGCCATTGTTCAAGAGGTAATCATCTAGATTTGTTTTCTTATGTAAATTTCGAATCATGTATGCTAGATCTAGGGTTTGTAAGTCTTGGATGAATTGCATGTACAATAGAGAAACCTAGATCCAAGATTTAGGGTTTGCATTAACACATAGAATGTGTAAAACCCATCAGAAATTGCCTATAAAATGGCAGTTGAATGGGTGTCCACTCTCACCCACCGCCTCCTTGATTTGTGGAGGGTCGTTAGTCGAATGGGTATGATAGGGCACAAACTCCCACTATAAGTATAATGAAATACCAAGTAACTAAATGCTTAATAAATTCTCAATCTTAGTTACTTAGAAAAAGATGTAAATTTGATGCTAACCCATGAAATTTCACGTTGCACCTGTCAGTTTGTAGAGCGTGTGTGGTTAACCGACACACTAATGTGGACTAATGAAGGATAGAAATGGGTAACTCGTATTTTGTCATAGATCAATAGAGCGTGTGTGGTTAACCAAAACATTGATTGAGTGATAAATGTCTTCGAGAGTACCAAGCTAATTTGCATGGTTATTCACACCTTGTTTGTGATCCTCGGTATCCCAGTTACAAACTTGAAGGGCATATCGAGATTAAACAAGCCATTTAAAAGTTCAATGAAACTCAAAGAATCTAGGAATTTCAATTCATTTAAAACCTAATATTCATTTTTGTTTTTCATGGTGGAAATTGGTAAATCGTCATTTACCTACCTTTAAATATTTTACAATTGGATTACGGCCTCCCTCTTCCAATTTGTAGAATATTGTGTTGGGTCCTAGCCTTAATATTTCATTTGGGTGCTATATTAAGGACTTAAGTCAACTAAACTTGAATTTCTCCCTTGTAGATGTCTAGTTTTGACAACTATAGTCTTCCCGAATCTTTTAGAAAAAGTTTTCCTCGTGAAGATGAAATTCCACGTGACGATCAATGTGAAAGATTAATCCCCTTTTCATGCTTCAATGGAACTTCTCTTCCTCCACATCCTCCAATTATTCTCCCTGAACCACATGTTCGTTGACTTGATAGTTGTTGTTGTAGGAGAACTCAACTAATGGAAGATAGGTATACCAGCTACCACCAAAGTCTAGGACACATGCCCGCAGCATATCCTCCAAAGTTTGGATGGTCCTCTCGCGCTGACCATCCTTCTGCAGGTGAAAAGCAGTGCTAAAGTGTAGACGGGTGCCCAACTTGTTGTGAAATTTCTTCTTAAATCTAGAAGTAAATCGCATGTCTCTGTCAGAAATCACGGAGACTAGCACTCTGTGTCAGGCCACCGCCTCCCTTATATAGATGTCGGCCAGCTTCTCGGACGAAATTCTCTCATGGATCGGTATAAAATGGGCACTCTTGGTCAACCGATCCACAATGACCCATATCGAATCCATTCCTCGTCCGGTCATGGGAAGCTTGGTGATGAAATACAAAGTAATATCTTCCCATTTCCACATGGGGATGTCTAACGGCTGCGTCTTGCCGTGAGGCCTCTGGTGCTCGGCCTTGACCTTCCTGTAGGTCAGGCACTTCTCGATGTACCGGGCGACATCCCACTTCATGCAAGACCACCAATAATCAGGACGAAGATCTTTGTACATATTCGCCGCCCCATGATGAATGGAAAATTAGTATTTGTGCGCCTCCTCCATCAGAACCTGGCGCACACTCCCGTGATAGGGAACACACACCCTACGATGTAGCGTTAACAACCCACGACTATCATAGTCGAAGGAGGGAACCTGTCCCACAATACGCTCGCTCTTCCGATGTTCCTCCTTCATGGCCTCCTGTTGGGCCTCTCGGATCCGCTCTAGAAGTTGAGTCACCACTGTTATCCGCAAGCAAATGTCTCTAATTGGGATAGCCTTGCGGCTAAGAGCATCGGCCACCACATTGGCCTTCCCCGGGTGGTAGAGGATCTCACAATTGTAATCCTTCACCACATCTAGCCACCGACGCTGCCTTATGTTCAGATTTGGCTGGTCCATTAGGTACCTCAGACTCTTGTGATTCGTGTAAATGGTACAACGGACCGTATAGAGGTAGTGTCGCCAAACCTTGAGGGCGAAGACAACCGCCTCCAACTCCAAATCGTATGTCGGGTAGTTCGCCTCGTGAGGTTTCAGCTGCCTCGAAGCATATACGATAACATGCCCTCTCTTCATCACTACCGCACCCAATCCTGAGATGGACGCATCCCAATATACCACACAATCCTCTACACCCTCTGGCAGGGCGAGGATCGGTACCTCGCATAGTCTCTGTTTCGGTGCCTCAAACGCTGACTGTTGCTCAGGCCCCCAGCAAAAAACAACAGCTTTCTTCGTTAGCCAGGTCAGGGGTACGACTATATTGGAGAAATCCTAAATGAATCTCCGGTAGTAGCCCGCCAATCCCAGGAAATTCCGAATCTCAGATGGAGAATTCGGAACCTCCCATCTCATCACGACCTCTACTTTGGCCGGGTCAACCAAAATATTGTTTTTGTTGACAAGGTGCCCAAGAAACTGCACCTCACGCAACCAGAACTCACAATTAGAGAACTTGGCGTACAAGCTCTCCCTTCTCAAGGTATCCAACACCTCTCGCAAGTTCTCCTCGTGCTGCTCCTGTGTCTTGGAATAGAACAAGATATCATCAGTGAAAACTATCATAGGCCGATCCAGCATTGGTCTGTACACGTGGTTCATGAGGTCCATGAACACGATAGGAGCATTGGTGAGCCCTAAGGGCATCACCACGAACTCATAGTGGCCATAGCGAGTCCGGAAAGCAGTCTTCTGCATATCCTCATCCCTGACCCTCATCTGATGGTAGCCTGACTGCAAGTCTATCTTGGAAAACCAAGATGCTCCCTGAAGTTGGTCAAACAAGTTATCTATCCTCGGAAGTGGGTAACAGTTCTTCACTGTTACCTTGTTCAGCTCCTGGTAATCTGTGCACATGTGATGCGATCCGTCCTTCTTCTTGAAAAATAGGATCGGGGCTCCCCAAGGCGAACTACTCAGCCTGATAAATCCCTTGTCTAACATCTCATGCAGCTGGGTAGACAACTCTTGCATCTTGGGAAGATCCAACCGATATGGTGCCTTGGCTATCGAAGTTGCACCAAGGACTAGGTCGATCCTGAACTCTACTTGTCGCTCCGGAGGTATCCCAGGCAACTCCTCTGGGAATACATTTGTGTACTCTCGCACCACCGGTACATTGCTCACCGACGCCTTACCCACCTCCCGGGTATCCATAAAATAGGCGACATACCCAATGCAACCCCGTTGTAGGTAGTGCCTAGACCTCGTTGTTGAACATAAGGTCGGTCTGCCCTGTGGCCTCTCATCCCGAATCACCAGATCTCCCCCACTTGGGGTTCTGACGCGCACCAACAGCTGCCCACAGTTGATCACAACCCCATTAGGGCTCAACCAATCCGTACTGATTATAACCTTGTTCCCACACAATGGTATGGGAACCAAATCTACTAGATAGCGCTCCTCGAACAACCTCAAAACACAATCTCTGAAAACCTCTGATGCTCGAACTGATCGATCGTCAGTAATCTCGACCTCCAGAGGGCAATCCAACATTCCCGAAGACTTAGGGAACCTCTTGCTAAGTGCAAGAGAAAAAAATGATTTGGTAGCACCCGAATCAAACAACACCTGAATTGGAATACCGTTCACATGGAACGATCCAAAACAAGACACATAACTTAGCACATAAATATCGTAAACAACATATAATAAAAGCTAGGGAGAATAAATCATACCCATCACCACATCGGGTACGGCGAGTGCCTCCTCAGTACTCAACTGGAAGGATCGGCTCCTCGCCACTGGAGCGTCTGACTTGCCTTGCCGGCCATCAGTGATCCGTAGGGTCGCTGGAGCTGGTGGTGCTTCCGCTGTCAATCTCGGGCAATTGGCCCTTTTATGGCCTCGCTGGTTATAGTGAAAACACAACAACTCTGATGTCATAATGGTGGGGGTAGGGGCTTTACAATCCTTGCTGAAGTTCCCCGCCTTACCGCACTTAAAGCATCCTGATCCCCCAATCCTGTATGCTCCCTCATACGATTTGTCGCATTTCCTATAGCGGCCTCGGCCCTGCTGGCCCTTTGACCCAACATCGAATCCATTGGGTTTCTTCCCCAGAACCCCATCACCGGCTTAGTCTCTGCCTTCCTCTTCCGGAGGTGCTCTATATCAATCTCTCTCTCCCTTGCCCTCGCAATCATGGAATCTAGGGTCGGGCATGCTGAGTAACTGACAATCTCCTATATATCATCCCTCAACATATCATGGTAGCAGGTCTTCTGCATCTCCTCGTCTCCTGCATACTTGGGTACCAATAAAGCCCTCTCTCTGAATTTGGCGGTAATCTACGCCACCATCTCTGTCGTCTGTCTCATATCCAGAAACTCCCTGGCCAGCTACTGAATCTCCACAACCAGCACAAACTCAGCCCTTAACCTGGTCACAAAGTCTGACCAAGTCATTTCCTCAATAGTTGAGGCTCCCAAGGAATCCCCAACTGACTCCCACCAATCTTTAGCTCGGTCCCTCAAGCATCCAGCCGCATACCGGACCTTCGATCCCTCAGGGCAAAAGCTGGTCAACTGAGCAGACTCCATGTTTACAATCCATCTCCTGGTGACAATGGGGTCCTTAACCCTGTGAAAGTCTGGCGCACTGCATCCCCTAAAGTTCTTAAAGGACAGTGTGTGCGCCCTTACTGGCTTGCCGCCCAGTCACTCCTATACGCCCTGAGGTGATCCTCCATCAACTTAATAATCCCCTCCTTGATTGACCCGAAGATCATCGGGGTCGACTCAAGGATACCTATAGTGATCTCAGAGCAATGAATTCACGTAGTCCCTTATTAACTGGCTTGATGCCTAATCCCGAACCTGATCCTGAGCTTGATCCTGAACTTGATCCTCCTCCGTGACGGGTGATCATCACCATTCTGAAATAAACAAATAATTTTCAGGGTCATACACAACATAAAGAGTCCTCACATACTATAAGTTTCATGTTTCCATCTTGGCCCTCCTTGGCTCGAGTACGGATCCTCTTCTTTCACTAGTACGGACCCATACTACCTTCCACAGCTATCCGTACTTTCCTCTAGGATTGCCTTGACATCACCAAGTCCCCTTTCCGACTTTTGCCTACTGCTATAATCTTGTCCTAGGCTTACCCTAGGGTAACTCTCTGACCTACTCTCCACCATTAGCTGCATAAGGAAATCGTTGCCATCTCCACCTAACTAGCTTGGAAATACCATTATGTATTACTAAGACCAGATAATTCTTCGAATGATAGGTCCTACCCTACAACGGTTGGACTCAAACAAGAGCTACGAAATAGGGCTAGACCTAACATTCTGAAATTATTTAACCCTTGAAATGTGTAACTTAAAGGTAACTAGAACCCCTAAAAGCACAAAGCAAGCAACATTCAAGCATTAAGTAACCATACCAGGCATGTCCTATTCAACAATCATATTATTGACTAATCAGTCCTATCATGTAATTCAATAATCACATATAACAGGCATATAAGGCATATTCCAAGATCCTTAGTCCAAATCTAGCATGCAGTTCTCATAACCATATCATTACATAACATAAAATGTATGGGTATCTTGGGGATAACTTACTTGAGCTCAGCCGATCGCGCACATCACACACTTCGTTCTTTCTCAAAACTTTTCTTACTTTAAATTTTAGAAAACATTTTCTTGTGAAAATCTTTCAAACCCTCAATTTGAGTCCAGGCACCCCGAAGGTGTGTCCGAATCCCTCAAACCAAGGCTCTGATACCAACTTGTAACATCCAAAATTTCGAGTCAAAAAATTTCGTTTTTAATTAAGGAGATTATAAAATCGTTTACATAAACACTTTTCGAAATCATATCAATCCAAAACCCATCATAAACATGTCTCGAAATCAAAACATCAAACAATAATAATATCAGAGTACGATCCCATGAATCACATAATGCGGAAATCTGATGTGCGTGTGATGTGCAGCTACCGCGCCGGCTCTTTCCCCTTCGCTGAAGAGGTACCTGAAACAAAACTGAAAATTGTAAGCACGAAGCTTAGTGAGTTTCCCCATTATACCACACACATACAATAACATATTTAACTAGGCATATCTGGTTGCCGGCCTCCCCTTCGGTCTATTTCAACCGGATAGTTGCCTAGTATATCTGGGTGTTGGCCTCCCCTTCGGTCTATTTCAACCGGATACCAGGGACTATTTCACCCCTACCACTACCACATAAAAAAACATAACATACTGGCACATATAACAGAACAAATAGTGGCATACCAAATAATTATCATACAAACAATTATCTATTACGAACTCTTACTAGTTAGCCGACATTGTGGCCTTAGACCCACTTCTAACGGAAGGTACCTCACCTCGTAATACTGTGTGTCTAAACTCGTGGGAAGTGGTCTCTAGCAGCTTCTCCGATGAGTCCTGACCACCATAAACATATTAACACTAAATCAAAGTCTATAACGTGGTTTAGTCTAAAATGACCATTTTACCCTTTGGTCCAATTTGGGAACATTCATGAGACCCCACTCTAACGTATTAAATCCAACGTGCCTATGGTCCATTAATGGTCCAATTTTCCAAATTGGGCCCAACCCCTCAAATGGGTCTTTTTATAATTCTAATAAGTCTTTTAGCCCCAAAACAAAATAATAACAATTGGCTCAATATGGCCCCAAGGGCCCAATGCTTTACAGTGGTTATGGCCCCCAATAGTCTAGGCCCACCCTCTAAGTCCCAAAAGCCCAAATGAATCCACTCTGCATGCATATGTGCGGCGTACCTGGCACGTATGCCCGACGAACGTTGGCCTTGACCGCATACGGGAAGTTGACCCAGTATGCGCGGCGTACCAGGGAGTACACCCAGTGCGCTGGTCAGCTTCTGTGGGATTCATTCAGGACTTAATCCGTTAATTCTTTACGTCCGAAATGCCGATCCAGGTCCTTTAAGACCTCCTAAACCATAAAGTCACGAACTTTATGTGTTCGCATGCAAAGTTGGGATCAAAACATGATTTTGGTCCTTTTAATAAACTTTAAGACCCACAAACACTTGCATGGTTGTGGCTTAACCATCAAGGTCCGATTTTTATGACTCCTAGTGCCTCCAAGAGCCCAAAAGGACAACTATTATGGTCTGAAGTCGTTAAGATGCAAGAACCCTCAACAATGGAGTCCAAAAGTAACTTTAAACACCCCCAAAACAAATCTAAGAATATAATGGCTAAGGTTGGAACTTGATACCTCAAATAAGTCAGAAATGGTGCTACTCTTCTCGATCTACAAGCTCTTGGTGGATCCTTCTTCCTTCTTCAAGTTCCTTTCTCCTTCAAAGTACCAAAACTACACCAAATACTCTCCAATAGCTCCCAAATCACAAGAACACACAAAAGTAGGCTAGGGTATTCGTGAAGGCTGTATGAGGGTGAAGGGAGGCTGAATAACCAGTGATAATGTTCCTTATATAGGGAGTAAACCCTAAATGTTAGGGTTTGAAGAGTTGCACACATACGCTGGGCGTACGTGCTTGGTCTCCGCGCTTCCATTCCACGAGTACGTTGGGCGTACATGGCAATGTACTCCCCGTGTACGCAACTTCCTCAACCCATTAGCAAGGCCCAAACGTCAAAGCCCAATCCAATCCACACCACACTTCTATTAGGATGGATAGAAATAATACATGGAAAAACCTGGGTGTTACATGTTCTTTTTTTAATTTTAATACATCTTTGTAATTTAATTTTTGTATTGTTTATGGATTGTTTATATAAATAAAGAATAAATAAATAAATAGAATCTTATTATTAGTTAATTATGATAATCATCATAAATGCAAGTTAAATATATATTTTTACCGGGGATAAGTTATATTGAATTATTTTTTATTAAGGATACTTTGGTAATTTAATATTTTGTCCATGTCTGTTCTTGTTATCCAAACGTCTATATGAACAATTTGTCCAGTTCAGTACAGTGTAGTGTAGTCTAGTTCTGTTCGGTCTAGTCCCATCAAGTCCTTATACCAAACGCTTAGTGACATGTTCATGTAGTCCCTTAACCTTTTTTAGTTGATTAACAGGGATTTTACTTAATTAAAAAATAAATTAAATCCACCTCACCCTCTCTCTCTCTCTCTCTCTTTTTTTCTCTCTCTCTCTATGCAGTCTTTCTCACCTCTACATCCATATTTATTACTGTAACCACCATTATTAACCATCGACAACCATCACTTTTCACCTATGTTGTATTCATCGAATCCATTTCACTCTCATAGATTAAAATACATCACATCCCGAACCATTAAATACTCGATTCAACCAGAAAAAATGATTTCAATAATCAATTTCAACCAGAAAATCAAACCTGCAATGGTGGGTTGTATTTGAACTTATGAAATCGAAATCATGTTCAGTTGGAGATTTGAATATTCGGATTCAACTGGGAAATCAAGTTCATAAATCAAAATCAACCAAGAATCATTCAAATGGAAAATCAAACGATAAAATCAATAAGAAATTTGTAATGTCCCAAAAATAGGACCACAAAATATTATTTTAATCCAATAAAAATAGTGCTCCAAACCTTATCCATACAAGTTTAACAAAATAAGTGTATCAGTATTATTTCAAATCAAAGTAAATTATTAAATGCGGAAACATGTGGTGCGCGCTTTGCAATCATCCGGAGCTTCTTTGTCTAGAAACCGTAGAACCGGAAACACAAACTGAAAACCATAAGCACAAAGCTTAGTGAGTTTCCCCAACATATCACATACATAACAAACATACTCGTGAGCATATATGGGTGCTCGACCTACCCTACCAATCATATCTGGGTGTTCTCCTCCCCTTCGGTCTATTTCAACCGGATATCGTGTCTATTTCACCCCTACAACTACCACTGATGCGTGCAATTAGCTACACCTAATTTTAAATTTATAACCTAACTACTTAACTAACTAAAATGCACCTAGGCAGTGTACCTAGTCAAATTATAGAATAGTTTGAGTAAGTCAGGTGTCGATCACAGAGAACGGTTTTAACTAATTAATCTATCTACTTAATGAGAATAATATTCTAATAAGATCGATAGATTCTAAACAGATAATAAATAACAAATCAAAGAACACAAGAATGGATCAAAAGATGTCGAATGATTAATATCTCACACCTCAGAAGAGCTCGATGAAGAACTTCGACCGTAGAGGTGTGCTTAGGGTTACAATGCAAAAGCTATTAATGAGAACGTTAACCCTAAAGATATACATGCATGCATAATATATAAGCAAACACTAATGCTTAAACCACGGTTGGATAGGCCCACACTGGGTAATCAAAATATTAACATTAAGCCCATATGACGCAACACTCTAGTCCCAACAATCTCCCCCTTTGCGTCAATACAGGCGATAAATTAGTTCGGTTGAGAAAGAGGAGACTTCTTCACAATCTTGAACACCTTCGGTATAATGTCCAAAAGATCGTGACAAAAATTTATATACCACCGAAGCATGTCAGAGAAGTTTTTCTTATCCGAATCACTATTCTGTTTACACCTGTGAGTTATAACAAGTACGTGCTCCAAGCAAGAAGTGGAGAACAGATGTTTGTCAACAAGAGCGAAAAGGAATTTTTCACTTTCACCTCTTGTGAACATAACAGTATGATGTGTTGGATCGATCTTGCCCATCTTCATTCTATTAAGATCACTTGGCTTCCAAATGGGCTTCATAGTCGGTTTCTTCCTCAAAACATTTGTAACCTCCTGATCCATATTAGCAACTTCATGGATGTAAGAAGCCAACATTCTCTTAATGTGATCGAGGATTGGCTCATACTGCTCTTGATTAGTAAGCAGAATGTCGAACAACAGAATCCAATCGTGTGGGTTCAGATTTGGAAGATCAACTACGAAATCATATGAACCGAGTTATCAGAACCTCGGGTCACCCTAAACTTCACATTGATAAATTTCCCAACAAAAGTTGGTTTAAATACCTTGACAGAGGTTATTTTCTGAGCACTCCATGTCAAGTATTGGGGTTGAGCAAATTCAAGATAAAAATCGATTAGATTTTGATTAACATGTGGGTAAGGAGAAGGGACATCAACTGTTAGATCAAAACAATGGAACATGAATGCCCTATAGGTGATAGGCATGTCAAATTCAAAATCCCTCGTGTTTTCACAATCAAACGAGGCAACAGGTTCCAGCCAATGAATGTTGGGAGACTCAATTGCTTCTTTGGTTAATCTTTCCCGGGTCCAAGTGGAAAAGAGAGTCTGCTTGCAAATCAGAGCATCTTGAGCTTCTTTCTGTTTTTGCTCATTCTCTTCTTCCTCTCTGGCTATTCTCAAATTTTCATAAATCTCATTATCCCTTTTCTTCCTCTTTAAAGCCTCAGTAATTGTTTCTTCTTCTTCATCATCATCACTATCTTCCACAACACCCTTCAAATTTTCCTGTCCACCAGAACCCGAAGCTACATTAACCTTTGGTTCGGTTTGGATAATAACTTTCGGTGGAATTTGAGGATCTTGATCACCTTTTCCCCCTTGGTGTAGAGTAACAAGTGGCTCCTTAACAATCTTCATTTGATTCAAGATTTCAATCGATGGAAGGAGTTTTGCAGTTAGGTGATTCTGGATGGTAAGAGTGAGTATCGGATCATGGGCGTTAACGATAGTACCCAGAATGGAGAGAACATCACTAGCACATATTTTAAGGACATCACACTCAGTATTGAGTGAGTCAATTTCCTTATTTGCTTGATCAAGTTGAGCATACTGAACTTAAAGCGTTGTTGTTTTGTGAGCTAGTGCATCAATTATCTTATTCTCTGTAGCTAGCTCTGCCTGAAATTTTTCAAGGCTAGTATTGACAGAAGTAAGAAGAGAATTATTATCTGCTTTGAGTTCAGAACGAACGAAGTCAAATTTCAATTTCTCCTCTTGAAGTGACTTGGAGAGGGAATCAATAGAAGCATTGACTTTGGCTACATTGGAATCAGCATGGCCTTTGAATGATTCCAAGAAGATCTTTGAATCATGAACAAGATCTGTCACTTTGGTTGTTGCCTTCTTGCAGGAAGATGTGGAAGCATCCACAACCTTTGTAGATTTTTCGATTGAATCTGTATATTGTTGAAGAGATGTGTCAAGAAAAGCTTTTATAACCACATCAGAATAAGATTTCGGAGAAGCAAGTAATTTGTCAAGCTTTTCATTAAGACTCATTAAATGTTGCCTTGTCATTGGAGCATCATCTTCATCTTCACTTGGAAGCCGATAAGGAATATAATAAGTGGAGTCAAAATCAAAGTTTTCATCTCCCAGAGTAGGCTCAGAGTCTGTTGAAGGAGATAGTGAGGGAGGTTTGGTGTTAATAGGGGTTGTAATACCAACGGTATGTGCCCCCATATCAGATACGTCGACACTCACCGAAGGTCTAGTTGTTGTGGTTGTTGTAGCTTGAGAAAAGACTGGAGGTGGTAGTGGAGTAGTAGTAGTAGGTTGAGAAGTGACAAGTGGTGGAATGGGAGCAACTGATATTGATATTGTGGTTTGTTTTGGAGAAGGAAGAGGAGTAGGAACATCAATATGTACCTTAGGAGTTGGAGATTGAGGAGGAGTGTTTCCCGTTGGTGAGCCTTTGTGTTAACTCCTCTTCTTCCTCGGCTGATTGTTCCTCTTCATTGGAAGAAGTAGGCGTCGGTGCCTTCGGTCGCTTTTCCATCTTCTTGACCTTTTTCTTTTTGGGAGCCGAAGGTGCAGCTTTATCAGCCTTACGCTTTTTAGGAGATGAGGGACCTTCGGTCTCAGCTTTCTTAGACTTCGGTTTCTTTCCCCTCTTGGCAGGTTTGTCAGCAGCCTCCAAAGTACTCTGCATCTCAGGAGTGAGTTGGCGTGGACCCGAAGGTGTCAATTTCCTGTAATCAGCCATGACTTTACTTTCACTAGAGACACATCGGCTCATCGATTCAGGAATAGTACCAACATACATAAACATTGTACGTCCAAAAAAATGATTTTAGTCGTGTGAAAAATAGCAACAGAAGACAGCAAAGCATCCGTCATTTCAGGAATATGAAAAGTCTCAATGACTCTGCGAGTGACTATTATCCAGAAATGACCGCATGAAATCTCAGAATGTTTAGATGAGGAGTTGTGGCTCTGCACCAGTTGTGACCAGATTAATGAACCATAATCCAAATGGATTCCATCGTAGAGACCATAAAGAATGGTCATGAAACCTTTACTCACCCCATCCGACCCTGCAACCCTTTCTGCTAACCCCTTGTAGATAAGTGTGAACAGACCATTCCATTGAGGTGGTAAACATGACTTCTTGAATTTCGTCACCGTAGTAAGAACGCCTGTGTATCCCATGTCATAGAACATTGAAAACAACTGAGCTGTTGTGGTGAAATCCAGAGAGATGACAGAAGCATCTGTCGCAAACCTAGTAGTGAACAGAAGTGTGCTTTGGATACAGATGTCTTGTGATTAAAGATGTCGAAGAATATTTGTTCCTTGTTTTGTCGTAGGAAGCAGTGGAATAGACCTGTGATAGGAGGGACATGGGAACTGATTCGACTTGCGTGAGAGCAATCACTAATGGAGAATACTTGAGACACTCTACAACGTGAAGCATGTACGAATCATAAAGGAAAGGATTCCGTTGAATGGCCAGATTTTGATTAGGTTTTATCGTAATCAAAGATGATGAAGTTGTTTTTTCTTGAAGAGAGGATGATTCCACCATTATTGAAGTGAAGAAGAAGATGAACAGTTGTACTCGAGAGAGAGTTTGAAGAAGGTAAGGAGGTACAGTAGGTGTGAGAACCCCTTTTTATATCGTTTCCTGGAGAGAGAGAGAAAGTACCCGCTAGGATGATGATACGATCTCTGATACGATGCCTGAAAAAGCGTGATTTGACTGCTTTGTTTCCCTAGATATACTCCAGCAAGCGTGGTTATAGGAACTGTTTCAAATTCATGCATCCAATACAAATTCTTGTTCTATGAGTCATGTGGAATTCTTATCCAATTACCGTCTCTGCAATTTTGAAAATTCTTCAAAGTCAAGTAAAATGTCTACAAACAAGACTCAATCATTCTCTTCATTTTAAGTAACCTTATCTCCTTTATAGGAAAATGAACCACCATATCTGTTAGAACCGAAAGCATAAATCTGAAAAGTGCCATTAGTACCACAAACAAGAGTTTGGAAAATCATAAAAATCTTCATGCAAGAGTCTGCCAAAGACAAAGAAATAAAGCAAGATGTGTGTGAGATATAAGTGATGTCTTTGAAGACATGAAAAGAATGATACCGGGTACAAATCTCTTCCTTCAAAGTCAAGAGAGACTAAGAAGTTTCTGTGTGGTTTCCTGTGAAATACGATCAAATGTTTGTTAAGAAACATTGAAAGGCGTCTTTTCAAGTATAGGCTTTAGTGGGTGGTTTATCTTCAACCGAACTTCGATACTTAAAATAAGACCGAAAGTAGGATGAAGTATTTGTGAGACCGATGTGGCCTGTTGAAAAAGTAGGTTTGATAAAATATAAAGTGACTAGGTGATTATGAGAAATCTCAAAAACAAAAATGAAACTGGATCTTATGGGAAGAAATGTCTTGGTTTTAGACAATTTCAAAAAGACCACTCAAAAATAAAAAGAGATTTCTTCAAGGTAACAAGTACTAGCTTGAACATTTTAGCGTTCACCATCAATTCCTTCAAGGAGTTGGATTTTGGATCTCACTCAGCACGTGGTAAATGTATCTAAGTTCATCAACAAAGATGTTGTGTAACCATAAACCTCAGTGGTAGTGCTGAGAGTCTCAAGGGTTAAGATTGTGGAGCGAAACGTAATGGAGAAAAATGAGGTGGTTAAAGAACCGAAAGTACCTCTGCTAATTAAGAATGACAAAGCAGAAAACTCTTAACTTACTATGAGAAGAGTAAGGTAGCTCGTGACTTGAGTGAATTTAGCAGGCTAATTGGAAAGAAACGATAGGTGTCGATCGTATCATTAAGGCTTCACTCAGAGTCTACGAGGCTTCAGTCTACATACAACAACATGCTTCTAGGGACACTTAACTAGTACAAAGATAAGAGTGTTATAAATGCCCCAGCTCCAATTGGAATTGTGGTAGCATCTGTGATCATCAACCTCAAAAAGAACGAAACAAAACACAAAAGAAAATACTTTTGAAGTTTTGAATTTTTCTGAAAAAGAATATGAACAGAAAATAAAATAATTTTGGAGTTTTTGGAATTTCTGGAAAAAAAAAAACAGAAAATAAACTATTTTTTGGAGTTTTTGGAATTAAAATAAAAGAGAAATAAAAGGTAAGCGAAAAGATAGATAAGATATATAAAACATACAACCGAAACCAAACTTAATAAAGATGAAGCGAAATGGGCCGACTGTTCGGTTTATTTCGGTCCCCGAAAATTCCGGAACCGAAATAGAGCGAGCGTTCACTCTATTTCTCTTCTACAACTTTTAGTGAAACGTAAGGGGTTTCGGTACCGACTCAGCTTCTATCATTCCCAAGCCTTGTAGAATTTTACTAAAACTTTCTTCTAGTAGAGCCTTAGTGAAGATGTCAGCCAGTTGATCTGAGGACCGAATGAAGTGAACTTCAACGTTACCATCTTCCACATGGTCCTTTATGAAGTTGTATCTTAGTGCAATATGTTTAGTCTTTGAGTGTTGCACTGGATTGTGACATATTCGAATCCCACTTTCTGAGTCACAGTAGAGGGGAATCTTCTTCATTTTTAAGCCATAATCTCTAAGTTGGCTTTGTATCCATATGACTTGTGATGTACATGATGTTGCAGCGATGTACTCAGCTTCGACTGTGGAAAGTGTGACAATCCGAAAACTTTCCATCATTGTAGCCCGTTCCCGTTAATAAAACCGTTTGTATTCCAATTTTTCCGTTAACTTTTGGTTTAAATTAATTAAACTGGGACTTTTTATTTTTACCTAATGAGTGTCCAAACACATTAGAAACACGTGAAAACATTCTTGTTATTTAATTGGAAAATTTTTAGTTACGACTAAGTCGGGTTACGACAATTTAATCGGGTATGACCATAAACCCCGTTTAGCGTCAGTATCGGGTAGATTTCCACCGGGCCACAAACTCAAGCCTTATATAAAGGATGAGTGAACTTCAATTTAGCTTTTTACCACCTCCTCATAACTTTCTCTCTCTACTCTCTCTCTCTATAACTCGAGTTTGATCCAAAAACGCCTCTTCAAGCTCCCAAAATCGTAAGTAATCTACCCTACCTTGTTGTTTAACTTGTTAAGCATGTAAATCTGTGTTTAAACCATCTAAAACCATCAAGAACTTGTGTTTACGGTTTGAGAACACCTCCCAAAATCGTAAACTCCCTTAAAGGGGTTTTGAAACCCCAAAACCCTTCCAATTTCCTTCTAGTGCTTAGATATGGCTTATGGACTTGCATGAACGATCTTAGAACACCGAAATCATGTTATTTGGATAATAAAGATGAGTTTACATCCAAAGAACATTATTGGACCGTAAACACACCTTCATAGGCCATAAACACCTTTTTGGGTGTTAAATTGCCCCTTAAACACCTCCAAAAGCTTCCATGAGTGCCTAGAACCTTGTATTCCTTCATGTGATGCACCAAACCATACACAAATGAGCTACACTTGAGTTTACGGTTTGGGAAGGTTTCCCAAAACCATAAACACCTCAAGAGGGTTTTTAAATGCCCTTAACACCTTGTATGGCTTAGATTTGGGTCTAGAACTTTGTATGCTTAACCTACAACCACCAAAACACATGATTCATGGACAAACATGAGTTTACGGCTGTAAAATCATGTGTTTATGGCAGTAAACTCCCCAAGGGTCCTTCACGAACCATAAACCCCTTTTCCAGGGTCAAATCAAGTCCCGATCACTTTCTAAGCCATGGAATCAACCCTAGAACCTTTCCTTGAGCATTGTAAGACCTTTAAACATCCAAGAAAACACCATCCATGAGTTTACGACCGTAAACTCATGGGGATATGGTCTTTGGACCGTAAACACCTCTAAGGGCTTACTCTTGAAGAGTAAACTCCTTATTTAGACCCTACACCTCCTTAGATGCTACCCGAATCACTCCTAACACTTGAAATAAAGTGTTTTCGCTCCTCGGAGTGTATTGTCTTACTCAATTGGTAGTTCAAAGTCTAATTAGATACAATTATGTATCTCTTCATATTAGATAGGAACCTCATATGTATTCAAGCACCGAACTAACACTTAGCATCCTAACCGGCACATTTCTCGTCTGGTGAGTTCATACCCTTACAATTTTTCCGTGTTTTCAATGTTTTCAGGGGGGAATACAAGCAAAAGTACAAGAATATCTTGTACTCAAACTTATTATTTCATACGAGATGCTTCTTATTCCGTATGCTTTTAACAATTGAAACCGTATTAACCAACCGTTTAACTTGCAGAGTTAGTTTTCAAACTATTTGTGAAACTCATTTTAAAATGCTATATTTTATATTTCACAAATGATTTTCCACATAATTACTATTAAAAGCATCAACTTCAGAACTTTTGATATGTCCTTGGTAACACTCCCCTATATACGAGAATGAAGGACTAATAAACAGGATTCTCTAACGTCCTCGGTAACACTCCCCTGGATACGAGAGTGGAGGACTAATCAACATGATTTTTCTAACGTCCTCGGTAACACTCCCTTGGATACGATAGTGGAGGACTAAACAACAGGATTTTCTAACATCCTTGGTAACACTCCCCTTGAGACGATAATGAAGGACCATTTTCATTAATCTTAAGATTGGAGACACGTCCTTGGTAATACTCCCTCGGATACGAGAGTGTAGGACTACCCCTGTAACCAGAATCTCCTGGATGGAGAACGTGACTTGAGTGTATAGATCTATACGAGATTGACTACCCCGCACTTAACTGCTAGCTACAATTGGACCGATAGGTCTACGGGTGACAAAAGTCATAACAACGATATTGGCCTAGTACTAGCCTTATCTAGTCTAATGTATGGTTATGGAACTCGCAACTTATATTATGAAAACTTTTCTACTTACTTATTAGTTTTATATACGTGTTAAAACTAATGTACTTTTCAAAGGATAACCAGGCTTTCAGAATATTAAAGACCCCAACTTTCGTATTTTTGAAAGACCCAAACTTTCATACTTCACAAGATCATTACTCCAAAACATGCTATTTGCATATTCATAAAAGCAATATTTTACATTAATAAAAGGGAATTACAAACTATTAGATACAAACCTGCTATTACAAAGTGTTATATATATTACATAACTACCCAGGATATTGTAATTTATACAAACATAAACTGTAGTACAAAAGCACTATTACAAACTATTCTAAATCTTTCAATACTATGTGAACATACTAGTTACTTATCACCTGAAATTGTTAAACATTGATAGGGTAAGCGGTGACGCTTAGTAAGTTCAAAAATAGATACAATATAACCTTATGACATATATATACTTCAATGTGGCAAAAGAAAAGAAGAACAACAAGATGTATGTGAGATCATGTGACAAGCGTTCATATCAATCAAAGGCTTTATTCAAAGATATACTTTTCAATTCTTGATATACATCAATAAAGCTTTGGCCCAAATGGCATAGAAGACATGCAATTTCTGATTAACATCTTGTTAGATTTCAGGCTTATAGTCCTGTCTAACCATTTTCCAATGCCATAGAATAGAAGTCATTCTCTTACGGAGACATGCTCTACATGGCCAGAGGCTACGTACCAGTACCAATGTGAATCTAAGTCCTTTCACTGATCACATGGTCAAAGGTATTACAATTGCTATAAACATAGCGAATAAAATCACACGGGAAAATAACTCAGAATAATAACACTGAAAAGCACATAGCACATATAACACATAACATACAATTGTTCCAATATACTGAACTCACCTTAAGTTAACCGGGGGTTAAAATAGTAATTTGGGCAGCACTTCGGCTTTAAATATGTCTTTCTATGTTGAAAACCGGGAGCTTAATTGAAAACCAGGCTTTGCGAAGGTAGGGCTTCAAAACCGAAAAGATAAAATTTGCGGGCTTCTCGGGGGTCTCAGGATGTGTTTCGGGTGCTAAAATTGATACCGGGGCTTCAGGGAAAGTCAAAATGAAGAAAATATGGAAAGAGGGGCTAAAAGTGGCAAATGTCCAAAGTTAGTCGGCAAGGTTCGCAGCCCCCTTTATATAGGGCCGAGGCCGAAGTCAGTTAGGAAGGAAGCAGGCAGCGAAGCAGCTCGGTGGCATCAGCAGCGAGGGGCAGGTGGCGTGAGAAGCGAAGGCCACGAGGCCTGCTGCGAGGCTCGGACGTGGCTTCGTATGCGAGAGGTAGGCAAGACGTCGAGGAGCGAGGTTCGGACACCACAACGAGGCGCGTCGGTAGTTGATTTGCTCGCACTTCGGTCGAATCAGCATGCGACACGCTTTGCTTCTCGGAACGGCCACGTCTCCGGTGACGCTGCTTCTTCGTGCGAGGTGACATGTCCGAACACTGTTCATGCGAGTTTTCTCGGTTTTCGGGCCCCGAACTTCTAAAATCCATAACTTTCGCATACGAGCTCCGTTTTTGACGTTCTTTATATGCACACATAGCTAAGATTACGCTCTACAACTTTTGTTTATACTTCATCGGCTAATTTTGATTTAAATTTTAATATTATTATTTTTAACAGACCGAGACAGGAAAATTCGTTAAAAATTCATAACTCTTCATCCGATATCCGTTTTCGTCAGACTTTTTACCGTTGTACTACAAATGACGAGACCTTTGATTCTCGTTTAGGATGTATCGGTCAAATATCGCTAGATCTAAAATTCGAGTTTTTAGCTATCTACTCCTACGTTGAAACTTCGAAAAATAATAACTTCCTCATACGAAGTCATATTTTGGCGTTCTTTTTATCCAATTTCTCGGTTTAACTAATACTACAACTTTCATTTAGATTACTAAGGCTAAAAAGTAGTTTATCAAAAACTCACTTTTTACGTCATCCGGTGCAGTGCCGGTTTTGTCGCGGATCTTTGGTTGGTCATAACTTCTTCGTTATAACTCGGATTTCGACGAGGTTTTCACCTATAAGTTTCTAAAGAGATTCTCTACAACATAAAATAATAAAATTTTACTTATTTAAAATTTTATATTTTCGCTAAATTTCACTATTTGGCTTTTAATTGGAATCTCATAAGTCTTCCAATATTTTCTGAGTGATTCTAAACATAGTTTTACTTCATTTCTAGTAAAAACCATCTGTTAGAACTCAGCACTCAATTTCACATAGTATTTCAAAATTTTATTCATTACAAAACACGATTTCAAAACGTGTATGTTACAAATACCTCCTCCTTTTGAGGATTTCGTCCCCGAAATTACATCGATTAAAATAAATGGGGATATTTTGCTTTTATCTCATTCTTATTCTCCCAAGTATAGTTTGGGCCACCATGGTGTTTCCACTTGACAAGCGCCAATTCTACTTCTTTATTGCATAACTTAGTTGTTCTTTCATTCACGATTTCTTCAGGCTCTTCAAAATATCTTAACTTATTATCCAATTTCACCTCGGATAATGGAAGTGTCTCATCGTAGATGTTCAAGCATTTGCGCAGATAACTTACATGAAACCCATCATGAATACCTGCCAAATCTTTAGGTAATTCTAAGCGGTATGCTTGCTTTCCAATTCTTTGGATGATTTTGAAAGGACCAACAAATCTAGGACTCAACTTTCCTTTCTTCCCAAATTGTATAAGGCCTTTCCATGGGGATACCTTCAGCATCACGAGATCACCCACTTGGAATTCTATAGGTCATCTTCTCTTTTCCGTATAGGACTTCTATCGATACTGGGCTGCTTTCATTCTTTCTCGTACGATTTGAATTTTGTCGGTGGTGTCTTGAATCATTTCAGGGCCTCCAAGGATCTTCTGTCCTACATCACGCCAACATAACGGCGTATGACATTTGCGACCATATAATGCTTTATATGGTGGCATTTTGATTGAAGTGTGGTAACTATTATTATATGAAAATTCGACAAGCGGTAAGTATTTATCCCAGTTAGCACCGAACTCCAAGACACATGCACGAAGCATATCTTCTACTGTTTGGATTGTTCTCTCCATCTGACCATCTGGTTGGGGATGATAAGTGGTGCTGAGAGCAACTCGAGATCCCAATTCACATTGCATACTCACCCAAAAGTGAGAAGTGAAGCGAGTATCACGATTGGAAATGATCTTTAGTGGCATACCATGTCTTGCAACAATTTCATCCAAGTATACTTGTGCGTATTTCTCCATTGGAGCCGTTTCATGCATGGCGAGAAAATGTGCACTCTTAGTCAGGCGGTCGATAATTACCCAAATGCTATCATGCTATCTAGCAGTCTTTGGCAATTTGGTAATAAAATCCATGAACAACTCTTCCCACTTCCATACAGGAACACTAAGGCTTTCTGGAGTTCCATAAGGCTTTTGGTGTTCTATTTTGACTTGTAAGCATACTAAGCATTCCTGCACGTGTCTTCCAATGTCTAGATATCTTTAATCCAGGCCACCAATAATCAGCTCTTACATCATTGTACATTTTACTTGTACCAGGATGTATTGATAGCTTGGACTTGTGAGCTTCATCTAAAATCTTCTGTCTTAATCTACCAATCTTTGGAATCCATAGCCAATTCTTAAAGACTTTTAATCCTCATGGATCATCAAGTAAAACATCAGCATAATGTACCATTCCTTCCTTCTTCACATTTTCTGGCTTTAAGGCTTCAACTTGCCACTTCTCTAGTTCATCAAGAATGGTGAATTTCACCGTAGTGTGAGTAATAGTATAACACATACTATTACGATAAGCTTTCCTGCTAAGTGCATCTGCAACCACATTAGCCTTTCCAGGATGGTACTGGATTTCGCAATCATAGTACTTGATCAGCTCCATGGCTCATTGTTGTCTCATATTCAGAGTTTGCTAACTGAATATATACTTGAGACTGTTGTGGTCGGTAAATAATTGGCATTTCGTACCAAAAAGGTAATGTCTCCAAAGTTTTAGGGAAAATACTACTGCAACGAGTTCAAGATCATGGGTGGGATAATTCTTTTCATAACCTTTTAGTTGTCTTGAGGCATAGACTATCACTTTACCACGCTGCATCAACACACAACCGAGTCTCAATCTTGAAGCATCACTATATACGGAGAAATCATCATCACCTTCTGGGAGTGATAAGATGGGAGCATGAGTCAAAAGATCTTTTAGAGTTGAGAAAGTTTTTTCTTGAGCTTCACCCCATTCGAACTTCACTTCCTTCCGTGTAAGACTTGTCAGAGGTACGACTATACAAGAAAAGTCTTTAATGAATCTCCGATAATATCTCGCGAGACCTAAGAAACTTCGAATTTCGGAAGCATTATGGGGCACTTCCCAATTTTGAATGGCTTCGATTTTGATGGGATCTATAGATACACCGTTACTAGAAATAATATGGCCGGGAAATTGAACTTGACAAAGCCAAAATTCACATTTCGAGAGTTTAGCATAAAGTTTCTCCTTTTGAAGAAGTTCTAAGATTTCATGAATATGAACGACATGATCGGTTGCAGACTTGGAATAGATTAGAATATCATCAATGAATACGATGATAGACTTATCGAGCATTGGGCGGCATACTCGATTCATCATATCCATGAATACGGTATGAGCATTTGTCAAACCGAATGGCATGACAAGGAATTCGAAATGCTCATAACGAGTACGGAAAGCAGTCTTCAGTACATCTTGCTCTTGTACCTTCAACTGATGATAGCCAGATCTCAAATCAATCTTTGAGAAATAGCTAACACCCTGAAGTTGATCAAATAAATCGTCGATGCGAGGTAGTGGGTACTTCTCTTGATAGTCACCTTATTCAGCTCACGATAATCAATGCACATTTGCATCGATCCATCCTTCTTCTTGACAAACAATACTGGAGCACCCCAGGGAGAGGTACTCGGTTGAATAAAGCCTTTGTCAGGTAATTCCTGCAGTTGGATCATCATTTCTTTCATCTCGACTGGCGCAAGACGATAAGGAGTCTTTGCAATCGGAGCAGCACCGGGCACAAGGTCAATTCGGAATTTTACTTGTCTGTCCGGAGGAAGTCCAGGAAGATCATCAGGGAAAACATCGGGATATTCGTTAACAATGGGAATATCATTTACAGTTTTATTCTCCTTTCTTGAGATGTCAATTGTATAGGCCAGATAGATAGGACAACCTTTCGATATGAATTTACGAGCTTTGAGGAAAGAGATTATTTTTAAGATCCTTTGTTCACCGTAGACATGAATAGGATCTTCCCCTTCAATAGGAATGCGTACCATCTTTTCGTAACACAAGAGTTTTGCATGGTTCTTTGACAACCAATCCATGCCGAGAATAATATCGAAATTAGGCAAGGAGATAGGGATTAGGGTAGCAAGAAAATTATAGCCTTCAATTTATATGACACAATCCCTATAGATTTTATCAGCAAGTAATGATATACTTCCTGCAGTATCTACGTGAAATGGTTGCGTGAGTGCATAGTAAACAGTTTGAATAGAATACGCAAATTCATAAGATACGAAAGAATCCGAGGCACCGGAATCAAATAAGATGTGAGCAGGTCTAGAGTTGACAAGAAATGTACCCATCACGACATTCGGGTCCTCGCGTGCTTCCTCTACGGTAATCTGGAATGCACGAGCCTTAGCTTTTGGCACCTCCTCCTTTTTAGCTGGAGTACTCTTTGGTTGTTGGACAGGGACTTGACTTCTCGTTGGTTGTTGAATAGAAGCTTAACTTCCCATCACTTGGCTGGTAAGAGTAGGGCAAAAATGCTTCTTGTGGCCAGTAATACCACATGCATAACAAGTCACATCCTTCCTTGGGCAACCTGGCTTGATATGACCTGTTTCTCCACACCCATAACAGACAATGGATTCCTTGTCTATTTTGCATTGAACCGGATGATTCCTTCCACAAACGCGACATGAAGGCGATTGAATAGAAAAATATTATGACCTACCACGGCCACGAAAAGCACTCTAAGATTGTACTTGCTTGCTAGGACTAGTTCGAATAGATTGAGCTAGTGGAATAGTGGAAGCAGGAGTAGTTCTTTCAGTGCGTGGATGCTTTGGAATAGTAAGCGTGGCACCACGTATTTCTAAGTCATGCTCATGCCTTCGAGCATACTCAATAGCTTTATCGAATGACAGAACATCCTGGTTGACAATGAAATCATGGATTTCGTGTCGTAGTCCCTCCATGAATAACTGAATTTTCTCGTCTTCAGTTGGAATATACTTCGTAGCAAATCTTGCTCTTTGATTAAACTGAGTTTCATACTCATTCACAGTCATTCCTCCTTGTTTAAGCTCGAGGAATTCCTTCTCCAATATTCTCCTCATATCTAGAGGACAATACTTTTCTAGCACACGAGTCTTGAACAACTCCCAGGATAAGTTCTCCTGGTCACATCCATCGAGAGCTTCGTATGTTGCTTGCCATCAGACTAAGGCTTCTCCAATGAGCATTACAGAAGCATAGATAGCCTTGTCTTCATCATCCACATGAGAAACACGAAATACTTTCTCAGTGTTCTGAATCCAAGTTAGAACAATTAAAGGATTAAGGACACCAGAAAACTCCGTAGCACCACTACTCTTGAAATCTTTGAATGAGGGACGCTTCACCTTTCCGCTTGAAGATTCTCTAGTCACTTTCTCATTTCCTTTATCATCATTCTTTTTGTGTTCTTCGAGAGTCTGTCGAATAACACCGGTAAGTTTACCTAAGAGTCGCTCTTCACGAGGAGATACTGGAGTATTCACTTCCTCGGGTTGAGGATCTCCACCAACCTCAGGGGTATGGCTACTTACTCGTTCAACCATTGATCTGAAATACGGAGTAAGATAGTATTTTAGAATATTACGTTTTACTATTACCTAATACTTTTACTTATATATTTCCTATGGTTTGTATCCTTATACTTACAATGATTAAGTTCATATATTGAACTTCCTATAGTTTAAGACTAAATACCAATCTGTGGAATTTAGTTCGCTTAAACTACTGCTCTGATACCATGGTTGAAAGACCCCAACTTTCATATTTTTGAAAGACCCAAACTTTCATACTTCACAATATCATTACTCCAAAACATGCTATTTGCATATTCATAAAAACAATATTTTACATTGATAAAAGGGAATTACAAACTATTGGATACAAACCTTCTATAACAAAGTGTTATATATATTACATAACTACCCAGGATATTGTAATTTATACAAACATAAACTGTAGTACAAAAGTAATATTACAAACTATTCTAAATCTTTCAATACTATGTGAACATACTAGTTACTTATCACCTGAAATTGTTAAACATTGATAGGGTAAGGGGTGACGCTTAGTGAGTTCAAAAATAGATACAATATAACCTTATGCAATATATATACTTCAATGTGGCAAAAGAAAAGAAGAACAACAAGATGTATGTGCGATCATGTGACAAGCGTTCATATCAATCAAAGGCTTTATTCAAAGATATACTTTTCAATTCTTGATATACATCAATAAAGCTTTGGCCCAAATGGCATAGAAGACATGCAATTTCTGATTAACATCTTGTTAGATTTCAGGCTTATAGTCCTGTCTAACCATTTTCCAATGCCATAGAATAGAAGTCATTCTCTTACGGAGACATGCTCTACATGGCCAGAGGCTACGTACCAGTACCAATGTGAATCTAAGTCCTTTCACTGATCACATGGTCAAAGGTATTACAATTGCTATAAACATAGCGAATAAAATCACACGGGAAAATAACTCAGAATAATAAAACTGAAAAGCACATAGCACATATAACACATAACATACAATTGTTTCTATATATTGAACTCACCTTAAGTTAATTGGGGGTTAAAATAGTAATTTGGGCAGCACTTCGGCTTTAAATATGTCATTCTATGTTGAAAACCGGGAGCTTAATTGAAAACCAGGCTCTGCGAAGGTAGGGCTTCAAAACCGAAAAGATAAAATTTGCGGGCTTCTCGGGGGTCTCAGGATGTGTTTCGGGTGCTAAAATTGATACCGGGGCTTCGGGGAAAGTCAAAATGAAGAAAATATGGAAAGAGGGGCTAAAAGTGGCAAATTTCCAAAGTTAGTCGGCAAGGTTCACAGCCCCCTTTATATAGGGCCGAGGCCGAAGTCAGTTAGGAAGGAAGCAGGCAACGAAGCAGCTCGGTGGCGTCAGCAGCGAGGGGCAAGTGGCGTGAGAAGCGATGGCCACGAGGCCTGCTGCGAGGCTCGGACGTGGCTTCGTATGCGAGAGCTAGGCAAGACGTGGAGGAGCGAGGTTCGGACACCGCAGCGAGGCGCGTTGGTAGTTGATTTGCTCGCACTTTGATCAAATCAGCATGCGACATGTGTTGCTTCTCGGAACGGCCACGTATCCGGTGACGCTGCTTCTTCGTGCGAGGTGACGTGTCCGAACACTGTTCATGCGAGTTTTCTCGGTTTTCGGGCCCCGAACTTCTAAAATCCATAACTTTCGTATACGAGCTCCGTTTTTGACGTTATTTGTATGCACACATAGCTAAGATTACGCTCTACAACTTTTGTTTATACTTCATCGGCTAATTTTGATTTAAATTTTAATATTATTATTTTTAACAGATTGGGACAGGAAAATCCGTTAAAAATTCATAACTTCTTCATCCGATATCCGTTTTCGTCAGACTTTTTACCGTTGTACTACAAATGACGAGACCTTTGATTCTCGTTTAGGATGTATCGGTCAAATACCGCTCGATCTAAAATTCGAGTTTGTAGTTGTCTACTCCTACCTTGAAACTTCGAAAAATCATAACTTCCTCATACGAAGTCAAGTTTTGGCATTCTTTTTATCGAATTTCTCGGTTTAACGAATACTACGACTTTCATTTAGATTACTAAGGCTAAAAAGTAGTTTATCAAAAACTCACTTTTTACGTCATTCGGTGCAGTGCCGGTTTTGTCGAGGATCTTCGGTTGGTCATAACTTCTTCATTATAACTCGGATTTCGACGAGATTTTCGCCTACAAGTTTCTAAAGAGATTCTCTACAACATCAAATAATAAAATTTTACTTATTTAAAATTTTATATTTTCACTAAATTTCACTATTTGGCTTTTAATTGGAATCTCATAAGTTTTCCAATATTTTCTGAGTGATTCTAAACATAGTTTTACTTCATTTCTAGTAAAAACCATCTGTTAGAACTCAACACTCAATTTCACATAGTATTTCACAATTTTATTCATTACAAAACACGATTTCAAAACGTGTATGTTACAGAATACTTATCTTAACACTGCAAGTGTGGTAGATACTTGTATAATGCATTCCAAATGTATAACCAACTACAAACTTTTAAGGAAATTAAGGGTTTTTCCTGGGATAACTGAACTGTTGTTAACCAGATTGTGTAACAAACGGATAACTGAACTTTTCTTATAAGAAAATATGGGATTTTCTTGGATAACAACTTTTTCGGAAAACCAACGGAAACTTGCTCTTTTACAGAAACAAACCACTTATGAACTCACCAGCTTTATGCTGATATTTCTAAAACTGCTTGTATTCTCAGGTCCTCGTTAGACAGGTATCCTGCGATGTTTTGGAGAAGACGGAGCATTTTAGCAGTCTCGTCTTTACTTTTGTTCATTTTGGATGTATATATATATATATAATCTTGTGTAACTTTACTTTCAAAAAAATGTAAATACTTCTATGTAATGTAATGGTTGTGTTTACTATGCTTACTATGTACACTGGTTGTGATACTTTACATGACGTCCTCCGCCCCGGAACGTTTCCGCCATCGGTTTCGGGGTGCGACAGAAAGAGACACACAAGTTTGTTTCTTTGATTGCTAGCTGACTAGTTTACCATTGAGAAACTGACATCCACCAGTTGTGCTCTTTCGGTCTAATCCACACCCACCAAGATTAGCTTCAAAAAAGGCTTGAAGAAAGAAACTAGATTTGGCAGGATACCAGAGACCGAGAGACGAGGTTCGCTTCAAATACCGGAAGATGTTTTTCACTGCAACCATATGAGGTTCTCTTGGGTTAGCTTGAAACCTGGCATAATAACAGACAGAAAACATTATGTCCGGTATACTAGCCATTAGATACATTAGTGACCCTATCATTTGACGATAGAGAGTCATATCCACAGCTGGTTTCTCAAGAGATGGAGTCAGCTTCGTGCCAAATGTCATTGGAACCTTTACTTTGGAATCTCCCGTCATGCTGAACTTTGCCAACAGAGTCTTCGTGTAGGCTTCCTGATTAATGAAGATTCCTTATGGTTCCTGTCTTATATTCAATTCAAGGAAAAAGTTGATCGGACCTATCGCGCTCATCTCAAATTTAATCTCCATCAACTTCCTAAATTCAGCTGTTAAGCTAGGATTTGTAGAGCCGAAGATGATGTATCGACATAAATCTGAACTATCATTAAGTGTTCGCCCTCTTTCTTGCAAAAGAAGGTTGGGTCAAACGAACATTGTTTGAATTTTGAAATTTTGAGAAAATGTGTTAGAGTTTCATACCAGGCTCTCGGGGCTTGTTTCAAACCATATACTTCTTTATCCAGTATGTAGCAGTGATTAGGATACTTCTCGTTCACAAATCCGGGTGGCTGTTCAACATATACCGTTTCTTCTATTTCCCCGTTCAAGAAAACACATTTTACATCAATTTGGAAAACTTTGAAGTTTTTATGTGTAGCATATGCTAGAAAGATTCTCACTGATTCCAACCGTGCTACAGGAGCGAAGGTCTCTTCATAATCTATTCCTTCTTCCTGAAAATACCCTTTCACCACGAGTCTCACTTTGTTTCGAATTACGTTGCCTTCTTTATCTAACTTATTTCTAAAAACCCATTTTAAACCGACTATAGATGCATCCTTTGGTGTGGGAATCAACCTCCAAACACGATTTCATTCAAACTCATGGACTTCGTCTTACATAAATTGCACCCAATCAGAGTGATCAAGAGCAACATTTACTGTTTTCGGTTCAATTTTGGAGACCAACGAATTGAACATGCAGAATTCTACTTGAGAGAATAAAACAGCTTGTTTCGCCTTCAGTTGAGAGCGTGTGAGAACTTCCTCAGATGATTCACCAATGATTTGAGTTTTAGGATGATCCTTTGTCCATTTTATGAGAGGAGGGTAATTTGGGTCGTAGGCAGGATCCAATTCAACATTAAATTCTTCTTCAAGTTCTGATTGATCGCCTTCGTCATTTGTATTTTCATTTTCCCCCTCAAATGGCGAAGCGTATCCCATATTTTCATTAGAATCCTCCCCCTTGGTTGGACTTTCATGGGTTGAGGGTTGTGATCGATTCTCCCCTGGAAAGTCAATTCGGTTGCTTTTGGTGCAGACGACCCCTCCCCTGGAATGTAGAGCTTTCTGTTGGAGGGTCAGTTGAAGTTGTACTTTTTCTTGATTCGTTAGGTATGCTTGGTGTCTGCTTGTTGACTTGAGGTTTGCTTTCCATGTCTTTGCAGCTGTGTCAATAATCTTCTTCAAGTGGTCGATTTTAATATATGCTGCTTTTGCTTCTGAGTGAACTGCCTTCTCTGGTTCATCAACGAGTAGCATGTACTCCTCAAATAGATTGGAAATAGGAATCGAGACTTGATTGGATTCTTGAAAAAGATTTCCTCCGTTGGACTTTCGCTTGTTCAAATCATCTTCAAGTAATTATCCTCAAATGTAACATAGTAGGTATCTTCAATCTTCTTTGAGCATTTATTCAGAACCCTATATGCCTTTGAAGTAAGCGAATAACCAAGAAAGATCCCTTCGTAAGCTTTTACGTCGAACTTGTTTCGGTTGTCTTTCGAGTTGAAAATAAAATATCTTGAACCGAACACATGGAAAAACTTCACATTAGGCTTGAGATTATTTAAAATCTTGTATGGTGTGATGGAAAATCGCTTGTTGAGGAAGGATCGTTTCTGAGTGTAACATGCAGTAGTGATTGCATCCGCCCAAAAGTACAGTGGAAGTGAAGCGAATGTCAGCATGGTTCTGGTTGCTTCACATAATGAACGGTTTCTCCTTCCAACGATCCCATTCTGTTGGGGAGTGCAGGGAGCAGATAAGTTGTGAGTTATTCCCTTTTCAGCTAGAAACTCTTCAAAGTCTTTATTTTTGAACTCTAGACCAGTATCTCTTCTTATGTTTCTTACCACCATTCGCAGCTACAATTTCACTTGCTTGATAAAAACTTTTAGCTTGGGAGTCGCCTCTGATTTCTGTTTAAGAAAGAAAACTCAGGTGAAGCGTGAAAAATCATCTACAATTATAAGTATAAACTTACTACCACCAATGCTTTTGATAGCCGAAGGGCCACATAGGTCAATGTGCTGTAGTTCAAGAGGTTCGATGATTTTTGTATTGATACGAGAAAGGTGACTCTTTTGGCTTTGCTTTCTCATATCGCATGCTGCGCACAAATGTTCCTTGTCAAATTTGAGAACAGGAAGTCCACACACGTGATCCCCAAGCACTAGTTTATTAATATCTTTGAAGTTCGGGTGTGAGAGTCTTCGGTGCCACAACCAACTTTCATCTGAGTTCGCCTTTATCAGCAAACATATTGTTGGCTTTCCTCTTATTGGGTTGAGATTCATAAGATACATCTCTCCTTTGCGCATGGATTTCAACAAAACTTTCTTAGTTTTCTTCTCAATGATCTATGAACCCTCATCATCGAACGAAACCTTTAATCCAGTTCTCACAACTAGTTGAGAGACGCTAATTAGATTATGTTGCAATCCTTCCATGTAAGCTACTTTACGAATCAAAAATTCACCATTTGTAATCATCCCATATCCTTTGATCGTGCCATATGATTTGTTTCCATATTTTACACATCCACCATCTTGAAGGGATCGAAATTCCCTAAGCTCTTCCCTCCTTCATGTCATGTGACGAGATCAACCACTGTCAATATATCATTCGTCGACAAACTGCTCGTCACTGATAACCTGCAAAAATTAAGCATATTTAGGAACCTAAAGTCTCTTGGGCCCTGGTGAGTATTTTACATAATAGGGAATTGCAATAGAAAGATCAACCAAATATGTTCTTTTTATTAATGTGGTTTCATCTTTTTGTTTGATGGTGTAAACTTTGATTTTATTTTTATCTTGCTTCAATTAGGGTGTGTTATTGTTAGTTGGTTTTTCAGTGGAGTTTTTCTTTGGATCCCTAAGGTTAGCTGATTTTTTCTGAACTTCAGCTTCATTATTAGAGATGAGCTTTCCCTTTCCTTTTATATCCTCCACCAGGTTTGGTTTTGGTTGTGAGTGAGGAAAATGAGATTTAGGACCGAAACTTGACTTTCGGTTCTTGGCATAGTAAGAGTTGGACCGAAACTTCCTTTTCGGTTTGTCTGACTACATGTGTGGCAATGCTTGCATGAAGGAGGTTTGTCCCTTGATTTTGTCATTTGCTTTGGGATTGGATGCCTTTTCAAAATGAACATAATTAGGTTTTTGGGACTGCCAAAACCGTTTTCTCTCATTGAGGTTCTTCATGTATCTTTTGTTCCTCTGGCGTTTCTGTTCAACAAGTTGCTCTTAAGATCTATGAATATCCGCTCTTGGTTTCGGTTTCTCCTCATGTTCTTCGATTGCTGTTGAAGATATGATGGATGCTTTCGTTGGTTAGTTTGGCATCTCTTTCGTGCCGCTTGAACTTGGCTTATCAAAACTTGAAGGTTTGTTGATGGGTTCAGCCATGTATCTACCCTTGACTCTCCATGAGGTTCACTCTGATAGGCCAATTGTTTCGTCTGCATTGTCTATGGGTGCATACCAGAAGTAGTTGTCACAACCTTCATTGTTATCTTTATCAACCAAGGAGGTCAATTCTGCCGTTTGTTTCTTAGGTATTCCTTTAACATCATATACTTGGTTCGACACTATTTGCACCTTTTGATAAACTACCGCCTTTTCTTTGAGGACCTTGGACTTATCCTTGGAAATGCTAGCGAACTCAACAAAATTTTTAGATACAAGCGATTTTGCTGTTTCGGATTCACTCTTGAGAAATTCTAAACAATCAATCTCGCCCTCTACTGAAATGTCGCTCATTTCACTTTCCGCATCAAATTAAGAAGTAGTTTCTAAATTCATTTTATTTTCTGAACTTAATTTGGCATTGGATGAGTCAAAATTTTGTATGGTCTCGGTTTTGATTTTTAATTTATCATTTTCGTCCAACAAATTCTTTAACATACATTTATGTTCTTTGGACTCCATAAAAGTGTCAATTTTGTCCAGTCCATATTTGTAGGTCACTGAAATCTCATCTGAGGACATTATAGATTCACATTCAGCAATGAATTCGTCTTCCTTAAATTCAAGGAAATGCAAAATCATTTTATGAATCTATTTACCTATCTCACAATCTAGATGCAATTGGGTGATATTAGTATATAAGCATTTAGCAATCAAACAGAAAACATTTATTTGTTTTAAAAACTTCAGATTGTCTCGTTGCACATAAATAAGTTCATCCCTAGCCCTAACTAACTTTGACTCCTTCATCTGTATGCACATCCTTCTCTCCTCACTCTTGGAAGACTCCCTGCTGAGTTGGTCAGTTAGGTTAGAATTTGCTAAGCGAGTTTGCATAAGACTGCCACTTAAGTTAAAAAAACTTGAATTTTAATTCGTTTAATTCTGTTTCATAGTTTGTTACAGGTATTTTAAGTGATTCCAAGATAGATTGTACCTTCTTGATCAACTGATCGCAATCGTTGATCTTTTCACTCACAGGATTGGCAGTGAAACATTTGTCCTTCTTAAGCTTTGCTTCCTCAAGCTTACCTTCGGTTGTATATCCTCTCGTTTGTGACACTCCGGTTGTCACCATTATGTATTTCCCAGACGACTCAGTAACTCCTTCTCTCGCCACATAAGCTCTTCCATGCGAGGGTCTACGTACCTCTTCATCTTCAGAGTCTGTAGACTAGACTTCTACTCCACCAAACTCATCATCAATAACATGTTCCTGCACAATTAAAGCATTCATAGAAACGTTAGTTGATTTCTTCTTCTTTATTTCGTCCAACCTTCGCATGTGGTATGCTTCGTCATCTTTACCATCCTTTTTCTCAGACATCTTTCTCAGCATACAATCCTTAGCAAAGTGGTTCTTGTCGTGACAGTAGTTGCAGTCATATCCTGAATCTCCCACGAGCTTGCTCTCCTTCTTCTCATCTTTCTTCTGAGTAGTGTTATTGCTCTCCTCTTTCGTCTTTTCGGAGCTGTAGCTTCCCTGCCAGTTTCGGTTCTTGTTGACAGGGAACTT
This sequence comes from Lactuca saligna, assembly GCF_052625555.1. Lineage (NCBI taxonomy): Eukaryota > Viridiplantae > Streptophyta > Magnoliopsida > Asterales > Asteraceae > Lactuca > Lactuca saligna. The sequence continues at coordinate 136,909,596 of NC_136420.1, forward strand.
CTTACGAGCAAACTTCTTTGGGTTTTTAACCATCATTACATATTCTTCATTAGTCATATCGCACTCTGACATATCAGATTCTTCTTCTTCGTCTACCACACTCTTGCTATTAGAAACAAGGGCCAGAGAACCCACACCCGAAGCTATCTTCGCTTCCTTAGTCACCACACTTTCATGAGATTTGAGTATACCCATTTGTTTTGCCAACAGGTAGGACTTAAATTACAGTCGAGACCACAACCATCCATTTGGGTCTTAACGCATTCATAAAAGTAACTTTTTGTTCGATCACTTCCCTTCCAATTTGTGACATCCCCAAAATCACGGCCAGAAAAGACTGATTTTGTTTATGCTTTATAAAAATCAGAGTACTTCATTTTATAAAAAGGTTGCGGAATTTGTTCCCAGAAAAACACGATAAATACGTTATTAAAACATTTTCGAAGAAACGTATTTTTATTCATCTTAAAACGTTTGGGATGTCATCGTTAATACAGAAACATAAGCATAAACAGAACTTACAATTATTTACACTAGTGATCTACATCTCTTTAAATCTCTCAGTGTAATGTCACTTCATATCGCCACCTGTGATGTAAATAAACTGAGTGGGTCAGGTTGGGAAACCTGGTGAGTACATAGGGTTTTCAACCCACAATAATATAGTTATTATGTTTAAACAATCAAACAATCAACCCAATTACCCATCCCCATTATCTTCTTTTAGTCTTCCCTAAAGATATTATCTCAAGGGTCATCTCCTATATCATATTTACTTCTCATCTCCTTACATCGTATTTCCTTACATGATTATTCCTACGAACTTTACCTAAGGATCATCGCCTACATTGCATAGACAATACTAATTCGAGGATTACTCCCTCAATATGTGTCTAGCAAGAGTTAGGGTATCATCGCATGATTACGCAGCCACAACATCGCCTGGACTTGTAAATCATGATAAGGGTTAGTCTATCATCACATGAATACGTAGCCACAACATCGCTTGGACTCGTAATTCATAATAAGGGTTAGACTATCACCGCATGAATACGTAGTTACAACATCGCCTGAACTCGTAATTCATCACCTACAGGTTACTAGCCTGCTGGTGTTTCCACGGGGTTGTCTATAATAGTCCGCGGTCGCCATCTATACTCTGGTAGATGACTACATCTCCAAATTGTCGGACAAGGTTGTAGTATCCTACATCACCGATTCATAATCACCTATCTATCATCACCTTCCTATCATCACCTATCTCTCATTATTTTATTTCATCACTCACCAACTATTTCATCTACCCATGTTTTATCCCAACATATTTGTAGATATAAAATAAATATACAGTTTAAATCATTTAAAACATGTATAAATCATTCATCCAGCATAGACAACAAGTATTCTGACAATATGTACACATAGCACGTAATTTATATTAAAATACTTCATATCTATGTGTAAGATGAAAGGGACCATGCACTCACCTGAAAGGTGGTGACTCAGCACTCGGACAGCGCTTCGATACTCTCAAAACGATATTCCTTCGATAAAACCTAGTACCAGTACCACTAGGGTTTAGTCTAACGATAACCGTGACTAATTAATAGTCTGACTATTATTATTATTATATAAGCGTTAAATAACACTCAATATAACTCATAATAATAGTCCAAATACTCATTATAAGTTCCTAATAATGTTACTATATTAAAACATAAGCTATACTAAAGATAGCGTAGGTATAGCTTACTTACAGCGGGTTTTTCGCAAAGTCGGGCTTCGCTGGAGCAGCGTTCCCAAGCCGAAAGACCCTTTTTCTTGGGACTCCGGGAGCCTCAGGGCTTCCTTCGGGTGCTAGGGGGTTTACCTAGGCTTTTAGGGGCTTAAGGGAGCTTAGAGAGAGAGTTTAAAAAGAGAAAGAAGAGGGGTGAGGGGTGAGGAAATGAGGGAACCCGGCACCTCTATTTATAGGGGTGGAATCTGATGGACTCGCCGAGTAGGGGGGACCTACTCGCCGAGTTGGTCCATGTGGTGGCCTTCTGGTGGTGCCACGTGTCCAATTCTGGTGGTGCCACGTCACCCCCTATCGCGTATCAGCCCTCAAACTTAGAAAAATCATAACTTTCGCATACGAGCTCCGTTTTCGACGTTCTTTATATCCACGCGTAGGTAAAATCAAGATCTACAACTTTCGTTTAGACTCCGTCGGCTAATTCTCGACCGATCTCAAATTTAACAGTAGGAGGCGATTAGACTGTTAAATGACCGCGAAGAGTTCATAACTCCTTCATACGGACTCCGTTTTTGTCTGTATTTTTACCATTGAGTTCTTATTAATGAGATCTTCAACTCTCAGTTAGGTCACGTAAGCCAAAAACCGCTCGAACTAAAATTCGAGTTTCAGGCCGTGCACTGCTAAGCCGAATCTTAGAAAAATCATAACTTCTTCATACGAAGTCAGATTTGGGCGTTCTTTTATCGATGTTCTTAGTTTAACATATTCTATGAATTTTGTTTAGATTGCTAAGGCTAAAAAGTCTTCTATTGTAAATTCACTATTTACGTCTCCCGGTGCCGTGCCGGTTTTGCCGTAAAACTTCGGCGGACCATAACTTCTTCGTTATAACTCGGATTTCGGCGTTCTTTATATGTACGGAAACCTTGTGACATATTCTACAACTTGGTTAAGATTATTTATTCTAAATAATCTTTTGTCGAAAAGTCATTTTCAACCCCTATTGCCTCTAAATTGACTAGCCCGGATCTGCGGGCGTTACACAATTCCATGCTTCATCATCTTGCCAAGCAGATGATTGAAACGATCGAATGTATGAATGAGTTTCTCTTCAGGTTCGAAAGCACCAAACTCAGAGAGCAATAAGGTTTGGATCGAGTGCTCTAAATCCTCATTAGTTAAATATAATTCTTTCAACCTATCCCATATTTCTTTAGCTGTAATGCATGAACTTACTAAACGGAAAGTATTGGCTTGCAAATCGAATCTGATTATTCTCATGGCTTTAACGTTGCATAACACCTTGTCTTTTTTGTCTTGAGGGATCTTTTCTGCGTCTATCAAGAGTTGATTGTATTCCTTCTGAGTCTTGACAGTTCTTTACGTTCCAGATTGAACAAATGGACCTAATGAAATTGCCTCCCAAATAAGATAACCGTTATCTTCAGATCCAACGACGTAGTCTTCAAAGTGGTGCGTCCACACTTCATAATCTTGAGTATAGAGAATGGGAATCCTGGTAGTGGATCCAATGCTGTTGGAGATGTTGATGGGATTGGATCGAGAGTCGTCGTGCGACATGATGAGATTTTTCTAATCTCTACTATAATCAAACTTGTAAAGATGAACTTAGGGTTTTATAAAACACAGGAGACACAGTCGATCAGAAGATGACGACTTCTATATATTCAATAAAAGTGGAAACCATAAAAGATTCTTCAAACAGAAGAGATGCGTATTAATTACACAATCTCCTGCTCTGATACCAATTGATGAGAATAATATTCTAATAAGATCGATAGATTCTAAAAAGATAATAAATAATAAAGCAAAGAGCACAAGAATGGATCAAAAGATGTCAAATGATTAATATCTCACACCTCAGAAGAGCTTGATGAAGAACTTCGAATGTAGAGGTGTGCTTAGGGTTATAATGCAAAAGCTATTAATGAGAACATTAACCCTAAAGCTATACATGCATGCATAATATATAAGCAAACCCTAATGCTTAAACCATGGTTGGAAAGGCCCAAACCGGGTAATCAAAATATTAACATTAATCCCATATGACGCAACACTCTAGTCCCAACACTACTATTAAATTAACCTAATTTCTAATGAAGAAAGGGGTTTTATCTAATTTTGCAAGTTTAGAAGAGCTTAATTCTTTAATACAAATTCAATTAATAAGCAAAACACTTTTGTTAGTTCAAATCCACTTTCCCTCAATGGTTTATAGATTAGTTATGACAATTATTGTTGGTTACCAATTAAGATATTATTAGCAATTCAATTCTAAATTTACTAACATTAATTAATTCATATAGATCTATGTGTTGTCACACAATAGTTAACACATAATCAATTATTAAATAAGTCGTTCTCCGGCAACGGCGCCAAAAACTTGATGCGTGCAATTTGCTACACCTAATTTTAAATTTATAACCTAACTACTTAACTAACTAAAATGCACATAGGCAGCGTACCTAGTCAAATTATAGAATAGTTTGAGTAAGTCGGGTGTCGATCACATGGAACGATTTTAACTAATTAATCTACATACTATTAAATTAACCTAATTTCTAATGAAGAAAGGGGTTTTATCTAATTTTTCAACTTTAGAAGAACTTAATTCTTTAACATAAATTCAATCAATAAACAAAACATTTCTGTTAGTTCGAATCCACTTTCCCTCAATGGTTTATAATTAGTTATGGAAATTACTGTTGGTTACCAATTAAGATAGTATTAGCAATTCAGTTCCAAATTTACTAACATTAATTAATTAATGTAGATCTATGTATGGTCACACAATAGTTAACACAAAATCAATTATTAAATAGGATTGGATCCATGTAAGATTTATTTGGCAAACTCACTTATTGTCATAATATGAGTTCTCTAACACAACTTAATTTAATAGTTCAATTACTTATCTAAGATTAGTTTGATCTTAGCTCTAATAAACTAGTGTTCACTGAATTATTAGGTATTCAAATTCATGTAGATTCATATTCACTAACTACACAAAACAAGAATTTAAAGCAATTAAATATTAAATCAAACATGCTAGGTTCAATCAACCAAACACAAGTCATAACCAACAAGTAAATCAAAACTAAAGTATTAAAACCATGAGTTCCAGCTTCATCTAGCTAACATAAGCAACTAGATTTAGCTGGACATTCTAGCAAATAAACAAGCACAAGTCATATTTAAAAGTATGCTAAATGTACTAATCTATAAAGCTAATAATGAACTCTTCCTTCTTCCTTGGTGTTGAAAACCAATTCCAGACCTCTTCTCCCTCTGAATTTCGTCTCTAGGAACTTCCCAAGTTAGCCAAAAGTCTTCCATGTCGTAATGATCAAGAGAATATATAGTTATCATGATATTCGCTCTCACGTCGTGAACGAGTATGTCTCACGATGTGAATATAGTAGATATATGTGTTGCACAAGGACTCCTCTTCGTGATATTTATCTTTTGGAGCATACGTACTCATGTCGTGAATCTAAAAGCCTCACATCGTGAGTGTAGCTTCTTACGTGGGTTCCTTCTTCTTTTATTCTCCAAGCCTCCAAAGTTCCATGCTTTGTCATTTTTAGCCCCTTTTGCTCAAAATGTCTTCTATTTGGCTGCAAAGTACAATTAAAGCTTATAAGTATCATTATTAAATGCAAATAACCAAAATATTAATAAAAATATAAGTAAATATTGCCTAAAAACATGTATAAATATGACAATATCAACCACATAATATCATAAGCAAATAATCACAGAAACCTCAACAAATACTTGCATACCAGACAATTATCATGAAGACAATCATCTTACTATAAACATCAACTAGTGGGTCAACATTGGTGCCTTCGACCCACGAATACAAGGAAGGTAACACACCTCAAAAGAAAGACAAACCCTACAACTGCTTCTACTACGAACCGGCTCCAAACACTGAACCAAAACTCCAAAACTAAACTCCATCAATACACATGTCTAAACCTAAGCACTAGGCCCACTAATGACCCAACTAACCAAGCCCACAATTTTCCCAAATTCATTGGGCCCAATCAAGGCCCAACTGTGACATCCTTATTTTCACAACCAGAAAAGACCGATTTTGCTTATGCTTTATAAAAATCAGAGTATCTCTTTCAATAAAAACGTTACAGCATTTGTTCCTAGAAAAACATGATAATTTCATTATCAGATCATTTCCGAAGAAATGTATTTTTATTCCTTTTAAAACATTTGGGATGTCATCGTCAATACAGAAACATAAGCATAAATAGAACTTACATTCATTTACACTAGTGATATATATCTCCTTAATCTCTTAGTGTAATGTAACTTTACATCGTCACCTGTGATACAAGTAAACCGAGTGGGTCAGGTTGGGAAACATGGTGAGTACATAGGGTTTTCAACCCACAATAATATAATTATTATGTTTAATCATCAAACAATTAACCCAATTACCCATCCCCATTATCTTCTTTATTCCGAAGTACCTTCCCTAAGGATTTATCCTAAGGGTCGTCTCCTATATCATATTTACCTCTCATCTCCTTACATCGCATTTCCTTTTATGTTTGTTCCTAAGGACTCTCCCTAAGGATCATCGTCTACATCGCATAGACAATATTGATTCAGGGATTACTCCCTTAATACGTGCCCGACAAGGGTTACGGTATCATCTCATGAATATGTAGTTACAACATCGCCTGAACTCGTAATTCATAGTAAGGGGTTAGAGTATCATCGCATGAATATGTAGTTACAACATCGCTTGAACTCGTAATTCATCACCTACAAGTTATGGGCCTACTGGTGTTTCTAAGGGGTTGTCTAGAATAGTCTGTGGTCGCCATCTATACTCTGGTAGATGTTGCCACATTACCAGTTAAGGTTATGGTATCTCCTTTCATCCTACATCGCCTATTCATCATCATCTATTTACCTAATTATCATCACCTATCTCTCATAATTTTATTTCATCACACACCAACTATTTCATCTAACCATGTTTCATCCTCAACATATTTGTAGATATAAAATAAATATACCGTTTAAATATTTTAAAACATGTGTAAAATCGTTCATCCATCATAGACAGCAAGTATTCAAATAATATGCACACATAACATGTAATTTATATAAAATACTTCATATATATATATATATATGTGTGTGTGTGTGTGTGTGTGTGTGTGTGTCTGTGTGTGTGTGTAAGATGAAAGTAACTATGCACTCACTTGAAAAGGTGGTGGTTCCGAACTCAGACAGCGCTTCGCTTCTTAAAAATAATTTCCTTCGATGAAACCTTAGTATTATTACCACTAGAGTTTAGTCTATTATTCACCGAGACTAATTAATAGTCTAGCTATTATTGCTATTATATAAGCGTTAAACAATACTTATATAACCCATAATAATAGCTCAAGTATTTATTATAAGTTCCTAATAACGTTACTATAATTAAATAAAAGCTATATTAAAAATAGCGTAGGCGTAGCTCACTTACAAAGGGTTTTATAAAAAACTAGGCTTTGCTTGGAGCAGCGTTCCCAAGCCGAAAATCTCTTCTTCTAGGAGCCGGAGAGCACTCCAGGGCTTCTGCCTGTCCTAGGGAGGTTCCCAAGGCTTTCCGGGGGGTTTCGGGGCTAGAGAGAGGTTCTAGAGAGACAGAGTAAAGAGAAGAAAGAATGGGAAAGGTTTGAAGAAAATAAGGGTGGGAGAGGTTCTATTTATAGGGTGAAATATGGCTGAACTTGGTGCCACATGTCATCATCTGGTGGCAAGACTTGGGGAGAAAACAATGGCCAAGATTGTGCCACGTTATCCATTTTTCGCACAACACACTTCCGACTTCTAAAATCCGTAACTTTCACATACGAGCTCTGTTTTTGACGTTCTTTATATCCACGCGTAGGTAAAAATAAGATCTACAAGTTTCATTTTGACTCCATTGGCTAATTCTCGACTGATCTTAAATTTAACACTATGAGAAGATTAGACTGTTAAATGACTGCGGAAAATTCGTAACTCCTTCATACAGACTCCATTTTCGTCTGTATTTTTACAATTGAGTTCCTATTAATGAGATCTTCAACTCTGATTTAGGTCGCGTAAGCCAAAAACCGCTCGAACTAAAATTCGAGTTTCGGGCTGTGCACTGCTAAGCCAAATCTTAGAAAAATCATAACTTCCTCATACGAAGTCAGATTTGGGCGTTCTTTTATGGACGCTCTCAGGTTAACATATTCTATGAATTTAATTTAGATCACTAAGGTTAAAAGTCACTCTATCATAAACTCACTATTTACATCTTCCAGGTGTCGTGCAGGTTCCGTCGCGAAACTTCGACGGGTCATAACTTCTTCGTTATAACTCGGATTTCGGCACTCTTTATATGTACGGAACCCTTGAGACATATTCTACAACTTGATTAAGATTATTTATTTTAAATAATATTTTGTCAAAAAGTCATTTTCGACCACTATTATCTCTAAATTGAGTAGCTCGGATCTACGGGTATTACACCAAATCCACTGGGCCCACTAAAGCCTAATTCACCATCCAAGGCCCATTAGGGAATACCTAGCAAGGTTAGCCCAAACAAAAGTCCATTACTCTAAAATCCGTAGTACATTATGAGCCTAAACCAAAAGATAAGTCCAAGACCAAGCTAGCCAACAATCAAAGAGCCCAAACTTGCACAGGAGGTTCTCACGTTGTGAGCACTTTATGCTTACATTGTGAGGTCGTGACTTTTGCCCAAAAACTTCCCCGAGTATGCTCTCACATCGTGAGGTCTTATTCCTCACGTTGTGAGTCTATATCTGACCAAAAATGAGCATTAAGCTCCTAATCCATTAAGCCTTAATATGGGACAGTCTAAAGGGTCTTCCTTGACCCCAAGGACCATAAAAATCAAAGATTTTCAGTCATGTATGTCCAATACATGACTCAAACACCAACTTAGGTCAAAATGGAGGTAAAAGGACCAAGACTCAAGCTTGGAGTCCAAAACCATAACCAAAATCCAGATCCAAGACTTATAAGACTTAAGATACCACCATGATCCATAAAATTGCCAACTTTATGGATCACATGCATGCTAACCAACATTACAAGCCATAAAAAACACATAAACTTAGATCTAGCAAGCAAGAAAAAGGAAAGGCATGAGCTTGAGGACTTACAAAGGTCCAAAAGCTCCACAACTAGCTGATGATGAAGCCAAGATGCTAAAAATGCACCACAAATGATCATCTTCTCCTAAAAGCTCTTGAATAATACCAAGAACTTCAATATGGTATGAGATTAGGGTTTTCAGAGGTCTTGGAAGTGAAGGAGGCTGGGGAGGCTCAATCCTAATCATCTTATACCTTTAAATACCCGAAAATAAGGGTTTTGGGGCATCAGGTGTGTAACAGCCCGAATTCCAGGTTAGCTTTATGGCCCTTCTATTCTGGAGAGTTGGAATTTTAGTCCCTTGAAGTTGAAAAGATGATTTGGTGAGTACGTTGGGCGTACGCCGCGCGTACTCATGCGCTTAATTCATACGCGTGTTCATCCGGGTACGCTGGGCGTACCCAAGGTTATGTCGGGCGTAACCGGCCTAGATGTAAAACCCTAAATTGTGGCCTTGCACTATAAAAGGAACATGTAGTCCCTTGCCCTAGCCACCATACACCCTTGAGAGAACCCTTAGAGAGCTGAGATTCGTGCTTTAGCTTGTGTGTGAGTTCTTGAGCTTGAAGTTGTCTTTTCAAGGTGAAGAAGGAGAATAGGGACCCATTGTTGGAGCTAGAAGTTGAAGAACGAGTATAGATCCGAGTTCTACAGTGGTTGGAGATCCTTTCTGAGGTAAAAAGCTCAAAGCTTTCCTCGTTCTTCATCAGTTTTGCTTGTTGGACCATTTGTTAGCGTTTTGGTTCAAAGTTGGAGACTTTATGTGCAAAGAGTCTCCATAAGCTTAGATCTGACCTTTTCTAGTGTAAAATGTGTTGAGGAGTCATAAAAATCGAGTCTTGGACGTGGATCTTGTGGTATGCATGAGTTATAGTCTCATTATGGAAAGAGGAAATGTGTTTTGAGCTCAAAGTGATCTTTACAGCCATGCAAAGGCATAAAGGTTTCAACTTTATGGTTTAAGACATATTAGAGGGGTCAGATCTGAAGTTTGGATGCAAGTCTTAACCGTTTAAGACTTGAATATGCTGGACAAAGAAACTGGGCATTACGCTGGGCGTAATCCCAGTACACGCAGCGTAAGGGGTTGCTTACCCCGTTTCTGGAAGGCAAGAGTACGCCCCACGTACAGGAGCTGGTACACCCCGCGTACTGCTTGCTATTGAATTTTGTTGACTTTTAGGGTTTAAGTCAACATGTGGACTTTTGGGTTAGGGAGCGGTAAAATGGTCTTTCACCCTTCTGAGGAATTTTAGAAGGAATATAGTATAGCCTTGAGATCCGTTAATGATTTAGAATGATTATTTGATGTGATTAGGCGAGGCTAGGTTGAGGTTACGAGATTCAGAAATATCGAGCACGAGAGACTTAGACATCATACGAGGTGAGTCTTCTCACTATACTGTACCTAGAAGGGTACCTATGTGTGACCAGAAGGTTTGGTATGCTATAAGATATATGCATTGTATGTTATGAGTTGCCTGTTTGTATGCGATATGTATGATATGCTTGATTTGGGTCGGAAGGCATTATGTTATGGGCCGGAAGGCATTATGATATAGACCGAAAGGTCAGGGAGTTATGGACCGGAAGGTCGACACGGGTGGGACTGGAAGGTTTACCGGGTCGGGACGGAAGTCCCTTGAGACACATGGACCGAAAGGTCATGGCCCGGAAGGGCGTATGTGTGCAAGTGGTATATTGGGGAACTCACTAAGCATTTATGCTTACAGTTGTTGTGTTATGTGTTTCAGGTACTAGCGATAACCATGGGAAGGCGCCGGCATGACTCGTACACACACACGCAGGCAGATTTGGATTTATTTGATCTTGGGATTTGACATTTTTTGTATTATGATTATGATACATTGGATTTTATGGTTTGATTTGGATGAAAATATGTTTTTAAGAAATGAAAATTGTTTTGAAAAATTACGTTGTTACAAGGTGCTTCTCACGTCGTGAGCTCTTCATGCTCACATCGTGAGCCTTTAACGAGCTTGGTCAACAAGTCAACGATCACTCACCCGACCCACTCTAACTTCAAACGGTCATAACTCGTTCGTTTCAACTCTGTTTTCGACGTTCTTTACATCCGCGGAAAGGTCTCGAAGAGCTCTACCTTTCCATCAACTCCCCCTTTCCATAAAACTTTCTGAACAGAAATCTAATTCCATAAAAGGCCCGAACCGACACTTTATCGATATACCCTTGGTTTCCAAAAACACGAACCAAACTCTCAGATCATCTAAGCTACATTACCTACACTCAAAGGGGTCTAAATATTTATTCCCCAAGATCTGAAGCCTCCTGCTAACATATATTCAGGTTAGGGTCCTGAATATGAATAGACTTAAAACAGGATGTTACAAAATTCGTGTTTCAGGGAGTTGTTTTTGGACTTTTGAGATGAGACATTTCTGGAATTCAAATAAATTTTATGTTCTTGGTTCATTGATTTCTGGGTTCATCGTGTACCTGGTTTCTTTTTGGAAGAAAGAACAAGAAAAATCAAATTCTACAAATATTGATCTAAGAAAGAAAGAAAAAAACGATTTTCACAAATGTGTGTGTGTGTTTCTAAACTCAAGAAAAAACCTTTCATTATTGTGGTCTTCATTCAGAGAGAAAGAACAAATCTGTTTCTGGGATCGATTTCCAGATCACGAGATCTAGTGTTCTTGGTTCTAAAAAGAGAAAAGAAGATATAAGAGAGAATAGGATGAGTTCTTGAATTTATGTGCTTGATTCGGTTTGTATGTGCGTGTGTGTGTGTTGGGGGGGGGGGGGGGGGGGGGGGGGAGGGGAGAGAGAGAAACCAACCCGACAAAAACCACATTGTTCCCCTAACTAGCTCGAAAATATTTTTAGAGATTGAATAAATGAAATTAAAATACATAATAGGACCGTTACGTCATTTTTCCTTAAAATTATCAATATATATATATATATATATATATATATATATATATATATATATATATATATATATATATATATATATATATATATTCTTAACAGTGATTTTCATGGTTTTTATGAATATCAACCTAATATTTTATATTGCACTATGAGTATAAAATGCACAATCTCAATCCGAAATATAAGATTTCATATTCCTAAATGCCTTCATGTTAATCTCCCATCCACCAACTTTGAAACTCTCATAACGGGTTGGAACGAGACATTCCCATACAATTGATTTTTCATATTCTGCAAAAAAAGGTATTCTTTTTAATTAACTCGTTTATAAAAATTAGTTTAATCGTTATCCCTAAAACTTATTCATTGTCGACATCGTATTATGATTTCACACACGGATCAAAGCGTGTGATATCGGGACCCACCAAACCAACGGTCATTCGTTTACGTTACGCGATCCCGTCTCCAACAAATAGCAAAACCCCCTATTGAAGACCGAAGAAAATTCCTACACATTCAAACCCTAGCTCAAAAGAGGGCTTTACAATCAAGCATCAGATTCAATCCAACGATCGAGTTAACCACTTCTTTATCAACTTCTTCTGATTCTCAAAAGATCAACGAAAAATCATGGGGCAAGCTGAGAAATTAATGAACCAGATCATGGAGCTTAAGTTCACCGCCAAGAGCCTCCAACGTCAAGCAAGAAAGTGCGAGAAAGACGAGAAATCCGAGAAACTTAAAGTCAAGAAAGCGATCGAGAAAGGTAACATGGACGGAGCACGGATCTACGCCGAAAACGCGATCCGTAAGCGTAGCGAACAGATGAATTACCTTCGTTTATCCTCACGTCTTGATGCAGTCGTCGCAAGGCTCGATACGCAGGCCAAGATGACAACGATCAGCAAGTCTATGGGATCGATCGTAAAGTCTCTCGAGTCAACCCTAGCCACGGGTAACTTACAGAAGATGTCTGAGACCATGGACCAGTTTGAACGCCAGTTTGTGAATATGGAAGTACAGGCGGAGTTCATGGAGAGCTCCATGGCTGGAAGCACTTCTCTTTCGACTCCAGAAGGAGAGGTCAACAGCTTGATGCAGCAAGTTGCGGATGATTATGGTCTGGAGGTGTCTGTGGGCTTGCCACAACCTGCTGCTCACGCAGTGCCAACCAAGAACACTGAGAAGGTTGAGGAGGATGACCTTTCCAGGCGCCTTGCAGATCTTAAAGCCCGCGGGTAAGTGAAAGTTTCATGGTTTGTAGTAACTTTTGTCTACGACACACTGCAATTTCGGATTGAATCTGTAAATTTGACTGGATTATATCTTGTGTTTTCTCCTACTTTCTATGCACACTATCTACAATTTCGGATTGAATCTGTAAATTTGTCTGGATTATATCTTGTGTTTTCTCCTACTTTCTGCTGCTTGAAATTAATCCTTCTCAATGCCATCTAAAGTCGAAGATTGAATCTATGTGGATTATCTCATTCACTAATTGTGATTTGGTATTAGAACAGTTATTATAATCTGCTTTTAGATGTTACTTTGTATCTTTTGGTCACTTGAGTGCCATTTACATTATAGTTTTGTTGTTGCATCAAATGGTGCCTTTTTTCTTTTGGGAATGACAAATTCTTTATGGTGTCCACCCTTTGAAATTCTTTTTGTTACCTTTGGGCAAAACCCTTTTCAATCGGTATATATCTGGTGCCTGTGGATCTGTCAAAAGATGATGCTTATAATCATCCTGTTTCACCCCTTTCAAAGGAACAACCACCATGTTAACATTTTTAATGTAATGAATCCACTTCTTTGCTTACTTTTATATATATTACGGTTGAGAAAGAAAAAACTATATATAATTCAAAACCGTAATAACTAATCAAATATTTGCAAACAGTTATTAATTTACAAAGTTAGATGTGTTGCTTGTAACTTTATAATGGTTAATTCAACTTAATATGTAAAATGGTTTGAAGATGCCTTCAACATTCTTATTATCTCTTTTCAATTGTCATGGTGAGCATAGTCATGTACGCATTTTATTTGTCTAGAACCAAAACCGATTACACATGTTCTTTAAATTTTGGACTGGTTGGATCGAAATTATAACACATAACACATCAAGTACAATAATTAGCTTATAACTCATAACAAAATGTGTAATTAATGGGTAATTGAATCAATAGGAGTAATTTTTCAAACATTTAGAAAAAGTAAAAATAAGCTCAATATGTTACGATACGATTACATAAACCTACTATTACATGGCATCCGCCTAGAACCAAGACATGTCTAACCACCGGTTACAAAGACAACTACCTGGACTGGATCAATCCGACTGCAACTTGAACAACCTGAGAACTGAGAACTGATCTGAACTAGACAACTAACCGACCTGTAACAATCCGATTGCAACTTGAACAACCTAGAACTAAACGGACTGGATCAATCTGATTGCAACTTGAACAACCTAATAATGGTCCTGGGTGGTTGTGGCAAGTGGTGGTGGCGGCGGGTGATGGTGGTGGTTGCGGGTAGTGGAGGCAGGTGGTGGTGGTTCATAGTGGTGGTTGGTGAGTGGCCATGGGTTGATGGTGGTTAGTGGGTGGTGTTGGTTAATTAGTTTTTTTAATTGTTTTTAACTATTTGATAATTTATATGAATATTATTTTATATTTTTAATTAAAAAAATTGTGTGGTCCAAATTTGTTTTCAAATGTTTTCGATTGAACGCTATATATATATATATATATATATATATATATATATATATATATAGGGTAAAGTGTACCTAACAACCTTATATAAGCTTAGGTACCTAACCACATCATCCTATGTAATTTTGTTTCATATTTGCATTGTAATCACCCAAAGTTCTTAAAATTCAACCTCATAACTTGATTGCTTCCAAAATCTTTAGACTTTCATCATTATCTTCCTTCAAATGACGTCTTTATATCGGAGACCCCCTGGTGGGCTTCATATACTACCGTTACAAAAGTGAATATACCTAACAACCTTATATAAGCTTAGGTACCTAACTCCATAATACGACATCGGTTTGTATGATATTTATATTGTAATTGCCTAAGGTTCTTAAACTTTAACCCCATAACTTGATTGCTTCCAAAATCTTTGGACTTTCACCAATATCTTTCTTTTACATCACGTCTTTCTATTGAATACCACCTGATGGACTTTATATCCTATCGCTACAAACAAAAAAATACAGGAGAAATATAATGATGAATTTCCAATTTTTTTTTGAAGTAAATAAAGTTTAGGGATGAAGTTTAAGAACCTTGGATGATTGCAATGAAAATTTAATGCAAAATGATGTAATTTGATGAGGTTAGGTACCTAAGCTTATATAAGGTTGTTAGGTATATTCACTTTACCCATATATATATATATATATATATATATATATATATATATATATATATATATATATACACACACACACACGAGCTAGGTTTATATGTGGATTGAAAATTATTGTGTGCTCGTAAGGAACAATCAGAAGTTAACAAAAATTAAATTATTAATTAAACCAATAAGATTATATTAATAATATTACATGGATATGTTAATTAATATCTAAAAGTAAATGAGGATATATATGGAAAATCCCTAAAATAATGGTAAGTTACCCTTAAATCCCATTAATACATCTCATAAACATCACCACCGTCATCATCCAACCCCCTCATACCCTCTTCATTGACCATCTCCCTCTTTTCGTCTCTGTCTCGATGATGACATATAGAAGGAACCGCCACAATAATCATCGCATCTCACGATCTTCGATTATTTACCAGGTGCATTTAATGAACCAATAACAAAATTATAGGACTACTTCCACCATATTTGCACCACATCCACCTTCTAAACCCTCGTGCAAATGTTTATGGTAGCCATTAAGGTAATCAAAACTCACTGTTTTTTACATTTTTTTTAAAAAGTGGGGTCGTAATAACATTGCCATGTTTTGGTAATTAATTTTGAAACTATGTGTAATTGGTAATTAAAATATAAAACTACTATGCTTTAGTTTAAAACTCTACTATTGGGTTCTCTAGCAAACCAGGTAGATTATCTCAACCCTATTTATTTTCCTAATTTTATATGATGTTGTTTGTTACGAATAATTTTAGTCTTTTTTTATAGGTTTTTTTTAAGGATATATATATATATATATATATATATATATATATATATATATATATATATATATATATATATATATATATAT
Organism: Lactuca saligna; assembly: GCF_052625555.1. Taxonomy (NCBI): domain Eukaryota; kingdom Viridiplantae; phylum Streptophyta; class Magnoliopsida; order Asterales; family Asteraceae; genus Lactuca; species Lactuca saligna. Next base: position 136,925,717 of record NC_136420.1, read on the forward strand.
ATATATATATATATATGTTTTTCATAAACTGGTAAATCATGGTCATTGACAAAAAATTTAGCGATGTTGAAGAATGCGGTTGTTAATAAAAAGTAGGATTTTGATAAAAAAAAATATGTATAACAGTTTCAAGTTTTATATTTTGTAGACAACAAAGCGATGTTGCACTTTCAAGACAGAGATGATACTTTTAAGTTGGAAGGATCTATAGTTTTATGAAGAAGTAAATTTGATTGAATATGGACCTGATTTGACTGTCTTTCTCTACCTTTATAGTTTGTTTAGTACACAAGAATGAATATTAAACGTCAATAATGTATCTAATATGTATTGTCATAATAGTCTCTTCAAGGTAGTTGAAAAAATCTTAACCATTCTTTAAGAATGACGAGAATTTTTATAGAATATATTAATTTTTAAAGAATACATGTATAATCTAATCGAATGACGATAAATTCTTAAAGAATATTTGTATAATTTTAATATTGTTTAGGATCATCGGAAAAACCACAACAATTCTATAAGAATTATAACTAACTCTAAAAAAACATGTGTATAATCTTAACACTTTTCAAGAACATTGAGAAAAAAACACAATCATTCTACAATAATGATAGAAAATTCTTATCGAATATGTGTATAAATCAACTTTTGTGAACCTTAAATTAATAAGGTTGGAAAAAAAATTCGAAAAAAATGATTTTTATGAACCTTGAATTCTTAAAGAAAAAATGGATATGAATTTTCAGAAATTATATTAAATCTAAAAAGATATTTAGAATGAATCTGTATTCTTTAAGAAAATAAATCAAACTAATTAAAATCATGTTAATTTCGAAATGGAATTAATTTTAAAAATCAGATTTTTTTTTCATTTAAGAAATTAATGATCCCTTAAGATCAGAATTTTCATTTTTTATATCAGGTTTAATTGACTAAATTACCATTTTAAAGAAATTTATATAATTATATGGTATATGCTACTCCATATTAATAACATAAGCCCTAATATCAAATCCTTTCATTTTCTCCATTCATTGGCCTAGAATTGTTTTTAGGACCGCACAATATATGTCATCGATATTATAATCTAGCCCATATATATATATATATATATATATATATATATATATATATATATATATATATATATATATATATATATATATATATATATAAGGTGTAACCTCGCGCGTTGCACATGAATGCATTTAAATGATTAAAATAATTATGAGTAAAAATAAAAATATGTTGAAATTTACGTTTTTGGTCATGTTTTTACCATTAACCGAATTATCAAATAATATAAAAGTCCATCAACTCATATTTTGATACTATCTAGTCCACACCTTATAAACTTTGCTTTTACTTTTATACTATCCAATATATATTATAAGTTTTTGTATAACATTAATATAATTGAAATACTCTTTAATATTTGCTTTCTACTTTTCTTATATCCAATAATATTTTATTCGATAAAATAATAAATAAGTTGTTTTGAATGAGCTATTAATAAAAAATACTGATCCAATAAACTTTGTATTACACTATTTATATTTGTCACACCCCCAAACCAGAACGGCGGAAACGTTCGGGGGCGGAGGACGTCATATTCAGTATCATAACAGTTCATAGAAAGGAAAGTACACACCACCATATATATTAAAGTATCCAAGATGTTTACATAATTGTATTCGTTACATGTTCAAAAGATAAATACATAAACATCATTCAAAAGAAGTAATTAACGCCCGCACGTTAATCCCAAAAGTTGATTCTCAAACCTGCTTAGCGGTTCCCTGAGAATACAAGTTATTTCAAAGAAAAAGTGTCAACAATTAAGTTGGTGAGTTCATAAGTAGTTTAGAAAAATTGGATGCCATTCCAAAATGGGTGTATATTTTCCAGAAAACGCAGCATTTCAAATGTAAACAGTTGTGATTTGTTTTGTTGAAAGTGAATGTATTAAATCCAGAAAATCCCATATTTTCCCTAATGGTTGAGATACGAGTTGTTGTGTTTCGCAAGAAAAACCCTTATTTTCTTATAAAAGTATGAAATGCATATGAATGTTCGTGTTATAAGTTGTAAATAATTGCACCAGGAAAATCCCTTATTTTTCCTAACATAAATGGCAGTCTCTAAGACCAAAACTTTGCAAGAAACCGACGTTCAAAAGTTGTGTCATAGTTTTATATAATAAAGCTATACGAAGATCGCATTTGTTAGATGAAGAATAGCTTTAATAGCTACTCGTTCATAAAAGCATAATACCATAATAATTGTATATCCGATGAGTTTTATAACCATACTAAACATAATATGCCTGTAACGACGTTCTTCAGGCGTCGCAGCGTTATGACAACTGTCACCCCAAAAGATGGACTGTAGCTAATAGTCAGGGCGCGGAATCATGACTTCCCGTATAGATCTATACACATTTGACACGTTCTCCGAACGGGGGACTCTGGTTATAGACAGGACTTGCAGCATTACTTTTTAATAAAGAAAAGTAACGTTTGAAGATATACACGTCTCATGGATTCTCAATTAAGCCCATATTAAAGTGATAGTTTTCTATGCAAAGTTTATCCTTTTTCACAATGTTTGACAAATCAAAATCATAAGTTTTTAGAATGTATAAAACGACTTAGCAATGAAAGGTACTTTGAAATCGTTATATACTTTGTATAAGTCTAATGCACACAAAGTATGACAAGAGTTTTCCATAATAGTAATGAGTTCCAAGTGATTTATTCGGTAAAACAAGCTAAGTGAAACTTTATAAAATACACGATAATAACCGTATGTTTACTTGTATTCCCCCCCTAAAAGAGTATAAAAGCATTTGAAAATGTATTTAAAGTGTGTTTGAAAGGGGTATGAACTCACTTGAAAGCTTGAAGATAGCAAGATGGAAAACCGGGCAGAGGTTCATCTCGGGAAATGGATTTTTCTCGGAAATCTCGGGATTCCTCGGGATAAAAATCGACTTTCGGGACTTGCACAAAATGACCAGGGCTTCGGGGTAGTGAGAGCACGGAAAACGAGGTAAAACGCAAGAAAAAGGAGAGAGAATGGGCCATTTTCCCGGGAACCATCGCATGCTATTTATAGGGGGGGCATGCCTCGTACGCGGGGTGTACGCTCGTACGCAGCGCGTACGCGTACGTCATGCGTGACCGAAGCCTCGACTGCCTCGGCCTCGAATGGGACGGCTCAGGCAGTCGGGTCGGATGGGACGACGGTCGGACGGGCGGGTCGGGTGCCTCACATAGGGCGACGTGGACGGTTTGAGGCCAAGTTCCTCGGGTACGCGGGGCGTACAGGGGTACGCAGCGCGTACCTCGGATGAGGACGCTGACTCCCCTTCGGATAATACCGAAGTTTTAATAAAAATTATATATAAATTATTTATCAAACTTCGAAAATTCATATCTCCTTCATACGAACTCTGTTTTTGACGTTCTTTATATCCCCGCGAAGGTGAGACTACGATCTACAACTTTCATTTAGATTCCGTTGGCAAATTCCGGAATTATTTTTATTATTTATTTATTAAAATGACGTGATTAAGGAATTTCTTTAAAAATTCATAACTTATTCATACGATGTCCGATTTGAGCGTTCTTTTTATGCATGTCTGTAGTTTAATGATATCTACAACTTTCATTTAGACACCTAAGGTCGGAAAGTGTTTTATTGAAACTTTGCGTTTTTACGCAACTTCGTATTGCCGGTTTTTGTCGGAAAACTTAGAATGATCATAACTTCTTCGTTATAACTCGGATTTTTGTGTTATTTATATGTTTGGAAACCTTAAGACGATAACTACCACATAGTGTACTCCAAATAGAGTTTTTGAATACTTCATTTTTTGATGATATTCTAATTCTTTTCTCAAAGAGGTTACAGGACTCGATTTTTACTGACTTGAAATAACGGGTTGTTACATCATCCCCCCGTTAGAGGGAATTTCGTCCCGAAATTTTAATACAAAAGAAGAGTCTTAGGGGCTGGGGAAGAGATGTGGATACTTCTGTTGCATTTGATCTTCTCGTTCCCACGTGAACTCAGGTCCCCTCTTAGCATTCCATCGGACCTTTACTATTGGAATGCGACACTGTTTAGTTCGTTTAACTTCCCTATCCATGATCTCGACGGGTTCTTCCACAAAGTTAAGATTTTCATTTAGTTCGATCTCATCGAGTGGAATTACAAGTGTTTCGTCGGACAGACACTTCTTTAGGTTTGATACGTGGAATACTGGATGTACTTTGTTAAGCTCTATTGGAAGTCGGAGTTTGTAGGCTACTGGACCAACCCTTGAAATGATTTCGAAGGGTCCAATGTACCTAGGATTTAGCTTCCCACGCTTTCCAAAGCGTATCATTCCCTTCCAGGGTGAGACCTTTAGTAGTACCCGATCGCCAATCTGAAATTCCAAGGGTTTACGTCTTTTGTCGGCATAGCTCTTTTGCCTATCCCTCAAGGATCTCAGTCGTTCTCGTATTTTCACGATCTTTTCAGTAGTTTCTCTGATGATCTCTGGACCAATGAGGGTGCTATCAGGGACTAGACCTTTTGCTAGTTGTGTGTCGCCCACTTCCGTCCAGCACAGAGGTGATCTGCACTTACGGCCGTAAAGGGCTTCAAATGGAGCAGTATTGATACTAGTATGATAACTATTGTTATAAGAGAACTCAACCAAAGGTAAGTGAACATCCCATGCTTTACCAAAGTCGATTACACATGCTCGCAACATGTCTTCCAAGGTTTGGATCGTTCTTTCGCTCTGTCCGTCAGTTTGGGGGTGATAGGTTGTACTCATGTCCAATCTTGTTCCCATGGATTTTTGCAATGATTGCCAGAATCTAGATGTGAATCTGCTGTCTCTATCCGAGATGATAGACATTGGCACTCCATGGAGTCGTACGATCTCTCGGATGTAGATTCTCGATAGCTTTTCCATTTTATCAGTTTCCTTGATCGGTAGGAAATGAGCGGACTTGGTTAATCTATCGACGATTACCCAAATAGTATCTTGGCCACCCTGAGTTTTGGGCAGTTTCGTTATGAAGTCCATGGAAATCTGCTCCCATTTCCACTCAGGGATTTCAGGTTGTTGGAGTAGTCCTGAGGGTTTCTGGTGTTCTATTTTGATCTTGGCGCAAGTCAAACACTTGCTCACATATGTAGCGACCTCTGCTTTCATGTTTGGCCACCAGTAGAGTTGTTTGAGATCTTGATACATCTTGTCTGACCCGGGGTGTACGGAGTATGGAGTCTTGTGTGCCTCGCTCATAACTATCTCTCTAAGTCCACCAAACTTGGGTGTCTATATTCGGTTCATGAGGTAGCGTGCTCCGTCACTCTTGATTTCTAAATTCTTGTCCATTCCCCTAAGGGTCTCACCTGTCACGTTTTCGGGTTTCAGGGCCTCTATTTGAGCTTCCTTGACTTGTGTCGACAGGTGCGAATGGATTGACATGGCTAATGACTTCACTCTTCGGCCAGAGTACTCCTTACGACTAAGGGCATCTGCCACGACGTTAGCCTTTCCTGGATGATAGCGAATCTCACATTCGTAGTCGTTGAGCAATTCGACCCAACGTCGCTGTCTCATGTTCAACTCCTTCTGGTCGAAGATGTGTTGTAGGCTCTTGTGGTCTGTAAAGATAGTGCATTTGGTACCATATAGGTAGTGTCTCCAGATTATAAGAGCGAAGACCACCGCCCCAAGCTCTAAATCATGAGTAGTGTAATTGACCTCATGCGTTTTCAGTTGTCGTGAGGCATATGCAATAACCTTTCCCCTCTGCATTAGTACACAGCCTAGCCCTTGCTTCGAAGCGTCGCAATACACCACAAAATCTTCGGTCCCTTCTGGGAGAGAAAGGATGGGCGCACTGCAAAGGGCCTGTTTCAAAGTCTGAAATGCAGCATCTTGCTTTTCTCCCCAATTGTAGGTTACACCTTTTTGGGTTAAGGCGGTAAGAGGCTTTGTGATGCGGGAGAAATTCTGGATGAACCTTCGGTAATAACCAGCAAGACCTAGAAATTGGCGAATTTCTGTTGGTGTAGTTGGCACAGTCCAGTTTTTGATAGCCTTGATTTTTGATGGATCCACGTGGATTCCTTCCTTGCTAACCACGTGACCGAGGAAGTCCACCTTTCTAATCCAAAATTCACATTTTGAGAATTTTTCATACAGTCTCTCAGTCCGTAACGTCTTTAAAACTTGCCTCAGATGTTGACCATGCTCTTCTTTATTCTTTGAATAAATGAGTATGTCGTCTATGAATACTATCACGAATTTATCCAAGAATGGACGACATACCCGATTCATTAGATCCATGAATACGGCCGGGGCATTGGTTAGTCCGAACAGCATCACTACGAACTCGTAATGTCCGTATCGTGTTCGGAAGGCCGTCTTGGGAATATCACTCTCCAGGACTCGTAGCTGGTGATATCCCGACCTCAGATCGATCTTGGAGAAGTAGTTGGCTCCTTGGAGTTGGTCGAATAAGTCATCGATTCGGGGTAGGGGGTATCGGTTCTTGATGGTAAGTTTGTTGAGTTCTCGGTAGTCGATGCACATTCTGAATGATCCATCCTTCTTTTTCACGAACAGTATGCGAGAAGCTCGGCCTGATGAATCCTTTTCCAAGTAGTTCATTCAGTTGGCTGGATAGCTCTTGCATCTCTGCCGGGGCTAATCGATAGGGTGCTTTGGCTACTGGGGTAGCTCCAGGAACTAGATCGATTCGGAACTCAACTTGTCTCGCGGGTGGTATTCCCGGAAGGTCCTCGGGAAAAACGTCGGGAAAATCGCGTACGTCAGGCACACTCTTGATGTCTTGGACTTCGCGTTTCATATCTACAACATGTGCCAAGAATGCGTGACACTCCTTGCGTAGGCATTTCCGAGCTTGGATACTTGAGATGATACGAAGAGTGGTACTTGGTTTGTCGCCCAAGACAATGAAAGTTTCACCGGTTGGCAGATTAAGGCGAACGGCCTTATCGTAACATAGAATGTCCGCATGATGAGAACTCAGCCAATCCATGCCAATGATGACATCGAAACTCTTAATCGCGACTGGCATGAGGTTGATTGAAAAGGGATTATCGTTTAAAGTTAGGGTGCAGTTTAAGTATATCTCCTTAGTGCCTTCGGTTTTCCCGTTGGCCATTTCTACTATGAATGGTTCACTTAATGATTGTGGTATTGATTTTAGCAGGCCTTTAAAGTAGTGACTCACAAAACTCCTTTCCGCTCCACTATCAAAAAAAAATGCATGCATACGAGTTATCGAGAAGAAACGTACCCGTAACAACAGTAGGGTCCGCAATGGCTTCATCTTGTCCCATTGCGAAAACTCGGCCCCTTCCGCTGGTATTCCGGTTGTTTGCCTTTGGGTAGTCCCTGCGGTAGTGCCCCGTGTCTTCGCACTCAAAGCAGGCGCGACTTACCCCGGTATTAGTAGTGGGGACGGATGGTTGGGTTGGCCCTTTGCAATAGCGGGCTGTATGTCCCTTCTTATTACACTTGGTGCATTGAAGATCAGGGCAAGGACCGTGGTGGTGGAAGCTGCATTGGTTGCATTTAGGAAGTTTCCCATTATATGAGCTTGTGGGGGCAGGGTTCACAGGTACAGTCATAGCGTGGGTCGCTATTACTTGTTGTTTCTTGGGGTTTTCCTAGAGAGTTTGTCCCCTCCTTTTGTTCCAAGGCCTACTCTGGCCCTGAGCCTTCCTAGGTGGATTTGCGGTTGTTGAAATGATACTGGGTTTTACTCCGTGGTCGATGAGTCGCTGAGCCAGGCGTTTAGCGCTGTTGTAGGTAACAGGGCCGGAAGCTAGGACATGCCCTTGAATCTGGGGTGACAACCCCCAAATGTACCTTTCAACCTTCTTTGATTCTGGGTTGACCATGGTAGGGCACAGTGCAGCGAGGTCGTTGAACCTAGCTGTGTAGGTGACTAGGTCAGACCCAGTCATTTTCAGATTCCAGAGCTCCTGCTCAAGCTTTTGCACTTCGCCCCTTGGACAGTATTCTTCCAGTAGTAGAACCTTTAGATCGTCCCAACTCATGGCGTTGGCGACAGTGAGCGTCACTGAATTCACATGGCTTTTCCACCAAGTGAGGTCTCGATTTACGAAAGTGCAAGCAGCGAACTTGACTTTGCTTGCTTCTAGGCATGAGCAGATCTCGAAGACCGTTTCGGTCTTCTCGAACCATTGCATTAGTGCAATGACTCCCCCAGTTCCATTAAAAGTTTTTGGCTTAGCGTTAGAGAACTCCTTGTAAGTACATTCTCTTGCTTGGCCATGACCAGTGCCATGATTTGGATGATTCGTGCTGCTTCCCGCCCCTCCATTTCCGTGGAAGTTTATTTGCGAGAGGGCTACAGTTACTGCTGCTGTGATAGCAGCCTGAACCATGGCTGGATCATAAGCTGGTGGTGGAGGTGGTGGTAGTACCGTGCCCGGCCTGGGCCTTAGGTTTGGACGAGGAGGCATCGTGCTGCCAAAAGAAAAAATATGGAAAAATTTATAAGTTTTGGCAGTTCAGAGTTGAATGATATTGAGTTAACTTCTAATAGTTCTAAGAAGTTGGGTTTGACTGACACAATGTTTTGAGCTTGAAAGTAAAGTTTGAATAGATGTACCAATGAATCGAACGATTTGCGCATGATTAACAACAACAAGAAAAGGGGTATACCCTTATATATATATATATTAAACATATAGTTGTGTTACAGCGGGGTCTAGACAAAATTTCTTGGCCTTTCTAAAGGCCTCTGATTACAGAACAATTTAAAGAAAATAATACTTTTATCCGAAGTCCTAATTTATAACAAAATTTGAGAGTTGGGCAAGTACTACTTGCGGTGCGCTTTGCATTTGGAGCTCGACTCCGTGTCGGACTGCTTCGACTCCATGAGGCGTCTATCAAACGCAGCTTGTTGTTCTCTTAATTCTGCGAAGGCCGCATTTGCTTGTGCTTGAAACGTTTCGGCGCGAATGTGGATGTCGTTCTGCAACAACTCTAGGCGGTTGATATCGGCCGTGTGGATTTGTACTTCCACATTGACCTCTCGGATTCGGTTGGCTTGCACTCCGGATTGATAGCACTGGTTGGCGAGTTTGCCAACCATGACCGGAAGTGCACGGTCGGCTGATCCCCCGCCTCTCACATCATAGAAGTCTCGGCACATGCCGTAAGGAGGGCGTAAGCTTTGTTGTTGGCTCCAATGATGGAGGTGACTTCCCCACACTGGAGTGGGTCCTTGGAAATTCCTCACGTGGACGGGAGATTGTGGGATTGGTGGATTTATAATTTCTGGCTCCGAATCCGTGCCAGAGTCATCCCTTCCCTCCAACTTTATAGGCTCTTCGTCTTCTTCAGGATCTTCTTCGATCCACCCTCCATTACCTTGGTTGGGGTAGTAGGGGTCATTGGGGTGATGGAATCCCGCCATTTAGATTGTACGAGAATAGAGTTAAAAGTTTACTATAAGCTAGAGCACATGAAACTTACCCTTAAGTTTAATGGTTGACGGCACTCGAATACTCCCTCATTATTCTTTAGCGATATGCTTTTGGTAAGTTTTAAATTTGTTGTCCATTGCAGACACTCCTTGGCATACGTTAGTCGGCTCTTGGACAAATATAGTTGATCAGACTATATTCTTCCCAGTTCCGATTACATGTCCCAAGGCGTACCTGTACTGCACAACTTATTTATAATACTTCTAAAGTTATTTACTATGAAAATGTTATTAGTATAAATGAGTGCATGCTTACCTTAAAACTAATTAGGTTTACTTTCAAAAGTATGAATTTTTCTCAGAGTGTTTTTGCCCAGTTGAGTTTATAGTTGTATATCAAAAAGGAATGGTTTTGATATACTTAATTCCCTATAAACAAAGCTCTGATACCAATCTGTCACACCCCCAAACCAGAACAGCGGAAACGTTCGGGGGCGGAGGACGTCATATTCAGTATCATAACAGTTCATAGAAAGGAAAGTACACACCACCATATATATTAAAGTATCCAAGATGTTTACATAATTGTATTCGTTACATGTTCAAAAGATAAATACATAAACATCATTCAAAAGAAGTAATTAACGCCCGCGCGTTAATACCAAAAGTTGATTCCCAAACCTGCTTAGCGGTTCCCTGAGAATACAAGTTATTTCAAAGAAAAAGTGTCAACAATTAAGTTGGTGAGTTCATAAGTAGTTTAGAAAAATTGGATGCCATTCCAAAATGGGTGTATATTTTCCAGAAAACGCAGCATTTCAAATGTAAAGAGTTGTGATTTGTTTTGTTGAAAGTGAATGTATTAAATCCAGAAAATCCCATATTTTCCCTAATGGTTGAGATACGAGTTGTTGTGTTTCGCAAGAAAAACCCTTATTTTCTTATAAAAGTATGAAATGCATATGAATGTTCGTGTTATAAGTTGTAAATAATTGCACCAGGAAAATCCCTTATTTTCCTAACATAAATGACAGTCTCTAAAACCAAAACTTTGCAAGAAACCGACGTTCAAAAGTTGTGTCATAGTTTTATATAATAAAGCTATACGAAGATCACATTTGTTAGATGAAGAATAGCTTTAATAGCTACTCGTTCATAAAAGCATAATACCATAATAATTGTATATCCGATGAGTTTTATAACCATACTAAACATAATATACCTGTAACGACGTTCTTCAGGCGTCGCAGCGTTATGACAACTATCACCCCAAAAGATGGACTGTAGCTAACAGTCAGGGCGCGGGATCATGACTTCCCGTATAGATCTATACACATTTGACACGTTCTCCGAACGGGGGACTCTGGTTATAGACAGGACTTGCAGCATTACTTTTTAATAAAGAAAAGTAACGTTTGAAGATATACACGTCTCATGGATTCTCAATTAAGCCCGTATTAAAGTGATAGTTTTCTATGCAAAGTTTATCCTTTTTCACAATGTTTGACAAATCAAAATCATAAGTTTTTAGAATGTATAAAACGACTTAGCAATGAAAGGTACTTTGAAATCGTTATATACTTTGTATAAGTCTAATGCACACAAAGTATGACAAGAGTTTTCCATAATAGTAATGAGTTCCAAGTGATTTATTCGGTAAAACAAGCTAAGTGAAACTTTATAAAATACACGATAATAACCGTATGTTTACTTGTATTCCCCCCCTAAAAGAGTATAAAAGCATTTGAAAATGTATTTAAAGTGTGTTTGAAAGGGGTATGAACTCACTTGAAAGCTTGAAGATAGCAAGATGGAAAACCGGGCAGAGTTACGTCTCGGGAAATGGATTTTTCTCGGAAATCTCGGGATTCCTTGGGAGAAAAATCGACTTTCGGGACTTGCACAAAATGACCAGGGCTTCGGGGTAGTGCGAGCATGGAAAACGAGGTAAAACACAAGAAAAAGAAGAGAGAATGGGCCATTTTCCCGGGAACCCTCGCATGCTATTTATAGGGGGACTGAGAGGCCTTGTACGCGGGGCGTATGCTCGTACGCAACGCGTACGCGTACGTCATGCGTGACCGAAGCCTCGACTGCCTCGGCCTCGGATGGGACGGCTCAGGCAGTCGGGTCGGATGGGACGGTGGGTCGGACGGGCGGGTCGGGTGCCTCGCATAGGGCGACGTGGACGGTTTGAGGCCAGGTTCCTCGGGTACGCGGGGAGTACAGGGGTACGCAGCGCGTACCTCGGATGAGGACGCTGACTCCCCTTCGGATAATACCGAAGTTTTAATAAAAATTATATATAAATTATTTATCAAACTTCGAAAATTCATATCTCCTTCATACAAACTCCGTTTTTGACGTTCTTTATATCCCCGCGAAGGTGAGACTACGATCTACAACTTTCATTTAGATTCCATTGGCAAATTCCGGAATTATTTTTATTATTTATTTATTAAAATGACGTGATTAAGGAATTTCTTTAAAAATTCATAACTTATTCATACGTTGTCCGATTTGAGCGTTCTTTTTATGCATGTCTGTAGTTTAATGATATCTACGACTTTCATTTAGACACCTAAGGTCGGTAAGTGTTTTATTGAAACTTTGCGTTTTTACGCAACTTCGTATTGCCGGTTTTTGTTGGAAAACTTAGAATGATCATAACTTCTTCGTTATAACTCGGATTTTTGTATTATTTATATGTTTGGAAACCTTAAGACGATAACTACCACATAGTGTACTCCAAATAGAGTTTTTGAATACTTCATTTTTCGATGATATTCTAATTCTTTTCTCAAAGAGGTTACAGGACTCGATTTTTACTGACTTGAAATAACGGGTTGTTACAATATTGCACCAAAATATCTAAGGTTTCATGTATGAAGTTTCAAATATTAAACATTGAAATTAAGAATGAATTCATACAAAATATATCATTATACATAAATATCATCAAAAGTTTTAAAATAAGTCGATTAGTAAATATGATATTTAATTTATTACATATTTTTCATGGCGTACGTTTGACTTTATGTTGGTGCGCCGATAATCATCTTGCTTAATTTGTACCTAAAAAACTAAGGTGAATATGAATATAAAATAGATATTACTAAACATTAATATAAATAATTAAAAATGGTATGTGGATCTCCTGTCACCGGTTAAAAACAACATACATATCTAATGGTATCGATTCCTATGTAAAATTGAAATAGTCATTCTATGTACACATTCTTTTGTAATCACATGTACTCTAGACAACAAAGATAAAAAAAATGATAAACAAATATGGTTACCAAACATAAAAATGGTATCTTTATGTAGGAAAATTATTTTAGTTAACTAACAAATTAAATAATAAAATATTAATATTTTTATTAATAAATCAATTAAGTAACACATATTGAAATTATTACAATCATTATTAAAAACATTTGAAATATTAGATTTTAAATGAATTTTGGTTGAAGTATTTTCATCTCTATTATAATATATATATATATATATATATATATATATATATATATATATATATATATATATATATATATATATATATATAGAGAGAGAGAGAGAGAGAGAGAGAGAGAGGAGAGAGAGAGAGAGATGGAAAGTATAACATATGTATGAGTTTTAATTAATTATCTTTTAAACAGTATAAAAAAAAACATATTTAAAATATTTAATTAAATATTTTCCACATCACCCTATATAACAAAATTTAAATAGTGGATATATATTATCTCTTTGTAAAGTCATATATATATATATATATATATATATATATATATATACTACATTGACCCGCCAAAATTCAAACATCTTATTCACGTCTGATATTGCAACAATCGTATCGTATAGTATGTTCAGTTTTTGATTTATTGTTTTGTTTTTCGATTTTGCTTTATGCTCTCGATTGTTATTTACTAATCTCTATCTTATTTGACATCTATCATGAAGACACTTAACAAATGTAACAATAAGAAAGAACATGAAATTGATGAAAAACTACAAGGTTGTCTCCTCGAAAAACAAAGAAAACGTGAAAGAGCACTTGAAAACTGGAAATGGACGAGGTGATTGATGTTGTAAGTTCCGAGAATGAAGGGTTGGCACCTTCCTGCCGTGGACACATCAGATACATCAGACTCGGAACTTACAAAAAGAAACAAATACCCGGAGTGACTATTCAGACCCGAAACCGGTTTTTTAGAGTCGGTGACGATTTACCTTATGTTGGGTTAGTTATTATTTCATGCAATATATATATATATATATATATATATATATATATATATATATATATATATATATATATATATATATATATTTCAAAAAACTAAATATGTTTTTTAATTTTATTTATGAATTCTAATGAAGTTATTTAATATTTTGGTTTATTTTTAGTACTTTATTCAAAGTACTTATTAAACACTACATTTAATTTTTTGTAACATTATAGGTGTCTATTTATTACATTTGAAATTGTTACTTGCAGAGAAAAGTTGCAGTTATCTGTAGGTGTGACCCAACCACAACCGGTTGAAGATGAAGTAGGTGTGACCCAACCACATCCGATTGAAGATGATATACGTGTGAGCCAGCCACATCCATTAGTAGATAGTGATCAGGATTTGGATAATCTGTTTAAAGATTATTTATATTAGTATGTTTAATTGTAACTAGATGGGGAGCCCCCGCGATGTGGGGGTCAGACTAAATGTTTTTGTTTGTTGTTTTCTCTTTGTTGAAGGGATGGAACAGATGCGAATGTCCTTTGTTATACGTCTTTTTGTTTTTAATGGAATGACTTGGTTATGTTGTTATAGTGTTGACAACAAAAGATGAATACATGAATGATTGGTCTTTCTTATCTATTTTTATGTTGAAGACAATTAGTAATGTGACAAAATTTTGACTTTATGTCCAAAACCAAACCGTACGGTTCCGTGCCCGACTACAGAATAGACAATTTCCAGGAGAACAAAACTTCATAAACGTGCTTCACATGTGGTTTGCTTTGTGCGGGCATTATGGTTTATATATGGAATGAGAGAATAGACATAAACGATAGATTATATTTCTTAGAGGTGAATACAAGTCTGAAGCCATCGGACTGTTCATAAGGATAGCATGAAAAGAGGAAACTATTTATTTACATAGATCATGGATAAGAAGATGACAAAAGAGTTCGTGATTTTGTTGTTGTTGATCAGTCTATGTATGGCTGATCGTCTTCTGGAAGTGTTTTGAGTAGTTTCTTGAGCTCCTGGATGGTCGTTTCAGTATTCTTCTTTAGACTGTAAATCACCATGATTCTTTTTAATGCCACGTATGTAATGTTGTTGATGACGTCCTTCATTTGTAGGTAGTTGGTGTACTTTGGCCGGCGGCTCATGTTCTCCAACAGGTCGTTCTTCATCTCCTGGTTGAAGTAGAAATCGCTTTGGAGGTTTGTTAGAGCGGTCAACTCCTCCTCCGCCTGGCCAATCAGCATATGAATGATGTTTTCCATTTCAGCCGGTTTCATTTTGTGGGAAGTGGTTTTTGGCTTTTCGTTTTCCGATTGGTAGTGTGATTGGATGTGGTGTGGAGGTGTAATGGAGTTTATTGATTTATAGGTGCTGTCGAATACTGTTGACGATTTCTGTTGTCGTAATTAAATGGGGTATTATATGGGATGCAAAAGGGAGAACGTTTTTTGTGTACGTAAGCGGCTGCAATCGATTGCTATGTGCATTTATTGTAGGTGGTGTAAGCCTATTTAGGAATGACGTGGTTGTTTTGATCTAGAAATGGTGATGTTTATCCCTTACATATTCTAATTTTTTTGTGAAGCTTTATATTTTTATGTCATTGTTATGAAAAAGATGTTATAAATTTTCCTGGTCAGTCCGTTTATGATGTTTGTTATTATTTTGAAAATAAGATAATTCACAATTTAATTATTGGAAAAAACTATCTAATTATTTTTTATCTGATATTTATACAAAGTTGTTGTAATCGGCGGTTTCTTTGAAAGTGAAGCATGTAATTTAACTTTTAAACATTCGACCCATTATAAATCGTTAGATGTGATATTGTCTTTTAAAAGGCCACTTAGTATACAACTATAATTCACAATCTTATTAGGGGAAACTATCTAATATTTTTTTTATGTAATTTCATATTTGGAAAAGTAGTGTTATAATACAAAATTGTGATAATCAACGGTTTCTTTGGAAGTGAAGCATGTAATTTAACTGTTAGACGTTGGACATATCCGGTGATGACCTTATATTTGTTTTATATACAACATGGAATTCCAGTTTTGCTGTTGCAATAGATCTTTAGATGTGGTATTATGCTTAGTATCCAACTATAATTCACAATCTTAATAGGAAAAAGTATCTAATAAATTTTTATCTGATTTTTGTTAAATCTGATTATATATTTGGAAAACCTGTGCCATAACACAAAGTTGTACTAATCAACGGTTTATTTGGAAGTGAAGTATGTAGTTGAACTTTTGGACATTGGGGCTACTGGGTGATGGTATGATTTTTGTTTTGATTGAAGATAGGATATTTGTTTTTGCGATTCAATTTTTTGTTTGTGAACACTGTCGTGGTCATTCATGACTGTCTTAAATGATGTAATTGGTGTATGTAGGAAATAAACGAAAGGTATATGTATTTTTGTTTAATAGAAAAGCATACTATATGTGGTGAACCATCTATATTAAAGACATATATGGCAACCTACTATTTGATTACAATAATAAATAACTCCAAAATCAAATATGTTAACATACACTAACATATGGTTAAGACACCACAAGTATATTAGCTGTTGACAGTTTTAAACGTAGCAAAAGTGGAACATGTTACAAAACAACGGGGTGTCATTTTATGGGTGCATGTTTATTTTTTTCGGGTGCGTTTGACATCCCCTGAAGGCGCCGACTCATCTGTAAGGTGTTAACCAACGATATCATAAATGGAAATTTAATGAAAGTGATATGTGTATTTATGTATGTGTATGTACCTTTTGCAGTAAAAGTGAGGCTCCGTGCAGTATGTCATCTGGTTGTGTCTGACATGGGGGGGGGGGGGGGGGGGGGCGTGTTCCACTGCGGACCTTGTTATTGGAGGTTGTGATGGAGTTGCTGGAACTGCTGATTGTTGACTTGTTTGTGGTATCTCTATGTCGATTATGATGAACTATACATTATCGCCAGTTGATGTTTTTAGCATTTAAATGGACATTTTTCTTTGTTTCCCCTTGTGCTGACTGATCACCACTGGTAAGCTCTTTCTGTCAACAGCTATATTGTCGTGTACTATATGCTCAGAGTTTGAATTTAGGAGTTAAATGATGTTTCAGATATGATTGCTGATATCGTGGCAGTTGGATCGTTTATCGTGACGTGGAACTTGTGCCTACAAGATGTTTTTATTTGTTATTATGTTTTGTAATACAATAGTATGTTGTAGGGTTACAGGTTGGTATGTACGTTAGTATGGGTTTTTCGATCTTCGAGTGTGCACTGCAGTACCATTGCGTCCCCCTTCTGAAGATTGGATCTCTAGAGGTTGGACATATCATTTGACACCATTTATCCTGGAACACAATGTCTACAATGGATGCTTTCACTAAAACCGTTTTTTCTTGTATGTAACCAACATTGCTAGTGTTTATAACAGACGTGAAGTTATGTTTGGGCTGAGGGTTGTGTAGGTTTACCAGGAGTTCCAATCGTGTTTTTTCTCTGATTTCCTTCAACTTGGCTGGTATCCCTGATGGTGTTGTTGATGGTCGATGTGGACCATTGTACCTGCAATGTTGTTGAAGTAGATGTGATTCTTGTTTTTGGGTTAAATGTATTTATATATTTTGGTTGGTTCTAAGTGTTTACAGATTCATCAATTCTGTGGTTTCTGGGATTTGCGGATTTACATACATATGCGTAGCATGTGATGATCCGTGACGTAATGTTCCTACAATAACAATTTGAATTGTAATAAGTAACATGTATCATATTGTGGTTATGATATATTAAAAAAAAGTGTGACTGACCTGCAGAAACTGAAGGTTTTAGATTTGTAACTGCTACTACTATCATGGCAGGGGGTGGCGTGATTAGAATCCGATTTAATTTCATAGGATTTGTAAAGCACTCTTTCCATAGATTTATTGGGACCTCATTGCCTCTAAAAGTTTTATAGATCATTTTGTCAGCAGTGATGAGATGATTTTGTTAGGGTTATATATTACCTGTTATTAGATGTACCTATCATCGGTTAGAATAAGAACATACGGTTGGCCATCATGTTTTGTGTAGTCTCTGATCTTTGACAGCATACCAATGAAATCTAAAAAGGGTGACGGATAAATGGTTACTTTATATGAGTGAAAGCGGTTCAGTATATTATGATAGTACATGGATAGTATGGTAGATGTTCCCCAAGTTTTGCTAGCTGCGATTTAGAAGCAAAACAAAACCAAGTAGTCGGGATGGTTATTGTATTTGCAAGTGGTTTTATAACAGAGCTGAGGCCAACGTCTATGTAAAAATCGTTCTCCAATACTTTTTGATATTTATCTAATTCAGGACAACTGTATTCCGATATGGTGTAACATTCTGATACATTAACTACCGATTCTATGTATGACTGGTTCGTACGCTGTCCTAGGATCTGTATTGCATCTCCCTGTGGAACAGGAATAATATGGTTGAAATTTTGATTAATCATTATGTGTTACACTTAAAAAGATATTGGATTGCCGTTGTTTTTTACTCGCTTACAAATCTATCAACCCCAAGAAACCAGGTTTCGTATCGACGGACATCATGCCTCCATTTCTGAACAATTCTCAATTCTATTGCACTTCCTATTACATCACGCTTCAATTCATATATGCTGGTAATTCTTCGCTGTTCGTTTCTGACAGTAGGTCAAATGTGTTAGTAACTTTCCATTTTAAATGGATATAATGAGCCTATGTAAAAGATGATAATCTGTTCCGTAATTTACTACATATCTGTAATACACATGAATATTGGTTGGTGTCTATTACTGAATGACTATAGTAAAATGAGGATATGAATGGGATGACAGTATGCGGTGATGATGTGAGACACCTCAATTGCAGTGATTTTTTGTAATAAGTCTCTATATACAACATTTTTTGTTTCGTTGTATCGCATAGCATCATTTCTTTCTATAAGGATCTTCAATGAATCTGGGGAAGTTGCTCTAGAAAGTGCTATGTACAATTACCCATGTGAGAAAACAGGTTGAGACAGGTAAACACCAATTTTTTTCAGAGACTGGCGTTGACTTTTGTTGATTGTCATTGCATAGCATAATTTATTAGGGAATTGCTTTCGTGTAAAGGAGATGGGCAAATCTAATTCCTTATGGATGAACTTTATGCGAGGTATATATACTCGTTGTCCGATAGATTCCCCTGTGATTATAGTCGCCTCAATCACTGCTGGCAGAAGTTGTGTGACAATTAGTTTGGTTCCATTACATAAGCCATCTCGTTGTCTGATGTTTCACATTATCATTATGGGTGTCTTCAGCTTTAATTCCAATGTGTGTGGTGGTATTCCTGGGAAGGTCAACTGATTTAGGTATTCTGTGGGGAACGATCCCTCTAAATCTGATGTGTGCTTTCCGTTCGGTTCCATTGCATTCGTACTGTTATATGTCCTGCTATCTGTGTTAAACGATTTGAGGATCATGCTGTTGATATTATCAACGGCTTCATTGGTTGGACATACAATCGCCCGTGTTGATAGATCGATTACTGTCGGAGCATTAACTAATTTTGTGCCATATACGAAATGTATCAGTTGTTGTAGTGAGTCATGCGTTGGAGGTATCAGCAATGAATGAGGGATCTGAATAAAAGACATGTCGCGTGGATCATCTGGATCAGGCTGTCCGACTATGCCCTCACCAATTTGAAGTAGCCATTCGGTAAAGAGAGCTGTTGACATTGTCTGCGGATTGCTATTCTCATTGGAATTGAGCCTCATGTTTTGAGTCAACATTTGAAGGTCGAAAAACTTCCATAGATATGAGTTTGGTAGTGTAAGATCTATGATTTGGGATCATGTTCCTTTTGTCAAAACGGGTAGTATTTGTCGAAAGTCACCACCAAGAAGGACTGAAATACCACCGAATGGCTTTTCGTCATAGTCAAGTACATCTCGTAAAGACGTATCAAGATACTCAAAGCATCTCCTATCACTCATAGGGGCTTCATCCCATATGATGAGTGATGTATGTTTCATAAAATCCGCTAGTGATGTCCTTTTTTTATATCGCATGATCTGTTGTTGGCGAGATCAATCGGTATCTTAAATCTCGAATGTGCCGTGGTTCCAGAAGGAAAAAGCAATGATGCTATTCCGGAAGCGGCGACTGCAAGAACAACCTTTCCGAGTGATCGAAAAAACGAAAGAATAGTTGTCCAAAGGAATGTATTTCCGGTATCCCCATGACCATAAACTAACATAAGAATCTGTTTGTTAGCTTCTATACAGAAAACAACATTTCCATAGATTGCCATCTGCTGAGTATTTAGTTGTGGAAGCAATTGTGCATGATGATCAGCCAAAACCCTTTTGTCATAAGTCATCTCTTCCCGGAGTAGTCAATTTTGGAGAATTGTATGCATAACAGGTGATGGCATGGGCAAATTGAAATGAGCAAGTGATCTTGATGGAATAGAAGAACAGAGCATGTCTTCTAGATCATGAAGTAATTGCTGACGAACTACATCATCTGTTGCAGAGAAAGCCTTATCAGGTAATGTTGATTTTAACCTATAAATGTAGTCGTCTGACATTTTTTCATAAGCCTTTTGCCACAAAAGGTTTGGATCTGTAACTTCACAAAATAATAACAAACTACAAAAAAGAAGACGGAGCTGGAATGGTGTTGCCCATGTAGAAGTATCATTGAACGCAACAAGCCACTCAATGTCATCCCCTATGATTCCAAGCGCATTACATGCAGATTTGTACGTAGGGTGAACATAACCAAATACAGTACGTAGGTCTTCAAAAGAGGTGCAACCCTTTTGGTGACACAGCAACAACCGCAAGTAGAACAATTCACCAGATGATGGATGCACAAATACAAGATGACCAACCATGTTAGATGAAACAACTGCTCTCCTATCCCACGATTTGGAAGTGCCATCCCATTTCTAGTATTTTGGATACTCAATATATGTGTGCTCATGACCTGTCGGGTCTTTTGCGTTGCTTTCAAACCATGCTAATAGGGTTGTCCTAGTAGCAGCTGGATTACGGAGAACTTGTATTATTGTTGTGTCTTCCTTGAAGAGAATTGACTGACTATTTTCTTCATGAACTAAGAGTACTTGGACCATTGGATTTCGGTGATGTATAGGGAAATCAAATATTCGCCATGCTGCTTCATGTGGACAAATATATCTACCATCCAAATGCATTTTTATCTCATCGATGCGCTGCTTTTCTTGACATATGACATCCAGTTGTTCGTTTACAGTGTTGCTTGGTCCAACATCATTGACACCTACATCCTTTTGAATGATATATCTGACACGATCTGTTCCTTTTGAGATATACTTAAAAAAATATTTGATCATCATGTTCCACCTACAATATTCTACATTTATATGAGCTTCGAATCTCGATCAAAGTTTCTTGTTATATGGTACAACATATCCATTGTGGATAATAATTCCACATGATGTTGTGTGTTGGGCATCTGCTCCGCATTTGTAGTGAACATAACCCTCTGTATCAAAGACTGTTGTGGCCAAGAATGGCTTTGGGAAATGTTTGCTGCACTTTCCATCCTTCATACATGGAGCTCTTTCATTGAGCAATCCACATGGATCATGGATCATGCACGTTGTTATAGTTGCATATAGTTGAGGCTCTAGTAATGGATCCAACAGTTCTGCTGTAATATACGCATAAACTTCCTCCGGAGTTTTTATCTTGTATTCAACATTTACCCAAATTAATGTGTGACAATGAGGAAGCCCTCTTTTTTGAATTTCAATTATGTACAAATTTACACAGATATAGAAATCTGTTATATAGGAAAAGGGAAACGAATAGAAACGAAAATTAACAAATAGTTATAAACTATTGTGAAACAATACTGAATACACTATAGAAGTGAAGTAAGAATTGATAAATACAAAGAATAGTTATACGTACATGTATCGATCTCTACAAAAGGTTTATGTTGCTTTAGAAAGGTTATGAAGGATTATACTTTCAGCTTGAACACTCTAGCAATGATATCTACTTTGCTTTGCGGGTCTCTCTGATCATGCATGTCCATATACCGTGTAATCTCCGGCCATTTGACATTGCATGTAAATGTAATGAACTACTGTGGATTTCTGTATACCCTACAGATCGCTAAAGCATCTTGATAGTGGCTATACATATAACGTGGACCACCAGTAAAAGATGCTGGTAGGAATACCCGTTTCCCAACTGATCGGGACTCCCTATCACCTTTTGACAATGCATCATAAAGGCCTCCAACATATTCGGAGCGAAGGATGTCCTGATGTGTTGCATAAAACTGGAGACGACTATCCTCGATACATGTAAACGCATCGACTAAACACTGCTGAAACAATCGGGAAGAATTAAGAATAGCAGACCATATGTGCTGACGCCCGTGAAGGTGGTATGCATAATACATATTTACCGTGAGGTTTTTAGCCCCAACATTAGTTCTGTTTCCTAACTTCATGGTCGGACACCATCCGAGCTCACCGTATGGAAACAAAAGCGGGTAATGCAGAGGCATATAAGTAGGGTGTAGCTTACTAATACGCTGAGGACGACCTGTATTGGAATGAATGACAATGTCGTAACGATCACCAACAGCCGCATCACTTGTAACAATACAACCTAAAGATCCAGGTGTAGGTAAATCATACCTACGATCAGCAATGTCATTAAATAGACGAACTGAATATGATGGGATATTCATCTCATCCGCAAACTGTTTTGCAGTCTTAAACGTTCGTACATATTCATTATTCTCACTGAGAAAGGACACCAGAAACCTAACAATGCCCTCATCCAGAAGATTTGTCTGAGGATTTTTAAATGATTTCAACCTGTTCTGAACTTTATTAGCTATATCAAATAGATATAACTGGAGAAATCTAGTCCCCTTTACAACATCAGGGCAGAGGGAACCGATCCTATGACTAATCTATCCAGAAACCTTAAAAACATAAGGACCACGACCATCGTTTACTTCATCATCTACAATAGCTCCAAAAGAAGTCATAGAGAACATACTATTATAAGCCCTAATGTACCTCAGGAAGCTGTCATTACGGAAAAGCGACATGTATTAAGGTGGAAACGTAAAGGGATAGGGCATGATACCTCAGATGATGACGTGTAGATAATTTCATGCTCCTTTCAGAAAACCAAAAAAAGGCACCACAATACTCGCAGACACAACGACTATCCCCCAGGTCAACATACTCAGGAAGAACAGGCGGAAGCCTCATCCGCCCTGGCCGTCGACCACGACGAGAAGCATGAGCAACCTGAACATAAGGAACAACCGACATTGAGGCGCCATCACCAGCAACAGCTGAGGGAGAAAAAGAAACACGTTAAGAACTTAAAATCATGTCTTAAATATAGAACATAAAGTCCTTGCAAGTTTGAAGGTAAGAGTATTATGGTGATATCTATTTTTTATAAATAACTTTAAAATATAAAAAATGATTATAAAATAATAAGAAAATAGATTTATGCAAATCTGATATTTTAAAAGATAAATAATGGAAAATATGATATTTACTTTCATAAATTTAAATAAATTTAAATAAGTTGCTATTTCTTAAGTTTAACTAAAAGTAAGTTTCTTTTTTCTTGTGATCATTCATATATATTTTTATTACATAGATAAATAGTTTAATTACAACATGTTAGTTTCAATTTTTCCAAAGTACAATGCTCTTACAAGAAAAATTAAAGTATAATACTATAATTTAAGCTTTAATTTAGATTTACAATATGTATTTATTAAATTATAAATTTGGAAAATAAAAAATTTTAAAACGGATATGACAAAAGAAAATTTATGAATTTTAAATTTTTTACATTATCCTGATTTGAAATTTAAAAAACATATCCTAAACTTTCTACATTATCTATCCTAACTAAATAAATATTGGATATATTTCATTGACTTTTTCTTCTCCTTCCATATATATATATATATATATATATATATATATATATATATATATATATATATTACATTATCCTATTTTTAAATCTCTTATCACATTATCATTGGTCTGCTGTTCCTAGGGGTGAGGGCGTTACGGTTCGGTGCGATTATTAGCCAAAACCTCACCACTAACCGCAAATATGGTTAATTCATTTTTGAAATCGCTTGGTGCAGTTATTTTTGCTGTGCGGTTAGGTGGTTATTTTTGTGGTGAAATTTTTGTGTTGCGGTTATTAACTGCATTGATTTGGCACAGTTATTTTGTGTGATTTTTAACCACAGTTTCGAGCTCAAACGATTTTAAGAGTTTAAAAATATTAATTGTAATGATAAAAAAACATAAGGTATAAAACAATAAACTTAAATCGTAAACAATTAATATCTTAAAAACGTCAAATCAATAGTAATTAACAATAAATATCTTAAAATTATCTAAGTTCACCATGTTTATGTTTCATTGATTTTACTTCTGCAAACATTTTGATCCTACATAACATACCATATGACCATATGTTTTCGTAATTATATGCGACCAATTAGTTGAACAATGTAGCCACTTTGTGTATGTATGCTTTTAATTTTTATCAACAAATATCATATAGAATAAGCAATTTTCTAAAATCTTTAATAATGTAATCCACATAAACATTCATAAACAGTAGAATATTACCAAATTAATCGATTTATAATGATGTACCTCATTATAACAGAGCATTATACTACTTGCTAGCTTCCAAATCTCCTGTCATCAACAAAATAACAAAAATATATAAATATAAAGTATGTTACTATAAACAATGAAAAATATTGGAGCACAAAATTAGATTGATATCTTCTTAAAATTTATCTAAAACTTTATTTCAGTTCAATCAAAGGCAAAGGCAGACACTGTTAGCAAAATTTCATAATTTTGAAATTACCTTTCCATCCATGCCTTCTATGCCAGCAGCAGCCCCTTCAAGGGTAGAATATCGTATAAAACCAATCCCCTTTGACCAACCTGAAGTACAATCTTTGACCACTCTAGCTGCATAAAGTAATTTAAAAAATAAAATAAAATAAAATAAGAATTATAGTTCAAAAAACAGCACCCTTTTGAATCAAGATCATAATTCACGGAGAAGAAACAACCCATGAACAACTTCACTGTGGATCCCCATTTTTACGGCTAGAAAAGACCGATTTTATTTATGTTTTTTAATAAAAATAAGAGTAACTTCTTAGGAAAAGTATTGCGGAATTTGTTCCCAAAATAAAATATGATATAAATTTATCAAAACATTTCTGAATGAAATGTATTTTAAATACATTACAAAGACCCGGGATGTCAATCATCGATACAGGCCATAAGCATAAACCAAAAAGAAATAAACATATTAGGTCACAAAACATAATCTGGCCTTAAATCCATAATCTCTTTTCAAGTCATCGAACTATGCTTTTTCCACTACATGTAATACAAGAAACTAAGTGGTTCAGGCTGCGGAGCTGGTAAGCATATAGAGTTTTCAACACACAATAAATAAGTTTATTATTTTCAAAAATCATTAAACCTGATTACCCATTCCCATTATCCTCACCTTATGTGCCTAAAAGATCTATCATAAGGGACCTATCATATGGAATTTCATCGGGAGGATCACTACTGCTAAGGGGATTCCTCAGTCATAAGTGTCCGTAAGGCAACCATGGAGGGGGATGGAGTACACCGGTGAAAACTTCGTTCACAAAATCCTACAGGTTGCGAGCCTGCTAGCGTTCCACTAGACTTCCTAGAAAAGTATGTGGTCGTCATCCATACTTTGCTAGATGACTGGATCAACGTCAACATTGTGGCCTTTCATCATTTTATTTCACCACACACCAACTATTTCATCTACCAATGTTCTAACCAACATATTTGTAGATAAAAAATACATACATGCTCCAGTTCTGTAAAAAAAAATCTTACATCTTCTTTCCAACATAACTTCCAAGCATAAAATACATATACAGTCTAGATCTGAAGAAAAAGTTCAGATCTGAAGGAAAGAAGTTTCGATCTTTTATCCAACATAGATATCAAAGTATACAGTTTAGATCTGAAGAAAAATTTTAGATCTGAGATGAGAAAGTGTAGATCTGAAGGAAAAAGTTTCAGATCAGAAAGAAAGAAGTATAGATCTTTCATCCAACAAACATCTTAGGTAAACAGATAACGTATATATATACACACACACACACACGTAGCACATAACTTATATAAAATACTTCATATCTATGTGTAAGATGAAAGTGACTATACACTCACTTGATACAAAGTGATTTGGACATCACCTCGCTTCTAAAAATAACCTTCTTTAATGAAATCGGGAAGTGTGCTTGAAAACCGGGCTCCTCGCGGGCAGAGTTTCAAATCAAAAAACTCTTTTTCTTAGAGCCTTCAGGCTCTCCGGGGGTTCCTTCGGTGGCTACGGGGTTTTCCTAGGCTTTAGGAGGGGGGGGGGGGTTTAGGGTGCTTAGAGAGAGAAAGTAGTGAGAGAAATAAGGGTTGAGAGGTGTGAAGAACCGACTGCCCTCGCACTCAATTTATAGCACTCAATTTACGTCACGCAGTGTCGTGTCGGTTCTATCGCGGAACTTTGATAGGCCATAACTTGTTCGTTATAACTCGGATTTTGGCGTTCTTTATATCTCCGGAATCCTTGTCACGACCACTACAACTTTCTTCATAGATATTGGGTTTATCTAACATTTTATTTTTGATGCTTAACTTTATCCTTTATTTATTATATTATTATAAACAAGTAATAAGCACACAAAAACACATAATTCACATAATATTCAAGTAATTAATCTTTACTACTTTAACATGGGTTACCATGGTTGACCTAGACTATTACATTATCGCATCAATGCTTAACCTCGAAACACGGGCGTTACAATTCTCTCCCCCTTAGGTTGATTCCATCCCGAAATCATGCATCAACAAACAGATACGGATAGCGACTCATCATGTCAATATTCGTTTCCCGGATGAGATTTGGCCCATTCAAATGTTTTCATCGCACAAGCACTAAGTTGACCGTCTTGCGTCGCAACTTCTTCGTCTTACGGTCAAGAATCGCTTCGGGCTCTTCGATTAGTTTCTTATTCTCATCCATCCTTAACTATCAAATTGGAATTATGTTGGGAACTTCTCCTGTGAACTTCCTCAAATAACACACATGGAATGTATTATGAATACCATCTAGTTCTTCGGGTAATTCGAGCTTGTAAGCTTGGCACCAATCCTTTGAAGAACTTTGAATGGTCCAATAAACCGTGGACTTAACTTTCCTCATTTTCGAAATCTTATAAGTCCCTTCCATGGTGAGACTTTGAGCAAAACTGAATCCCTAACTTCGAATGTCACCGGTCGTCTCTTCTTGTTAGCATAGCTCTTTTGACGATCCTGAGCTGCTAACATCCTTTCCCTAATCACTTTCAGCTTTTCATCAGTCTGATGGACTGTCTTGGGGCCCATAAACTACTTTTCTCCGACTTCAAGACAA
This sequence comes from Lactuca saligna, assembly GCF_052625555.1. NCBI lineage: Eukaryota > Viridiplantae > Streptophyta > Magnoliopsida > Asterales > Asteraceae > Lactuca > Lactuca saligna. Next base: position 136,953,038 of record NC_136420.1, read on the forward strand.
CAAGACGACGTACGACACTTTTGTCTATATAAGGCTTGATAAGGTGCCATCTTGATGCTCGAATGGTAACTATTGTTGTAGGAAAACTCTACCAGAGGTAAATGTTCATCCCGGTTACCTTAGAGCTCTAGGGTACATGCTCTTAGCATATTCTCTGATGTTTGAATCGTTCTTTCACTCTGACCATCGGTTTGCGGATGATAAGCTGTACTTAAACACAATTTCGTACCGAATTCCTCTTGTAGACTCCTCCAAAACCTTGACGTGAACGTCTATCACGATCTGATACAATTGTTAAAGAAACACTGTGAAGTCTTACTACTTCCTTCACATAAGCAATAGCAAGGTTATCCATAGACCATCTTTCATTGGCTGTTATGAAGTGTGTACTCTTAGTGAATCGATCAACGACCACCCAAATCATGTCGTGACTGTCCCTTGTTCTGGGCAGTTTAGTGACAAAATCCATGGTGATGCCTTCCCATTTACCCATGGGTATAGGTAAAGGTTATAAACTGCCATACGGTTTCTGATGTTGTGCCTTAACTCTCGCACATGTCACACACTCGGCCACATACTTCGTAACATCGAGCTTCATCTTCGGCCACCAGTAGTAGGGTTTCAAATCCGTATACATTTTTGTGTTGCCGATATGAATTGAGTACATGGTCTTGTGAGTTTCTTCCATCATAAGATCTCTCATTCATCCCGTTTTAGGTACCCAAATCCTATCTTGGAATACCTTTAGTCCTTGACTGTTTGTACCGAACACTAACGTTTTTACCAAACGTTCCTCCTTTAGGTCATTTTTCTCCGAAGCTTCTTCCTGAGATTTCTTGATGATTTCCACAATCGTTGAGACAAATTCAATTCTTAACGCTCTAGGTATTCTCCTTTCAAGTCTCTCTTTTCGGCTTAAAGAATTGGTTACGACATTTCGTAATCCTTGAGAAACTCTAGCCAACGTCATTGCCTCATATTCAACTCTTTTTGATCAAAGAGATACTGAAGACTCTTATGATCAGTGAAAAGCTTGCACTTCGTGCCATAAAGATAATGCCTCCATATCTTTAGTGCAAATACTACTACCACCAACTCCAGATCATGAGTGGGGTAGTTCTTTTCATGTTCTTTCAATTGTCCCAATGCATATGCTATCAAGTTATCCCTTTGGGTCAGAACACAACCTAACCCAATTCCAGATGCATCGCTATATACTGCGGAGTCTTCAACTCCATCGGGTAGAGAAAGAATCGGTGCTTCACACAACTTCTTCTTTAACTTCTCGAATGCTCTTCGTGTTTCTCACTCCAAGTATAAGCGACTCCTTTATGGGTCAAAGCTGTCAATGGAGCAACTATTGAAGAAAATCCTTGGATAAACTTTCAGTAATATCCAACTAATCCTAGAAAGCTTCGGATCTCTGTGGGACTTTTCGATCATTCCCACTTCATTACAACTTCAATCTTTGCTGCGTTAACCATGATCCTTTCTTGGTTAACTACATGACCCAAGAATTGGACTTTTCGAATCCAAAAATCACATTTGGAGAACTTTGCATACAACTTCTCCTTCTTCAAAACTTTTAGCACCTCTTGTAGATGCTTTCCATGCTCCTGCTCGCTCTTTTAGTAAACCAGAATGTCATCTATGAACACTATCACAAATTTATCGAGGAACGGTTTACATACCCTGTTCATCAAATCCATGAATGCTGCTGGAGCATTGGTTAGTCCAAACGACATAACCAAGAACTCATAGTGTCTATATCTTGTTCTGAATGTGGTTTTCTCAATATCTTGTTATCGCAGCTTCAGCTGATGATATTTTGACCTAAGATTGATCTTCGAGAAATAGCTCGAACCATGCAGATGATCGAACAAGTCATCAGTACTTGGCAATGGGTACTTGTTCTTCACCGTTGCCTTGTTCATCTCTCTGTAATCTATGCACATCCTCATGCTTCCATCTTTCTTCTTCACAAATAACACCGGAGCTCCCCAGGGCGATGAACTAGGTCTAATGAAACCGTTGTCCAACAATTCTTGAAGTTGCGCCATAAGCTCTTTCATCTCCGTCGGTGCTAATCGGTATGGTGCTTTCGCTATCGGTGTCGTTCTTGGTAACAAGTCTATTCGAAATTCCACTTGTCTATTAGGTGGTAACCAGGGAAGATCTTCAGGAAAGACTTCTGAATAATCACACACCAATGGTATTTGCTGCATATCCTTATTCTCTTTCTTAGCATCGATCACAAATGCCAAGTATGATGTGCATCCTTTGGTCAAACATTTCATGGCTTTCATTAGGTAAATGATTCCAAAATTCAATCTATGTTTGTCCCCGTAGACCACAAATGACTCTTTAATAGGCGGGTTCACTCTTACTATCTTCTTCTTGCACAATATCTCGACATCATTGGCGCTAAGCCAATTCATTCCCAGTATGATATCGAAACCATTCAGCTCAATAGGTAACAACTCCTCATGGAATTTGTTTCTGTTTAAGTCGATGATGATATTCCTATTGCAATCCCTCACAGGTATGAATTTGCCACTGGTAACTTCTACAACTAGGGTATCATCAAGTTATTCTATAGGAAATGCTAGTCTTCCACCAAATTTATGTGATATAAAGGAGTAATTTGCTCCAGAATCAAAAAATACATTGGCATGCAATCCATTTACAAGAAAGGTACCTGAAGTGATGTCCACAGCTTCCTTCGCAACTTCGAGTGTCATCTGGAAAGCTTTGGCTTTTGGCTTCAGTGGGACATTAGGCCTTGCTGCCTCCTTCTTCTTTGGGCAGTCCTTCAAAAGGTTCCCTTCCTCGTTACAACCATAACAAACTTTCTTGTTGAACATACACTCATTGGCATAATGCCCAGGCTTTTCACATTTAAAACAAGTGACCTCCCCATCACATTTCCCATGATGTTTGTTTTTGCACTTTTCACACCATTTCGCTTCGCCTCCTCCTCCTCTCAAACCAGACTTCGAGGATTTAGTTTTCTTGTTGGATCTTGAAGATCTCTCGATCTTCCTCTTCTCACCCACCCTAGTTCTTTCCAGACCCATTTCCTTTAACTGGGTCTCAACATTCTTGGCTGCTCTAACGGCCGCCTTCAACGTGCTTACCATTTTGACTGTTGGGCCAAATTCTGACGGTAATCCGTTAGCAAAATTTTCTATCTTAGCAAGCTCAGTTGGCACCAGGTATGGAAATAACTTCATCTTCATGGTAAACGTAGTAGCATAGTCATCAATGCTCATTTTCCCTTTCTTCAAGTTTTAGAACTCATTGTTTATATCGATCAGATCTATATCGGAGCAGTACTGCATCTTCAACTGCTCCAGGAATGCTTCCCAAGACATATTCAAAGCTTCTCCTCGTGGCATCGTATCCGCCAACAATTTCCACCAGCTCAAGACTCTAGTCTTCAGTTGTCGAACCGAAAAGACGCTTTTCTGCTTATCACTATAGTTGCAGCTTTCAAATACCATCTCCATTTCGGAGATCCAATCCATAATCTCCACAGGCTTTGGGTTTCCAGAAGGACTTGGTGGTTTGGTACCCAAGAATTTCTTATACATACGTCCATCTCGGTCGATTTCCCTATCCGGGTCATTCCTTCTCACCATTGGGGGTTCCATTTGACTGACAGTGCGGCTGTTATTCTCTACTTCGGACTCTCTGTCATTTAGTTCTGGTTGTTTAGTAGGAATTGAAGGTTCATTTATGTTATTCTACGATAGTTGTCTCATTTCTTCCCTTTGTTCAGCCATCATAGCCCGAATCGTGGCTTCAACTCTAGCCATTGTGATTGGCTCAGGTGCAACTTCTACTATCGGCACCAGTTCAATTCCTTGGGGTTGAGGTTGTTGATTCCTGTTTCCATTTGCATCTCCAACTCCACTTCGGGTTCTTTCCATTTCGATATATACAAATAATTAGGTGAATTTAGTTCTTTATTTACGATAGATGTTTAAATTTCCCATTATCACTCCGAAATAGTACATGCTAGTTCTGTAACAGCCCAAATTTTACCACGATTTCATTTAATTTAAATAACACATTGGCATAAAACTCTGAATCTCATATTTAGTTTAAAACACCATCCATTACATTAAATAGATTATCAGAGTGTGTCCATAAACATATTAATGAAAAACAGATAGATAGAATGCACGCTGCGCCATCACACCTTGCCCTTGCCTTTTGGCTCCGATGTACCTGAAACAATTCAACAACCTGTAAGAGAAATGTTTAGTGAGTTCCCTAGAGCATACCACACACCACGCATACACATATCCAAGTAACATATCACATAGGCCAAGCATACATAGAACCAGCAAGAGTGCCATGGGCTACCCCACATGGACTTCACCTAGGACTGCCATGGGCTACCCTACATGGTCTTACATAAAATGCCATGGGCTGCCCCACATGGTCTTTACCTAGGACTGCCATGGGCTACCCCTCATGGTCTTACATCCAATGCCACGGGCTCCCCCCGGGGTCTTCAATCAAAACATACAATCACATTACATATCAACACAAAGCGATTGCACATATATGATAAACACATAATGGGCCGGCCTTGGTGCCGTAGACCCATGGGTATGGTGAGAAGACTCACCTTCTCCCGAAGAATACGAATAGTGCACTCTTAAAGACCCGCAACCTCCCGAAATGGATAATATCAATAATAATATCATCAATGATTGGTCCATAAATTATCCCAAGGGAGGGCCCAACCTTTAAACCCTACCCCGAAAGGCTTAATCACTCTTGCATTGAAAATAGGCCCAAGATCTAAGTCCAATTCCCTTAATGGGACCCCTTGGCCCAACAAGGCCCATCCAATGAGTCCATGGTCCAACTGATGAAGGGCCTTTAACTCTCAAAATCCATTCAGGCTCAATAACCCAAAAAAGGCCTAAAGTTTGACAACCCAAAACAAGATCGGCCGAAACTGTCCCACGTACGCCCAGCTTACACTTCATGTACGCGCATCCTATCGGGTTTTCAAAGTTTATGCGTAGCGTACTCAGAGTACGCCCGTTATAAGTCTCAGTTAAGCACTTTCCCTATTAAGTGCTTATTATTCAATTCTTTTATGTCCAGAATCTAGATCTGAGTCCATTAACACCTCCTAGGGCATAAAGTTGCATGTCCATTAAACCTCCAAAGTCATCATTAAGACCTTTCCCAAGTCTATAATTCATGCACAAGGTTAAGACTTCCACTAAGCTCTCATTTTTATGTTTTTAAATGGCTTAAGGACCTTAGATCTGACCTTGTTATCGAATGGGGATGATCTAGCTAACAAATGAGGCCCAAAATCCATCAAAAGGACCAACTACCAAAACCCTAGCTAGATCTAAAGAGCGAAGAGGAAAGATGCAAGCTTTTTACCTCCAAGAGCTCTGAAATATGAATATGATGCAAGATCTTGGAGCTCCCTCTTGATCCAAGCTTGCTTGACCAACTCTTCTGTTTGAAATGAACGCTAAAGATCACAAAAGCACACTTTTATAGCCCACAAATGATTCCTCAAGGCTTCCAACAGTGAAATGACGTTTAAGGGTAGTTGAGGCTCTCCAGGGTTTACCCTAAGGGCTTAAAGTCGTTTATATAGGCCTCAAGTCCGCAATTAGGGTTTTCTGATCCCTAGCGCGTACGCACCACATAAACCATGGTACACCCAGCATACCTCCAAACACCCGCGACCATAAAAGGTCCTAGTACGCTAAGCGTACTCCTAAGTACGCCCGACGTACTAAGGGACTAATAATGCAACCACTCTAATTTAAAGGGGGGGGGGGTTCATAACATACCTTTTATTTCTGGATGTTACAACTCTCCCCCACTTGAAGTAGACTTCGCCCTCGAAGTCTGTGGATGAAAACAGATCAGGGTAATGCTCTCGCATCTCCTCCTCGGGCTCCCAAGTCCACTCAGAGCCCTTTCAATGTTGCCATTGCAGCTTTACCATCTTTACATCCTTATTCTGAAGTGTCTTCGTCATCCTATCTAGTATGGAAATTGTCCTTTCGACATAATTCAGTTCCCCATCCACTTGAATGTCATCCAAAGGTATAACTGCGGACTCATCATCAATACACTTCTGAAGTTGAGATACGTGGAAGGTGTTGTGAATCTGACTAAGCTCCTTAGGGAGCTCTAATCGATATGCCACCTTGCCTACTCAGGCTAGGATCCTAAACGGACTTATAAATCGAGGACCCAACTTGCCTTTCTTATGGAACATGATAATCCCCTTCCAGGGTGACACCTTCAATAAGACAAAATCCCCCACTTGAAACTCAAGATCCGATCGCCGTCGGTCGCCATAATTCTTCTGTCGGGTCTGCATGACCCGCAGCCGGTCGCGTACCTGCTGGATCAACCCGATGGTCTTGAGCACTACCTCCGTGCTCCCCATGACCCGACGACCGACCTCGTCCCAACATACGGGGTCCTACACCTCTGACCATATAACATCTTAAATGGAGCTCGATCGATACTGGCATGATAACTGTTATTGTATGAGAACTCTGCCAGTGGGAGATATGTATCCCAACTTCCTCCAAAATTTAGCATGCATGCTCGCAACATGTCTTCTAATATTTGGATCGCCCTCTCACTCTGTCCATCAGTTTGAGGGTGATATGTTGTACTGAAATGTAGTTGAGTACCCAGTTCTTCGTGAAACTTTTTCCAAAATCTGGATGTAAACCGAACATCCCTATCCGAAACCACCGACACCGGCACCCCGTGCCTGGCCACCACTTCTCGAACATAGATGTTTGCTAACTTTTCGGCGGATATGCTCTCGGCGATTGGAATGAAGTGGGCACTCTTTGTCAGTCTTTCTACAATGACCCATATGGCATCCACCCCCCTCGCCGTCCTCGGTAGCTTCGTAATGAAGTCCATAGTGATATCTTCCCACTTCCATATGGGAATAGGTAACGGTTGAACTATTCCATGAGGCCACTGGTGCTTGGCTTTGACCTTCCTGTAGGTCAAGCATCGCTCCATAAACCAAGCGATTTCTCGCTTCATGCAGGGCCACCAGTAACTACGCCTCAAGTCTCTATACATATTTGTTGCCCCCAGGTGTATAGAGAACTTAGAATTATGAGCCTCCTCGAACAGCCTTTGCCTCACTCCCCCCGCCAAAGGTACCCACACTCGTCCACATTGAGTCAAAAGGCCGCAACTATCCTTAACAAACAATGGATACTGACCCTGTATTTTCTCTGATTTCTAGTTTTCCTTCTTTAACCCATCAACCTGAGCCCCTCTGATCATATCGAACAAAGGTGACATCACCGTCATCCTCATACAAATGTCCCTAATCGGGGACCTTGCCGCTTTGCGACTCAAGGCATCAGCCACCATGTTGGCGTTCCCTGGGTGATACAGGATTTCACAATCATAATCTTTAAGTACATCCAACCATCTCCTCTGTCGCATATTAAGGTTCTGGTGATCCATCAAATACTTTAGACTCTTGTGATTGGTATAGATGGTAAACCGCACCCCATATAGATAGTGCCTCCAAATCTTGAGGGCGAACACCACCGCCCCCAGTTCTAGGTCATATGTGGTGTAATTTTCCTCGTAGGGCTTTAACTGCCTCGAGGCATAGGCAATCACATTCCCTCGGTGCATTAATACTGCACCCAATCCTGAAATCGATGCATCACAATATACCACCAAATCGTCCAACCCTTCAAGAAGTACGAGGATTGGAGCCTCGCATAACCTCTACCAGAGTCTCAAAAGCCTTCTGCTGACCCTCATCCCACCGAAAAGTCACATTCTTCTTGGTCAAACGCGTCAATGGCATATCAATCTTAAAGAAATCCTGGATGGATCTCCGATACTAACCCGCTAAACCCAAAAAGCTACAAACTTCCGAGGCATTTCTCGGTACCCCCCATCGCATCACCGCCTCCACCTTTGCTGGATCAACCGAAATACCTTTTTGATTGATGACATACCCCAAAAACTGCACTTCCCGTAGCCAGAAATCACATTTGGAGAACTTTGCATAAAGTTTCTCCACCCTTAAAGTCTCCAGTACCTCCCTCAAATGTTGTTCGTGCTGCTCTCTGGTTTTGGAGTAAACCAGGATATCATCGATAAAAACGATCACTGACCGATCCAACATCGGTCTACATACCCTATTCATGAGGTCCATGAATGCTGCCGGAGCATTGGTGAGTCTGAATGGCACCACCAAAAACTCATAATGCCCATACCGAGTTCTGAAAGATGTCTTTAGTATATCCTCTTCCCTAATCCTCATCTGATGATACCCGGACCTGAGATCAATCTCGGAGAACCAAGATGCACCTTGAAGTTGATCAAACAAATCATTGATCCTTGGCAAAGGATAGCGGTTCTTCACTGTCAGCTTGTTCAACTCCCTATAATCAAAGCACATCCGGTGCGTCCTGTCTTTCTTTTTCACGAAAAGGATCGGTGCGCCCCACGGTGAACTACTTGGATGAATGAACCCACGGTCTAACAGTTCTTGAAGCTGCATAGATAACTCTTGCATCTCGGGTGGTGCCAATCGATATGGTGCCTTTGCTATTGGGGCGGCACCTGGCACCAAGTCAATACGAAACTCCACTTGCCTCTCCGAAGGCACCCCCGATAGTTCTTCGGGGAAAATGCCCCGAAAGTACTGAACTACTGGCACACTGCCCACATCCGTCGCGACACCTACCCTTGTATCCGCGATATAAGCCAGAAACCCATGCAACCCTGCTGAAGAAACCTCCTTGCCCTCGCAGCCGAACAGAGGGTCGGTCCCTGCGAGGTCCCCTCACCATGAATAACCAACTCTCCCCTACTGGAGGTTCGAAACTGAACCAAATGTCGCTCGCAATCGATCATGGCCACATTGGCCCCCATCCAGTCCATCCCGACAATCACCTTCAGCCCTCGCAAACGGTATCGGAAGTAGGTCGACTCGGAATCTCTCCCCAAGTACATTCAGGACACAATCCCGATACACCCTCGCAGCACTAACAGTGCGATCAACCGCAATCTCAACCTCTAGTGGGGAGTCCAAGATCCCCGGCGTATCCCAGAATTTCTTGCTAAGCGCAAGAGACACAAATGATCGGGTAGCACCCGAGTCGAACAAAACATGAGCAGTCATACCATTGACTAAAAAGGTTCCTGAATAAACATGATATAAACATAAGCCATACAATTACAATAAGTAGTAAAGTAATAGATACATACCAGTCACAACGTCTGGTGTAACCCGAGCCTCCTGAGCCTCCCCAGTAGTCAGCTGGAACGCGCGACTCTTCACCGCCGGAATATCCTCCTTGTCAGGGCGGCCATCTGTGATCCTCAGGGTGGCCAGTGCGGGCGCCGCCACAACTCCTCCTCCTCCCTGCAACCTATGACATTCGACCTTTTTATGCACTGTCTGATTGCAGTGGAAACATATCAAGCCCTTATTGGGGCAATCCTTACTCATGTGGCACTGTTGGCCACAAGAGTAACATCCTGTGGTCCCAGCCGTCCTACACGCTCCGCCATGGAATTTCCCACACTTGGCATACTAGCCCCGGCCTTGCTGGCCCTTACCCAAAGAATCAGAGGTCTTAGGCTTCTTAGCCTGACCCCCCCTCCTGTTCCTGATCATTCTTCCGCTTCGTGCATGTATCCAACTCTATTTCCCTCTCGCGGGCCTTCTCCACCATCTCGTTTAGGGTCTTGCACCCTGTAAAGCTCACAAACTCCTGGATATCATCCCTCATCATGGAATGATATCGGGTTCGCCTCATTTCTTCATCGGTAGCATACTGCGGAATCAATAAGGCTTGCTCCGGAAACTTGGCGGTGATTTCCGCCACAGTCTCAGTGGTCTGCTGCAAATCATGAAACTCCGTTACTAGCCATTGCACCTCAATAAGCGGTGCAAACTCCAAATCAAACCGTTGAACAAACTCGGCCCATGACATCTCAGCCACTCCAGCTAGCCCCACCTAGCTAGTAACCTCGCCCCACCAGTCGTGAGCCCTGTCTCTCAACATACACGAAGCAAACCCAACCTTTACCACCTTCGGGCAGGAACTTGTGTGCTGGGCGTTCTCAATATCTACCGCCCAGTGACGGCTGACAATGGGGTCCCTGACCCTGAAGAATTCCATTGCTCCACACGCCTTGAACTCCCGGAAGGAGGGAGTTTGGGTCCCAATCTGTCCCGCTGCCAACTTTATCCTAAAAGATTTAAGTCTCTCTTCCATAATCTCCATAATACCCTCCTTGACTGTCCCAAAAATGACTAGGGTTGCATCAAGGATGCCCCTGGTAACCTCGGATGTAATGAGTTCTCGCAGCCTCTCATCGATGACATCAGTAGTGTCTCCCGATCCTTCCCCGGATCCCGATCCCTATCCTGACACTCTTGCTCCAAATCGTGTCACCACCATGATAACTGAAATTTCATAAATAACAAAGATTAGGGTTTCCATTTAAGGGATAATCCCACACCGGTCCTCTTTGGGGTTGTCGGATCCATCAGTGCTTTGGGCACAGGTCCTGTCTTCCAGTAGTACAGGCCCAATACTACCTTCCACACTTACCTGTACCTTTCTCCACTGCTCAATCCGAAAACTCAAAATTTTTCCAATGACTGAACCATACCCCACATTTACCACACATTACCATCTCTGACCTTCCTAAAAGTCCCTCTACTCATAGCAATCACATCATTATAACAGGTTTCTCTTATGCATGCAAATTATACACAAATAAAGGATCAAATAGACTTTCGAATAAAAGATCCTACCCTAAGACCACAACCAAACAAGGAACATGAAATAAGGCCAAATCAATCATTCTGAGGCTATAAGATCCTAACCGTGTACAATTTTAAAAACATACACGTAGCAAATTCCACATAAGCAACATGGTTCAAAATTAGTATAACATGGCAAGCATATAGGGAACTACTTACTTGGCTTGGCTGATCACGCGTGTTGCACTCTCATCTTTTCATTTTTTTGTTATTATTTTGAAAACATTTCTACGATTCCTTAGTTTGAGTCCCGACACACTCGAGAGTCTGCCTGAATCCCTCAAACCAAGGCTTTGATACCAACTTGTAACAACCCAAATTTCACTATGAAAAATTTCACTTAATTTAAATAACACATTGACATAAAACACTGAATCTCATATTTAGTTTAAAACACCATCCATTACATTATATAGATTATCAAAGTGTGTCCATAAACATATTAATAAAAAAGAGATAGATAGAGTGCACGCCGCGCCATCACGCCTTGCCCTTTCCTTTTGACTCCGATGTACCTGAAACAATTCAACAACCTGTAAGCGAAATGCTTAGTGAGTTCCCCAGAGCATACCACACACTACACATACACATATCCAAGTAACATATCACATAGGCAATGCATACATAGAACCAACAAGAATGCCATGGGCTACCCCACATGGACTTTACCTCGGACTGCCATGGGCTACCCCACATGGTCTTACATCCAATGCCATGGGCTGCTCCACATGGTCTTTACCTAGAACTACCATGGGCTACCCCTCATGGTCTTACATCTAATGCCACAGGCTCCCCCCGGGGTCTTCACGCAAAACATACGATCACATTACATATCAACACAAAGCGATTGCACATATATCATAAACACATAATGGGCCGGCCTTGGTGCCGTAAACCCATGGGTATGGTGAGAAGACTCACCTTTGCCCGAAGAATACGAATATTGCACTCATAAAGACCCGCAACCTCCCGAATTGGATAATAACAATAATAATATCATCAATGATTGGTCCATAAATTATCCCAAGGGAGGGCCCAACCTTTAAACCCTACCCCCAAAGGCCCAATCACTCTTGCATTGCAAATGGGCCCAAGATCTAAGTCCAATATCCTTAATGGCCCCCCTTGGCCCAACAAGGCCCATCCAATAAGTCCATGGTCCAACTGATGAAAGGCCTTTAACTCTCAGAATCCATTTAGGCCCAATAATCCAAAAGAGGCCCAAAGTTCGACAGCCTAAAAAAAGATCGGCCCAAACTGTCCTGCATACGCCCAACGTACATTTCAGGTACGCGCATCCTACCGGGTTTTCAAAGTTTACGCATAACGTACTCAGAGTACGCCCGACGTAAGTCTCAGTTAAGCACTTTCCTTATTAAGTGCTTATCATTCCATTCTTTTAAGTCCATAATCTAGATCTAAGTCCATTAACACCTCCTAGGGCATAAAGTTGCTAACTTTATGCCTTTGCATGTCCATTAAACCTCCAAAGTCATCATTAAGACCTTTCCCAAGTCTATAATTCATGCACAAGGTTAAGACATCCGCCAAGCTCTCATTTTTATGCTCTTAAATGGCTTAAGGAGCTTAGATCTGACCTTGTTATCGAATGGGGACGATCTAGCCAACAAATGAGTCCCAAAATCCATCAAAAGGACCAACTACAAAAACCCTAGCTAGATCTAAAGAGCAAAGAGGAAAGATGCAAGTTTTTTTTACATCCAAGAGCTCTGAAATATGATTATGTTGCAAGATCTTGAAGCTCCCTCTTGATCCAAGCTTGCTTGACCAACTCTTCTCTTTGAAATGAACGCTAAAGATCACAAAAGCACACTTTTAGAGCTCACAAATGATTCCTCAAGGCTTCCAGCAGTGAAATGACGTTCAAGGGTAGTGGAGGCTCTCCAAGGTTTAGTCCCACAGGCTTAAAGTCGTTTATATAGGCCTCAAGTCAGCAATTAGGGTTTTCTGATCCTTGGCATGTATGCCCCGCGTAAACCATGGTACGCCCAGCGTACCTCCAAACACCCGCAACCATAAAAGGTCCTAGTACGCTAAGCGTACTCCTAAGTGCACCCAACGCACTAAGGGACTAATAATGCAACAACTCTAATTTAAAGGGGGGGGGGGGGTTCATGATGTACCTTTTATTTCTGGATGTTACAAGTTCTAATATCGTAATCGAACGCTTAGAATCCTAAACATATAAGGTTTCCATATCCGGTCGGCAATAAACCATAGATCCAAACAAATAATAGCATATAAGGCAAACATAAAGCATTTAGCACATAAAAGCATTTTAGGCATCTTTCCTAAAATAAACTAGTGCCCGTGTCTAAAATATGGAAGACACTAATCTCATGATCATCGCTTAGCATTCTAAGTTTAAGTCTAGAAATCCTACAAATTCCAAATTCGCTTAAACTAATGCTCTGATACCAACTGTGACATCCCCATTTTTAAGGCTAGAAAAGACTGATTTCGTTTATGCTTTTTAATAAAAATCATAGTAACTTCTTAGGAAAAGTATTGCAGAATTTGTTCCAAAACAAAATATGATATAAATTTATCAAAGCATTTCTTAAAGAAATGTATTTTCATTACATTACAAAAACTCGGGATGTCAATCATCGATATAGACCATAAGCATAAACCAAAAAGAAATAGACATCTTAGGCCACAAAACGTAAACTAGCCTCAAATCCATAATCTCTCGTCAAGTCATCCAACTATGCTTTTTCCACTACCTGTAATACAAGAAACTGAGTGGGTCAGGCTGGGGAGCCTGGTGAGCATATAGGGTTTTCAACCTACAATAAATAAGTTTATTATTTTCAATAATCATTAAACCCTATTACCTGTTCCCATTATCCTCACCTTACGTCCCTAAAACATCTATCGTAAGGGACCTATCCTAAGGAATTTCATTGGGATGGACACTACTCCTCAACCATAAGTGTCCGTAAGGCAACCATGAGGGGGGGGGGATGGAGTACACCGGTGAACACTTTGTTCACAAACACCTATAGGCTGCGAGCCTACTAGCGTTCCACTGGACTTCCTAGAAAAGGCTGTGGTCGTCATCCATACTCTGCTAGATGACTGGATCAACATCAACATTGAGGCCTCTCATCATTTTAATTCACCACACACCAGCTATTTCATCTACCCATGTTCTAACCAACATGTTTGTAGATATAAAATACATACATGGTCCAGTTCTGTAAAACAAAGCTTACATCTTCTATCCAACATAACTTTTAAGCATAAAATACATATATGGTGTAGATCTGAAGAAAAAGTTTAAATCTGAAGGAAAGAAGTTTAGATCTTTAATACAACATAGATCTCAAAGTATAAAGTTTAGATCTGAAGAAAAATTTTAGATTTGAGATGAGAAAGTGTAGATCTGAAGGAAAAAGTTTTAGATCAGAAAGAAAGAAGTATAGATCTTTAATCCAGCAAACATCTTAGGTAAACATATAACATATATATACACATAACACATAAATTATATAAAATACTTCATATCTATGTGTATGATGAAAGTGACTATACACTCACTTGATACAGAGTGATTTGGACAACACCTCGCTTCGAAAAATAACCTTCTTTGATGAAACCAGGAACGGGCTCCTCGCGGGCAGAGTTTCAAATAAAAAAAAAACTCTTTTTCTTGGAGCCTTTAGGCTCTCCGGGGCTTTCTTTGGGGGTTAGGGGGTTTTCCTAGGCTTTATGGGGGGGGGGGGGGGGGGGAGGAGGGCGCTTAGAGAGAGAAAGTAGTGAGAGAAAGAAGGATTGATAGGTGTGAAGAACCGGCAGCCCTCGCATTCAATTTATATGGCAAACCTCGGACGTATGCTGGGCGTACCGAGGCTTCGACGTGGGGAGTTCTCCTCGCTCCGTACATTCGTGTCCGATTCTCGGTGGTGGTGCGTGGCTTATCTTGGACCGCAGAAAAAGTCAATACATGAGGCGTAGAGTCCTCGTACGCAGGGCGTACTTGGTACACGAGGTAAGTCTACGTTGGGCGTAGCCTCGCATCCAGCTTCGCAAATTGCACCTCTGACTTCTAAAATTCATATCTTTCTCATACGAGCTCCGTTTTTGATGTTCTTTATATCTACACTTAACCAAGGCTATACTCTAAAACTTTTGTTTAGACTTTGTTGGTTAATTCTCGACTGATTTTAAATTTATATTCTTTAACAGATTGGGACAAGATTAGTTCGTTAAAAACCCATAACTTCTTCATCCGACGTCTGTTTTTGTCTGTCTTTTTACAGTTGAGCTCATATTGATGAGATCTTCGATTCTCGTTTAGGTTGTTTCAGCTAAAAATCATTCAATCTGCAATTCGAACTTCAGGCTGTGCACTGCCGATCCAAAACTTAGAAAAATCACAACTTCCTCATACGAAGTCGGATTTTGGTGTTCTTTTTATGCACACTCTCGGTTTAACGAACACTACGACTTTCGTGTAGATCACCAAGGCTAAAAAGTCTTCTATCGTATATTCACTATTTACATCACACAGTGTTGTGTTGGTTCTGTTGCGAAAGTTTGACAAACCATAACTTCTTCGTTATAACTCAGATTTCGGCGTTCTTTATATCTTTGGAATTCTTGTCACGAACACTACAAATTTCTTCATAGATATCGGGTTTATCTAACATTTTATTTTTGACGTTTATTTTTATCCTTTATTTATTATATTATTATAAACAAGTATTAAGCACACAAAAGCACATAATTCACATAATAGTCAAGTAATTCATATTTATTACATTAAAATGGGTTACAATGGTTGACCTAGACTACTACATGATCGCATTAATGCTTAGCCTCGAAACATGGGCGTTACATTCACCAAAATTTTCAAAGCATTCTTTAAGTCCTTCATCAGTTGTACGTTTGCTAAGACCTGTATTTAACATCAACTTAGATGAAATCTTTAGACTGTAAATGCATAGGAAAAATTATATTTACAAGATTTGGATATACAGATACATATGGGAGGGATGCTAAATAATTAAAATAGAATACGATCCTATGTTGACTTGTGACTAAAAGCATGTGTGGATTACAAAATTTGATGTTTTTAACATAATCACAGTATCAATCAACATCAAGCACTAAATCACCAACATCTTTAAGAACATGAAGAAGTAGTAATTCCAAGAATTGGAAAACTGGTGACTAATTTCATCACTTCTTGAGGCTAGAAAGAGGTCATCAATCTGAAAAACTTAAGTTAACGCAAATATTTTCTACCTTTCATTCATTTATCATTGTAAAACGTTGCAACTCCAAGGATCATTGGATCAAACCAATATTTAAAACAATTAACATGCTAGGCGATTAATAAATTAGGGTTTAACAAATATTATTTATGAATAAGTACACAAGAGGAATTATATGAAGATATTAGTGTTGGATTAGTGTTTAAGTCCATAACTATTTTGGTATGTACTTGACACGATGGTGCATGGTCCTTTTGGGTTGCCTTCATCAAAGCAACTTGATAGAATGGATTATGGAGAGAAAGGATTAAATATGATTTATTAATATATTATGAGAATAATATATTAGAGGAGAAATCATATTGTTTAATTAATATTAGTCAATAATTAATCGGTAATTAGTTTTGTGACTAAAAAAGATTAATTACACTTAAGGGACTGGATTTGTAATTATAAGATAATTGCAATTTGGGCTATGGATTGCCTTATATTAAGGAGTGGACGAATTCTATGGGAAAGCCCATGAGGAAATCGTCCAAGGCATTAAGGAAAGGAATCTATGGGTTTCTTAGGGCTTAAGCATCCAATTTAGGGTTTCTTTGTTAGATAACCCTAATAGCCTAACTATATATACATCCCTTATGACCCAAAAACGTGGCTAAGCATCCTTCTAGGGTTTCACCCGTTTTTGGGGAAGCCTCCATCCTCTCTCCTCTTCATCCTCTTGCTCTTGGTGTTTGTGAACCATTAGAGGAGTGATATTTGTGACTCTAAGTTTTCTAAAGTCAATATAAGGAGGAATTGGATTGTTATTGCTACATAACAATTAAGGTAATGTCTTAAACCCATTCTTATGTTAATATGATTACTTGTATGCTAGAATTAGGGTTTATAGTCTTGGATAACTTGCATGTACAATAGAGAAACCTAGATCCAAGCATTAGGGTTTGTATGAGCACATAGGATGTTCTTATGAACAAAACCCATCAGTGGTATCAGAGACTTGATTGGTTTCTATTGTATTGATGCTTTGTTTGTTTGTTCAAGCTTAAAAATCGAAATTTTGGGTTTCTGGGGGCTGAACTTGCCGAGTCTATAGATGAACTCGCCGAGTCCATGCTGACTCGATGAGTCCATGCCTGACTCAACGAGTCAGTTGGTCAGAAAAGAGGGAAAAACGGGATTTCTTGCTGTTTTTGCTTGAGGATACTTGCCTTATCATATTAGATCAATATAAATCCGTGTTTTCGATATATTTGAGTATTTTCTTAATCTAATTGAAGATATTTATCAATTAATAAAATATTTGTTTCCTTATGTGATAATTGATTGATTATTTTGATTAAATTGGTAAATTGTTTTGCAAGAAATCATTAAATAAATCAAATATGGATAATTATGTGATTAAATGTTAATTAGGATTATTTGTTATTTGATGCTTGTTTTTATGAAAAGTTTCATATTTTCCCCTTTAGGTTTTATAGTTTAAATTTGAACCCAAAAGTTTTGTTGTTTTGAAATTTAAATGGTTGAAACCCTAATGTTTTGAAAAAGGTTTCAAAACTTGCCCTCAAGTTTTGGAATTTATATTTTGATTAATAGTTTAATTTTGATGTATATTTAAATTCTAAACCCTAATGTTTTGAAATGTTTCAAAACTTGCCCTCAAGTTTTGGAATTTAAAAGTTGATTAAAAGTTTAATTAGGAATGTTAAATTCTAAGACCCTAGTATTGTTTTGAAAAAGTTCAAATCACACCCTTATGGTTTTATTAATTAATTAAGGAGTATAATTAAAAGAGGTTTAATAAATCCATAATAGTTTTGGTTTACAATTTAATTAAATTAAAGGTATAATTATTAAATTTGACCCCCTAGTATTTTAAAAGTGTAAAATACACCCTATACTATATATAACATTAAAAGTCTAACATTTTATATATGTATGAGTAAAAGTCAGTCTTACCGTTAGTAGACCTCATTCACGAAGCTGGTCTATAAGGGTTGTTTAAGGAAATTGCCTATAATATGGCGATTGAATGGGTATCCACTCTTACCCACCGCACTCTTGACTAGTGGAGGGTCGTTAGCCGAACGGGTAGGATAGGACGAAACCTTCCATTATAAGTATGATGAAGTACAAAAGTAACTAAATGTTTTTCAAATTCCTAATCTTAGTTACTTAGGCCAAGTGAATTGATGCAATTCCATGAAATTACACTTCGTGCCCTTGCGAAGACGTTAGTGGAGCGTGTGTGGTTTACCGGCACACTAAATGGTTCTAAGCAAAGGTAGCAAAGGGTGACTCAATGTTTGTCATAGTTCGGTGGAGTGTGTGTGGTTTACCGGCACATCGAATAGGTGACTGTAACATGTGAGGGCACCATGTAAGTTTGCATGGTTATTCACACCCGCTTTGTGATCCTCGGCATCCCAGTCACAAACAAGAGGGGCATATCGAGATTAAAACATGCGATTGAAATGTTCAATGAATCTCAAAGGATCTAGGAGTTTTCATAGATTCAAAACTTAATTTCTTTTTCGTTTTTCATGGTGGAAATTAGTGAATCGTCATTCACTTACCTTCAAATGTTCTACAATTTAGGTTACGAAATCCCTCTCCCGAGTTGTAGAATATTGTGTTGGGTCCTAGCCTTAGTATCTCATTTGGGTGATTTACTAAGGAATCAATCAATCAACTAACTTGAATTTGTTTTCTCCTGTGTTGTAGATGTCAAAGTTCGACAACTATGGTCTTCCCAAATCCCTTGGAACAAGCATTCCACATGAAGATGGTGTTCCACGATTAGATCGAGGAATAAGAAATCATGCTTCACTTCCTCCACCTCCTCCAGTTGTTCTCCCTAACCCACAAGATCGAAGAATTGAAAGGTTCAATATCACTAAAGCCCTATTGGAAATGAAACATGAAGATGGTAAACCCGTGTGTGCCCACGTTCTAGGAATGAAATCACACATTGATAGGTTGATAATGTTGGGTGTGTCATTCCCAGATGAGTTGGCTGTAAATTGGGTTTTGCAGTCACTTCCTGAGTCAGATAATGAGTTCAAAAGAAAGTATTATATGATGGATAATGACGACAACCTCATTGACCTAACTTACATGCTCATTGCTGTTGAATCAGAAATGTTTTGGCGAAGCAATGGAGCCTATTTGTTGGGAAAGTCAACCGACCATGCTCCCGAGGACGTTCTAGGAGAACCGAGCTGCGTTTGCTGCCAAAAGAAAGGGCGTTGGATACAAGTCTGCCCAAAGAGCCTGAAGAGTCCAGAAGATGGGAGAGTCAAGGTGTATGGCTGCGCTTCAGGTAAAATCCACTATCTAACTCCGTTAAGTTCCTATTAATTGATTCTTAATACATGATGTGATAAGACTACATTTGAATGTTTTGCAGGATCGGTGAAAAGAAAGGAAGCTTGGTGAAAGAGCAAGATGAATCTAATCACAAGGAATGGATCTTGATCGCATGGACTTGAAGATTAGATTTTGAGCTTAGATAGTTATGATAGAGTTGTTAGAAATTTTCCTTTTGAAATACATAGTTTTCAATAGATTTTGCATTGTAAGGACAAATGTTTTCCGCTGCTTTTATAAATAAAATAAATTTTTGTTTGACTTATTTATTTATTTGTTTATTTTCTTGCAATGAAATCGTTATGAAAATTGGTGTTTGCATATTTCTACAACAAATGGATATGATTCTTATTTATGGTGTTTATGGAAAAGTCGAGAATTTACCAATTCTCATCGCCCAAGTTTCAATTGGACAGAAATTTGGAATCATGCAACTTGGTTGCACGAAGAATGAGAAATTTCATATTTGGAAATTAGACTAATTCATTGACAAAGTGTTAAGTGAGGGACTAGGAGATCGAGAACACAAAGTTGTGTGTTGGTCAAAGTCCACCATAAGAGTAACAAGATATTCATCATGGTTTACTAAAAGTTTAGTAAATATGATTATACTCATAAGATTAAGTGTAATTCTGAATTGATTGAAAAAGTTTAAATCAATAGCAAAACGAATAAGAAGAATCAAGTAGGCAGAAAGATAAAAGTTTCTCCATTCTAAGAAGAAGGGAGAGTACCTTTAATGCTTTATGATAGGTCTTAATGATTAAGAACCATATCTTAATTGATCCTCTAAGTGAGTCTTAGTACAATTGTATGTCTAAGTAGAGGAATCAAGAATTGAAGAAATGGTTAAATCAAGAAGTCAATCATACTTCATTCCAAAACAAGTCTTAGAGTTAACATTGTGACAATGAGTGACAAGTATTAAAAGGTTTATAACGTTCATCAAATGTGGAAAGTTGTGATGTATTGGATAAGACAAAGACCAACTAGGACCAATTTATGAAGTGTTTTGATAAAAACTACACTAACTCTTGAATATTTGTTTGTCAAGAAATGTTTATTGACAAGAGAATCTTATATGTCAAGGAGTCAGTGGGAGTCTTAATGGTCTTGAAAGGTTTCAAGAACAAATCAAAATAAACCTTATCGATCATCACTAGCACACGAGTTGAGGTTTACAACCTATCGTGTTGACATTATTTTGTTTCTGTGCTGTTCCAATTGAGTTAATTATGCATGTGAGTTCTATGAGTTCTCATTTTAAACGCATAAAAGGCAAGGCACCTTAATCAATGAAAGGTACATTGATAGGAAAGGGTGAGCTGCTTAACTACTTGGAAGACATGGTGGGCAGCTGTGCTACCATAAGGCAAGAAAGCAAGATTAAGAAAGTTCGGTCCATATGAGTTTGAATTGTCGTAAACTTTGGTTTTAACAAATTCACATGGATAGAAACACATACTCCGTTTAAATCTAAGTGTTATAAGATTTCCTCCTTCATGAAAATGATTGTGAGGAAATGCTTTCACTAAGAAAAATTTTAAGAATATAGTGATTGTAAAATTGCATTCTTGAATTGATTATGGTTACGGTATCCCTTTCCATAATTTGAATTGTGAGGTTTGGCAATTAGTCTTAATTGTTTAGACACACATATGAACTATCTAAGGCAAAGGTGTATAAGTTCAAGAAGCCTTGATAAAAGATTATCAAAGCATTAAGTATTAGAAACATGGAGGTTAAGATGTTTATGAATACATGTCGAAGCTAGTGGGAGCATAAGTGTTATGTTTATAATAATCATCATGACAGTGGGAGCATAAATGTTATGATTGTATGATTATTATGGAAAGTATTGCAAGTTAGCAATATTAATTATAGAAAACAAGAGTTATACCTTACAAAGTCGTAAGGGTTGTAAAGTTGTTTTGCTATAATTAAGGGAGAGAATATTATGCTTCATTTCAAATCTAAAGGCTTAGGTTGGGAAATGTTGATAAATTTAGTCAAAGGTACATAGTGTGTTCTTAAAATTTCGATTTTGATTACGGCATTCCTCTTCACAATTCGAATTTTGAGAACATAGCAAATAAAACATTATGCATCATGTCCCATACGCTTCGGGTATAGGATCGATTGCAAATGCTTTAATATTTGACCATTCTAAAATTTTCCAAATGTCTAGCGTATTTAAAGGGAAAAGGGACTAGAATCGGTTTTGACTAAAATAATTAAACAACTATCAAAGAACAATCTAAAGTTCGACGAGGATTGGTTGCTTGTGAGTAGTTGGAAGCATGGTATTGGATGGACCACATTGACATTATTATATAGATAAGATTCTATTAATAATGAGTTGTCATATGGAAAATATGAAAACGTGTCCATATTGGGAATTGAATATTGAAAATCTATGTCTAGATTAGAAACTTTTATGCAAAAGGATGTTCAAAGGAATGTACTTTGAGTGAGAGACATCATATCTAAGGAATTGTCTTGTAACAATTTTCGATAGAGGACCTTGTAATTTCATTGACAATAGTCTTTGTGACTTTGGTGCAGTGATATTACAAAAGGATCATTGCATAAAGTGTTAGAATCTAGCATATTCTATAAGTAGCAAGAATTTGATGTTCTTACACTTATGAAAAAGGATTAGGAGTTGTGAAATGAGAATGATTGGAAATGTGTCAAATTTGATCTATTTCACAAAGTAAGAACCATAGGAAAACATTGTGTGCATGCGGAAGAGCATGGGACAAGTGTAATAATTGAAGTAATAAGTTGATTACCCGAAACGACAAATAATAAGTAATCGATATGGAGATAAATAAAAGGTGTTTTATTTATACTCAAAGGGTTGAGGCCATATGGGATTAGTATTATTCTTGTGTTTCACTTTGCATGTTTTGACTTCCTGAATAATATAATTGGTTAAGAACAGTCAAATTATTCAAACGAGCCACAGTCGTTCATATGTTGGAAGTAGGTATGAATGAAGAATGTCTTGAATTGGTGTGTGGATTGTCTAAAAGGTATTAGACATAAGCAAATGTTTGCTGCAATGTTCATGAGTGATTATGAATATGATTTGAGCATTGGATTAAACCCACACTCACTTGGATCACTCCATGAATTGCATCACGACTGATTGGTGAGACGATAACATCGTATATTCTTGAAACCGAGATGTGTGAGTTGTATCTTGCGAATTGGTTGCACATTGATAATATGTAAACGCATCAGTAACTTAGTGTCATAAAACATACTGTTGTGTGTGATTCGGTGAGTAAGTGCAAGCGAGCATTGAATCAAAGTTTATCCGTTCCTTTTATCCCAAGTAGGATAAAAGCGATATCTTTGGGCCCCTCGATGGTTTAGTGATGACAAACGAAAATGCTCGGCCGGGATAGGGCTCATTCGATTTGTTCAATTAGTCAGTCGTCATAAATCGGGATTCGAGAAATAGTACAAAGAGAATGATTTGAAATCATGTCTCATACGACATCTAGAATGGAGGAATATATGATCCCTTATCTAAAGGACATGCGTATCTGATAGGATCAGAGTTGACAGCGGCTTTGGAAAGCTACGATTGCAGACCAGGATATGAAGTCATACGTAGAATAGTTATTTGACTTATCCAAGTGGGAGAATGTTGGATTAGTGTCTAAGTCCATAACTATTTTGGTATGTACTTGACCCGATGGTGTATGGTCCTTTTGGGTTGCCTTCATCAAAACAACTTGATAGGATGAATTATGGAGAGAAATGATTAAATATGATTTATTAATATATTATGAGAATAATGTATTAAAGGAGAAGTCATATTGTTTAATTAATATTAGTCAATAATTAATTAGTAATTAGTTTTGTGACTAAAAGAGATTAATTAAACTTAAGGAACTGGAATTGTAATTATAAGATAATTGCAATTTGGGCTATGGATTGCCTTATATTAAGGAGTGGACGAATTCTATGGGAAAGCCCATGAGGAAATCGTCCAAGGCCTTATGGAAAGGAATCTATGGGTTGCTTAGGGCTTAAGAATCCAATTTAGGGTTTCTTTGTTAGATAACCCTAATAGCCTAACTATATATACATCCCTTATGACCCAAAAACGTGGCTAAGCATCCTTCTAGGGTTTCACACGTTTTTGGGGCAGCCTCCATCCTATCTCCTCTTCATCCTCTTGCTCTTGGTGTTTATGAACCATTAGAGGAGTGACATTTGTGACTTTAAGCTTTCTAAAGTCAATACAAGGAGGAATTGGATTGTTATTGCTACATAACAATCAAGGTAATGTCTTAAACCCATTCTTATGTTAATATGATTACTTGTATGCTAGAATTAGGGTTTATAGTCTTGGATAACTTGCATGTACAATAGAGAAACCTAGATCCAAGCTTTAGGGTTTGTATGAGCACATAGGATGTTCTTATGACCAAAACCCATCAATTAGATTGTATAAAAATGAATAGAGATCGAAGGGAAGGGGGATGTACCTGATACGAAGAGGTTGGTAGAAGGTTCAACTTGCGGCCTCTGCTGTTGATTTGCGGTTTGTGAAGGGAATGGTAAGTTGGTAGAAAGGGTTGAGAATAACGATCTCAGCCCCCGGGGACCGGCAACCATCACCGTCATCGCAGTCCGTATCACCATTTTTGGGGTTTAAGGGTTTTGGCAGAGTCCTTACGAAAGGTATCTGGGGTTGCTTTTGAAATTCCTGACTAAGCTGCTTATATAACT
Organism: Lactuca saligna; assembly: GCF_052625555.1. NCBI lineage: Eukaryota > Viridiplantae > Streptophyta > Magnoliopsida > Asterales > Asteraceae > Lactuca > Lactuca saligna. The sequence continues at coordinate 136,977,251 of NC_136420.1, forward strand.
ATGAAAGGTTAAGATTGTTGCAAGATATACCCAAAGTCTATTCAAAATAGAGAAAGATCAGATTGGGATTTTAGAGCAAGGCGGTAGCGAATCTCGCCTTCAACGAGTAACCATCTGCGAGATACGAGGGAACAACATGCGGCGGCCACGACGGTTGCTAGAAGATGATCGGCTCATCCAGACGAAGTGGTAATGGAGTTCTAGAGCAAATATCGGTTGTAAGAATCGATTTGGGTATTTAGGGTTTGATAGAAGATAAGAGGGTGTTATAACATTACCCGATATAACCCTATATTATTATTAAAAAATTAAAATAATAATCAATGGTAAATATTCACAATTCACGTATCTATATAAAAAAATAATTAAAGTAAGTATTTTAAGGGAAAAACAGTTTTCTTATGTATATGATTTTTTTTTATTCTAACGTTAAATTAAATGTAATAATGTAATGTGATTTTTTAAAATATTTCACATAAACAAAAAAACAATTTAGGCTTTTAAATAAAAATGATTTTTTTAATTATTAAATAAAAAGAATAATTTATAAAAATGTTTATATGGTTAAAATAAATTATACAAAAGAATACCTATTTGTATTCCATATTGACATGAATATTTTAATAATGGATGGTCATACCACTGTTCGAGATTTTCTACATTACAACACGTTCACGTATGGTGAGACATACTAGTTGTTCGAGTTTTGTTTGTGTGGAACGACGTTGAACATGAGAGACTTCTTATTTGGATGATTGATCGCAACGTAAGTATTACCACAATAAAATGAATATGTCATTATATGTTTAATGTTCTCTTTGTAATCCACTTATTGTTATTGTATTACATATCTCAGAGAAACAAAATGATCGCAATTGTCCCACGGGTTTTGAGGTCAATTTTGAACATGAATTTGGTTGGACGCGTTATCTCCTTAAATCATTTTCGAATAGATCATTTTTACGAAGACCACCCAATATATCAACATTATAGAATTTTCTTTGGTGAGTGGACTATATTGATAAAGAGTAACACAATTTTTACTCCCTTAGGAAATGTTATCGCCAATTCATTTCCAATTTATCCATCGTGTTCTTCTATCACAAGCCTCACAAAGAAATTTTAGCAGTCGAAGAATGTTGATAGGTACATTTATATATTTGATTATATATATTTTGTTTTTTTTATATATTTCATACGAAAAATTAAATAATACTAAATTTGGCTTATTGTAGATGTTGGAAAAATCGTATGGGGAAGATGAACGGGCCAATTCTGTGCATTTGAACTATTTATCCAAATTGAGATGTAAGATTATATATAGATATAGATATATAAAAATATTAATAGTACGCTAATATAATTATTAGCGTATTTTATATAAATATATTAACCAATTATTATTATTATTATTAATATATATATATATATATATATATATATATATATATATATATATATATATATATATATATATATATATATATATATATATATATATAAAGCTTATGAATAGTTAAATTGGTATTTGTTTGTTAGTTTTGGACCCTCGATTTTCATTCATTGTTTGCCCTTAAGTTTATGTGAATCTCTTATTCTGGCCCCATACTTTGATTCATTGTATGTTCCTATGGTTTATTTTTGATCGACATTTTTTAATTTCCTTCTCTTTGTTTGCTGTATTGTTTCATGTCTTATTTAATTTCATATTCCTGCTTACTCCTAAACGTTTTTTTTGCTTCGTGGTAGATGTTTATACATTCAAAGTGTATTCTTGCCATTGCCCCTTCCTGATCCTTCCACCGCCTCTCTTATCACTGTCGTTATTCCATTACGTTTTTTTTTCCAGATCCTTCGACTGTCTTTCCTTTTATCTGTCCACCGCTTCTTCATCTCAATCCTTCCACCCTCTGTGAGGGCGTCTATTTAGAACCGATTGAGCACCGCATCACCAGCATCTGCTTCATTTCGTTACGTTTTCCTCTTCCATGCTTTCTCATCTGGTCACCATCGCTTCCCCATCATATTTACCTTACACCGCTTAAAAAAAGGCTGTTTAGAACAACTCTAATGGACCTGTCGGTCGACTGTTTTTTGTGATGATTTCTGTAACGAAGCAACAACACACACCAATGATTTTTTTTGGTGATGGTGTGAAGACATTGGTTGCTGTGGTGGCTGAGGTTAATCGTCCACTGTTATCTCCTCAACAACCCACTGCCCACTACCCACAACCATTGACATTGACACGAACTGCTTTCGTCTACTGCCATCCACTGCTGACTCTTTATCCGGACTCAACGTCCTACCTGTGGAGATGAAGCTGAGGATCGCCCCACCCCCACTGGTGTAAGGAGTTAGATCCACAGTTTTAGATACCGTCTCCAGTTCTGTTGCCGTGTTCTTCCCCAAAATACTACTCATACCCATTCCACCGCTTACTTTTCTTCTTCAAGTTTCGCCTGTTGTTTTGGGCGTGGCGGCCAATAGGAAAAATAATGGTGGGGGAAGAGAAAAGGCATCTGATGATGCAAATTTTTTTTGTGATCAATCTGAAGAACAAGAGGAAGAAGAGGTTGAATTGTATTTGTTATTCGTCTATCTCTTCATGTATTTGTTCCCTTATGAAACAATTGACCACTATTTCACATTTGTATATTGTGATATGGGTTTGTAGGTGTCATCGATATCTCAAAAAAAGGAGTGGTGCCTGTCGACATGTCAGGGTAGCCGCAGGTGTTGAGGTCCACAACCTCTTCCACAACCTTCGACGGTGAGTCTGCCGACTCACCTTTCATTTTTTTTTTTTGTATTTGTATATATACACAAAATTTTTTATTTATGTTCAAACCAATTTATTTATATTGTTGCTGTAAACATGTACACATCTCAATTTATTCACATATGAAGATCGTTTTAGCCCCTGCTCCTTCAATAAGGTACCGTTATGCATCCAAATAGATTAGTGCAAAAACTTCTTGAGGTAATTTTTTTTGTAACTTTTAGGTTGAACTATAAAAAGACACGATGTTTTTGTATTATGATTGTTATCTATTCATATGATGCAAATCAAATTACAGAAGCTTTTAAAGAAGTTGCAATGACCAACCATCCTTCAATTGGTAAATATGAATTCAAATTAACTACTTCATCAGGTTCATATCCTTTAATCAGATAGATAGAGACAAGGTTACTCTTGTTAGAAAGTTTTGAAAAAATAGAAGCTTTCCATATTATATTCTTGATATTAATAGATGCACAGGAGAATAGTGAAGTTGTTGCTTATTGCCATTGTTGACTTGGTTTCTTTTATTGCCATTGTTGATTTTATTTGCTTATATGTTCCGTATAATGTACTACCTATCTCTTTATTCTTGATCATAACATGGATCTTTGGTTGCAGGTATTTTAGACCTTTCAAGACGAACATATCCTTCCTTACCAGATGTTGTAACATGGTAAGATAAAGGTCTGATTCAAGTAAAATCCACTATCTAACTCCGTTAAGTTCCTATTAATTGATTCTTAATACATGATGTGATAAGACTACATTTGAATGTTTTGCAGGATCGATGAAAAGAAAGGAAGCTTGGTGAAAGAGCAAGATGAATCTAATCACAAGGAATGGATCTTGATCGCATGGACTTGAAGATTAGATTTTGAGCTTAGATAGTTATGATAGAGTTGTTAGAAATTTTCCTTTTGAAATACATAGTTTTCAATAGATTTTGCATTGTAAGGACAAATGTTTTCCGCTGCTTTTATAAATAAAATAAATTTTTGTTTGACTTATTTATTTATTTGTTTATTTTCTTGCAATGAAATCGTTATGAAAATTGGTGTTTGCATATTTCTACAACAAATGGATATGATTCTTATTTATGGTGTTTATGGAAAAGTCGAGAATTTACCAATTCTCATCGCCCAAGTTTCAATTGGACAGAAATTTGGAATCATGCAACTTGGTTGCACGAAGAATGAGAAATTTCATATTTGGAAATTAGACTAATTCATTGACAAAGTGTTAAGTGAGGGACTAGGAGATCGAGAACACAAAGTTGTGTGTTGGTCAAAGTCCACCATAAGAGTAACAAGATATTCATCATGGTTTACTAAAAGTTTAGTAAATATGATTATACTCATAAGATTAAGTGTAATTCTGAATTGATTGAAAAAGTTTAAATCAATAGCAAAACGAATAAGAAGAATCAAGTAGGCAGAAAGATAAAAGTTTCTCCATTCTAAGAAGAAGGGAGAGTACCTTTAATGCTTTATGATAGGTCTTAATGATTAAGAACCATATCTTAATTGATCCTCTAAGTGAGTCTTAGTACAATTGTATGTCTAAGTGGAGGAATCAAGAATTGAAGAAATGGTTAAATCAAGACGTCAATCATACTTCGTTCCAAAACAAGTCTTAGAGTTAACATTGTGACAATGAGTGACAAGTATTAAAAGGTTTATAACGTTCATCAAATGTGGAAAGTTGTGATGTATTGGATAAGACAAAGACCAACTAGGACCAATTTATGAAGTGTTTTGATAAAAACTACACTAACTCTTGAATATTTGTTTGTCAAGAAATGTTTATTGACAAGAGAATCTTATATGTCAAGGAGTCAGTGGGAGTCTTAATGGTCTTGAAAGGTTTCAAGAACAAATCAAAATAAACCTTATCGATCATCACTAGCACACGAGTTGAGGTTTACAACCTATCGTGTTGACATTATTTTGTTTCTGTGCTGTTCCAATTGAGTTAATTATGCATGTGAGTTCTATGAGTTCTCATTTTAAACGCATAAAAGGCAAGGCACCTTAATCAATGAAAGGTACATTGATAGGAAAAGGTGAGCTGCTTAACTACTTGGAAGACATGGTGGGCAGCTGTGCTACCATAAGGCAAGAAAGCAAGATTAAGAAAGTTCGGTCCATATGAGTTTGAATTGTCGTAAACTTTGGTTTTAACAAATTCACATGGATAGAAACACATACTCCGTTTAAATCTAAGTGTTATAAGATTTCCTCCTTCATGAAAATGATTGTGAGGAAATGCTTTCACTAAGAAAATTTTTAAGAATATAGTGATTGTAAAATTGCATTCTTGAATTGATTATGGTTACGGTATCCCTTTCCATAATTTGAATTGTGAGGTTTGGCAATTAGTCTTAATTGTTTAGACACACATATGAACTATCTAAGGCAAAGGTGTATAAGTTCAAGAAGCCTTGATAAAAGATTATCAAAGCATTAAGTATTAGAAACATGGAGGTTAAGATGTTTATGAATACATGTCGAAGCTAGTGGGAGCATAAGTGTTATGTTTATAATAATCATCATGACAGTGGGAGCATAAATGTTATGATTGTATGATTATTATGGAAAGTATTGCAAGTTAGCAATATTAATTATAGAAAACAAGAGTTATACCTTACAAAGTCGTAAGGGTTGTAAAGTTGTTTTGCTATAATTAAGGGAGAGAATATTATGCTTCATTTCAAATCTAAAGGCTTAGGTTGGGAAATGTTGATAAATTTAGTCAAAGGTACATAGTGTGTTCTTAAAATTTCGATTTTGATTACGGCATTCCTCTTCACAATTCGAATTTTGAGAACATAGCAAATAAAACATTATGCATCATGTCCCATACGCTTCGGGTATAGGATCGATTGCAAATGCTTTAATATTTGACCATTCTAAAATTTTCCAAATGTCTAGCGTATTTAAAGGGAAAAGGGACTAGAATCGGTTTTGACTAAAATAATTAAACAACTATCAAAGAACAATCTAAAGTTCGACGAGGATTGGTTGCTTGTGAGTAGTTGGAAGCATGGTATTGGATGGACCACATTGACATTATTATATAGATAAGATTCTATTAATAATGAGTTGTCATATGGAAAATATGGAAACGTGTCCATATTGGGAATTGAATATTGAAAATCTATGTCTAGATTAGAAACTTTTATGCAAAAGGATGTTCAAAGGAATGTACTTTGAGTGAGAGACATCATATCTAAGGAATTGTCTTGTAACAATTTTCGATAGAGGACCTTGTAATTTCATTGACAATAGTCTTTGTGACTTTGGTGCAGTGATATTACAAAAGGATCATTGCATAAAGTGTTAGAATCTAGCATATTCTATAAGTAGCAAGAATTTGATGTTCTTACACTTATGAAAAAGGATTAGGAGTTGTGAAATGAGAATGATGGGAAATGTGTCCAATTTGATCTATTTCACAAAGTAAGAACCATAGGAAAACATTGTGTGCATGCGGAAGAGCATGGGACAAGTGTAATAATTGAAGTAATAAGTTGATTACCCGAAACGACAAATAATAAGTAATCGATATGGAGATAAATAAAAGGTGTTTTATTTATACTCAAAGGGTTGAGGCCATATGGGATTAGTATTATTCTTGTGTTTCACTTTGCATGTTTTGACTTCCTGAATAATATAATTGGTTAAGAACAGTCAAATTATTCAAACGAGCCACAGTCGTTCATATGTTGGAAGTAGGTATGAATGAAGAATGTCTTGAATTGGTGTGTGGATTGTCTAAAAGGTATTAGACATAAGCAAATGTTTGCTGCAATGTTCATGAGTGATTATGAATATGATTTGAGCATTGGATTAAACCCACACTCACTTGGATCACTCCATGAATTGCATCACGACTGATTGGTGAGACGATAACATCGTATATTCTTGAAACCGAGATGTGTGAGTTGTATCTTGCGAATTGGTTGCACATTGATAATATGTAAACGCATCAGTAACTTAGTGTCATAAAACATACTGTTGTGTGTGATTCGGTGAGTAAGTGCAAGCGAGCATTGAATCAAATTTTATCCGTTCCTTTTATCCCAAGTAGGATAAAAGCGATATCTTTAGGCCCCTCGATGGTTTAGTGATGACAAACGAAAATGCTCGGCCGGGATAGGGCTCATTCGATTTGTTCAATTAGTCAGTCGTCATAAATCGGGATTCGAGAAATAGTACAAAGAGAATGATTTGAAATCATGTCTCATACGGCATCTAGAATGGAGGAATATATGATCCCTTATCTAAAGGACATGCGTATCTGATAGGATCAGAGTTGACAGCGGCTTTGGAAAGCTACGATTGCAGACCAGGATATGAAGTCATACGTAGAATAGTTATTTGACTTATCCAAGTGGGAGAATGTTGGATTAGTGTCTAAGTCCATAACTATTTTGGTATGTACTTGACCCGATGGTGTATGGTCCTTTTGGGTTGCCTTCATCAAAACAACTTGATAGGATGAATTATGGAGAGAAATGATTAAATATGATTTATTAATATATTATGAGAATAATGTATTAGAGGAGAAGTCATATTGTTTAATTAATATTAGTCAATAATTAATTAGTAATTAGTTTTGTGACTAAAAGAGATTAATTAAACTTAAGGAACTGGAATTGTAATTATAAGATAATTGCAATTTGGGCTATGGATTGCCTTATATTAAGGAGTGGACGAATTCTATGGGAAAGCCCATGAGGAAATCGTCCAAGGCCTTATGGAAAGGAATCTATGGGTTGCTTAGGGCTTAAGAATCCAATTTAGGGTTTCTTTGTTAGATAACCCTAATAGCCTAACTATATATACATCACTTATGACCCAAAAACGTGGCTAAGCATCCTTCTAGGGTTTCACACGTTTTTGGGGCAGCCTCCATCCTATCTCCTCTTCATCCTCTTGCTCTTGGTGTTTATGAACCATTAGAGGAGTGACATTTGTGACTTTAAGCTTTCTAAAGTCAATACAAGGAGGAATTGGATTGTTATTGCTACATAACAATCAAGGTAATGTCTTAAACCCATTCTTATGTTAATATGATTACTTGTATGCTAGAATTAGGGTTTATAGTCTTGGATAACTTGCATGTACAATAGAGAAACCTAGATCCAAGCTTTAGGGTTTGTATGAGCACATAGGATGTTCTTATGACCAAAACCCATCAATTAGATTGTATAAAAATGAATAGAGATCGAAGGGAAGGGGGATGTACCTGATACGAAGAGGTTGGTAGAAGGTTCAACTTGCGGCCTCTGCTGTTGATTTGCGGTTTGTGAAGGGAATGGTAAGTTGGTAGAAAGGGTTGAGAATAACGATCTCAGCCCCCGGGGACCGGCAACCATCACCGTCATCGCAGTCCGTATCACCATTTTTGGGGTTTAAGGGTTTTGGCAGAGTCCTTACGAAAGGTATCTGGGGTTGCTTTTGAAATTCCTGACTAAGCTGCTTATATAACTATGAAAGGTTAAGATTGTTGCAAGATATACCCAAAGTCTATTCAAAATAGAGAAAGATCAGATTGGGATTTTAGAGCAAGGCGGTAGCGAATCTCGCCTTCGACGAGTAACCATCTGCGAGATACGAGGGAACAACATGCGGCGGCCACGACGGTTGCTAGAAGATGATCGGCTCATCCAGACGAAGTGGTAATGGAGTTCTAGAGCAAATATTGGTTGTAAGAATCGATTTGGGTATTTAGGGTTTGATAGAAGATAAGAGGGTGTTATAACATTACCCGATATAACCCTATATTATTATTAAAAAATTAAAATAATAATCAATGGTAAATATTCACAAATTCACGTATCTATATAAAAAAATAATTAAAGTAAGTATTTTAAGGGAAAAACAGTTTTCTTATGTATATGATTTTTTTTATTCTAACGTTAAATTAAATGTAATAATGTAATGTGATTTTTTAAAATATTTCACATAAACAAAAAAACAATTTAGGCTTTTAAATAAAAATGATTTTTTTAATTATTAAATAAAAAGAATAATTTATAAAAATGTTTATATGGTTAAAATAAATTATACAAAAGAATACCTATTTGTATTCCATATTGACATGAATATTTTACTAATGGATGGTCATACCACTGTTCGAGATTTTCTACATTACAACACGTTCACGTATGGTGAGACATACTAGTTGTTCGAGTTTTGTTTGTGTGGAACGACGTTGAACATGAGAGACTTCTTATTTGGATGATTGATCGCAACGTAAGTATTACCACAATAAAATGAATATGTCATTATATGTTTAATGTTCTCTTTGTAATCCACTTATTGTTATTGTATTACATATCTCAGAGAAACAAAATGATCGCAATTGTCCCACGGGTTTTGAGGTCAATTTTGAACATGAATTTGGTTGGACGCGTTATCTCCTTAAATCATTTTCGAATAGATCATTTTTACGAAGACCACCCAATATATCAACATTATAGAATTTTCTTTGGTGAGTGGACTATATTGATAAAGAGTAACACAATTTTTACTCCCTTAGGAAATGTTATCGCCAATTCATTTCCAATTTATCCGTTGTGTTCTTCTATCACAAGCCTCACAAAGAAATTTTAGCAGTCGAAGAATGTTGATAGGTACATTTATATATTTGATTATATATATTTTGTTTTTTTTTATATATTTCATACGAAAAATTAAATAATACTAAATTTGGCTTATTGTAAATGTTGGAAAAATCGTATGGGGAAGATGAACGGGCCCATTCTGTGCATTTGAACTATTTATCCAAATTGAGATGTAAGATTATATATAGATATAGATATATAAAAATATTAATAGTACGCTAATATAATGTATTTTATATAAATATATTAACCAATTATTATTATTATTATTAATATATATATATATATATATATATATATATATATATATATATATATATATATATATATATAAAGCTTATGAATAGTTAAATTGGTATTTGTTTGTTAGTTTTGGACCCTCGATTTCCATTCATTGTTTGCCCTTAAGTTTATGTGAATCTCTTATTCTGGCCCCATACTTTGATTCATTGTATGTTCCTATGGTTTTTTTTTGATCGACATTTTTTAATTTCCTTCTCTTTGTTTGCTGTATTGTTTCATGTCTTATTTAATTTTATATTCCTGCTTACTCCTAAACGTTTTTTTTGCTTCGTGGTAGATGTTTATACATTCAAAGTGTATTCTTGCCATTGCCCCTTCCTGATCTTTCCACCGCCTCTCTTATCACTGTCGTTATTCCATTACGTTTTTTTTTCCAGATCCTTCGACTGTCTTTCCTTTTATCTGCCCACCGCTTCTTCATCTCAATCCTTCCACCCTCTGTGAGGGCATCTGTTTAGAAACGATTGAGCACCGCATCACCAGCATCTGCTTCATTTCGTTACGTTTTCCTCTTCCATGCTTTCTCATCTGGTCACCATCGCTTCCCCATCATATTTACCTTACACCGCTTAAAAAAAGGCTGTTTAGAACAACTCTAATGGACCTGTCGGTCGACTGTTTTTTGTGATGATTTCTGTAACGAAGCAACAACACACACCAATGATTTTTTTTGGTGATGGTGTGAAGACATTGGTTGCTGTGGTGGCTGAGGTTAATCGTCCACTGTTATCTCCTCAACAACCCACTGCCCACTACCCACAACCATTGACATTGACACGAACTGCTTTCGTCTACTGCCATCCACTGCTGACTCTTTATCCGGACTCAACGTCCTACCTGTGGAGATGAAGCTGAGGATCGCCCCACCCCCACTGGTGTAAGGAGTTAGATCCACAGTTTTAGATACCGTCTCCAGTTCTGTTGCCGTGTTCTTCCCCAAAATACTACTCATACCCATTCCACCGCTTACTTTTCTTCTTCAAATTTCGCCTGTTGTTTTGGGCGTGGCGGCCAATAGGAAAAATAATGGTGGGGGAAGAGAAAAGGCATCTGATGATGCAAATTTTTTTTGTGATCAATCTGAAGAACAAGAGGAAGAAGAGGTTGAATTGTATTTGTTATTCGTCTATCTCTTCATGTATTTGTTCCCTTATGAAACAATTGACCACTATTTCACATTTGTATATTGTGATATGGGTTTGTAGGTGTCATCGATTTCTCAAAAAAAGGAGTGGTGCCTGTCGACATGTCAGGGTAGCCGCAGGTGTTGAGGTCCACAACCTCTTCCACAACCTTCGACGGTGAGTCTGCCGACTCACCTTTCATTTTTTTTTTTTTTTTTGTATTTGTATATATACACAAAATTTTTTATTTATGTTCAAACCAATTTATTTATATTGTTGCTGTAAACATGTACACATCTCAATTTATTCACATATGAAGATCGTTTTAGCCCCCTGCTCCTTCAATAAGGTACCGTTATGCATCCAAATAGATTAGTGCAAAAACTTCTTGAGGTAATTTTTTTTGTAACTTTTAGGTTGAACTATAAAAAGACACGATGTTTTTGTATTATGATTGTTATCTATTCATATGATGCAAATCAAATTACAGAAGCTTTTAAAGAAGTTGCAATGACCAACCATCCTTCAATTGGTGAATATGAATTCAAATTAACTACTTCATCAGGTTCATATCCTTTAATCAGATAGATAGAGACAAGGTTACTCTTGTTAGAAAGTTTTGAAAAAATAGAAGCTTTCCATATTATATTCTTGATATTAATAGATGCACAGGAGAATAGTGAAGTTGTTGCTTATTGCCATTGTTGACTTGGTTTCTTTTATTGCCATTGTTGATTTTATTTGCTTATATGTTCCGTATAATGTACTACCTATCTCTTTATTCTTGATCATAACATGGATCTTTGGTTGCAGGTATTTTAGACCTTTCAAGACGAACATATCCTTCCTTACCAGATGTTGTAACATGGTAAGATAAAGGTCTGATTCTGATTCAAACTGTTGTACTGATTAGGTACGAAGGATAAACAAATAAAAAGTTTTTCATTATTTCTTTGTTATTTTTTTTACATTGAGGCTTAGGAGAGATGATTGAGTAGGCATGTTTAACAGATTTGAATGATAGAAAAGAAAATATTAAGATATAAAACTTATAGTAATAATGTTGAAGAGTTTCATGGTTCAGAGTATTCACCTGATATGTTGTACTAACCACTCTCTGTTTCCAGTCTATATAGATTTGATGCGGTTTATCAAGTTGAGGCTATTTCCTATTGATTTGGTATATAAAAGTTTTTTTTTTTTTTTTTTTTTTTTTTTTTTTTTTTTTAATCAATATCAACTTACTATTTTTTCTACATTTATACTGTATATAACCATGATGTTATATTTTTGTGCTACCATAAGGTGGGTTGCTACTGTGCTACATCTAATGAGAGTAATTTTCATTATACCATGACAAAGTCAACCTCAAGCCTTGACTCTTCCCTTTGTTTCATGATTTAAAGATTTGGACTTGAATAAAGCCTCTTTTTTTTTGCTTAAAGTAAGTCTAATTTTGTTGTAAATGCTCTTTTATTTATTAATTTTTCTATTTTCAATATGTTTATTAACTGATTTTATACTCTTTATTTACATGTTGTTTTAGACAAATGGAGCTCTAACTAAATAAACGCAACATTTTTCTGCATCACAACGCCTGTAGTACGTTGGACAACCCGGGTACTTAAATATGTTTTTTTTACTCTATGTTTTATCTATTTTGAGGATCATAAATACCCATATATGCAATGTTGTAAAATAGAAATACGTTGGTATGTTTACATTAATTTTTTTTAATAATGAATTGTACTTAATATCAGGATAAAGAAGATTATAGTCCGTAATGATTTTAAATGAGGTTTTGGCACAAATTGTGTCACAATCACATATTCATTAAATTGTACGAATAATAGACCTATACGTTATAAGGGTAAAATAGTCGTTTAATTATTAAGACAACTGATTCAGACTAAAATATAAAAGAGCTTGAATAATTATGTCACATTTTAAAGTTGTTTCCTCATTCTACTTACTAAGATGACAATTGATTATTTTTGTCATTTTTTTTTGCTACAGAGATAAATATCCTATTGTTGAATGTCGTAGGAAATAAGTTAAGCCGCAAGGGTGTTGGTGTAATGGTTGATGTTGATGAGTATGTGATTTAATTGAGGTCAGGGGTATAATTGATAATTCATACACAAAGTTCCAACCAAATCCATTACTTGTATTGGTAGGACTGTAGGAGGGTTCTTTAGTATGGAATTGTTTTCCAAGTTGTTTCAATTTTATGTACAATCTAGGCTTAGGTTTGACTATTTAATGCCAATTGTATCATTCTTAACTTTGACAATAACCATATTCTTTATTTGTAAAGACCAATAATCCGATTACACAATTGTTGATCCAAATTTGGTAAAAAGATTCTAGAGCCCTGTTTTTTTTTTTTTTTTTTTTTTTTTTTTATTTTTTTTTTATATTATTATTTTATATTTTGGGCATCTATCATGATCTATGCTCACCCCTTGGACATCCTTTTGGGTAAGGGAATTTTACAAGAGTTTTAGAGCCCATGTATGCACTGTATCCTGTATCCTGGTGAATTAGATTTGGATATTAGGACAACATCCACCAAATGGCAATATACTTTCATATCTTTTAGTTTTATAGTAGCATTCATGATTTCTTTCCTTTTTAGGATTGATAAGTAAATAGAAGTTCATTGTTGTTTCTTGCATTTAGCATTTATCATCTTATTTGTAAAAAACAACCAGTGAGTTATCTAACATGCATACATATAGAAAAAAAATCAACAAATGTTTTCATATACTAACTGAACTGAAAAAATGACCATTGAAGTTATCTGGACTAGGGGCTGATTCAGGTAGTTTTCTTATTAATTCTCTATTGTTTGTAATATTTTCTCTAATTTTTCAAGATTTTTTTTCGTGATTTTGATTATTTTAGTGGATTTATTTGATCCCTAACCAGGTTGTTCAACAAAACATGAAGTTGGTGCAATCCCCCGATGGCAGAAAGTGGTTGCATGGAGAGGTTCATGGCAAAATTTGGAAGTCCGTTTATTGGGTTCGGACGATAATAATATCTTTAATTCATCGCATTGAAGGCTATAATAATTAGGGCTTATAATTTTGTTTTTTATTCTACTTTTGGTGCATAGGCTTGTACCATTTGTAAATGAAGTACAACACAAATTTGAATTTTTTATCCGATCTCTATCTTTAGTCGTTGATTTCACCATATCTACAGTACTTTACTTAATTACTATGACAACAAATTAAATAACGTGCCCTTCTAACCCACACAATGCGTGGGAAACCCATCTAGTTATTATTATTATTATTATTATTATTATTATTATTATGTGTTTTAACAAAATTTTGTTTGAATGGATAGGGGCATATAATAAAGTTGATGTTCAATCACGTACCGATGAGGTTTATGATAAAAATATATCTTGCAATTGTCAATCAATCTATAATTTATGTCTCTAGAATCAAGTTGGTCCACCAAAATTTTTATAAGTTAACAATGTGCAAAATTATATATAGTTTCAATTATTTATAAATAAATTATTTCAGTATACCTTATTAATTGCATATTACATGTCCATACATATAATATTTTGGTTTCAACTGGATTAACTGATGTCACGTTAGATCCAAGAATGCCGGAAGCTGATAGGATTCGAATGAGAGATAGGGAAAATATTTAATTTTTCCATAGTTATTTGTGTGCGTCGTATGTGGTAGTTATTTGTTCGCCGGTTTTAAGGTTTTATTTGTTTTTATAGTTTTTTTTGGTATTTATTTGTTTGCGGATTTTGTGATATGGATTTTTGGTACGCTTTAAGTTTATAAATTTTACTTTCTTTGTTTGGAATTTTTTGTTATATGGTTGTATTTTGTTATTGATGTTTATATTATATTAATATTGTTGTATATTAATTAAAAGAAATATTCTACCTAATAGAATTTACAAATATTATCTAAATATAAATAAATCAAAATGAATTTATCCAATTATTGAATTTTTTTTATTGAAACCAAAAAGAACGATACACTGAAAAAATTATTCAAAATTCAAATTATTAGTTGACGTGGTAAGTCAATATCCAAAAACTGTTAAAACATTACTTCGGAGTCCTCCAAAAACAAAACTATATAACTTAATGTAACGATCAATCTCACATATAAATAAATAGTTCAAGCCAATCAATTTTCGATTAATATATAAGTATTTTATAAAAAAAATCTTTTTTTTATTACAATGTGTTATGAAACTAATACAATTATATATTATTATTGTTTACAATTTTACAGTTGTCATGGTGATTGTAGACAATGAAATTAGGCCTAACAATGGTATCCAACTTGATTTAAATGCATAGAAAGGTATGTTTCAGATGTGCAACATAATTATTACATTATCTTTACGCATAATTCATCCAAAACAAAATATTGCAGAAAAAAGGAAAGAACATAATAAGAGATATTATGAACAACAAAAAGAGAAGAACAAAATGAGACGAATAGCTAACGTTGAAGTAAGTAGCCAAAACGTGACACATACGACTAGTGTCTCTGCAGTACAGATGACCCTAACTGATATTACAAATGCAACCCCAACAAGTGTATTGGATGAAGCTCAAAGGAAGTCAATTCAGAACAAAAATGACTATCAAAGACGTAAGGAACGAAACTTAATGAGAACATCTATTCAAACTCTTCAGGACGATCCATATAACTTTGTATATGATGGTGTCCCTAAAAAACATCGTGTGTTGAATGTGCATAAAGCATGTGTTCATTGTGGAGCAAAACGATTGCAATTTGAATTCCCTGTGTTTTTTTTTTGCATGGATGGTAAGACAAAATTGGCACATTCTTCTATACCCGATGAATTACTCGATCTCTTCACATCTAAAAATCAATTAGGCAAGGCCTTAGACAAAAGATACGTGCATACAACTCAAACTTTTCATTCGCATCAATGAGCATCGATGTTGATAAAACAATGACTGACATGACATCTGGAGTATACACTTTTTGTGTGAATGGAGGAATGTATCATAGAATCGATCAGTTAATCCCAAGGGATGGAATACCTCGATACGTACAGTTGTATTTTTATGATGCTGATTGTGAGATGTCACATAGACTACAATGGAAAAATATTGATAAACAAATTGCCGAAAAGTTGATTCATATTCTTGCTACAAACCCATACGTGCAAGTATTTCGAAGACTTGGTGATCTAGGGCCGCTTGACAATTACAAAGTCACGTTGAATGCATCAATAGAACTTGACCAGAGGGTATACAACCGAACAACCACATCTAAGGTACTGTAATATTATGTTTTCTAATTATAAAATAAAAGTATCATCTATGAAATAAATGTGTGCATATTACACACCATATTTAATCATTTTGTTTCTATGATAAAAATATTAGGTCGCTGGTATTTGGGTTAGAGGTAATGACAACATAACCGCATATAAACGAAGTATTATCGTGTATGGCAGATCCGACAATCCAAAAACAATTCAATTTTACTAGGGATGTTATGATCCATTGTCGCATCCTTTATTTTTTCCTTACGGTGAGTCGAGATGGCATTCTAATATCCCAAGACATGGAATTCCCATCAATAATATTATTACTGACGATTATGACATCGGGGGATTTAGAAGGTACACATATCATAACTTTATAATCTTATTTAAAGGAACAAACATTACATTTTGTACACATCATTAATTATTTATTTATTCATGACATCAACATTGTGTAGACTCTAATACAAAAAGAGGGCGGGATATTGTATCTATGCGAGAGTACTACTGCTATAAGTTTCAAACCCAGTCAAATTATAATGTAATTTTGATGGGATGGAGATTACTACAACAATTTGTAGTAGATATCTACATCAAGCTTGAGACTGCACATTTGGATTTTTGTAGAAATAAGAGCAGATTTATACCAAGGTGTTGTGGACTATGTTAATGCCGGTGAGGTTCAATCAAATATGATAGGGCAGCGTGTTGTGTTGCCTACACATTTCATCGGAGCCCCCCATGACGTGTGGCGAAGATATCTTAACGCCATGACTTTAGTTCAAGATGACAGGAAGCCTGGCATCTTCCTTATAGTGACATGCAATCCAAACTGGTCGAAAATAAAAAATGAGCTACTCCTTTGGAAAACGTCTCAAGATCGACCGAACCTTGTTTCAAGAGTTTTTCGTGCTAAGTTAAAGGATCTTAAGAAACAACTCTTAACAAATCACGTCCTCAGCGTGGTGGGCTCATACGTTTATGTCATTGAGTTTCAAAAACGTGGTTTGCCTCATGCACTTTTCCTCCTGATAATGAAACCTCCATACAAGCTTACTAACGTTGACCATTACGACAAAATAGTATGTGCTGAAATTCCATACCCAAAAAAGTATCCTAAAATGCACGAATTAGTCGTCTCACACATGATCCATGGTCCTTGCGGTGGCTTAAACTCTGACTGTCCTTGTATGAATAATGAGCAAAATAAATGTCGTTTTAGATACCCTCGACAATTCAATGAAACCACATTACAAGGAAATAACTCATATCTTGTTTATCGAAGGAGAGATAATGGTATAGAGGTGGTCGTACGTGGAAATAAGATAGATAACAGAGTTGTCCCATATAACCGAAAGTTGTTAATGATGTTTAATTATCATTTGAATGTTGAGGTCTGCTCAAGTATAACCTCTGTGAAATATGTGTTTAAGTATATTTATAAGGATCATGACAAACAAGTTATCAACATTGATTCGGATGGACAGCCTATCGCTATTAATGAGATAAAACGGTTTCAAGATGCACGATATGTCTCACCTCCAAAGGCCATGTGGATGATTTTTAGCTTCCCTCTTTCTCAGATCTACCCTTCTATGATGGCTTTGTAGGCACATCTCCTAAATCAGCAATGGTTAGGTTCAGTGAGGATGATACACTGACTAGCGTTGTTGAGAAGGAGAAAGATAGGAGATCGATGTTGACTGCTTTTTTTTTCCCTAAAAAATAAAGAAGATACTAGTGCAAGAGAGTATAAATACATATATTTACCAAAAAAATTTACATGGGATCCGAGCTCACGTCGTTGGAATCGTTGAAAACAAGGATTAATGCGAGGTCGTATGGTTTCTGCCAATCCCGTTGAAGGGGAGCGATACCACCTTTGCCTACTTTTATCTCATGTTAGTGGGCCTACGTGTTTTGAATATCGGTACACAGTCAACAATGTAAAACACCCAACATTTCAGAAAACGACTCTTGAAAGAGGTTTAATAGAGTCCGATGATGGTTTATTACAATGTCTTACAAAGGCATCTTCATTTCAAGTTCCCAATGCTCTTAGAAGGCTGTTTGCAATGATATTGAGTTTTTGTGAGCCATGAGATGCTCGTAAGTTATGGGATGACCACTACAATGCTATTTCAGAAGATTACAGGAGACAATATGGAAGAGTTGAGAGAGTCCAAAATATGGTCCTCACCGACATCAAGGTATTCCTACAATCTATGAGTGACAATATTGATGGTTTTGATCTTCCATAGATAAATGAAAATGTCGATTTAGAATATGGAGTTTTTTGTGAGGTGCAAGAGGAATGCCCTATTGTTTTAGAATCAGAACATTTACAAGCCCGAGATTTTCTCAATCCTGAACAAAATTTTGCGTATGATGAGATAATGCGACATGTACATAGTAATATTCCAGGAGTTTTCTTCATAGATGGTCACGGAGGAACAAGAAAAATATTTTTGTACAAAGCTTTACTTGCTAATATTCGTTCATGTGGACATATTGCACTGGCGATCGCTTCATCGGGTGTTGCGGCTAATAACATGCCTGGGGGGAGAACAACTCACTCTCTCTTTAAACTTCCTATTAATCTTGAAAATAGCTTGGTCTACAAGATTTCAAGAAAATTTTTTACCACTCAACTGCTTCAGACTGCAAAAGTAATCATATGGGATGAAGCGTTGATGGAAAAGACATGCGTTGGAGGCGTTGGACTGAACAATGAAAGATATCACTGGGGTGATGCTTGCATTTGGTGGAAAGATAATGGTTTTGAGATGTGATTTCTGTGGGAAATTTTCTTTACAATGTGGGACTTATCCAACATTCGCGGAAGCGAAACCTTCTCCCACCTTATATGTCTTGTCCCACTCATTTAATTAAACGGGTCAAGTAATGGGTTATGCATATTGGGCTTGGGTTGTGGTGTTGTATTAGCCTAATTGGACTCAAAATAGGCTACTATCAAGAGAATATTTAATGGTCAAAAGATGGGCCTTGGGCCTTGGGGTATACCTTATTAATTAAATAAATTTTAATTACGAAATTAATTTTTATTCTTTATTTTTATTAAATTCGTAATTACTGAATGACAGGTTTTGACAGTTTCCAACTATCATAACTAATACCTATAAATACCTGTTTTCATTCATCTGTGAGGGGTTATAGAAATCATTTTTACACCAAAAATTCTCCAAAAGATAATGGGAACATACAAATTTTGTCATATTCATGATCACTTCTTGGATTGATTGTTGTATCCTCTTGACAGATCCCTACCAGGGAAATTTCAGTTTTAGGACACTACATAGCAGGCCTCAATCTGTACAATTTCCCGATTATATTTCCTGTGTAATCATAATACAAGCATGTTTTCTGTATAATACAAGTATGTTTTTATCTAACAACTCTTCATGTTTCCAATGTTCTCACTGATGATTCTCCCTCTCCTCCTACTGGTATAACCATTGTAGAAGGAACAACACCACCAAGTGAAGCCCAAATGGCAGAACATCAAAGGGTAGTGGAAACTTGGAACACAAATGAATATAATTGCAGAAATTATATTCTGAACGCCCTGGATGATTCTCTCTATGATGTCTACTCTACCATGACTACTGCAAGAGAGATATAGGAATCACTGGAAAAGAAAGACAAAACAGAAGTGGCATGTTCCAAGAAATTCGTGATTGGAAAGTTCATGAATTTCAAGATGATGGATACCAAATCTGTCCTCAAACAAGTGGAGAAAATTTAAATCATTGCACATGATCTTAAAGTTGAAGGTATGGGTATAAAATCTAACTTTCTTGTTGGTTCAATCATTGAAAAACTTCCTCCTTCTTGGAAGAATTTCAAATTATATCTTAAGCACTTAACTGATGACATGAGTTTTGAGCAACTTGTGTTGAGAATTCGTGTGGAAGAAGATAGTAGATTGAATGAGAAGGTAGATGCAAATTCCTTGGAACCAAGTACAAACTTTGTTGGTGAAGAAAGTACTTCAAGGACAAATCACAACAACAAGAAAGGGAAGCAAGGCTCCAAAAACTCTTCCAAAGATGGCAAAAATCATGGCCCTAACAAGAAGAATTTCAAGAAGAATTCTGTTCCATGCTATGTTTGTGGCAAAATTGGACACAAAGCCAAAGATTGCAGATTCAGGAGAGGTCAAGGAGGAAACAATGGAGGAAAAAATGGAAGAAATAATGGTGGTAATTCTGTTGGAGGAAATTCTAGTCAAACCAACATGGTTGAATTACCAAATCAATTTGTTGCTCTGATTTAAACCAACATGGTTAGCAATTGTGTGGATTGGTGGACTGATATTGGAGCCATAAGGCACATTTGAAACTTGTGAACTATGTTTTCTACAAACCAGAAAGTCTCGAATTTTGAACCAATGTTTATGGGGAATGGCTCTACTGCAAAAGTTGAAGGAAAGGGAAAAGTGAAGCTACAACTGACTTCTGAATAAGAACTTGTTTTAAGTGATGTCTTGCATGTTCCTGAAATTACTAAGAATCTTATTTCTGGTCCTATTTTAGTAACAAAGGTTTCAAACTTGTATTTGAGTCGGATAAGTTTGTTCCCACCAAGGGTGGGGTATATGTTGGAAAGGGATACCTTAGTGAGGGTCTCTTCAAAGTAAGTGTATTACCATTGTACTATGGTGTTGAAACACCAAACAATGATGTAACCAATGGTCATGCTAATGCAATAATGGGTACTAATAGCTCCTCTTCTATGTATATGCATGGTACTTCATTTTTGTGGCATTCTCGATTGGGACATATCAATTTTCGCTCTATTCAAAGAATGGAAAAACTTGGTATCTTACCAAAATGTTCATTAGATAAAAACATAAAATGTGAGGTTTGTGTAGAATCAAAATTTTCAAAACATCCTCATAAATCAGTTGAAAAATCTAATGAAATACTTGGCTTAATCCACTCTGATTTATGTGATTTTAGAGCAACACCTACAAGAGGTGGAAAAAATTATTATATTTCTTTTATTGATGATTGCAGCAAGTATTTTTATATTTATTTGTTAAATACCAAGGCTGAAGCCTTGAATTCTTTTAAGAATTACAAGGCTGAAGTTGAAAATCAACTTGACAAAAAGATCGAAATTCTAAGGTCTGATCGAGGAGGAGAATATGAATCCAAATACTTTGCTGAATTTTGTTGTTTAAATGGTATTATACATCAAACAACTGCTCCATATACTCCTCAACAAAACGGAGTGGCAGAAAGGAAGAATAGAACACTGAAAAACATGATTAATTTAATGTTAATTACTTCTAGAGCACCACATAATCTGTGGGGGAGAATCATGTCTTGCAGCAAATTCAATACTTAATAGAATTCCTCATAAAAAGAGTGATAAATCACCCTATCATCAATGGAAAGGGAGGTTACCCTCTTATAAAAGGATGAAAATGTGGGGTTGCCTTGCTAAGGTACAAGTACCTCTTCCTAAGAGGACTAAACTTGGACCAAAAACCATATATTGCATCTATCTTGGCCCTGCCATGAATAGTGCAGCCTATAGGTTTCTTGTGTTTAAGTCACATGTTGATGATATCCATAACTAAAGCATCATGGAATCAGCAGAGGCTGAATTCTTTGAAAATATTTTTCCTTTTTAAGGATAAAGGGAAAGAGGTTACCTGCTCTAGGAAAAGACCTCTAGATGATGGTCTAAATGATACCATTCCAGACAAAGGTTTACAATCAAATGAAGAGTGTTCTTCTAAGGCTCAAGAAGAGAACTTAGAGCCCAGAAGAAGCAAACGGGGCAAAATTGCCAAAGATTTTGGACCTGATTACATGACCTTTGTAGTGAATAATGAAGTCCAAACATATAAGGAAGCTATGGACTCCTATGAAGCTCCTTATTGGAAAGAGGCAATCAAAAGTGAGATTGACTCCATTGTGCAAAATAACACTTGGAAATTGGTAGATTTGCCACCTGGGTAAAAACCAATTGGGCACAAATGGATATTCAAGAAGAAGTTTAGACCTGACGGTACCATTGAGAAGTACAAAGCTCGTTTAGTAGCTAAAGGGTATCGTCAAAAAGAGGGTCAAGACTTCTTTGACACCTATTCACTTGTTACAAGAATTACATCAATTCGCACATTAGTAGCAATTGCAGCCATTCACAATTTGGAAATACACCAAATGGATGTGTAAACTGCCTTCTTGTATGGTGAACTAGATGAAGAGATATATATGAATAAACCTGAAGGGTTTGTGGTTAAAGGTCAAGAAAACAAAGTCTATAAGTTAGTTAGATCACTTTATGGACTAAAACAGGCTACAAAGCAATGGCATGAGATGTTTGAAAACACATTACTCTTTAATGAATTTAGAATAAATGAATGCGATAAATATGTTTATGTCAAACAATACAAGAATGCTTGTGTCATCATATGCTTGTATATGGATGATATGCTTATAATGGGTACTAATTTGGATGTGATCAATCAAACCAAGAAAATGCTACACCCTTCCTTCTCCATGTAAGACTTGGGAGTAGTAGATGTGATCCTTGGTGTAAGAGTTCAAAGAATACCAGATGGTTATACTCTTACTCAATCCCATTATATTGAAAGTGTACTCAAGAAGTTTGGACACTATGATGACAAGTCGGTTGTCACCCCATTTGATGCTTCTAGTCATCTAAAGAAGAATAAAGGTGATAGTGTACCCCAGTTAGAATATACTCAAGTTCTTGGTAGCTTAATGTATATTATGAGTTGTACAAGACCGGACTTAGCATATAGTGTAAGTGGATTGAGCGGCTACTCCCATAATCCTGGGAAAGATCATTGGTATGCATTACTGAGAGTGCTTAGATATTTAAAGCATATAATGAATTCTGGATTGCATTACACAAGATATCCTCCTGTTCTTGAAGGGTATTGTGATGCAAATTGGATTTCCAATACATCAGAGGCAAAATCCACAAGTGGATATGTGTTCACTCTTGGTGGAGCTGCTATCTCTTGGAAATCATCTAAGCAAACTATGAATACTCGTTCTAAAATGGAAGTAGAGTTTGTTGCTTTAGACAAAGATGCTGAAGAAGCTGAATGGCTTGAAAGCTTCCCATAAGGTATTCCTCTGTGGCCTTAACCTGTTACTAGCATTGGCATACATTGTGATAGTATGGCTGCTCTTACTAGAGCACAAAGTCATATATACAATGGCAAGTCAAGACACATTAGGCGCAAACATATTACAATAAGAGACTTGCTGAAGAATGGAATCATTTCCACTAGTTACATAAAGTCAAAGGAAAATATAGTCGATCCCTTGACAAAAGGCCTTAGTAGAGAGCAAGTTCTCTTCACATCGAGGGGAATAGGCTTAAAGCCAACACAATGAGTCACCACTTGATGGAAACCTAACCTAGCGACATTGGAGATCCCATGGTCTAGGTTCAATAGGACAACTAGTTGGGGAAGACTCAAAGAAGAACTAACACAAAGGTATGCTCACTCCTATGATATTTCTTTTGTGTTTTTCCATTGATGATATAGGGATGATTTCTTTATTCTTAATAATGTTGATAGCTTTTATAGTGGAATAATTATGGATTGTTCCAGATTAGCATTACCTATATGAGATGGATGTGAGGTCGCATCTTTAGGAGCCAATATGGCTAAGCTCTCTAAAATTCTCATGAAGGAAGGATCATTCACGACCGAAATGAACACAATGGTAGGAAGTGATCTATTCTTAGATATGATATGTGTGATACTTATTGTTTTATTCTACTATAAAAAGTGGTTAGTTCAAGACTCTAGTTCACTACCCAGAAAGTAGATCCAAGTAGCAGTCACTATAAAAGGTTCATGTTTTACAACAACTATTCAGATGCATATCATATCTAACTTCCCTTATTTGAATATCAAAGTTCACTTATTTTCCATTCCAATGTGGGGTATTCTTGGAGTTTGAATAGAAAATGTGGGGTATTGTTGGAACTTTGCTTTACAATGTGGGACTTATCCCACATTGGTGGAAGAGAAAACCTTTTCCCACCTTATATGTCTTGTCCCACTCATTTAATTAAACGGGTCAAGTAATGGGTTAAGCATATTGGGCTTGGGTTGTGGTGTTGGATTAGCCTAATTGGACTCAAAATAGGCTAATATCAAGAGAATATTTAATGGTCAAAAGATGGGCCTTAGGCCTTGGGTCTTCCTAATTAATAAAATAATTTTTAATTCCTAAATTAATTTTTATTCTTTATTTTTATTAAATTCGTAATTACTGAATGACATGTTTTGACAGTTTCCAAATGTCATAACTAATACCTATAAATTTGTGTTTTTATTCATCCGTAAGGGGTTACATAAATCATTTTTACACCATAAATTCTCTTTTAAGTTCGTTCTTCCTGAAGATAAAGGGAACATACAAATTTTGTCAGATTCATGATCACTTCTTGGATTGATTGTTCTATCCTCTTGACGGATCCCTACCAGGGAAATTTCTGTTTTAGGACACTACATAGAAGGCCTCAATCTGTACAATTTCCTGATTATATTTCATGTGTAATCATAATACAAGTATGTTTTCTGTATATTGATTCTTGTATTTTATATATATATATATATATATATATATATATATATATATATATATATATATATATATATATATATATATATATATATATATATATATATATATATTTGAATTTTGTTTGTTTTATTTCAATTAGATTTGTTGATTGTATACTTCTGTCATAACAATCTAAGACAAAAATAAAAAAATAGAAGAATGGATCAACAATCCATCATCAAAACACATGTGGAAAA
Organism: Lactuca saligna; assembly: GCF_052625555.1. Classification (NCBI taxonomy): domain Eukaryota; kingdom Viridiplantae; phylum Streptophyta; class Magnoliopsida; order Asterales; family Asteraceae; genus Lactuca; species Lactuca saligna. Next base: position 137,002,240 of record NC_136420.1, read on the forward strand.
GACTGAGAAACTCAAAGGCTTAGATTTTCGGAGATGGCAACAGAAGATGTTGTTTTATCTAACAAATCTTCATGTTTCCAATGTTCTCACTGCTGATTGTCCCTCTCCTCCTACTAGTATAACCACTGCAGAAGGAAAAACACCACCTAGTGAAGCCTAAATGGCAGAACATCAAAGGGTAGTGGAAACTTGGAACACAAATGAATATAATTGCAGAAATTATATTCTGAATGCCTTGGATGATTCTCTCTATGATATCTACTCTACCATGACTACTGCAAGAGAGATATAGGAATCACTGGAAAAGAAAGACAAAACAGAAGTGGCATGTTCCAAGAAATTCATGATTGGAAAGTTCATGAATTTCAAGATGGTTGATACCAAATCTGTCCTCAAACAAGTGGAGGAAATTTAAGTCATTGCACATGATCTTGAAGTTGAAGGTATAGGTATAAACTCTAAATTTATTGTTGGTTCAATCATTGAAAAACTTCCTCCTTCTTAGAAGAATTTCAAATTATATCTTAAGCACTTAACTAATGACAAGAGTTTTGAGCAACTTGTGTTGAGAATTCGTGTGGAAGAAGATAGTAGATTGAATGAGAAGGTAGATGCAAATTCCTTGGAACCAAGTACAAACTTTGTTGGAGAAGCAAGTACTTCAAGGACAAAGCACAACAACAAGAAAGGAAAGCAAGGCTCCAAAAAATCTTCCAAAGATGGCAAAAATCATGGCCCTAACAAGAAGAATTTCAAGAAGAATTCTGGTTCATGCTATGTTTGTGGCAAAATTAGACACAAGGCCAAATATTGCAGATTTAGGAGGGGTTAAGGAGGAAACAATGGTGGTAATACTGGTGGAGGAAATTCTGGTTAAACCAACATGGTTGAATCACCAAATTAGTTTGTTGTTGTGATTCAAACCTACATGGTTAGAAATTGGGTGGATTGGTGGATTGATAGTAGAGCCTTAAGGCACATTTCCAACTCCTGAACTATGTTTTCTACTTACCATAAAGTCTCAGATTTTGAACCAATGTTTATTGGGAATGGCTCTACTGCAAAAGTTGAAGGAAAGGGAAAAGTGAAGCTACAACTGACTTCTGAAAAAGAACTTGTTTTAAGTGATGTCTTGCATGTTCCTGAAATTACTAAGAATCTGATTTCTTGTCCTATTTTAGTAACAAATGTTTCAAACTTGTATTTGAGTCTGATAAGTTTGTTCCCACCAAGGGTGGGGTGTATGTTTGAAAGGGATACCTTAGTGAGGGTCTCTTCAAAGTAAGTGTATTACCTTTGTACTATGGTGTTGAAACACCAAACAATGATGTAACCAATAGTCATGCTAATGCAATAATGGGCACTAATAGCTCCTCTTCTATGTATATGCATGGTACTTCATTTTTGTGGCATTCTCGATTGGGACATGTCAATTTTCGCTCTATTCAAAGAATGGAAAAACTTGGTATGTTACCAAAATGTTCATTAGATAAAAACATAAAATGTGAGGTTTGTGTAGAATCAAAATTTTCAAAACATCCTCATAAATCAGTTGAAAAATCTAATGAAATACTTGGCTTAATCCACTATGATTTATGTGATTTTAGAGCAACACCTAAAAGAGGAGGAAAAAATTATTATATTTCTTTTATTGATGATTGCAGCGAGTATTGTTATATTTATTTGTTAAATACCAATGATGAAGCCTTGAATTCTTTTAAGAATTACAAGGCTGATGTTGAAAATCAACTTGACAAAAAGATCAAAATTCTAAGGTCTGATCGAGGAGGAGAACACGTATCCAAAGTGTTGAATCATAAAAGTGACCCTCTTGAACTCAGCTACCGCAACCATCTCTCTATCGCAACGGTTCAGCACCCGCAGCCAATCCAGCACCTGGAGTCAGTTCTTCATCAACAACCGCAATCAGTCTTTTGCTACCGCAGTCTACTTATCTAGATTACTTATTGTCTTTTATGTAATACATTCTATTATCCAGTATGCCTTGCATGGTTGCTTATAGAGTTGTAGTCTAGAATAATTCAGAGTCTATAAATAGAGACTTATTCTCTTGTATTAACTACCTCTACACTTAAGTCTTTGAAAGAACACTTCCCCATTCCCCAAATTTTACACAAGGGTGAGACATAACATAAAAAAACCATTAAAATTTCTTATTTTAAGTTGAATTATTGATTGAATGATTGATTGATTTAAGGAGGGAACAATGCCAATGGACAAGAAGTCAAAGTTTCTTGAATCTGGATATGAGAAGATGATTGACTTTTAAATATGTTTAGACTGATGTAATCTTTTTATATTTTCATGGTAAAGAAGTGGTTGAATCTATCTTCTTTGAATATCATGTATAATCCTACTTTTATATAATTCATATGTATTTTTACCTTTTCGTCATTTATGGATTGTATATTATGGGTTTTTCTAAATTTGAGAATAGTTTATGCTTGTCATTTACGTTTTAGTCATTTATGTATTTTATATATGTGATAGTATGTGTTTTTATCTTTTTGTCATTTATATATTTATATGCTAATTACTTAAATGGATTAAATGTAATAAATAGCAACCAAAATTAGTGACGACTTTTTATGGTCACTAATTTGGTAAACCAGTGATCACTTTTTATGGTCACTGATCGGACAAAACAGTGACGATTTTTATTGGCCAGTGATTAGAGAGAACCGTGACGACCATAATGATTAGTGACAACATTTAGTGACGAAATGAGTTGTCATAGATTTAGGGACCAAAATATTTTAGTCACTATTTAGTGACCAAAATATTTTAGTCACTATTTAGTGACCAATTCTATATATTTTAGTCACTAATCAACTTTTGTGATGGACCTATAGTGACGGAATGTGACCACCAGAAGTTTGGTCACTAAATCACTTAGTGACGACTACTTCCATTGTTAGTGACCATTTTTTTCGTCACTAATTGACCTTTTTTTTTTTTAGTGGATTACACTTTAGGTTTGATATTTATTTAACCTTATTAACTAATTTATAATCATTATTAAAAAGAAATTGAAAAGTCATGGAAGTTTCAAATGAATGTGGTGAAAGAAAAAATGCATGAGACTTTCAAATGAATGTGAAATGCTTCATTTATAATATAATATAATATGATATTTACACAAATTATATCTATTCATTAAGTAATTACAACTTATTAAAGAAACAACTTGAAACAGAAATACATATGATACTTATTAAAGAACCGATTTGAAAGAGACATACATATGATCCAAGATACATAAGATAAATGTGGTGACACCTTTATTCACACAACTCAATTAATTTCGCAATAAGATTTAATGGGGAACTCAGATTTCATCCCTTCACTGGTGATTCGATAATAGAGGTACTTGTAATGATCAAAATCCTTAAACCGTTGTGGGTGGTCTTCATCAATGAGTTTTTGTGGTATCTGTATGTTCAGACCCTTAATAAAAGTAAATTGCCCTAACGAATATCGCTCTTGGTTTCCCTGCATGATAACTCTATGATACGGTGCATGAATTCTTCCATTTGACCATGCCTAAGTGAATGAAAATACATTAAATGTCACATATATACAATATATAACATTGATGAATAGTTAATCAACATATTGCTACCTACCATACAAACGTCACCTGCCAGGACTATGAACGATGAAGGCAAAGGATCAACTTCGATCCACTGTCCTTCCTTAGTCTTTATCTGCAGACCCTTTACTTGTTGGTCATGAAGAATTTTCATAAAACTAATATCAGTGTGAGGAAGAATGCCTAGAGGATTTCCCTCATCCTCTTTAGGGCATAAGTACTTAATGAATCGAAGATTTTGAGCTGAGGACCCAAGGAGCCTCTCACATTGTTCTTCTATTCCATAGCTTTTTTCTATCATCCGCATCACTATCTGATATAGTTCTTCTACAGCTTTGGAGAACATCAAAGCACGTTTACTGAAAAATGAGTGTTGAATTAAACGAACTTTATTTTTGCTAGATGTAACTGAATTTAAGACGTAAAATAAGAAACCATACCCAAAACTTTCGTTTCCACAAGGCCACATGAGTTTCGTGAAGAATTCAACTCCTTCTGTAGTTGTTGCGTTCTCAATGCCTAAGCTTTCGAAAAGAGGCATGGAGGGAATTTGCCCAGTGTAACCATGATATGGTGTGTCTATAGTGTTTAGGAGTTTAACTTCGGTAGGAAGATCAAATAGGTCTCGTGATGCAAGGAAAATCGCGTCGTCAAGTTCCTGAGACACACCGTCGTACTTGGCTATGAAAACCCCGTGTTTTTCAAGCGCATGCATAGCTTCATTGCATGTTGTGATCCATGAACTTGAGTTAGGAGTTAGGTTTTTCAACGAAAAGTCGATAACGGATAGCTTCGGTGGTGTCATCTCTTTTCAAATCTTGGATATCTTTTACGATGTATTTTTCTGTCTTTAGATTTATTTGGTTTCTATAGTTGGAAAACAAATTTTATGTCTTTATATCTATTTGGTTTATATAGTTGGAAAACAGATTTTATGTATGTCCCATATTCTATGCGTTCTCATTATTTTACAATACACGTTTTTCTTTGAGGAAACGGTACGCACATTTTAAGTTATGGAAATTAATTAATGCACGTAGAGATTATTTTTAGCGATATAATTATGAAAGAAAGTCATCACTAAAACGAGATTTTTACCAATAATAAATCAAATCCATTATTAATTTACCAAATGGCCCTTATCGTCTTCCCATCCCTTTTATCGTCATCACCAGTCTACTTCTTACTCGTCGCATCTCTATCCACAGGCGATCTCCACCTGCCAATCTCCGACTTTGTCTTCCTTAATTTTCCTATTCGTTTCTACCAGCGACCACCTCTTGCTATCTCCGATCGACACCTTCTCATCTTCTTTCCATCTCATAAATATCTCACTATATATCTCCAGCAACCACAAGATACAAAAAACTTAATATTATTTGGGTTTCATAAAATCACGACACTTAGGAAAAGGTATCTACACAGGGCAGTTTGGATTATAACAGAGTTGTGGATGTGATGTGTGGATCCACTACTTTCTTTGCTTCAATTTGATGGCAGGTGGGTGAAAAGAGTTAGTGAATAGAAGTTGATGGTGATGATGATAAAGATCGATGATAGTGGATGCTTGGTAATGGTGTATGATGGCGATGGGGATGATGGTTGCGTGTGATGAAAAGGGTAATGGGTTTTTGGATGTTAATGGTGAAGATGTGGCTGGAATAAGGGGATAATGGGTGGACTGATAATTCGTAGTCAGCTATGTGATGTATGCATGCTAAAATTTAAGGTTCCTGATGCAGAAGCTGTACAAGAAGCTCTTCTTCTCAATCTGAGCTTCATGGTCGCCGGTTGATGGTGAGACGAAAATGTCTTGCGTAGATTAGCAACGTTTTTTCATTCACATGTTGAAGAACCAAAATGATACGTGGACATGATGACTAGGCTATTGAGAATATGCTCTTCAAAGGTCTGGTAGCATCCTACTCATATGAAGAAATTTTGATTTTTTTTATAATAGAAGTATCACAATTAATTCGATTTGGCCAATGGAGGTCTGATCACGATAAATTGGACCTGAAATTTGACTCATTTTGCTGTTTACCACCTCCTTTTGCCGGTTGGTTACACGGTTCTCACATTCTAAACAAGACCTTAAACTTATGATCATTGTAAATTAGATCTTGAATCTTTGAAGAAAATTTAGAATTTATTTTATTAAAAAAGTAAACTCGGTTTTTTTTTTTTTTTTTTTTTTTTTTTTTTTTTGTTTTGTTTTTTTAGTCAAAACTAAACTTGATTTTAAATTTTTTTCGTATTTCATTTTTTTTGTATTGGGTTTATTTATTTATTTGTTTTTCGTTTATTCGTGTTATTTTAATCAATTTGATAATTTTTCTTTGATATTTTTCAATAGTGTAAAGTGTTATTTTCATTTTTTTTGTATTGGGTTTATTTATTTTTTTGATATTTTACAATTTTTGACATTTGAGTTTTTTTTTTATTCTAATTTTTTATAAGTTTTGTTATTTATGGTTTTTCTATTGTTTTTTATTTTGATTCGAACAAATGAAAAAGTTATAAGCTCAAAAGAATAAAAAAGTATCAAGAAAAAAGTTATGAGAATTACAAATATAAATATACTAGCGCTGAAATATGTAATTTACTCAATTTTACCTAGGTTTAATATAAAGAATTGTTAAATAAGGTTATACATGATAATAACCATAATATATGTCTTACTTGTATAAATTGTTTGTTATAAAATTATAATAAATAGACTTACATATAAATACATATAAAAATTTACTATTTTTATGTTAACTTAATGTGAAAATGAATAAATAAAAAACAAAAAACATAAAAGAACATAAAAAAAAGTAAAAATTATAACCAAGTTTAGTTTTGAAAAAAAAAACCCCTTAAAACCAAGTTTAGTTTTAATAATTAAAAAAAAAAAAACCAGAGTTTCATTTTCAAATTTAGCATAATCACAAGTTTAATGTCTAATTTAGAATGTCATATAGGCAAAGGAACCGGATAAGTGGCTACATGAGGTTGTAACATGCAAAACAAGTCAAAATTCAACTTTAGGGTCCAATTTTGCTTGATGTCAGTTGATAAATCAAGTTATTGTTGAGACTTTGATAGTTAAAAAAGTCAAAGCACTTTACTTTTTAAGCATTCTACTTTTGATGTTGAGACCAATTTAAGGCATTACATACCATTTTTAGCATTCTACGTTCAGATTCATTTTAGAGTATGATGTGTTAATAAGGAAAATGTTGAAAGTATAATGTTGTAATTGAAAGAAATGATACAAAATAAAATGAATATTTTATCATTCAAGACAACAATTCAGAAGTTCCAACCAGTGGCAAATCTAGAACAACAACCTACGTGAGTCACTATTTAACTGAAGCCGATAGAAATTACATAGCTAAAAAATACTAGTAATTGATCGATTCATATAATCAATTTTTTTTAAAGATATTACAATTGTACCCGAAGAGGTCTAATATTTTGATATATGCCCACAATCATATCATTATTAATACTATCTAAAACATCTTTTTCAATCTATGACACCAAACTATCCACTATGTTGGGAAACAAAAACAGTCAAATAAAACTATATGGATTTCATGATTGATAGAATCAAAGACAATCCATATTAAAACATATCACATGAAGTGATGATAAGTACCACACAAAGCCTATTGTGAAGAAGTCAAAATAGATGTTCTTATAATTGCACCAAGATTAGAGATTATTATGTCTTAACCTTTTGATTTCATTATATTTATTCATAACTATGAAGAAGATTAGAAGAAGGGTACAACTATAGAAGGCAATCATTATCAATCACAAGTTCACAATTGAGAACCTTTAAATTTAAAACTTGATATGAAGAAGAAATCAGTGTGGATTGCTGGTCGGAACTAATGTGAATGTGAGGTTATCAACAACTAAGGGGAGGCGAACAGGTGGCCTGATTGAGTGATCGATATGGGTGACTTCGGTCTTCGGCCGTTCCTTACGATTTGTGTGATTGTGTCGTAAGTATTTGCTAGAAATGAACATGCAATTCACATTCAGTTTGTAATTTTTTTTATTTAAATTTAAAAGGTATTGGGTTAATTTTTGATGGAAAATATTTGAAATCAATTAAAAATTAGACCATTGAAATAAAAAATATAGGCTAAAAGTCCATGACAAATAAATTAAGGTGGGTCATTTATATAAATTTTAAGGTAGGTCACAATTTTTTTAACTACTTGTAACACATGTTTTATGTTTTTTGTTTAGGTGGGTCAAGTGACCCACCTTCATTTGCAATAGCCTCGCCATTGGTTCCAACCAAAAATTTTAAAAATCCAGATCTTAAAAAAAAACCAGTTCTTTTTAATTTAAATCATGCCAAACAGCCCTTAATGGTCATAAAGTCCACAAGTTTACACATTAATTTTTAATTTACCCATTTCATTTTGTTATAAATTTTCTATTAATAAAAAAAACAATTTCGTAAGTTTTAGTAGCTGACTAATAGGTTATCACCAATGTGACATGTATAGATGAGACAGAACTATTGACGTGACATATTGATTAGATCACCACATCAACACATATATTAAAAAAATTAAGCAACTAAATATGAGATTAAAACAGATTGATGTTCATATGTTTTGTAGTATTGAAGATATGTTTTCATGGTTACATGCCTCCCCCTTTTGTAATGTCAGTAAAATCAATTACTGAAGTGATTTTTTGACAATGTTATGGTCTCTATGGGGTTACAGGGATACGATTGTTTCCGATCAAAGAAGTACAAAAAGGCAGTCAGGTTTAATAATGTCGTTCCTTTTTTTTCAATTGATATAGTTACAGAAATAGAAAAGATATTCATAATTGGACTGCATGGGTTAATAATCCTATCATGTAATTGTTACTTGTTCCCTTTTTTTGCTAGTCATTTTCTAGATTCTTATTAATTTTGTTTTCATTCAAAAAAAATATTAAGAGTTTGCCATATTTGTGTAGGGTATACCGGAGGTTGTTAAAGAAATATTGATTACTCTTGGACATAGGTCATGTGCAAGGCATTTTCTTGCCAACTTTAGAAAAATATTCATTGGTAATATGTTTCAGAAAACAAGGCCTCCATCGAGCCTCTATTTAATGCAACCATGAAGGAAATCCAAAAGCTAAATCCTAAAACATTTGTATCCGTAATGGATAAGAACCCCAAGACACAGAGTAGAGCATTCTTTAAAGAAGGAAGAATATGTGATCTTGTTGAAAATGAATTATCTAAGAGATTTAACGGTGTGATCACAGATGCAAGAAAGAAAGCCAATCATCACAATGTTACAAGAATTTTGATTGTATGTCATGGAGAAGTTATTTAATTTTAAACACCAAAGGTAGTTCATGGCCTGAATTCAAACCATGTGCAACAATTACACTCCTAACGAATTGTAACACCCAATTCTAGATTTGCCTTATTAATTGGGGCTACGGCTCAATCATTAGTTGTCATGGGGATTAGAGATTTTGGAAAGGAAGGATTTAGCCCATCTCGAATGTAATTGTTATGATTCAAGTGACCATGTTTTCAATTGTGTCTTCGATAGCCAGGGGTACGACTGTAAATTGATATCTCAGACTGTTATGCAGTTTAAGCTTTATTCGGAAGGTTTTAAGGCTCGGGTGTGATGCTAGGAGTGTAGGGCTTCTCGCCACCTTTCTGTGGATATAAAGTCCCTCGGAAACAGACTTAAAATGAAGAAATTATAATACTTTGAAGTTGTTGGCAGAACTGGTCCCTAATGGAGTTTTGTGACAAAGGCAACCCATGCGTGCATATGTTTAGCTGGGTTACGCCCAACGTATTAAGTCACATGGTCGCGGGTGTGGAGAGGCGTACTCCCAGCGTACGTTCAGAGTGCCTAAAACCCTAATTCTTCTACTTGTGCCCTATATAAGCCTCATTATATCCTTCCCTAGGTCATTCAGATCAACCTCCCCCCCTTTTCACGACCATGAAATCCTAAATGACCTTGGATGCAGCTTGGCGCTTGAAAGAAAACATTAGTGTGTGTGCAAGAAGAGAAGGTGGTGTTAAAGTGTTGATCTTGGAAGACAACTTGTAGATACAGAAAGTTCTCCTATTTGTCGACCCATTGGAGGTAAAAAGCTCTGATTTTGACCTTCCATTTCATAGATCCTCTTTTGAGTTAGTTTTGGCCATTCTTAGACTTTTCTTGTTCTTTGTGAGCTAGGGTCATTTTGGGGACTCAAATTTGTAGATATGGACATTCTAAGGTCCTTTCTCTCATAAAGGTGCAAGCTTTGTGAAGTGTTTGAGTCCAAGCAAGAGTTAAGACCATCCATTAATCTCTTTTGAGCTCTAGAGTCCCATTAAGCCATGCATGCTAGTAAAGTTGCCAACTTTAGTTGAAAAGTCACCCATAGAAGTAAGACTAGAGAGTTGGGGAAAAGGATGTGATTAAGTGCTTAATAGAAGAATGAGGATTAACAGGGGAGTATGTTGGGCGTAAAAGTTGGTACAGGCAACGTACAAGTCACAAGCCCAGTACACCCCGCGTATAGCTGAGTAAGCCCCGCGTACTCATTCAGAGTGGGTTCCGCACTAACGGGCCTCGGTTTGGGCTATTCTTTGGACTTGAATACTTTGGGCCTTAGTGGGCCATTTGGAATTGAAATTTTTGACTAAAGAACCATTATTGGGCCTTTGGCTAAGGCCCATCAGAAGGGATTGAGCCTAATTGGAAGTTAGAGCCATTCATTGGGCCATTAGTGGGCTATTGGTGGACGTTTATGGATTTTGTAACTTTGGGCTTGATTGTTTTTAGACATGGGCCATTAGTGGGCCTTCAGGGATATTATAGTATGGACTTCGATGGGTCAGGGGTGAAACGGTCGTTTCACCCCAAGTATGGATTATGGATCATGGTTTGGGACCCAATTGCTAATCGGGTGATACTGTGAGATTAGGCCATTAGAATGTTGAATGTTGAACTGGACTAAATGGTTGGGCCTTATGGTAAGACCTTATAAAGGTTTGGGCCCAATTTCGAAAAATCGGCCATGTGTTGGGCTTTGACCCATAGTTGACTTTTGGTCCCTTGGATCAAGCTAAGATTGGGATAAAGCAGTCTTTTACCCTAAGCATGGACTTATGGTTATGTATTGGAACCCAATTATTAATTGGGTGTTGTTTTGATGTTGACAGTTTGGAAACCTGTCATCCATCAGTTGGGGTTGGGTCTGCGGGACTTCAACAATGTGAGGTGAGTCACCTTCCAGTAGAAGGGGTTCTAAGGCACCACATTCGACCCACTAGTAGTGTATTACAGTTGAAATGATTTTCTTTGTGATAATTGTCTAGTTTGATATTACTTGATGTGTTCTATGTGCCAGTATATTATGGGCTATGTGATAGTGGTATTAGGAGTGGAATTGTCCCCCGATCGGTTGTTAGGACCGAAGGGTAGGTAGGACACCCCAGATATGTTTGACAACATGTTTATGATATGTTTTTATGTGACGGTAGTAGGGGTGAAATAGTCCCCGTGACCGAGTGAGATAGACCGGAGGGTAGGTAGGCACCCCGGAATGGTATGACACGGGTAGTTAGCACCCTAGAATGGCTTGACACGGGTAGTCAGCACCCTAGAATGGCTTGACATGGGTAGGTCGGGCACCCTAGAATTGCCCGACAATATGTATGTTATGTGATTGTATGATATGTGGTATGATGGGGGAACTCACTAAGCTTCGTGCTTAAGGATTTCAGTTTTGGTTTAAGGTACTTCATTTTCAAAGGAAAGAAGCCGACTCAATCGCAACGCATCACACTATTGTTTTCCACACATGAGATCTTTGGGATTACACTATGATGTTGTTTTATGATAACATGTTTTGATTATTTCTACTTTGGTTTTGACATGACATGATATTATGGATGTTTTATAATATGGTTGGTTTTATAATAACGTATTTAAAAACAAAATTTTTGGCCTTGAATTTTGGGATGTTACAAGTTGGTATCAGAGCCTTGGTTTGAGGGATTCAGACATACTTTCGGGTTTGTCTGGACTCAAACTAAGGACTTGGTATAATTTTTTTTCAAAAGTAAAATAATTTTATTAAATGAAGTTTGAAATGAGAAAGGAACATTGAAAAGAACAAGGCATGTGATGCATGCAATCAGCCGAGTTCAAGTAAGTTTTCCCCAAGATACCATACATGTTGTGATATGATTATGAGAAATGCATGCTAGATTAGGGCTAAGGATGTAGGTAGGATGCCTTATATGCCTATTGTATGTGCTTGTAGACTTGCATGATAGTACTGATCAGTCAGTGATAGGATAGCCTGTTTAGGTTATGCTTGATTGTATGAGCCCTTGAATTTCATGTACAGATTCCTAATTAGAGGATAGAACAGCTTGATTGTGTTTAGGTTATGCCTGATTGTAGAAGCCCTTGAATTTCATGTATAGATTCCTGATTAGAGGATAGAACGATTTGATTGTACAGATTCCATTGTTTGAATGTTGCTTGCTTTGTGCTTTGTGGACTCTTAGTAATGTGAGCTAGCTATATTCATGAGATAGCTAGTTGACATTACTGGGAATCTTTCAGCAGTTGAAGACTGGGTGAGTTTGGGTACATAGGAAAGCCTAGGATATGTTTTAGTGGGTTAGTAGTGAGGTTTAATGAGACTTGCATGTACCTGTTTGAGGAAGTAACTTGGAGGATTCAAGAGGATTGCTGAGGAAAGTATGGATAGACGTGGAAGGTAGTAGTGGACTCGTACTACTGAAGGCACAGGGTCCATACTTAAATCGGTGAGAGTCTTGGAGAATCTAAGAAGCTTCGAGGAGGATTTCGTGACCCGGTTTGGGGATAGAGGATGTTCCACTTGTTGCAGGTTAGGCATGGGCAAGTGAGCTTGTGATTGTGACAGGGTGTCAGACCCTGAAGGATATGACATCCAGGAGTTGTAGATGCGATATTGGTTGGAGTACCTTGGGAAGAGAGGGTCGTACCAAGTGTGTATAATAGAGGGTCCCGAGAAGAGACCCATGAATTTTGATAATCCAGTGAAAGGCGAGCGAGGCTGGAGTCAGTGCAGCACGTACGAGAAAGTGCACAAGGGAGTTCGTCGGTCCAAGGGTTTAGGCTGCTACAAGGTAGCAGGGTTGTATTGGATTAGTGTCTAAGTCCACAACTATTTTGGTATGTACTTTACCCGATCATGTGCATGGTCCTTTTGGGTTGCCTTCACCATAGCAACTTGTAGGAAGAATTAAGGAGAGAAAGGATTAATTATGATTTATTAATTTATATTATGAGAATTATTTATTAAAGGAGAAATCATATTGTTTAATTAATATTAGTCAAAGAATTAATTTAGAATTAATGTTGTGGTTAAAAGAGATTAATTAAATAAAGAGGACTGATGTTGTAATTATAAGATAGTTGCAAGAATGGGCTAATGGAATCCATAGAGTGGAGTAGACGAAATTTATGGTGAAGCCTATAAGATTTCGTCCATGGCTCTAAGGAAAGGAGTCCATGGGCTGTTAGAGCCTAAACAGTCAGATTAGCGTTTCCTAAGTTCAAAACCCTAATAGCCTCACATATTTAACGACTCCTAGGGCACCAAAAACTTGGATAACTGATTCCTTAGGGTTTCTAGACGTTTTGGGTGCGTCCTCTCTTCTCCTCCTTCATCCTTATTGCTAGTGGTGTTTGTGACTCCATTAGAGGTGCAACACTTGAGGCACTAAGCTTTCTGAAGCCAATTGCAAGGAGGAATAGATTGTTATTGCTACATAACAATCAAATGTATTCTTTAAACCCTAATTCAGTTTATAATATGATAGATCTAGGGTTTATAGTGTTGGATAATTCAATTGCATGTTCATTAGACAAACTAGATCCAAAGAATTAGGGTTTGCATGTACACCATAGGATTGATGTAGTGCTCAAAACCCATTAGATGGTATTAGAGTCTAGGGTTGTTTATTAATGAATTTGATGCTTATTTGATCGAATATTTCCTGAATATCGAAAATTTTGATTTTTTGGGGCTGGACTCGCCAAGTCCATGACTGAACTTGCCGAGCTCATTGGGTACTCGACGAGTCCAGTAAAGACTCGACGAGTCAGCGAGTATGGCAATGTATTTTCTCGATTTTCTTGCTATTTTGGTTTAGGATAATTACCAAGAACGTTTTTAATTAATAAAATACAATTTTCATTGATTTTGGGTGTTTATCCTTACCAAAATAGTAGATAATTACCAATTAATCAAATTATTGTTTCCTTATAATATAGGATTTAATTATTTTAGTTATTTGATGAATTATCTTGCAAGAAATTGGATTAGGTCATAATTAGATAATTACCAATTAATTGTTAATTGCCTTATTTGAATTTTTTGATCTAGAATATTCTTGATATAGTTTTGGAAAAGTTTCAAAAACTTGCCCTCAAGTTTTGAAATTTAAAATTTGATTAAAAGTTTAATTTTGAAATATTAAATACTAAAACCCTAGTATTTTAAAAAGTCCTAATTACACCCTTATGGTTTTGTTAATTAATTAAAGTGTATAATTAAAAGAGAGTTAATAAATCCATAAAGTTTGGTTTACAATTAATTAAATTAAAAGTATAATTAATTAAATTAGTCAATATAGTATTTTAAAAGTTTAAAACACACCATATACTATATATAACATTAAAAGTCTAGTATTATATATATGTATGAGTAAACAGTCAGTCTTACCGTTAGTAGGCCTTATTCACGAAGCTGGTCTATAAGGGGTGTTTAATGAAATTTCCTATAAAATGGCGATTGAATGGGTATCCACACTTACCCACCGCACTCTTGACTATTGGAGGGTCGTTGGCCGAACGGGTAGGATAGGACATAACCTTCCATTATATGTATAGTGAAGTACAAAGTAACTAAATGCTTTTACAAATTCTCAAATCATAGTTACTTAAGGCAAAATGTGAAATTGTATTCTAATCCATGGAATTACACTTCATACTCTTGTTAAACGTTAGTGGAGCATGTGTGGTTAACCGGCACACTAATTTGGGGTTGAAATTGGTAGTGAATGGTGGCTCGATGTTTATCATAGATCAATGGAGTGTGTGTGGCTAACCGACACATTGATTAGGTATAGTAGCATTGGGTGCACCACGTGATTCGCATGGTTATTCATACCTTGTTTGTGATGCTCGACATCCTAGTCGCAAACCTGAAGGGCATAATCGAGATTTAAACATGCCATTGAAAATTTCAATGAATCTCAAAAGATCTAGGAGTTTCAATTCATTTAAAACTTCAACTTCATTTTTCATTTTTCATGGTGGAAATTGGTAAATCATCATTTACCTATCTTCAAATATTCTGCAACTATATTACGACATCCCTCTTATAGGTTGTAGAGTATTGTGTTGGATCCTAGCCATGATGTTTCATTTGGGTGTTACATCAAGGATTCTCATCAACTAACTTGAATTTTCTCCCGTTTTGTAAATGTGTGAATCTAACTATGGTCTTCCCGAATCCGATGAGATAAATTTTCATCAAGAAGATGACATTTCACTTCCTCCACCTCCTCCGATTGTTCTCCCCGACCCACAAGATCAAAAGCTTGAAAGGTTCAAGCTCATTGAAGCCCTATTAACAAAGAAACATGAGGATGGGTAACCCGTGTGTGCGTACGTCCTAGAGATGAAGTCGCACATAGACATGTTAAGAATGATTGGTGTCGAATTCTCAAGAAAGTTGGTTGTTGACTGGGTTTTTCAGTCACTTCCTGAATCGTATGGTGAGTTTGTAAGAGAGTACTATGCGATGAATTACGACGTGACCCTTATCGATTTGACATATATGCTTATTGCTGCCAAATCACGAATGATTTGGCGCACTGCTCAAGCATACTTGATTGGTCAATCGAACTCCCAAACTTCTCTGGACCCTGGCAAAATTGAATGTCCAGAAAGGACTATGTATGTGATTTTCCGATATATTGTGCTAGAGGATTCCATCTGTTTCTATTTCCATGAGAAGGGGCATTGGAAGCGAAGCTGCCCGGTCTACCTGGGAAATCTAAGAGATGGGAGAGTCAAGAGTTTTGGCTCTACTTTAGGTATGAAATCCACTATCTAACTCTGTTAAGTTCCTCTTCTATATTCTTAACATAGAATGTGATAGGATTACATTTTTGGTCTTTTGCAGGATCGAAGAAAAGAAAGGAAGCTTAAGGAAGAAGCATGCTGAATTTGATAATGAAGAAATGGATTTAAATTGCATGGATTCAATGATCGAGTTTTAGTTGCTACTTTTAGAATTAAGATAGATTGCTTAACAATATGTACTAGCATAGTTTTCTTTGATTTGCATTGTAAGGACAAAGTTTTTTCGCAATAATATGAATTTTGATTTTATCTTATTTACGTTTCCTTGCAATGAAATTATGAAAATTGGTGTTTGTTTATATTATTAGCAATATTGAATTGGATGTGATTCTTATTTTATTTATTTGTGGAAATGTCGAAAAATTGCCAAATAAGTAAAGATTCTCATCACCTAAGTTTCAATTGGATAGAAACTTGGAATCATACAACTAGTTTTGTGTGATGAATGAGAAACTTTACATTTGGGGAAATTTAAGACTAATTTATTGACAAAGAGTCAAGTGAAGGACTAAGAGATTGAGCTTGAAATGTTGTGCACTAGTCAAATCCACCACAAAGAACAATAAAAGATTCGTCATGATTTACCAAAAGCTTGGTAAGTTTGATTATACTTACAAGTTTAAGTATAAGTTTGTATCATTAGGAAGGTCTCAATGAAAGGCAAAACGAATAATAAGAATCACTTAGGCAGAAAGATAAAAGTTTCTCTTTTTTAAGAAGTTCGGAGAGTACTTTTATCAAGTTTTATGATTATCTTAATGATTAAGAACCATATCTCGATTGATCTTCTAATATACCTTAGTGCATTGTATAGCTAAGAAGAGGAATCAGAAATTGTTGATATGGTTAAAATAAAAAAGGATAATCATACTTCGTTCCAATATCAAATATTAAAGTTAAGATTGTGACATTCAGTAAACATATCTTTAGTAGGTTTATTACACTCGTCAAATGTAGATTAAGAAAGTTTCTTATTCTTGCACATTTGAAATTGATAAGTTATAATGTTGTGGATAAAACAACGATGAACTAGAACCAATTAAGTGAATTGTTAGTCTTGATAGGATTTCCAAATAACTCTTGAATATTTGTTTTTGTCAAGTAAAGTTTCTTGACAAGAGAATCATATATGTCTAGAGGTCAGTGGGAGTCTAAATGATCTTGAAAAAGTTTCAAGAACAAACCTCATCGATCCTCGCTAGCACACGACTTGGAGTTTATAACCAATCGTGTTGACATAATTGTTGTTTTCTGTAACGTTCTGATTTAAGTCAACTGTGAAATATGAGTTCTATGAGCTCTCAATTGAAGTGCATGGAAACAAGACACCCTAATAAATGGAAAGTACATTGATAGGAAGGGGTGATCTTCTTGACAACTTGGAAGACCTGGTGGGCACCCGTGCTACCATGAGGCAAGAAATCAAGATAAAACAAGTTCAATCCATAAGAGTTGAATTTGTCATGAACATCTTCTTATGATTGTTGTTTTGATAAATTCACATGGATAAGAACACATACACTATAAAATCTAAGTGTCATAAGGTTTCTCTCCGTTCGTGAGAATGATCGTGATGAGATGCTTTCACTAAGAGAGATTTTAAGGAGTTAGCGTTTGTGAAAATTTGTATTCTCTAATTCGATTATGATGACGACATCCCTTTTCATAGTTCGAATTATGAGATTTGGCAATTAGTCTGAACATTTTGGGACTTAGTAACTTGAGTTCTAGAATTATGTAGACACATATATATAAGCTATTTAAGGAAAGGTGTATGAGCTTAAGAAGCTTGATAAAGTCTTATCAAAGCATCTAGTATTAGAAATATGAATTTTGTAGAATTCAATAAGTATTGTTTTCTTGAAGTTCAAGTGTTTTTCTGAGTACATGTCAAAGCCATTGGGAGCATATGTGTTATGCTTGTATGGTAATAATCATCATGTTAGTGGTAGCATGATTATTATTTTAAGTATTGCGATTTAGCAATATTAATTATAGAAAACAAAGATTCACCTTGCAAAGTTGTAGGGGTTGAAAAGTTGTTTTGCTACAATTAAGGGATAGAATATTATACTTCATTTCAAAGTCTAAAGCTTAGATTGAGAAATGTTAATAAATTTAGTCAAGGATACATAGTGTGTTCTCAAAATTCAATTATTATTACGACATCCCTCTTCATAGTTTGAATTGTGAGAACATGGCTAACAAAATATTATGGCAGAAGACTAATAAAGTATCATGTCGTTATGTGAGACATTATGCAGCATGTCCCATATGCTTCGGGTATAGGATCAATTGCATATGCTATAATATTTGACCGTTCTAGAGCATGAAGAGGGAAAAGGGACTAGAACCAGTTTTGACTACATTAAATAAACAACTATCAAAGGACGATCCAAAGTTCGCTGAGGATTGGTCGCTTGTGAGTAGTTGGAAGTATAGTATTGGATGGACCATATCAACATTATTATGAATAGATAAGATTCTATTTAAAATGAGTTGTCATATGGTAAATGTGGAATGTTTCCATATTGGGAGTTGGAAATTTGGAATTTATGTCTAAGATTAGAAACTTTTATGCAAGAAGGATGTTCAAAGGAATGTACTTTGAGTGAGATACATCACATCTATAGAATTGTTTTGTAACAATTTCCAATAGAGCCTTCTGTAAGTCATTGGCCGGGTCTTTGTAACTTTTGTGTTGTGACTTCAAGGATGGATCTATTTCATAAAGTATGGATCATAGGTAAACATAGTGTGCATGCTTGGGACATGGGACAAATTTTGTTATAATTCAAGTAATTAGTTGATTATCCGAAACATCAAGCAATGAATAATGAGTAATCAATATGGTGATTAAATAAAAGGTGTTTTATTTATACTTAAAAGTTTGGGACCATATAGGATTAAGTATTATCATTGTCTTTCACTTTGCGTGTTTTGACTTCCAGAATAACAAGGTTATTCGAACCTCCACAGTTGATCATACGTTGGAAGTACTTATGAGGCAAGACTGTCATGAATCTGTCTGTAGATTGTCTAAAGTGTTTAGGCATAGAATAAGTTTGCTGTAGAGTTCATGAGCGCTTTGATAAGATTAAAGTATTGGATTAAACCCACGCTCACGTGAATCACTTCATGTATTTTATCACGAGTGATTGTGAGACGATAATATCTTATATTATTGAAACCAAGACATGTGAATTGCTATTTGCTGGTCGGTTACGCATTGATAATAAGTAAACGCACCAGTAACTTGGTGTTATAAAACTTATTGTTGTGTGTAATTTGATGAGTAAATGCAAGCGAGCATTTGAGTTAAATTTTATCCATTCCTTTTTCCCTAAGTGGGATAAACGCGTTATTTGTGGCCCCCTTGATGATTTAGTGATGACACCCTAAGTGCTTGGCCAAGTCGGGACTAAGTTGAGGTGTTCAACTATAGTCTGTTATCAGTCGTCATAAATCGGGTGTCGGGAAACAGCAGATAGACATAGCGGATGATTTAAATCCATGTCTCGTGTCTATACGATATCTTGAAGAATGGAGGAATATATGATCCCTTATCTAAAGGAAATGCGTATTTGATAAGATCAGATTTGAGAGCGGCTTTTGAAAGCTATGATTGCTGATCAGGTTCTGATGTTATGCATAATAGGCATTAGATTTATCCATGTGGGAGACTATTGGATTAGTGTCTAAGTCCATAACTATTTTGGTATGTACTTGACCCGATCATGAGCATGGTCCTTTTGGGTTGCCTTCACCATAGCAACTTGTAGGAAGAATTAAGGAGAGAAAAGATTAATTGTGATTTATTAATATATATTATGAGAATTATAGATTAAAGGAGAAATCATATTGTTTAATTAATATTAGTCAAAGAATTAATTCATAATTAATGTTGTGGCTGAAGAAGATTAATTAAATAAAGGGGATTGATGTTGCAATTATAAGATAGTTGCAAGAAAGGGATAATGGACTCCATAGAGTGGAGTGGGCAAAATTTATGGGGAAGCCTATAAGATTTCGTCCATGGCTCTAAGGAAAGGAGTCCATGGGCTGCTTAGAGCCTAAACACTCAGATTAGAGTTTCCTAAGTTCAAAACCCTAATAGCCTCACATATTTATGGACTCCTAGGGCACCAAAAACGTGGTTAACTAATCCCTTAGGGTTTCTAGACGTTTTTGGGTGCCTCCTCTCTACTCTTCCTTCATCCTTATTGTTAGTGGTGTTTGTGATTCCATTAGAGGTGCAACACTTGAGGCACTAAGCTTTCTGAAGCCAATTGCAAGGAGGAATAGATTGTTATTGCTACATAACAATCAAAGGTATTCTCTAAACCCTAATTCATTTTATAATATGTTATATCTAGGGTTTATAGCTTTGGATAATTCAATTTCATGTTCATTAGAAAAATTAGATCGAAAGCATTAGGCTTTGCATGTACACCATAGGATTGATGTAGTGCTCAAAACCCATTAGGTTGGTCATGTCAGCAAAAGGTGATAAGGATTCTTGGGTATATTCAAATCTTTGGAATGTCAGCTATGTATGGTGTTAAGAACCTAAGAATGAAACTCTGGTTCTGGTTATGGCTCAGGAGTAGAGCTTGAACCATTCGATGTGTGATCATGGAAGTTCATCTCCTCAGAGATTACTTGTGGAGTTTCGGAATGGACCTTGGTGGTCGTTTGTTCAGCCAAGGAAGGGATTTGGGAGCTTTTCACTATCGTTTCTGGGCCTTTCAGGCTAGATTCGTCGCGGGACAATTAGTGTAACACTAGTCAAAATAGGTCAATAACAATCACATGTGATTATACCAATCATGTAATGTGATTTTGTTAAACTAGTAATGTAGTAAGCTCACTATGTATTTCATGATAATTCTAATATAAATATGAACTTTCATACATACTTTATGGTATAAATCAAAGTATACATCCATACGATTCCAAAAATATAGAGAACATCTAAATCTAACTTTGCATGAAGAAGTTATGATGAACCAAACACTATAAAATCTCCATAACATAAGGAATTTAAAATATGCTTAGAATTAGCTATTTTAGTCTAAAAGGTAGTTGTAGTTCTCGTAAATACCTACGCGTGTGTATAAAGAACGTCAAAAACGGAGTTCGTATGCAAAAGTTATGGCCTTCCGAAGATGCAGCTGCCAGAACCCTAATTTGACTCACGATGTGAGCATCAAAAATTCATGACGTGAGGAGTCAACAGACACTAATCGGAGCTAGAAAACACGCGTTAAGGCTATGTGATGACTCATGGAAGTTCACGATGTGAACCTATCATGTTGACGACGTGAATAGCCCCAGAACACCCTATAAATAGCGATCAAAGCTCATTCATTCCTTACACCTTCTCCTTTCATTCTCTCTCATTTCCGAAGGTCATTTTCCCTTCTCGATCCTGACAACGACGAGCCTCTGACCGTTTAGATTCTATAGTCACTTTAATAAGGTGAGTTTCGCGGCCCCACTTACTAATATTTTCGGGGGAAAACACATGCTAAATATTATATATACGTTATTATTATGTTTATATGATAGTATGTTCGTATCAACATATATAGTTATATTAACTGTCATATAGTTGTTTTGCCATGTTATTATACTAATGTAGACCTTGAGTTATTATTGTTTTATGTCAAGATAAAACCTGGTGTGTTATATGTTATTATTGTTGGTTTTATGTCAAGATAAAACCTAGTTTTACTTCAAGTTATAGCTGTTATACTGCCTAAATGTTATGAAATTAGGAGTAATGTTTAAAAGCATAGTCTAGTAACTTAGGGTTTTAGAAATGAAAATGCTTTTGTTGTTAGAACTATAGAATGTCATCAAAGTCTACCTGAGCTACTGTATTCATCATCTAAGATTGGGGATCTTAGTGAAAGTCCTCTGACCTGTATTTGTTAATCCCATGTGAGCGAGGAAGTCGTGTATAAATAGTATATGGGTTGACCACCCCACTTGTGACTGTTAGCTACAGTCAACCAAAAGCGAGTAATGAACTATCCTTTTATTTGTTATTGTTTCGACGTCGATGAAACATGTAGAAACTACCGCAAGGTGTGATCCTTGTGCTACCGCAAGGTGTGATCCTCGTACTACCGCAAGGTGTAATCCTTGTACTACCGCAAGGTGTAATCATTGTACTACCTCAAGGTGTAATCCTTTTACTACCGTAATGTGTGATCCTTGTAATAATAATAAGAGGTATAAAACTAAGTCATACAGTCGCAGCTACAGACTCATGGTAGAGAAACTATAGAAGCATTATACTTTGTCGATATACAAGTATGAATGTTAAGTATAAGTTTCGCAAAGACTTATACTCTAAGTATAAGAATCTAGTAGGTATATTACCTGTATATTAAGTAGACCACTATACCTATCCTACTTACTCATATAGAATTGAAATAAGATTTATACGTAGCAAATTAGTTTGTATGGAATTACAAACATTTATACTTATACTCTAGGTTCAAGGATTGTTTAGGTATAACACTTATTCAGTAAGTAAACCATTATACCTAGGATATATATACTAAATGTTTGAGAGTCAAAATGATACTTTCAAAACTACACTTTTGAACTTGAAAAATGTATTATTTTGTGGAGTCAAAACCTGTGAACTCACCAACTTTATGTTGACATATTTTAAATTGCATGTGGTTTGAGGAAGTTGATAACTATGCTACGAGAAATGACGTTACATCACCCGGTGTTTCTGCCGACGACTGGGGTGTGACAGTTAGGGGTTCATCTAAAACCAAAGGTTTGTGGATTCTTAGAATCCTTCATAAAGGAGGAACCTATTGTTATTTCCTGTTATCGAGTCTGGAGAGAGTTTTGTACCGTGTTCTCAGGATGGTCTATGTATCTCTTGAGAAGGTGATCAGTATTCCGCCAGATTTTACGGGTATGTCATCTTCTACTACTAATAGATTGATGATGGGAATATGTATCGCTTTGGAATTGTGAGTGAGTTTGGATAGGTCAGATCTCGGGTCAGTTTTATGCTAGTGGTTGGGTTACCAAGGATCATATATGCCATCCTGCATGCCGAAAATTCCTTGATGAACCCACAGAGGGATGCATATTGCGGAGTGGGTTCCGCGTGTATCGTTATCATTCTAGATCTTTGTCTAGATTTGTGTAGGAGTATTATTTGGGAGTTCCTTGTTCGGGAATTAGTGGGATGGTTCTCTAATGAAGTCATAGTTTAGTGATTCTATCATTAATTCATATATGGTCGAATATGTCTATGGATGAAGTTTGGAGTTCAAGGCACTACTATTGCTAAGATAGGATTAGTAGCTCGAAGATGCTGATGTCAGTTGTAGTGGGAGATTCCGAGGTCTCCAACTGAGATTTAGGGTTTCCTGGGTCTAGCAGGTTATTACCGGAGATTTATACGAGACTTCTATGAGATTGCAGTTCCTTTGACCCGACAGACCAATGAATCGGTGGCCTTTCGTTGGGGGTCTGAGCAGCAGGCAACTTTCGAGACTCTTAGATAATGGTTGTGCGAGGCACCGATTCTCAACCTGCCAGAGGGTGTAGATGATTTAGTGGTTTACTGTGACACTTTGATCATGAGTATGGACGCGGTAATGATACAGTGGGGTCACGTGATAGCAAGTTTCGGGAACTAGGTTAGAGTTCCAGTTAGGGCTCAAGTTTAGTGGTGTGTTAGGTCGGGTGTGTGTTTGACCCTGTTTGGAAAGTGTTGTAAGACTACGGGGGTAACCATAGCATTCAATAATGGTCAGTTAGTATGGGAAGTGTTGTAAGACTACGGGGGTAGCTATAGCATTCACTAGTGGTCAGTTAGTATGAGAAGTGTTGTAAGACTGCAGGGGTAGCTGTAGCATTCACTAGTGTTCAGTTAGCATGGGAAGTGTTGTAAGACTGCGGGGGTAGCCGTAGCATTCACTAGTGGTCAGTTAGCATGGGAAGTGATGTATGACTGCGGGGGTAGCTGTAGCATTCACTAGGGGTCAGATAGCGATAGAGTGTCGTGAGACTACGAGTGTAGCCGTAGCATTCACTAGGTTGGTAGATGGAATGAGCGTGTTGTTGGAACGCGGAAGGAACGGCAACACCCAATAGTTTGGGTGTACCAGTGAGGATAATGAAATCCGCAGATTGGATTTCGGAATTACCCAGTGGATTAGATCTGTTTGAGCCAGTGATAAGACTGTAGGAATGCCACTACAGTTATGAGATCAAGGAAGAAAGAGATTACTTAAGGTCATTTGTGATATAAGCCTACCATTGGTCATGTAGCAATCACTTTTAGCCTTGGATTCAGTAACGTCAGGATTCGACGCATGGACCCGATCGGTTAGATCAGGAGGTTGTTAGAGCCACAATGGCATGATAACTAGTGGCAACTAGTCCCAGAGAAGGATTTTTTTTCCAGAAGTCAACTAAGTAGGGAGCCCTTTGGCTCCGTAGCTGGGTTGGAACCTGGTGTTTCAGATGATTGGTGAACAAATTGATATCAGGGAGGCCTCATTATATCTTGGAAAGCAGCCATGTGGCAACATACTACTTCAGACAGTTCAGTGTTCGGACAGTTTCTGCGTTTAGGCAGTGTTAGTATATGTGTTTTAGGTTGAGACTATAAACGAAATAGCTGGTTGATTGGGCAGTGATAAGTCACTCGCCGTGGGATTAAATAATCTTAGAGTATTTGATTTGACTCTGTTACGTAGCTCTCGTATGATTCTAACCATTTCAGGGATGAATCTTCTACTCGAAGAATTATTTGATCCTTCTGCCAAGTTTAAGTATTTTGTAGCTGTTTATGGACAGTGACTTGCGTTCTTCTCAGTAGCAGCGTGATGGTGATAGTTTGGTCTGAGAGGTCTGACAGGGAGTCGGGCCACTAAGACCTTAGAGTTCAGACTCCAGGGAAGTCAGATGGGTTTTACTTGAGAGATCGAGGATTTATTCTTCACCGAGTTTGAATAATTGCTCTAGGGATGGTTTTAGTAGATCTAGTTAGGCCGATAAAAGGACAGAGATGGAAGGGTTGCAATTGTTCGACTAGCAGTTGTGGGATTGACGGAGAGTTGTTTCTGGTTGTTTTAGCACGAGCGAGCTGTTGGAAAGCCAGGTTATGAAAGGTTTCAGGTCTTAGAAAGTAGAAGTAGCTTGCAAGGGTTGAAGGAACGAGTGATATCTCCTAGATGGAAGTATTGGTTTGGGTGTTCCAGTTGTATTCCTCAGATTATTGTTTTGAGATGGGTGTTGGTAACGAGCGATTTCAAGGTTGAAATCTAATTTAAGTGGGGGAGAGTTGTAACACCCGGTTCCAGATTTGCCTTATTAATTGGGGCTGTGGCTCAATCATTAGTTGTCATGGGGATTATAGCTTTTGGAAAGGAAGGAGTTACCCCATCTCGAATGTAATTGTTATGATTCAAGTGGTCATGTTTTCAATTGTGTCTTCAGGAGCCAAGGGTACGATTGTAAATTGATATCTCAGACTGTTATGCATTTTAAGCTTTATTCATAAGTTTTTAAGGCTCGGGTGTGATGCTAGGAGCGTAGGGCTTCTCGCCACCTTTCCGTGGATATAAAGTTCGTCGTAAACGGACTTAGAACGAAGAAGTTATAATACTTTGAAGTTGTTGGGAGAACTGGTCCCAAATGGAGTTTTGTGACAAAGGAAACCCATGCATGCGTGTGTTTAGCTGGGTACACCCAACTTAAGCTGGGTTATGCCCAACGTATTAAGTCACATGGTCACATGTGTAGAGAGGCGTACGGCCAACGTACAAGAAGTACGCCCAACGTACGTTCAGAGTTCCCAAAACCCTAATTCCTCTACTTGTGACCTATATAAGCCTCATTATATCCTTCCCTAGGTCATTTCAGATCAGCCCCCACCCCTTTTCACGACCATGAAACCGTAAATGACCTTGGATGAAGCTTGGAGCTTGAAAGAAGACTTTTAGTGTGTGTGTGTGCAAGAAGAGAAGTTGGTGCTCAAGTGTTGATCTTGGAAGGGAGCTTTTAGATCCAAAAAGTTATCCTATTTGTTGACCCATTGGAGATAAAAAGCACTGATCTTGACCTTCCATTTCATAGATCCTATTTTGAGTTGGTTTTGGCCATTATTTGCCTTTTCTTGGTCTTTGTGAGCTTAGGTAATTTTGGGGGCTCAAACTTGTAGATCTGGACATTCTAAGGTACTTTCTCTAAAAAAGGTGCGAGCTTTATGAAGTGTTTGGGTCCAAGCATGAGTTAAGACCATCTATTAAGCTCTTTTGAGCTCTAAAGTCCCATTAAGCCATGCATGTTAGTAAAGTTGCCAACTTGAATAGTCACCCATAGAAGTCAGATTGGAGAGTTAGGGCAAGGGATGAAGTGATTAAGTGGTTAATAGAAATGGGGCTTAACAAGTTATTACGTTGGGTGTACAAGTTCGTACACACAGCGTACAAGTCACAAGCCCAGTACTCCCCGCGTACTCAGTCAGAGTGGGTTCCACACTAATGGGCCTCGGTTTGGGCCATTCTTTGAACTTGACTACTTTAGGCCTTAGTAGGCCATCTGGTATTGAACTTTTTGACTAAAGAACCACTATAGGGCCTTAGGCTAAGGCCCATGAGAAGGGATTGGGCCTAATTGGAAGTCAGAGCAATTATTTGGGCCTTGTGGGCCATTTTGGGTTTGGGCTATTATTTAGGTTATGGATTGTTGGTCTAGCTAATGATGTATGTTTGGGCTGGAAATAGGTTATTGGGCTTAGGGTGAGGCCTATGTAAAGGTTTGGGCATAATTTGGTAAATTAGGCCATTAGTGGGCCATTGGTGGACCTCTATGGATTTTGGAACTTTGGGCTTGATTGGTTTTACACATGGGCCATTAGTGGGCCTTCAGGGATATTATAGTATGGACCTCGATGGGTAAGGGGTGAAACCGTCGTTTCATCACGAGAATGAATTATAGATCATGGTTTGGGACCCAATTGCTAATCGGGTGATACTGTGATATTGGGCCATTAGAATGTTGAATGTAGGACTGAAGTAAATGGTCGGGCCTTATGGTAAGACCATATAAAGGTTTGGGTCCAATTTGGAAAATTGGGACATCTATTGGGCTTTGATCCATATTTGAGTTTTAGTCCCTTGGATTGGGACTTAGGCTTAGGTCAAGCTAAGATTGGGGTAAAGCAGTCTTTTACCATAAGCATGGGCTTATGGTTATATATTGAAACCCAATTATTAATTGGGTGTTCTTTTGATATTGACAGTTCGGGTACTTGTCATCCAGCAGCTGGGGTTGGGTCTGCGGGAGTTCAGCAATGTGATGTGAGTTACCTTCCAATAGAAGGGGGTCTAAGGCACCAAGGCCGACCCACTAGTAGTCGATTACAGTTGAGATGATTGTCTTTGTGATAATTATCTGGTTTGCTATTACTTGATGTATTCTATGTGCCAGTATATTATTGGCTATGTGATAGTGGTAGTAGGAGGGGAATAATCCCCCGATCGATTGTTAGGATCGAAGGGTAGGTCGGACACCCCAGATATGTCTGACAACATGTTTTTGATATGTTATTATGTGATAGTAGTAGGGGTGAAATAGTCCCCGTGACCGGGTGAGATAGACCGGAGGGTAGGCAGGCACCCCAGAATGGCCTGACACGAGTAGTCAGCACCCCAAAATGGCTTGACATGAGTAGTTAGCACCCTATAATGGCTTGACATGGGTAGCTCGGGCACCCAAGAATTACCCGGCACTATGTGTGCTCTGTGATTGTATGGTATGTGGTATGATGGAGGAACTCACTAAGCTTCGTGCTTACGGTTTTCAGTTTTGGTTTCAGGTACTTAGTTTTATAATATGGTTGGTTTTATAATAACATATTTAAAAACGAAATTTTTGGCCTTGAATTTTGGGATGTTACATGAATTAGTTTCAAATAGTGTAAATTAGGTTACTTACTTCAATATCCTTATTGTAAATGGGTTTTCTAATATATATATATATATATATATATATATATATATATATATATATATATATATATATATATATATATATATATAATCTAATATGTACTGGCATGTATTATCATGTTGTATAAACTAGTTTGAAACAAGAAATCTGGTAGAGTCATATGTGTATACCTAGATAAAAAGGACTTACAATTTTTGATTGTGGAAGCTTAGTGGATATGGATGTGTGTGTTCAGTGGCAACTATATCATATCTTAATAGAGATGATGTTAGTTATGTGAATCTAATGTACTTTGCAACCTTTTACATGAACACTTATAGGTACGCATTGCATGGTTAAAGGTAGCAATATACGACCAACTACTAACTACATAACACCTTTACCACCATTGAATAGAAGAATTCTAGGTTGACATTCAATTAGCAGGAAAAAGAATGTATCTAAAATAATTAGACGACACATTTTTCAAAGGTAGGCAACAAAATATTATACAAAGTGTATAAACAAGTATGTCATAATAAGGTAACTTGTGGTTAAGTGAAATATCCTAATAAACTTAGAGTAAGGAAAATGAAAAGAATAGATAGGGAAGAGGGTAATGAAGAAGTGTACACTGATGATAGTAGGGAAGAAATCAACATGGAAGAAGGCAGGGAAGATGTCGACATGGAACATGGAATGAAAGAAGATAGCAAGAAAATGGGTGAAGTCAAAAGGAAACAATCGAAAAGGATTATAAAAAAGAAAGTAGCTAAGAAGGCCGAAGGTAAGAATCAGGAAGGAAACAGTTCTGAAAACCCAGTGGATCTTGACAAGGATATATATTTGGACTTATGTAATGATGCACTAGTTATGTTTGTTAATGATACCTTTATGTTTGGATTTATGATGTTATGTACTATGTATGTTTTTTTGAAATACATTTATATTTTTATTTGGATTTATGATGTTATGCACTATGTATTGGATTATGGTTTCTAAGGACTTAACTAAATTGGTATAATTTTAGTGACTAAAAGTAAAATCCTTTTTGGGGTGCCCTCATAACTAGAAATAGTTAAAATTGATATTAAGAGAGAGATTAAATGATTTGTTAATTTATTATATTATAAATATTAATAAAGTAATTAGAAATAGTTGGAATTAATTTATTATTAATCAGAATTAATTTGGAGATAATTCAAGATTAATTAAAGGTGCAAGGGTCGAATTGTAATCCTCCCTAATAAATAAAAGTAATTTTACCATTTCCCATCCTCTTATACATTATGCCATATGTCATTTTGTGGTAAATGTAGATTAAATAATATTCATGTGTCATTTTGTGGTTTTTTCTATTTTATTGAATTTTATATAATACATATTAAATGTAATAATAAATATGTGTATTCAATTCATTAATGGATATTTCCTTAATATTTCTAAATTTCTAAATTGGATCCAATTATTTTACTTTTTTATTTATTTAAATTAATAGTTTAAATTTAAAAGATAAATAAACACTTCAAACTATTGGTGCTTGCTTTCCAAGTAGAGCTGACAATGGTTCACCTAGGTTGGGTTTGTGTTCAATCCATTAATTAAGTGGGCTGAAGAATTCAACCCAACCCACCTTGTTTATTCAAATGGGTTGATATATCCAAAACCCAACCCAACCGTTAAGATATATAAGTTATCACCGAGTTGAGTTGTTTATGTAGTTCCCAACCACAACCTATTAAATAAACAAGTTAAACATGGGTTAACCCATTTAAAATAAAAATAAATAAATAAATTAACAAAAGATTACACTACATAAATTAGTTATATACTTAAATAAAATTTCAAAGTATGGCAAAAACACAATCACAATTCACACATAGAAAGAAATTGTTCAAATAACATTAAAGATATGAGATTTCTAAGTGATTTTGTAGAGTGACTAGTGTTGTCGATACCAACAAAAAAGATAGGAATTAGGATTCCACTTTTTTAAAACATAAATAATAATACAAAAATTGTAATTTATAAAACTAATACTTAGATCAATACATGATAATATTTAAATAATTATAAAATTAAATATAAATTAAAATTTAACTGGATTTGTGGGTTGAAAACGAGCTAATAATTTTCATCTAACCCAACCTATTAATTAAATGGTTTAAACAGGTTTACCCATTTAACTTAAATGGGTTGAAAATCTCAACTCAAGCTGCTAATTTTGGATTGGGTTCTGGTTAGGTTGGTGAGTTGGGTCGATTTTTTCCAGCTTTATTTCCAAGGAAGATTTCAAGAGAGTAATTTTCATTACTCAATTACTGTAAGCAGGTATGCATGTAACACTCAGTTTCAAATCATTTCATTATTCAGGGCCTTGGCCCGATTATTGGTTATCATAAGGCTTAGGGCCTTGGGGATAAGGGAATTGGCCCTTTTTGGATGTGACTGTTATAGACTAAGTGATCCGAGTGTTCAATTTTGTTTCGGAGCCTAAGGGTATAATCGCAATTTTGGCAGTCCTGGCCTTTATGAATATTGAGTTTTTATTCGGGGAATTTTAAGGCAAAAGTGAGTTGATAGAAGTTTAGGGCTTCTCGTCACCTTTCTGTGGATATAAAGTTCGCCGGAAACGGATTTAGAATGAAAGAGTTATGACCAAAAGAATTTGAAGTGTTTTGAGGCTTAGTTTAGTATACGGAGCATACTCACCAAGTACATTGGGCTTAATGGCTTTCCATGTCGCGGGTTCCCTTTAAGTACGCTAAGCATACTAATAGGTACAAGGGAGGGGGGGGGGTACTCCCTTCAACATGAAACCCTGATTTTGGGGTTTTACCCCTATGTAAGCATCATTATATCTTTCCTTTGGACATTTTAGATCAGCCTCAACCTAATATTGAAACCCTAGAGTGACTTGAGTGAGTTTTGGAGCTTAGAAGAGTGTTTGTGGTGGTTTTTGTAATAGAATAATAAGGTTGAAGTCTCATTCTTTAGAGAGGAGCTTAGAGATCAGATTTAGCATCTTCATTTCATTACCTTTGAGGTATAAAGTCCATATGAAACATCCCAAAAATACGGTCCATAAATTTTGTTTTAAATCATGAATAAAAACCATTAGTATCATTCATCATATAAAAATCATAAATCATGTATATTATAAATGTTATAAAAAACTATCAATATATCAAAATCATATGTCAAAACATCAGAGTAAATCATCCCAGGCTAATAGTTGTGGTGTGTGCCATGCAGTCATCCCGAGCTCTTCCCTTTGCTTGTGGAAGTACCTAAAACCAATATTGAAAACTTTAAGCACGAAGCTTAGTGAGTCTCCCCAAATACCACATACCATGTACATAATCACATAATAGTATACATTGGGCCTAGCCCACTACATCAGACCTCACCCAGCATCAGACGAATCTGACATCAGGCCTCGCCTGATATAGGACCGAAGTCCGGCATCAGGCCCCTGCCGGTATTAGACCAAAGTCCAGTATACATATAACATATCAACAAGCATATACATAAATACATAACATAAACATATAATCATTCCTCGGGCTTGCCCCAACATGGACCGAAGCCTGAAACATATAACACATAACACATAAGCTAAACATTCCTCAAGCTTGACCCAACATCGGACTAAAGCTCGGCACATATAAACATACACATTCAAGAATCACGAAGACATCAAGCATACAAACATTTCTCGGGCTTTCCCTAGCATCGGACCACATTATAGAAACATATAATCTCCATCGGGCTAACCCCGACATCGGACTTATGTCCGACATATGCTAACATACATAAACGAGCCTGCATTGGTGCCTTCAACCTGTTCCTAATGGAGGAAAACCTCAACTCACAAAGCTGGCTATTGAATCTCTTGGTAAGGAATCTCTATCGGTTGCTTCCTTGACTCCCATATAATATCAACACAATAATACTTAATCAATATCCAAATCTTTCTTATGGTAAAGTAACTACTTTACCCATGGTCAAAGTCAACATTTTGGGTTGACTCCACTCGCCGAGTTCTATAAATCAGAAATCTTGAAATCACGATCCAACTCACCTAGTCATCCCTCTGACTCATCGAGTTCCCTGGCTACTCATAGTCGTGATTAAGCAAGTCAACTCATCGAGTCATCCTCAAACTCGTCGAGTCCTACCATATTCAGAATCTGGACAACTCGCGAAAACTCGTCGAGTTTCTCAATGAACTCGACTAGTTCCTCTGTCTGATTGGGTTATCTTAACAGATTAAGCTCCTACACTTCAGATCTAAGCTTCTCGTTTCTCATACACACTGAAAACGTCCTTTTAAGGGTAAAGTTTCCAGATGTACCCGTTAATACCTCTACTTCATGGATTTAGCCCAAACAATAACCCTTTAGGACCTAGATCTTGGTCCATAAGCCATCCTTTCACTAACAAATGCGTACTAAAAGAGATATATGCCCTAAATACCACATGAACACGTACAACTTCCACCTTTCACTCCATGCATGGCCTTATGGAGCTTAAAGGGCCAAAATAACAACTTGTTGCTTGCATGGGGCTTCCATGGCCATAAAGTTTGCACCTTTATGCCATGTGAGTCCCTCAAGGTCATAGATCTAAAGGTATACCCACTTGGGATGTTTATGTCCCAAAGATCATGTTTCTTGGACAAAAAAACCCATAAAATGATAACAAGGAGATCTAACAAGCTACTAAACAAGTTTGAGACTTGCTTAATAGAAAATGAAGAGGATGAGATGTTGTTTCTGGATCTATTAGTTTCCTTTTGAATCCGTTAGCTTCTTCTTCTTCAACAAACTTCAACAACACACAAAGATCACTCAAAAAATGACTCACAAGCTCACAAATGCATTAGGGTTCCTGAAACTAGGGTTTGGTACTTGGAGGCTAGAAATGAGGCCAGCAAGTGGGGATTCGGATGCTTAAATAGGGTGCAAAACCCCAAATTTAGGGTTTCATCCTAAAAGCCCTACTCGTCGATTTAGGGCTCTCAAGTCATCTAGTAGGTGACTTAAAATCCCGCGTCCATTCTGATTTCTACCCGACAAGTTTGGGCTCCCAACTAGTTGAGTAGCTTTAAAAAAGTGAATAAATTATGATTAAATCCATACCAGGAACCAAATGTTACAATTCTCCCCCACTTGTCTTAGACTTCTTCCTTGAAGTGTGCTGCGTCAGGAAAAAACTCCGGGTAGTGCTCCCTCATCTCCTCCTAGGGCTGACAAGTCCACTCAGAACCCTTGCGGTGCTGCCACTGCACCTTCACTAGCTCAACCCTCTTGTTTCTCAGCTCCTTCATCTTCTTTTCTAGAATAGCTGCTGGTCTCTTGATGTAATTAATGCTGTCATCAACCTGAATATCCTCTAGAGGCATAACCACTGAGTCATTGACTAAACACTTATGTAGCTGAGAAACATGGAAAGTGATGCGGATCTGGCTGAGCTCTGATGGAAGATCCAAACGGTAAGAAACACTGCCTACCCATGCCAATACCCTAAATGGACCGATGTATCTAGGGCCCAACTTTCCCAGCTTCCTGAACTGGATGGCAACTTTGAATTTTCCAAGGTGACACCTTTAGGAGAACCATGTTTCCCACTTGAAATCCAAGTCTGAATGCCGCTTGTCAGCATAGCTCTTCTGCCGACTCTGAGCAGTCTGGAGCCTGCTCCGGACTTGATGGATCATCTCAGTAGACTTGAGTACTACCTCAGTACTCCGCATGACTCTCTGACCGACCTCACCCCAACAGATTGGGGTACTACATTTCCTCCCATAGAGCATCTCAAAGGGAGGTCGGTCTATGTTGGTGTGGTAATTGTTGTAATATGAAAATTCCGCTAATGGAAGATACGTATCCAACTGCCACCGAAATCCAAAACACATGCGTGCAACATGTCCTTGAGAGTCTGAATCGTCCTCTCAATCTGCCCATCCATTTAAGGATGGAAAGCAATGCTAAAGTGGAGATGAGTACCCATCTCGTCGTGAAATTGCTTCCAAAATCTGGAAGTAAAACGAACATCCCGATCTGACACAAACGAAACAAGCACTTCATGCCGTGCCACTACCCTACGTACGTAGATCTTGACAAACTTCTCGGCCGATATACTCTCTTGGACCGGGAGGAAGTGAGCACTCTTGGTCAACTGATCCACGATTACACATATTGAATATACTCCACGTGCAGTACTGGGAAGCTTCATGATAAATTCCATTGTGATATCTTCTCATTTCCACATGGGAATGTCTAACGACTGCATCTTGCCGTGTGAGCGCTGGTATTCGGCCTTGACTTTCCTACAAGTTAAGCACCGCTCTATGTACCAAGCTACATCCCGCTTCATGCAGGCCACCAGTAATAATGGAGAACCTCGACTTGTGGGTCTCATCCATCAGAACCCATCGTACTCTACCCTAGTATGGAACACAGACCCTCCCATGCAGGGTCAACAATGCACGACTATCATAATCAAATGAGGCCACCTGACCTATGATTCTCTCACACTTCCAGTGCTTCTCCTTCAGGCCCTCGACCTGCGACTCCCGGATCTGCTCTAGCTATGGTGTAATCACTGTCATCCTCAGATATATGTCTTAGATCGGGGCCACCATTGCCTTGCGGCTCAAGGCATTGGCCACCACATTGGCCTTGCCCGTGTGGTAAAGGGTCTCACAATCGTAGTGATTCACCACATCTAACCACCGATGCTGCCTCATGTTCAGATTTGGCTGATCCATAAGGTACCTCAAGCTCTTGTGGTCTATGTAAATGGTACAATGAACCCCATAGAGGTAATGCCACCAAATCTTGAGGACGAAAACCACAACCCCAAGCTCTAAATCATGCGTCAGGTAGTTCGCCTCGTGAGGCTTCAACTGCCTCGAAGCGTAAGCTATCACGTGACATCACTGCATCTAAACTACACCCATCCCCGTGATCGAAGTGTAATAGTAAACCACAAAATCGTCGATCCCCTCTGGCAAAGTCAGAATCGGTGCCTCGTATAACCACTATCTGAGAGTCTCGAAGGTTGCCTTCTATTCAAGCCCCCAGCGGAATGTCACTGACTTCTTGGTCAGTCGGGTCAAAGGAACAATAATCTTGGAGAAATCTTAGATGAATCTCAGGTAATAACCCGCTAGACCAAGAAAACTCTGAATCTCAGTTGGAGACCTTGGAACCTGCCATTGCATCACGACCTCTATTTTGGCCGGATCAACCAGAATACCATTCTAATTGTCAAGGTGCCCAAGAAACTGCACCTCGCGCAACTATAACTAACACTTGTAGAAATTTTCAAAAATTCTCTCCCTCCTCAACCTCTGTAGCACCTCCCTCAGGAGCTCCTCATGCTATCTTGGGTCTTAGAATAAACCAATATATCATCAATTAAGACTATCACAAACCGATCCAACATCAGTCTACAGATGCGGTTCATGAGATCCATGAACGCGACAGGAGCATTGGTGAGTCCAAACAGCATCACCAAAACTCATAATGACCATAGCGTGTCCTAAAAGCTGTCTTCTGTACATCATCATCTGTAACTCGCATCTGGTGATAACCCGATCGCAGATCAATCTTGGATAACCAAGATGCTCCCTATAACTGATCAAACAAATCATCAATCCTCAGGAGAGGATAATGGTTCTTCACTATTACCTTATTTAGCTCCTGGTAGTCTATGTACATGCGATGCGACTCATCCTTCTTATTCACAAACTGGATCGGGGCTCCCCATGGTGAATTGCTCGGCCCGATAAATCCTTTGTCTACTAGCTCCTGCAGCTATGTAGACAACTCCTGCATCTCGGGAGGAGCCAACCGATATGGTTCCTTGGCTATCAGAGCCGCACCAGGGACTAGGTCAATCCTGAACTTAACCTGTCTTTCTGGAGGTATCCTAGGTAAATTCTCCGGGAATACGTCCGCGTACTCTCGTACGATCGGTACATCATCCACTAGCGCCTTACCCTTATCTTGGGTATCCATGATATAGGTGACATAACCTGCACAACCCTACTGAAAGAAGCGCCTCGCTCTCGCTGCTGAACATAGGGCCAATCCACCATGTGGTCTCTTGCCTTGAATCACTAACCCTTCCTCACTAGGAGTTCGAATGCTCACTAGCTACTGCTTGTAGTCGATCACTGCCCCATTAAGGCTCAACAAGTCCATACCAACTATAACCTTATTCCCTCGTAGGGGAATAGGGACTAGATCCATAGAAAACTTCTCATCGAACAACTACAGTATACATCCTTGGTGAACCCTCGCAAACCGAATGGTCCTATCATCTACTATCTGTACGTCAAGTGTGCAATCCAGCTCCCCTGGAGTCCCTATGAGTCGCTTGCTGAGCGCTAGCAACGCAAAAGATCAGGTAGCTCCCGAATCAAAAGTACCAAAGATGATATACCGTTCACTAAGGACGATCCTATAACAAAACACATAAACATAAACAATAATTAGTATAAATAAAGAGGTAAGGAGAAGATACATACCCGTCACGTGCCTCCTCTGTTGTAAATAAGGCCCTACTCTTCGCGACAGACGCCTCTCCCCGGCCCTGACGACCATTTGTAATCCTCAACGTAGCAGGAGCAGGTGTTGCCACCTGCCCTGCTGCTGGTGAACTCGATCATTGGGACCGCTTGTGTCCCCTATGGTTGCACTGAAAGTGAATCAGGTCTAATACTGTCAAGGTGGTGGTGGTAGCAAGTGTACAATCTCTGCTCACATGTCCAGTTCGGCCGCACTTAAAGAAGCTTGCACTACCTGCCTTGCACGTCCCCTCATGCAACTTGCCGCATTTTCCACAACGGTTGCGGCCCTGCTGGCTCCTAGGTCTATGATCTGACACCTTGGTCTTCTTGCCCACACTCCCTGACTAAACCGCCTCTAGTATCGTCTTCCTCTCCATCTCTAAATCCAAGGCTCTCTCTCTCTCTCTCTCTCTCTCTCTCGCGCGCGCCCTAGCAATCATATCTTCCAACATCTTGCAGTTGGACCGACTCACAAACTAGCAAATATCACTTAACAACATCTCATGATATCGGGCCTTCTTCATCTCCTCGTCCACCATGTACTTCGGAACGAGAAGGGCCCTCTCCACGAACATAGTAGTGATCTTGATCACCATATCAGTCGTCTGCTGGAGATCCTGGAACTCCCTAGCAAGCTGCTGCACCTCTATCACCGATGCAAACTCCGCTCTGAACCTAGCCGAGAAGCCAGTCCAGGTTGATAGTGTGAAGGGCAATGTCACCCACAACATGCCAACCTCTTACCACCAGTCGCATGCCCGGTCCTTTAGAAGGCAGGAAGCAAGTCGGACCATGTCCCCCTTGGGACATCTATTGGTACGGAATGCATTACGACATCAGCCAAGCATCTAGTGCTAGCAATGGGGTCCCGAGCCCCATGATAGTTAGGAGCTCAACAAGCTCTGAACTCCCTGAACGTCAGTGTGCACGACACCATCATGGCCGCCACCTCGGTGTGGAATGCACTCAGTCTCTCATCCAAAAGCTCCAAGATATCCTTGATCATGCCGAAGATCACAGGAGTATGATCCAGAATATTGCACAAGGTCATCTAGCTTCCTGGCTCGAGAACCCAAACCCGATACCTCATCAGTGCCTGAACTGCTGATTGGTCTAGTGCATAGTACCACCATACCAAAAAGCACTTCATAACAAACATCAGAATACTCATCATATCTCGAGGGATCACATATACTACAAGTTCCTTGGATTCATCTCAACCTTCCTTGATTCGAGTACGGATCCTCTGCTTTCAGTAGTACGGACCCATATTACCTTCCACATCTATTCGTACTTTCCTCATGAACTTCCTTGACTTCACCAAGTCCCTTCTACTACTACTGCTTCACGTGCTAATCTCATCCTGGGCTTGCCCTGGGGTAATCACCATCCCACTCTCCACCATCAGTTGCGTAAGGATTCCCTGCTATCTCCCCCTAAATAGCTCATGAATACCATTAGATATCACTAAGACTATATAATTCATTGAATGAGAGATCCTACCCTACAACGGTTGGACTCAAACAAGAGTTGCGAAATAGAGCTAGACCTAACCTTTTGAAATTGTTTAGTCCTTGCAACTTGTAACTTAACATATTTGTTTACTAGTTAGTAAAAGATAACTAGAACTCCTAAAAGCACAAAGCAAGCAACATTCGAGCATTGAGTAAACATAATCAGCATATCCTAATCAGGTCATCATATCACTGACTAATCAATACTAGCATGCAGTTCATAAAGCTCATACACATAAAATGGGCACATAAGGCATCCTTCCTAGACCCTTAACCATAATATAGCATGTAGTTCTTATAAGCATATCATAACATCAACTTTTATGGGTAATTTGGGAGTATTTACTTGAGCTCGGGTGATTGCATGCACCACACCTTTTTCTCCTTTTCAAAGTTCTTTTCTCTTTTCAAAATTCTTTTTATGAAAAATGGTTTTCCCTTTAAAAAATTTTTATACCAAGTCATCAGTTTAAATTCAGACACACTCAATAGTGTGCATGATTCCCTCAAACCAAGGTTCTGATACCAACTTTAAAAATCCCAAGAATATAGTCCTAAAATTTCGTTTTAAATCATGAATAAAAACCATAAGTATCATTCATCATACAAAAATCATAAATCGTGTATCTCATAAATGTTATAAACAACTGTCAATATATCAAAACATCAGAGTAAATCATCCCAGGCTAAAAGCTGTGGTGTGTGCCATGCAATCATCCTGAGCTCTTTCCCTTGCTAGCCAAAGTACCCGAAACCAAAACTGAAAATTGTAACCACAAACCTTAGTGAGTCTCTCTAAACTACCACATATCATGCACATAATCACATAATAGCATACATTGGGCCTAGCCCACTACATCGGTCCCTGCCCGATATCGGATGAATCCGACATCAGGCCCCACCCGACATCGGACCGAAGTTTGGCATCGGGCACCGCTCAACATCAGACCGAAGTCCGGGATCGGGCCCCACCTGACATTGGACCGAATTCCGATATACATATAACGTATCAATAAGCATATAATATAAACACATAACATAAACATATAAGCATTACTCGGGCTTGCCCCAACATCAGACTGAAGCCCAAAACATATAATACATAACAGATAAGCTAAAAATTCCTTGGGGTTGCCCCAACATCAGACCAAAGCCCAGAACATATAAATATACACATGCAAGAATCACGAAGACATCAAGCGTACAAAAATTCCCCAGGCTTGCCCCAGCATCAAACCAATGTCCAGAAACATATAATCTACATTGGGTTGACCCCAACATTGGACTTTAGTCTGGTATATGCTAACATACATAAATGGGTCGGCATTGGTGCCTTCGACTGATTCTTACTTGAGGAAAAACTCAACTCAGAAAGCTAGATGCTGAATCTCTCGGAAAGGAATCTCTATCGGTTGCTTCCGTGACTCCCAACTAACATCAACACAATAATACTTAATCAATATCCAAATATTTCTTAGGGTAAAATGACTACTTTACCCCTTTCCAAATTCAAAATTTTGGGTTGACTCAACTTGCCGAGTTGACAAATCAACTCGCTGAATTCTAAAAATAAAAAATCTTGAAATTACGATCCAACTCATCGAGTCATCCCCCTGACTCACCGAGTTCCCTGGCTACTCATAGTCGCGATTAAGCAAGTCAACTCGTTGAGTTTTACCATATTCAGAATCGGGTCAACTCGCCTCAACTCATCGATTTTCTCTATGAATTCGACGAGTTCCTCTGTCTGATTGGGATTAAGCTCTATGAACATGACATCTTAACGGATTAAGCTCCTACACTTCAGATCTAAGATTCTTGTTTCTAATACACTTGAAAACATCCTATTAAGGTTCAAGTTTCCTACTTTACTCGTTAATACATCTACTTAATGGATTTAGCTCAAACCCTAACCCTTTAGGACCTAAATCTTGGTCCACAAGCTAGCCTTTCACCAACTAACACATACTAACAGAGATCTATGCCCTAAATACCACATGAACACCTAAAGCTTCCACCTTTTCACTCCATGCATTGTCTTTTGGAGCTTAAAAGTCCAAAGAACAGCTTATAGCTTGCATGGGGCTTCTATGGCTATAAAGTTTGCACCTTTATGCCATATTAGCCGCTCAAGGTCATAGATCTGAAGGTAGACCAACTTGGGACGTCCATGTCCGAAAGATCATGTTTCTTGGATCAAAAACCATATAAAATGATAACAAGGGGATCTAACAAGCTACTAAGCAAGTTTGAGACTTGCTTACCAGAAAATGAAGAGGATGAGATGTTGTTTCTGGATCTACTAGCTTCCTTCTGAATCCTCTAGCTTCCTCTTCTTCCACAAGCTTCAACAACACATAAAGATCACTCAAAAAATGGCTCACAAGTTCACAAATGCATTAGGGTTCCTGAAACTAGGGTTTGGGACTTGAATACTTGAAATAAGGCCAGCAAGTGGGGATTTGGATGCTCAAATAGGGTGCAAAACCCCGAATTCAGGGTTTCATCTTGGCATCCTTACTCGTCGAGTTGAGGCTCTCAACTCATCGAGTAGGTGACCTAAAATCCCGCATCCATTCTGATTTCTACTCGACGAGTTTGGGGTTCCCAAATCGTCGAGTAGCTGATAAAAGTGAATAAATTATGATTAAATACGTACCAAGAATCAAGTGTTACACTATATCTTGTCTACTACTTGTGTAGATCTTCTTTTGGGCTTGTTTATGGCCATTTTATGGCCATTTTAGTCCCCTTTTGGTTTGTCCATGTGAGCTAAGGTTGTTTCAAAAGCTTAATCTTGTAGATTTCGACACTGAAGGGGTCCTTTAAACATAAAAATGAAAACTTTATGGTGTATTTGGACTCATGCTTTTGTTAAGACCGTTTATTAAGATCATTTGAGTTATAGAGCCCCATTAAGCAATCAAAGCAAGTAAATTTGCAAACTTTACATGATAAGTCATCCATAGGAATCAGATCTGAGACTTTGGAGTAAGGGATTAAGTGATTAAGTGCTTAATGGAGTAGGACAAGGTTTAGGGGAGTACATTAGGCATACCTATCTGGTACGTTGCATGTACTAGCCCTTAAGGGAGTACGCTTGGTGTACCAGCTGAGTACGCAGGGTGTACGCAGCCTGTTTGAGCTACCTTGAAATGTTCACTTTTTGAACTTTAACCATTCACCAAAAAAGTTTGACCAGGGTTGACCAATGAATATATGGGGCCTTTTTGGATATTCGGCCTTCTCGGGTTGGGCCCATGATGGGTTTGGGCCCAATTTGAATTTTGGGCCCTATTGGGCTTTGTGGTGTCATTTAGGGGATTTGGGCTTATGGTGCTAGTGGATTGGTCTTTGTATATTGGAAAAGTAAGGAAGAACGTAAAAATAGACTTTTACCATGAAGGTTTGGTTATTGGACTTGAATTCTTGTTTACATTGGAATCAATTATTGATGAAATATTAATTGATGACGTTAGTAAGAGGATTTTGGTAGCAATGGCTCGAGTATTATGTTCTCTTGGGTTGAGGTGAGTCTCCTCACTGTACTATGGGTCAAAGGCACCAATGTTGGTGCATTGGCTTATGCTATTGGAAGACCAGGGGGTGGACTTTGGCATTTGTATGAAAGACCAGGAGGTGACTCCTGGGAAATCTTTATGCAAGACTAGGGTTCAAACCCTAGCAGTTTAGTCAATTGTTAGTTGTAGATTGTATGCTTGTTATCTTTATGATGCTTGTGTGGAAGACCAGGAGGTGGCTCATGGAACTTGTCTGTGAGACCCAAGGTGTTTGGCTCCCAATCCTGACAAGTAAACACCATGATAAGGCTCGTGAAAAAGTAGCAAGACTATGGTTGGCACAAAGCAACTTTTATTGCATGTATGATATCTATGGTATGTGGTATTTTGGGGAACTCACTAAGAATTGTGCTCACAGTTGTTGTTTATGGTTTCAAGTGCTTCCGGTTCGAAAGGGAAGGGCTTGGCTTGATCGCAAATCGCAATGCACACACCCATGTTTTTTGTAACTTAGTGATTTTGGGATTGTACTTTGATAATTGTTTTATTATGATATACTTTTAAATGTTTGAGTAAAAGATAATTGGTGTTTTGATCGTATTAAAAATGAAATTTTTACCTTTAGATTTTCGGGACGTTACAAGTTGGTATTCAAGCCTTGGTTTGAGGGATTATGGCATACTCTCGGGTGTTCCTGAACTCAAACTAAGGTTTGGTAAATTTCTCATAAAATAAATGTTTTGTGAAAATGGGTTTCTAATAAAATAAACGGGTGTGATGTGTGCAATCGGCTGAGCTCAAGTAAGTGGTTCCTAGAATACCCATACATGTTTATTAT
Organism: Lactuca saligna; assembly: GCF_052625555.1. Lineage (NCBI taxonomy): Eukaryota > Viridiplantae > Streptophyta > Magnoliopsida > Asterales > Asteraceae > Lactuca > Lactuca saligna. Next base: position 137,044,483 of record NC_136420.1, read on the forward strand.
GTTATATGATTATGAGAATTGCATGCTAGATTTGGGATAATGATCTGCTTATGATTTTATGCTAGGAGAGATGCCTTTATATGCCTGATTGTTTGTGCTATTAGAATTTCATGCTAGTATTTTTTCAGACAATTGGATAAAATGGATTGATTAGTGATGCATTGTTTAGATTTTTCTGTTGCCCGAATGCTACTTGCTTTATGCTTTGCGGGACTCTTAGTGATGTGGATCAGCTACAAAGTGAATATGCTAAGTCACATGTTGCACAGGTTAAATAATACCAGAGTGATGGATTTCACCCTATTTCATAACTCTCGTTTTAGTCCAACCATTCTAGGGTTCAATCTTTTACTTTAAGGATTATTTGATTTCTATTTCATGTGACTATATCCATGAGGTAGTTAGTTAACATTAGTGGGAGTCTTTTAGCAACTGAGGGCAAGGTGAGGTCGGGAACCTAGGAAAGCCAAGCAAGTGCTTCAGTGCGCTTAGTTGCGATGTTTATCGATTATTTGGAGTATCAGTTTAAGAAGGTGGATTAGAGGATTTGGGATGATTCTTGAGGAAAGTATTGATAGGTGTGGAATGTAGTATTGGGCCCGTACTACTGAAGGCATATGATCCATACTTGAATCGAGGAGAGTCTTGGAGAATCTAAGAAGCATGTGGGATGTTGATTCTTGGATATATTCGGATCTTTTTCATATTGATTTTTAGTTGCGGATGAGCACTTAGGGAGGAGGTTCATGTTCTGGTTCCGACTCAGGTGCAGGTACTAAGCCAATTAGCGAACAGATGCGGGAGTTCATCTCATCGGAGATTACCTGCGGTATTTTGGAGCAGAATCCTGTGATCTTTGGTACAGTCAAGGAGTGGATCTTGGAGATCATGGATAAGCATCTAGCCGTGTTCCGTGCTGAGGTTATGGCTATTGTTTGAGCTCGCACTCTTTCTTTCCATGAGTTCCGTGCTTGAAGATATCTCGTGTTCTTTGGGGAGAATGACCCTATTACCTGCGGTATTTTGTGTGTTTTGAGAGTGAAGAAGAAGCTTTGGAGAAGAAGGAGTTAGAGTCTAGGCCCTTGGATTTGAGCATATCTGAGTTGGTAGCTTTATATAGAGGTTCAAAGCTTCAAGCTTTCTCACTCTTTTGATTTATGCATCATAGTAGATTATTTTAGGGTTTTGTCCCAAGAGTTGGAGACTTTATGAGATATTGAGCTCTAAAGACTATGATCAACCCCCTTTGAATGTATTTAGTGGTGTAGTGTCATAAAAATCAAGACTTGGACGTTGGAATCAAGTCATGCATTAGTTATGAGCATTTTGAGTTAAGAGAGTGAGAGTTTTGTGTGTTTGTGACCTTATCAGCCATGCAAAGGCTTAAAGTTACAGACTTTATGGAGCAAGAGCTATTAGTTAAGATCTGTGATATGAGCCAAGGTCTTAATTGATTAAGACCAAACGATTAGAAAGAGTAAAACTATGACGGACGCTGGGTGTAATCCCAGTACACACAACATAGGGGTCGAGCATCCCCGATGCCTGCATGGCAGCCGAGTACACCCAGCGTAGAGAGCTAGTACGCGCAGTGTATGCGTTGTCGTTGCCTTTTGGTTTACTTTTAGGGTTTGGTCAATTTGTGGACTATTAAGGCTATGGATGGGTAAAATGGTCTTTTACCTTTCTGTGAGTTTGTAGAAGGGTTGTTCTAGCTTCATTGATAGCGGTTATTAATGAAGGATAATTATTGTATTATGATAGGCAGAGGCTAGACCGGTGATTCGAGTTTGAGATTATCCGAGTTCTTACGACGTGAGTCTTCTCACTATACTTTACTATGAGTGGTATCTATCTGTGACCGGAGGGTCTTTTGTTCTTATTTGAGCTATGTGATATTATGCATTTTATCTGTGTGATATATATGCCATATTTTGTGTTTACTAAGATCGGACCAGAGGGTCTAACCGGAGCTGTGGGACCGAAGGGTTTCCACTGAGACAGGACCAGAGGGTCCAAACCGAGTTGTGAGGCCGGAGGGTCCTCACTGAGACACATGACCGGAGGGTCCACACCAAGACGCATGAGACCGTAGGATCCATGCCGAGTTATAGCCGTGAGAGACTTATTATTATTTGTGCATGTGGTATTTTGGGGAACTCACTAAGCTTCGTGCTTACCGTGTTATGTGTTATGTGTTTCAAGTACTTCTCAGGATTGCAGGAAGGCCCCAACTTGATTGTACAGTCACCTGCATTGGAGATATGTTTTTGGAGGATCCTGGATTTGTGATACACAATTTTTGAAATATGTCGTTATAATTGATACTTGAGATTTTTGTGAAAATGTGACATGTGTTTTATTGTGGTTGAAAATGAAAATTTTGGTTTGAAAATTTACGTTGTTACAAGTTGGTATGACAGCCTTGGTTTGAGGGATTCAGATGCACCTTCGGGTGTGTTTAGACTCAAACTAAGGATTTGAGAAAATTTTTCAAAAGAGATAATTTTTCTAAAATGATAAAAGAGTTTAAGAGAAAACGAGTTAGAGTAGTGTCTACAATCTGCCAGAGCCCGAACGGCGATTTCCCAAAATACCCCTATTTCTATGTGATGAGATATTTTATTAGAAATGCATGCAAGAGAGTAGGCTAGGTATTTCATATTCTAGGGCTAGAGTTTCCTGATTTGTGATGCCTTAACCTAGGAGATGCTTTTGATCAGTGTTATATGTTATTTACTTTGGACAAAACTGCACAAATGGTCCCTGTAGTTAGCTGAAAATTGGCACTTTGATCCAAAAATGTTTGGACTAGCACCAGAGGTCCAAAATTTTAATTTTGTTGCGAGTTTGGTCCAAACTATATTTAAAATATATAAAATGACAGATTTTCCCTTGCTGTTTTTTTTCTTCAGTTTCTTTATTAAGTTTATATATAAAAATAAATAATAAAGACAAATATAAACACCCCTCCTTGCCTTTTTGTTTCTGTAAACACCCACTTGAAGCCATCGCTGATCAAAGCATAACCACCATCACCAAAAGTTACCGTCGGTAGCATCACCACCACCACTTGAAGCCGATAGAAGGGAGATGAAGAGATACATTTAGAGAGGAAGAGAGATAGAAGTAGATCGGAGCTAGAAATTCGAGAATACGAAGGACTCCCTTTTATCACTCTCTCCCTATGTCGTTGAAGCTTGGTGAACAGATCTGGGAAACGGAGAAGATGATGGGTGGCGGTTGCGTAGGGAGGTCTCCGGTGATGAATGCCACCTGCCTGAAAACCTCGACGAAGATGAAGATAGTGGCGGTGATGAATGTCTCCATAGCTTGAAGCCAAAAACGGAAATGAGAAGGGTAATGACCTGGGGTTTTGACTAAACGGTTTTTAGATCAGAGGGTTCATCTCCATTGCGGCTGAAGATTTGCAAACGTAAAGCCACCTCTATCGTCGAGGATTTGTCCATCTTCACCGGAGGGACCACTGCCGACCCCAATGCCGCCATCGATTAGGGTTTACAGCAAATCATCGGAGATGCTAGCTTTGTTGTGACGATGATGACATCTCTAGGGGTTTTGCGAAGAGGTACGACTCCGTTGAAACAATGGTTTTTTGAGGAAGAAGATTAGAGAGAGACAGAGAGACAGAGAGATCTATAGATGCGAAGAAGATCAGGTGCAGATTCGCGTATAATTATCTTATGCATTCCACACTCTATCTGATTTTTCTTATGGGTTTAAATCTCTAGTTGTTCTTGATTTTGAGGTTGTAGATTAAATATGTAATGTTTTATTTGCCAGATCAGGAAAAATATGTTTGTATTGATCAGATAATGATAGTTTTCTTGAGTTTCAATTTATGTTGTTGTGGTGTTGGTGGTGATCGATGGCAGTAGCGGTTATCAGTGACTAACGGCGGTGGTAGCAGTAGTTTTGATGGCGGACGGTGGTGGTGATAGCATAACCGGTAGTGGTATTAGAGAGGAGGAGAGGTGGGGTAGGGATTGGAGTAGTAGTTTCTTTTTTGTTTTATTTTTAATTATGAAAATTGTAAAATATATTTAAATAAATAAATAAAAACTAAAAAAGCAAAAAGCAAGGGCAAAATCGTCATTATAAAAAAATCCAAAGCAAATTGGACCAAACTCGCAACAAAATGAAAAGTTTGGACCTCTGGTGCTAGTCCAAACATTTTTGGACCAAAGTGGCAATTTTCAGCTAACCACAGGGACCATTTGTGCAGTTTTGTCTTTACTTTGAGTATGTGCTGAGTTCTGAGTCGAGAGATAACCTAGGAAGAGATACCTAGGTGAGCATATGAGTAGTGTATTTAGAGAGTAGTCTGATATTGTGAGAGATAGAGTACATGTGAATTAGAATCATAGGAGGAGGACTTTGGATGACTACAGGTTGGTATGGAAGGTAGTATTGGGCCCATACTACTGTAAACATCGGATCTGTAGGCAGTCCATGTAAAAACCCTTAGGAAGCTAAGGACAATGTAGGGGCGAGTGATCGAGTGTGATTATATCGAGTGAGTCTCTGATGATTTTGTGTTGTGTTTTTCAGAGACATCATGGTGGTTACATTCCACAACCTAGAGAGCAGTGGAGTTAGCAATGACGAGATGATTCATGATTTGGTGGCTGCAGCTATACGAGAGGCCATTTTGGAGATGATTGGGTCTACTAAGACCACTTTGATTGAGACGTTTGATGAGCGATATGCTATAGTCACTGAGGCGACTGATGCTGCCAGGCCACACGGAGGTGACTCGTTGCTGTACCAGGAGTTCAGCAACACGAAGCCACCAGAGTTTGATGGGACTCAGGATCTGATTACTGCGGTGAGATGGATCTCTGATATCGAGGGGTGTTTCTACACTTGTTCATGCCCATAGCATTTGAGGGTATGGTTCGCGCTGAACCAGCTTCGCTTAGGAGCGAAGGACTGGTGGAAGTTTGTGATGGCCAGTTTTACAATGGCAGAGCACACTACAGTGACATGGGAGAGGTTTACATTGATGTTCTGAGATTAGTGTGTTCCCCCAGTGGAGAGGGAGCAATTGGTCCAGGAGTTTCTCTCTCTCAAGCTGAAGACAGAGTCCGTGACAACGATTACAAGGATGTTTCACGAGAGGGCGTTGTTCTACGCTGAGCACATGTCTACTGAGCAAGCACGTATGAGCTGGTATTTGAGTACTCTGAGGAGGGATATTCGAGAGTTTGTGGTGAACTCGTCTTACCGGACATTTGCTGGGCTTCATGAAAATGCTCGAAAGAGGGAGATTAAGCTGGAGACTCAGGCCAGGGAGGAGGCAGAGTCTCATGGGAGAGACCGGCATCTGGCACGGTCACAACTGGCAGCCAAGCGGGCTAAGCCCCCTGATGCGAGATTGGGGGGACAGAAAGGCAATACTTGTGGGAAGTGCGGCAAGAGTCATGAGGGATCATGTCGAGCGAGGATCTAGTGCCCCCAGTTGCTTCAGGGATCAACACCTGCTACTGTACGAGCTACCGAGAGTCGGCCAGCGAGGGTCGAGACACCGAGGGTTTGTGGGAGAGCCTTTCACCGGACAGTTGAGGAGGTCTGTGTAGCACCAGATGTCATCGCCGGTATGTGTTCTTTTTATTATTCTATTTTGAGGTATATTGTGTTTGTATTGTGTAGTGTATAGGTACTTTTCTTGTGATTTTTGTACCTACCTTGATGTTATTTGACTCGGGTGCGAGTCGATCCTTCGTGTCATTAGCATTTAGTCACCACATCAGTATCCGATGTGAGGCGTTGAGTTAACCTGTGAGAGATTCTATAGTTGATGATCATGCGGTGTTTTCTACTGATGTGATCTGGGGATGTGTGCTCGAGATTTTTGGTGTTAAGTTTCTGATAGATCTAGTGCCGATCATGATGGGTGATGTCTATGTGATAGTGGGTATTGACTGGTTGAGTTGGTTCAGAGCTGTGATCGACTGCGAGTGTCAGATGGTAACCATACCGGACCCTAGTGGGGAGTGATTACATTGTATGGCGATGGTACCAGATCTGGGTTAGCTTTCTGCTTGGTTGCCAGAGAAATACATAGTCTAAAGCAGGTGTGTAGGGGCTTTTAGCGTTTGTGATGGATACGTGGGTTACTACCAAGAGACCGAGTTCTATCGCTGAGGTTCTAATAGTGGTTGAGTTTTCAGATGTTTTTCGCGAGGAGTTACTGGGTGTGGTTCCCAAGAGGAAAGTGGAGTTCCGGATTGATTTGGTTCCAAGAGCGGCACCTATCGACAAGGCACCTTATCGCCTTGCACCACCAGAGATGCAAGATTTGTACTCAGAGCTTTAGGAGCTGCTAGGGAAGGAATTTATTAGACCGTGTAGCTCGCCGTAGGGAGCACCTATTCTTTTTGTTAAAAAAATGATGGTTCACACCAGATGTGCATTGATTACTGGGAGTTGAGCAAGCTGACGGTCAAGAACCGTTATCTACTTTGTAGGGGGCGTCTTGGTTTTCCAAGATCAATTTGCGGTCTGGGTATCATTAGATGAGAATCTGTGAGTAGGATATGCAGAAGATGACCTTTAGGACTCGTTATGGGCACTACGAGTTTGTAGTGATGCATTTCGGGCTCACCAACGGACCGACAATGTTCATGGACATCATCAAAACCGGGTGTCAGGCCTATGTTGGATTGATCGATGATCGTGTTCATCGACAATATCTTAGTGTATTCGTGATCCAGAGAGCAGCACCAGGAGCATCTGAGAGATTCTTGGAGTTTTGAGGTCGGAGAGGCTTTATGCCAAATTCTCCAAGTGTGATTTCTGGTTACGAGAGGTTCATTTCTTGGGGCACCTCGTTAACTAGAATGGGATATTGGTCGACCTGGATAAGATCGAGGCGGTGATGAGATGGGAGGGGCTGAGATCCCTTACCGAGATCAGGAGTTTTCTAGGTTTGACCGGCTACTATCAGAGATTTATCAGAGATTTCTCCAAGATTGACATCCCTCTCACCAGGTTGACCCGGAAGGGTGTTTCTTTTATTTGGGGTCCCGAGCAGCAGGCCTCATTTGTGACTCTTCGCCAGAGATTGTGCAAAGCCCCGGTGTTAGCCCTCCCCGAGGGAGTAAAGGACTTTGTGGTTTACTGTGATGCATGTATATTAAGGATTGGTGTGGTGCTGATGTAGAGATATACATCGAGGCAGTTGAAGCCTCATGAGATGAGATATCCCACCTGCGATCTAGAGCTGGGGTCGGTGGTGTTCGCCCTCAAGATTTGGTGTCACTATTTGTACGGGGTTCGGTGTACCACATACACGGACCATAAGAGTCTGAAGTATCTCATGGATCAGCCCAACCTGAATATGAGACAGAGGGGGTGGTTGGATGTAGTGAAAGACTATAACTGCAAGATCTTGTATCATTAGGGCAAGGCTAAGATACCCGATGCCCTGAGCCATAATGCAGCAAGTGCTCTGATCCGATACATGTGTATGAGGATGACGGTGATCAATCTAGTCTTAGATACCATTCGAGAAGCACATGTGGAGGCTGTGAAAATGGAGAACCGCAAGAGGGATCGGGTGATTGGGCAGTTTTCTGAGTTGATGATGGATAGTCAAGGGCTTATGACTTCTTGAGGGCGGATTTGAGTGCCCTATACGGGCGGAGCTCAACGTATATTGATAGAGGAGGCGCATGGATCGAGATTCTCGATCCATACAGGTGCCACTAAGATGTATTTGGACCTGATAAGAGATTATTGGCGACCCTGTATGAAGAGGGATGTGGCATGGGTAGTTGAGAGGTACTTGACGTGCCGCTGGGTTAAGGTATAGCACTAGCGACCACATGGTCCATTACAACCTTTAGAGATTCCCCAATAGAAGTGGGAACAAATTTCAATGGAATTTATCTCCAAGTTACTGAGGACTGCGCATGGGGTTGACACGATATGGGTGATTGTGGACCGGATCACGAAGAGTGCTCACTTCCTTGTTATTAGTGAGAGCTATTCTACAGAGAGACTGGACGAGATTTATGTGAGATTGAGACATGCGTTTTACTTCCATATTTTGGAAGAAATTTCATGAGGAGTTGGGCATGCGTTTTCATTTCAGTGCCACATACCACCCATAGACGAACGGACAGAGCGAGCGGACAATTCAGATGCTTGAGGACATGTTGTGTACATGTGTTATGGGCTTCGGAGGAAGTTGGGACACTTATTTACCCCTTTATGAGTTTTCTTACAACAACAACCATCATTCGAGTATTGGTATGCCTCCCTTTGAGCTTCTATGCGGGAGGAGGTGTCGGACTCCCATTTATTGGGGAGAAGTGTGGCAGAGGTTGATGGGTGGCACTGAGATAATGCTGAAGATGACTGAGCAGATTCAACAGGTTAGATAGAGGTTACTGATGGCCCAGAGTCGCCAGAAGAGTTATGCCAGACAGTCGACGATACGAGCTAGAGTTCCAGGTCATAGATTTTGTCCTCCTAAAGGTATCCCCTTGGAAAGGGGTGATCTGATTCAGGAAACAGGGCAAGTTGGGGACCTAATACATTGGTCCTTTTAGAGTGACCACTAGAGTGGGTAAGGTAACATACCAGTTAGAGCTACCTGCAGAGTTGAGCCATATTCATAACACCTTCCACGGGTCCCAGTTAAGGAAGTGTGTATCCGATGACACGACAGTGGTACCCCTAGAGGACATTCAGGTGGATGTGAGCCTGAACTACATTGAGAAACCGATTGCTATCGCTGATCAAAAGGTGAAAGTTCTGAGAAACAAAGAGGTGCCCCTGGTTCAGGTTCAGTGGCAGCATCGGAAAGGGTCCGAGTTGACTTAGGAGTCGGAGTCAAAGATGCGAGAGAAGCATCAAGAGTTATTTGCGGAGCATGACTTCGAGGGAGAAGTCTGATTCTAGTGGGGGAGAATTGTAACATCCCAAGTCCAGATATACCTTGTAACCCTTGATCTTTTGAGGAGTTGTCTATTTTAGCCCTTTATTGAGAAAAGGTGATGAATGAGTACGTAGGACGTACGCGAGTGTATGCTCAGCGTATTCATGTCCATGCTTTTGATGCAGAAGATACCTAGTACGCTGGGCGTACTAGGCCCTAAGTGAAAACCCTAACTTAGAGTGAGTCCCCAATATAAAGGATATGATGCACTGCCTCATTCCTGGCCACCATTCTCAGACAACGAACCCTCTTAAACCCTAAACGTTTGTTCATAGAGCTTGTGAGTGCATTTGAGTGATTTTGTGTGTTCTTGGAGTGAAGAAGAAGCTTTGGAGAAGAAGGAGTGAGAGTCCAGGACCTTAGATTTGAACATATCTCATTTGGGAGCTTCATATAGAGGTATAAAGCTTCAAACTTTCTCAACCTTTTGATTTATGCATCATAGTACAGTCTTTTAGGGTTTTGTCCCAAAAGTTGGAGACTTTATGAGATATTGAGCTCCAAAGACTATGATCAATCCCTTTTGAGTGTATTCAGTTGTGTAGTGTCATAAAAATCAAGAATTGGACGTTGGATCAAGCCATGCATGATTTATGCGCATTTTGAGTTAAGTGGGTGAGAGTTTTGTGTGTTTGTGACCTTATTAGCAATGCAAATGCTTAAAGTCACTAACTTTATGGAGTAAGAGCTATTAGTCAAGATCTGTGATATGAGCCAAGGTCTTAAATGATTAAGACCAATTAAGTTGAAAGAGTGAAACTAGGACGTACGCTGGGCTTAATCCCAGTACGCGCATCATAGGGGTCAAGTATCCCCGATGCCTGCATGGCAGCCGAGTATGCCCAACATAGAGAGCTAGTACGTGCAACGTACCCTCTGTGGTTGACTTTTGGTTGACTTTTAGCGTTTGGTTAATTTGTGGACTTTTATGGTCGTGGAGGGGTAAAATGGTCTTTTACCCTTCTGTGAGTTTGTAGAAGGGTTGGTCTAGCTTCATTGAGAGTGGTTATTAATTAAGGATAATTATCGTACTGTGATAGGTGGAGGCTAGACCGGTGATTCGAGTTTGAGATTATCCGAGTTCTTATGAGGTGAGTCCTCTCACTATACTTTATGATGAGTGGTATCTATGTGTTACTGGAGGGTCTTTTGTGCTTATTTGAGTTATGTGATATTATGCATTTTGTTTGTGTGATGTATATGCTATATTTTGTGTTTACTGAGATCTGACCGGAGGGTCCAACCCATTGTGTGTCAGGATGTGAGACTTTGGGAAGGCCACAAAAAATTTGTGGGATCAAGGAAGTGGTGGTTTGTGTGAGGCTAATTTTGATATAAGACTACATATGGTCATATAACATTCACTTTTAGCATTAGATTTGGTGATGTCAGGTTTGGTGGTGGATTATGATCGGTTGGATTAGAAACGTTGTTAGAGCCGTAGTGGCGAGGTAGCTAGGAAAATTATTGTCATACGAGAACTTCATTCGGAAGTCACGTTGTGTGACTGCATATGACTATTTGACTCAACAACCATGTGGAAATCCGATGAATCAGTTTGTTGGCAGGTAAGTTGGGACCAGGGAGGTCTTGGCTACTTTTAGAAAGCCACTAGAGGGCAACAAAATAAGTCAAGGCAGTGTTAGTGATTTGGGACTCATGTGTAGAATCACTTGTTATTCGGAGAATATGCTATGTCACTTTCCGTTTCGATTAAATAATCTCAGAGTAATTGATTCGACACTGCTGCACAACTCTCGTTTGAGTCTAACCATTACAAGGATGAATCTTTTACTTGAAGGATCATCTGAGTCTTTCTGTCAAGTAAAAGTGTTTCATAGCAATGAATGGGTCAGTGATTTGGTTTTCGGTAGAAACAACAAAATAATCAATGGTTGGAAGTGTTTGATTAGCTTGGGATACAATTTGGAATTAATCACTACTAGAAAATAGCCCTTTAATGACGCGCAAACAATGACACTCGCTGATAGAGGACGCACATTTGTGCGTTCCCTACAAAATAATGTCAGCTTTGCAAAATTTGAAAGATAAAGGACACACATTTGTGCGTGCCCTAAAAACAGTGTCGAACAAAAAAAAAATTAAAACACGGAGGGCACCTATTATAAAAAAGCATGTTGTCTAAAATTGTCGCTTTATATTTTTCTTTATGAATGCGTGTTCTCCAATTTTTTAATTGCCAAGGGAAATGAAAGCCAAAAAAATAAAAACCCCACCTTGATACTCTCGTCCTTCTTCTTCTTCGTATGTAAAATCCTCTTCAACAAAAGAAACCCTAAAAGCATTATGTGTAAAACATCGATAATTTCATATTTGAAGTTCCTAAAATCTTAATCGATCAAAAAAACCCTAAAACCCCGCTTGATACCCACCTCAACTACCTCCAACCCGCACTGACTTTCCCAATGGTTTTCTTCATAATCATCCCCTTCTTAGGTATGGCTTCATGTTCGGTGGAGAAATATACCTCTATAACTATCCGAACCAATCTCATCGAACCCAGATGTTGTTCCAGTTTGTTTTCAAGGCCCGAGTGGTTACCAGTACTGAATCACAGTACTGGACCACTTATGCTTCCTGGATCTGGTCCCGGTCCCGCTCATTCATCTCTTGGTTCTTCCAATTCAGTTCATGGAACTAATCTTCCCTCTGCTTCTTCCCCTCTTAATCCAGCTGTCAGGTAATTCTGTAAGTAACTTTCTTTCAATGACTTGTTCTTTGTTTCAAATTATGATTTATTTATTTTAATGTATGTAAAGGGAGGGAAGATACGAGATCCCTAAAGTGGGGTCATTATCGGTACAATCAAATGTTGTTTACAAGAAACGGAAATCAGTCGAGTGTGCCTCCAAAACCCCCTATCTTTGACCCTTTGGATTCATCATCTACTCTATTTCTAACTTGTTTCTTCCCCACTTCATTCCCACACCTTCTGGTAGGTTACGTCCTTCTTCCACTTATTCTGATTCTTCAGAGATCTGTTACAATATTTTTTTTTTTTTTTTTTTTTTTTTTTTTTTTTTACTTTTAGGTTGTGGATCACGAACTGGTGGAGAAATATAAGGTAATGCTACTCCTCTTTGGTTTTTGTTGTATTATTTGATAACTGGATTTGATGTATCAACGCTTAAGAAAGTTGATTTTGATTTAGAAGTTGTTATGAAAAAGTGTCATGATCTATGTGCACATTTAGGATATTAATTTAGAATCAAAGCAGTTTTCTGCATCCTCACCTTTAGTAATCCAACTAATTACATTCTTCTATTTGGAGGTGAATGGACGCGAGCTTTAAATATGTTAAATTACATTTATAGAGGCATTTGAGGTATTAACCAGGTCAGGTTAGAGCCTTTGGAATGATAGATGGTGGATCTGGCATCACTTCAATGTTTCAGGTGTTTATTTATTTATTTTTAAGCTTATCAAGTCCTTTTCTTAAATAAAATAAAATAAGATGGTAATTTATATTATGTGTTAGGTTGTTAGAGCTATTCTTGAAAACCCTTCAGACAAGACAAAGGTGCATCTCATCTATGCTAATGTCACATCTGATGACATCCTTCTTAAGGCAAGTAATTAACTAATTAGTTATATATATATATATATATATATATATATATATATATATATATACATATATATATATATATATATATATACACACATACATATTTAGTTTATTATAAGTATTTAATTAAGGATAATTTAAATAATTTGATGATGGATTCATTGCACTTACAGTAAGAACTGGAGGGACGTACTTCTAATTACCCTGATCACTTCAAAGTTTACTATGTATTGAATCAGGTAGGTATTATTCTTAGAAAAAAAGCCTATGATAAACAAATCAATGAAAGTAGGTTGCTGTTTTTTTGGGTTTATTATAAAATATAAATTCAAATAAAGGGTCTGGTTTTGTATTTGTGAAGCCACCGGAGGGATGGACAGGTGGCGTTGGGTTTGTATCAAAAGAAATGATCCAAGACCATTTACCTGGACATTCATCTAATATCAAGGTATCTTATTCTAATTCTACTCCTTTCATTTAAACATGTTTTCAAATATTTATTCAATAGTGGTAAAGAAAAAAGGCTAAACTACATATTATGTGTTTGGTTTTATCAAAGAAATTTGAAAATATGAAGCTATTATAAATAGCATCTATTGGTGATACAATTTTTAAAACCGATCCCCATTTGGTCCTCTGAAGTTTTCTCTTGTAGTTTTGGTCATCCTTTGAGGTTCTTATAACTTTTTTGGTCTTTGTTCCAAGTAATAGATGATTGTTTTCAACTTTGGCCCCAAAAATATAGTCATTTTATTGAAATAGATACCAAAAACCTCAAATAAGGACCAAAATTGCAAAAATCAGGGGGACCAAAAATGTAATTAACTGTTGTTTGTTTTGTTATTAAATGTATTTCAGGGGATTTCGGGTATATATACCTTGATTTAAATTGTAGACAGGGGAAGTATCCTGGTTGTGCTCATTTTGCCATAAGAGGAGGTTGTACAGTTTCCATAACAGAATACCAGTTGCCAGTAAGTTGTTATTACAATATATTTTGTTTTGTTCATCAAGGGCAAATTGTAGGAAATATTATTGTATTCCATTACCAAGAATAGAAAAAAAGTGATGAAATGTTTTTGTTGATTATTATTGTGAAGGTGATTGCCCTTGTTTGCAACCTATGGAGGTGCTTCCTGAGTAAAACAACATTGTTAATGCACAGAAAGCTTTATACTCCAGAAAGGTATAGTTTTATAAGGCTACATTGTGGCAACCTTTGTAGGGCTAGATGAGGAGCAGAATGAGAAATACCAAGAAATTTTAGTTTCAAAGGGTAATTGTATTGAACTTGCAGAGGAGCAATGATAGGAGAAGAATGTATAAAAGATTAAACGAAGAAGCAGAGAGATATCTTGAAGATTTCATATCAATTATTAAAGATTCAAAATTTTCTTCTTTTGATGGTGAAAGAAGTGACACGAGTTCAACCTTAGTTGGAGCTACAAAACCAATCCAAAATAGTAGTCCTTGTCATGTTGATGTAGTAGCAGGAATGAAGTCTGTTCCTGTTGAAATGGAAGGTGTTAATCTACCTTGGTTGAAATGGAATGACACTGATGTTGTTCCTTCAACTCCAATAATACAGACTCCTAAAACCCTAAAACCAAAACTGTGGGACCCATATCAGGTAATTAAATTATTCATCATCTCTTGTTAGCTTGTGCCAGTGAAATTTCAACTTTGGATTGTATGGTACAGAATTTGGAATTGATCCAAGAACAACAAGGCAACAACCATGGAAGTTGGGACCCACCTGTACATGATAAAAGTGTTGCTTCAACGTATATAAGAGAAAGAGAAATCCATTATGGATGTTTGGACATGAACAAGTATTTGGAGCTTCAAAAGAATGAGCAGCTCATGTTTGATAGATGGAGAGAAAGAAATGTGATTCGGTCTGGTGGTTTGTTGCTTTCTGGTGTCCTAGTCAAAATCTTCTCTGGTAATTCACAATTAGACATGAACCATGTGGGAATGGGTGCTGCTATTTTAGGGATGCAGGCCCCTGTAGGATTCCTAGTGGACAAGGATCTTACTACTTCAGCTACGCCATATTACCAAGGTACCCCTCCTTGGGTTAGCCTTGTTCTTGCATTGGATGTGTTCTTGGTGCACGTGAGATTTATTTATTCATGTTATATATATATATATATATATATATATATATATATATATATATATATATATATATGAATCATTTAATGATATGATGAATTTATAGGTCAGTTACAGTGCCAGAGAACACCCCGGTTCCTAAGGCGGCTTGAGGTTTCTCTTTTTTACCAGGGGTATTATCGTTATTTTTTTGGTGGACATTTTGTAGGGTGGTTTATGTTGCAGTTTATGGTAACTGTTTGTATTCAAGATAGAGTTCTGATACTGCATCTATGTTTTCCTCTGATAATTTTTTTTTTCACATTGCAGATGCACGATGGTGTCCATACACATTGCAGTTTATCTCTTTGAAATTGCAAGTCCAATAAAGAACTCGGATCTTGAACTCTTTTCACTTCCAGCACTCTATGGAGCAAATATCAATCACTTGATCTTATATGGAGAATGGTGGAGTCTATTGACACCAATGTTTCTGGTACAAGATTGACTAATGGTTTCGTGCTATTTCTTTATTATTATTTTTTATATAAAAATCTCTAACGATTCATTTAAATGACAAAAAAAATTATGTAAATGTAATCAAGAATAGTAAACACGAGAACTAAAATGTATCTATCACAACACATAGGGATTATGCATATTGGGCTTTGCTCACAGTTGGTCTATAAGTTTGTAGGGCGTATGGCCCATTTACGTTTTATAAAAAGAAATGAAGTTGTAAAAAGGAATTTGACAAGATTTCTTTATAAAAAAGAGATGAAGTTGTAAAAAGGAAGTTGCTGATTGCTCCATCTCATACACTTGTTTTTATAATATATTGTAGGTTGAGTAAATTTCATATGAGCAATTTCCTTCAGTCAATGATAAGCTAATGAAGTTCTTGGATCGTACATATTATATCACATCTGTTAGTATATATATGCATTCTGATGTACTTATAAATGCTATTGATTGTGTGATTAATAAAAGCTTTTTTTGTTTCAGCTAATGTTCAAGTCATTACTTGCCATCTACAGCCGGTGGACAACAACCAATTTTTTGACACGAAGGATTTTTTTGACATGATATAAGAAACAAGGTGTCCCTTAATAGCAATGTAGTACTAGGTTATATAGTTAGGGAAAACCTCTTATTAACAATGTACAATCAGATCTCCTTAATACCAATGTATTAAAATTTTTTGACTTGATGTTATGGATGAAATTGATTGTTTTGGTATATATTTGTTTCCATATTTTTGTATTATGTGTAAATGAGTATCGTAAAGACGTGTCGTAAATGTATATCGTAAATGGTTGCTAAAGTTTATGACACGCAAATGCATGTCATCTTCATTTATGACAGGGGCTTTAATGATACGCAATGCGTGTACTCAACGTGCGTCGTAAACTTACGACACGCAACTGCGTTTCGTCTTCCTTTATGACAGGGGATTCCTTGATACGCATTGCGCGTCGTAAATGTGTGTCTTAAATGCGCGTCGTCTGTATCAATGCGTGTCCTAAATGTGCATCGTAAACTTATGACACGCAACTGCGTGTCGTCTTCCTTTATGATATGGGCTTCCTTGATACGCATTGCGCGTCGTAAATGCGCGTCGTCTATAGACGACGCGTAAAAGCATGTCGTCTTTAATTTCAGTGAAATGCACATCATAAAATGTTGTTTTTAAAGTAGTGAATCTATCAGTGTTTCGTAGCGGGATGTCTGTCAGGGAGTCAGACCGGGTTTCAGAATCTCGAATTTCAGTGAAGGTGGTAATGATTATTCCTCAAGGGTTAATATCTTTCTAAGGCCTGGTTCGGTTGCAGGTTTTGGATGTTGTTATATGTGTGATGTATTCCTTCAGTCGTATCAGAGTGTGGATGAGCTGTTTGGCTTATTTGTTATGGCTAAGTGTTATTAAGGAGAGATTTAGTGGACAAAATATAATTTAACTGGGGGAGAGTTGTAACACTCGGTTTCGAATTGTTTCAGTATTCGGGGTCGTGGCCCAATTATTGGTTAACATAAGGCTTAGGGCCTTAGGGAATAAGTGAATTGGCCCTTTTTGGATGTAGGTGTTACAGACTACGTGGTCCAAGTGTTCGATTATTTTTTGGAGCCCAAGGGTACAAACGTAGTTTGATAGTCCGGACCTTTATGAATTTTGTGTTAAAATTCGGGAAGTTTTAAGGTGAAGGTGAGTTCATAGAAGTGTAGGGATTCTCGTCATCTTTCCGTGGATATAACATTTGTCGGAAACAGAGTTAGAAAGAAGGATTTATGGCCAAATGATGTTTAAGTGTTTTGAGACTTAGTCGAGTACGTGGGGTGTACTCACCAAGTACGCTGGGAGTATAGCTTGCCATGTCGCGGGTTATCTTTGAATAAGACAAGTGTATTAAGATGTACATGGGGCGTACTCCCTTCCGCATGAAACCCTAGTTGTGGGGTTTTACCCCTATATAAGCATCATTATATCTTTCCTCTGGACATTTTAGATTAGCCTCATTCCCTTTAGCCTAATATTGAAACCATAGAGTGCCTTGAGTGAGCTTTGGAGCTTGGAAGAGTGTTTGTGGTGGTTTGTGTAACAGAAGAATAAGGTTGAAGACTCATTCTTTGGAGGGGAGCTTAGAGATCCTGATTTAGCATCTTCATTTCGTTACCTTTGAGGTATAAAGTCCATATCTTGTCTACTCCTTGTATAGATCTTCTATTGGGCTTGTTTATGACCATTTTAGTCCCTTTTGTTTTATCCTTTTGAGCTAAGGTTGTTTCAAAAGCAGAATCTTATAGATCTTGACATTGAAGGGGTCCCTTAAGCATAAAAATGCAAACTTTATGGTGTATTTAGACTCATGCATGTGTTAAGACCCTTTATTAAGCTCTTTTAACTCTAGAGCCTCATTAAGCAATGCATGCAAGTAAAGTTGCCAACTTTACGTGATAAGTCATCCATAGGAATCCAATCTGAGAGTCTGGAGCAACGGATTAAGTGATTAAGTGCTTAATGCAGTAGAATGGGGTTCAGGGGAGTACGTTGGTCGTACCCATCTCATAGACTGCACGTACCAGCCCTAAAGGGAGTATGCTAGGCGTACCAGCTGAGTACGCAGATCATAGTCAACCTGTTTGAGCTTCCTTGAAATGTTGCCTTTTGACCTTTAACCACTAACTAGAAGTTTGACCATGGTTGGCCAATGACTATTTTGGGCCTTTTAGGATATTGGGTCTTCTCGGGTTGGGCCTACGATGGGTTTGGGCCCAATTTGGATTTTAGGCCTTATTGGGCCTTGTGGTGTCATTTAGGGGATTTGGGCTTATGGTGCTAGTGGATTGGTATTGGGATATTGGCAAAGTAAGAAAAAAGTGAAAATTGTCTTTTACCCTGAAGGTTTGGTTATTGGACTAGAATTCTTGGTTGGATCGGAATCAATTATTGATGAAATATTATTTGATGATGTTAGTACGAGGATTCCAGTAGCAGTGGCTCGAGTATTCGGTTATCTTGGATTAAGGTGAGTCTCCTCACTGTACAATGGGTTGAAGGAACCACTGCCGACCCATTGGCTTATGTTATTGGAAGACCAAGGGGTGTCCCTTGGCATTTTTATGAATGAGCCGGAGGTGGCTCCTACCAAATCTATGAGCAAGACCAGGGTTCAGACCTTGACAGTTAAGTAAATTGTTAGTTGTATATTATATGTTTGTTTTACTTGTGTTGCTTGTGTGGAAGATCAGGAGGTGGCTCTTGGCACTTGTTTGTGAGATTCAGGGTGTTTGGCCCCCGACTTGACAAGTAAAGGCCATTATATGGACCGTGGCAAAATAGCAAGAATCTAGTTATCACATAGAACCTTCTATTACATGTATGTTATGTGGTATTTTGGGGAACTCACTAAACTTTGTGCTTACAACTGTTTTTTATGGTTTCAGGTACTTCTGGTTCAAAAGGGAAGGCTCAGCTTGATCGCAACGCTCACACCCATGTTTTCTGCAACTTAGTGATTTTAGGATTTTACTCTGAAATTGTTTTATTATGATATACTTTTAAATGTTTGAGCAAAAGATAACTGGTGTTTTGATCATACTAAAAATGAAATCTTTACAATGAGGTTTTCGGGACGTCATAATGAATTCTGACTGTATGAATTTCGATATTATATAGGTTAGAGGATTGTTTCATAAGTATAATGCTATAAATTGATAAAATGTCATAGATCTCTAGGTTTCTTGTACTATAAAATGTTTATGATTCCACTACATTATTATTATTGTTTGTAAGTTAGAAAACCGATCACTGTGAATGTTTATTTTAGATATATTTGTATTTTTGTTTGGATTTATGATGTTATACACTATATATGTTTTTTTGTCACACATGTTCCCATTGTCTAGATGTGTATGTGTATGGATCTATGTTATGGAATGAGTTTCATGTTGGATTAGCTATCTAAGCCCATAACTATATTTGGTATGTACTTGATTTCATTATGAGCATGGTCCTTTTGGGTTGCCTTTACTCATGCAACTTGACAGGATGACAAGTGGAGAAAGAGTAGGATTTATTATATGAATAATAAATTGGTACTCAAAATGATTTTATTTATATATTATAAGATTAATATATTATTTGGAAATCATATTATTAATTGGTAATTAATCAGAAATTAATTTAGCATTAATTTTGGGATTAAAGGAACCGATTAATAATGGAGGGGCTGGTTTTGCAAATCATTGATAGTTGCAAATTTTGAGCCGATGGACGTGATAGAGTGAAGTAGACAAAATCGTATAGGGAGGCCTTATAGATTTTGTCTAAGGGCTCTAAAGAGGGGTCTATGGGCTACTAAAGCCTTAAGCAAGGTAGTAGCGTTTCTACATGAAAAGCATAGTAGCTACAACTATATATAGAACCTCTCCATAAGGAATATCGGCCCTATGTTTCATGAAACCCTAGAGTGGCCGGTTTTCACCTCCCTCCAAGTCATTCTTTGCATTAAGTGTTTGTGACTCCATTAGAAGTGCAACACTTGGGGCACTAAGATTTCAAAGGTCAAGGACCTCAAGGTGTTCTTGTTATTGCTACATAACAAGTGAGGTAATTATCAAACCCTAATGTTCATATGATTTTTTGAATTGTGTATGCTAGTTTTAGGGTTCAATGCTTTGGTATTCATATTTGTATGTTCAATAGAAAAAAACTTAGATCCAAAGTAATTAGGGTTGCAAGATCACATAGGAATGTTGATATGCTCAAAAACCATCAATGGTATCAGAGTCTATGATGTTTTTCAATTGAATTGGTGCAAGAGTGAGATGTCCAAAGAACAAGAAAAATGTTTTTCTGTTGTCTGATCATCAAACTTGACAAGTTCAATTTTGGAACTTGACGAGTTGGCCCTACTCGACAAGTGTGGTGCCCAGAACTCGATGATTTGGCCCTACTCATCGAGTGCACTGCCCAGACTTGATGAGTTGGCCTGTCAGATCTCAAAAATTTCGATTTTTATCAGATTTTGATTTAGGATATTACCATAACTCATTTTGAATGCCTAAATTCGATTTTTCTGATTGGTATGAGATATCCGTATCAAAATTGAACATATGGTTAAATTTGGATAATATAAGAGTATTTTGATTCGCAGATTTAACCTAGTAGTTTTGAATAGTCTCAAATTGCACCCTCTTGGTTTCAGAATATATGATTTGATTAAAAGATTAATTTGAAAATATGAAATTCTAAAACCCTAATATTTTAAATGTTTAAAATATATCCTTTTGATTTCACAATTTAAATTTAGAATTAAAATTCTTTTATTTTGGAAATTTAAATGGAAGACACTAAAAGATATCCTTATGGATTTTATTAATAATTAATTAAGTGTTTAATTAAAAGACAATTAATAATTCCATACATAGTTTTAAATTTAATTAATTAAAAGTTTAATTTGTTAAAAGATTAAACCACATAGTATTTTAAAAGTTTAAAATACAACCCTATGCTATTATAACATTAAAAAGTTTAATTTATATATATGTATAAGAATAAGTCAGTCTTACCATTCGTAGGTCTCATTCACGAAGCTGATCTATAAGGGTGTTTAAGGAAGCGGCCTGTAAAATGACCGCCATTGGGTATCCATTCTTACCTACCGCACTCTTGACTAGTGGAGGGTCGTTAGCTGAACGATTAGGATAGGAAATTATGAATTTGATGCTAACCCATGAAATTTCACATTGCACCTTACTGGTCAGTTAGTGGAGCATGTGTGGTTAACCAGCACACTAATGTGGACTAATGAAGGATGGCAATGGGTTTCTCATAAATTATCGTTTATCAATGGAGTCTGTGTGGTTAACCGACATATTGATTAGGTGATAAATGACATTGAGAGTACCAAGCTCATTTGCATGGTTCTTCACACCTTGTTTGTGATCCTCAGTATACCAGTCACAAACTTGAAGGGCATAATCGAGATTAAACATGCCATGAAAAAGTTCAATGAATCTCAAAAGATCTAGGAATTTCATTTAAAACCTAATTCGTTTAAATTTCATTTTCGTGGTGGAATTGGTAAATCGTCATTTACCTACCTTCAAATAATTTGCAATTGGATTACGGCATCCCACTTCCGAATTGTGAAATATTGTGTTGGTTCCTAGCCTTGATATTTCATTTGGGTGTTATATTAAGGATTAAATCAACTAACTTGAATTTGTCCCCTTTTGTAGATGTCTAATTTTGACAACTATGGTCTTCCTCAATCCCTTGGAAAAGGCTTTCCATTCGTAGATGATATTCCACATGTAGATAAAGCTAAAAGGTGATTCCCTTTTTCATGCAAAGGTGGGTCAAGGACAAGCTGAATTTGATCGTGAGAGATGAATTTCAATCATGTGGTTTGATGATCGAATTTTTGAGCTGCTACTTGGGAGTTACGATAGATTGCTTAGGAATATTAGAAACATAATTTTCTTATGTATTTTGATTGTAAGGACAACTTTTCCGCACTTTAACAATAAAATAAAATTTTGATTTTATCTTATTTTTAGGTATCCTTGCAATGACATTTGTGAAAATTGGTGTTTATATTTCTATTGTTAGCAATATTGAAAATGGATTTGATTCTTACTTTTATCGTTAGTGGTAGTGTCCTAATTTTCCAAGTGAGGAAGGATTCTCATCATCCAAGTCTCAATTGGACAGAAACTTGGAATCATATGATTTGAATTGTGTGATGTATGAGAATCTTGATCTTTGGGAAATTGTGACTAAATCCATGTTCACATATGTATGTGAGTCAGGTGAAAGATTGAAGGATCTAGTACACATTGATGTGAACTGGTCAAATCCACCACAAAGGATGATAAAGGCTATTCGTCATGATTTACCAATGGTTCAATAAATATGATTATGCTTACAAGATTAAGTATAATTTTAATACCTTGAAAAGTTTCAATGTATAGCAGAACGAATAAAAAGAATCAATTAGGCAGAAAGATAAAAGTTTCTCCAATCTGAAAGGAAAGGAGAGTGCTTTAATATCATGTTTTACGTTCATCCTAATGATTATGGAACCACGTCATAATTTATCCTCTACGGACACCTTAGTGAATTTACATGAATAAGAATGGATTTCGAGAATTGTTGAAATGGTTGAATCAAAAGGATAAATCATACTTCGTTTCAAAAATCAAAGTTTTAGAGTTATACTCTAATTACTCCAAGTTATACCTTGAATAACATGTTTTAAGTAGGTTTAAACCTCATGAAATGTGGAGTAGAAATGTTTCTTACTCTCTTACGCATTTGAAATTAGTAGTTGTGATGTTTTAGTTAAAACAAAGATCAACTAAGACCAATTATATGAAGTGTTGTTCTTGAAAAGAACCCATACCAATTCTTGAATATTTGATTGTCAAGTAATGTTACTTGACAGAGAATCTTATATGTCAATAAGTCAGTGGGAGTCTTAATGGTCTTGAATAGTTTCATGAACTAATAAAAAATAAGCCTTTAGTTAATCAATAGCACACGACTTGAGGTTGATATCCTATCGTGTTGACATTTTCTTGTTTCTGTGTCCGTTCCGATTAAGTTGACTATGCATGTGAGTTCTATGAGTTCTCATTTGATTGCATAAGGAAAAAACACCTTGTCATTGAAAGTACATTGATCCATATGGGTGAACTACTTAGTAACTTGGAAGCACTGGTAGGCCCCTATGCTACCAGATGGCAAGAAATTGAGAATAAGAAAGTTCAGTCAATATGAGTTTGGATTTTTCATAAACCTTGTTTTTTGATAGCGGTTGGAAATGAGAAATTCTTATGGATAGGAACACATACACCATGAAATCTAAGTGGCAAGAGGTTTCTCTCTACTTCATGAAAATGAACGAGAGGAAACACTTTCACTAGTAGATTTTGAATGATTAGAGTAAGCAGTTGTGATAATTGCATTCTCAAATTCGAGTATGATTAGGGCATCCTTTTTCATAATTCGAATTGTGAGAAATGGAAAATAGTTTGAACATTTGGAACTTATCGCTATAATTTCTGAAAAGGTTTAGACACACACATAAGTTATCTATTGAAAGTTGTATGAGCTTGAGAAGTCTAGGAAAAAACTTATCAAATCACCACGTATCAGAAATTTGAACTTTGGTAAGAAAGTCAATGGGTATTGATTCCAAGAAGTTCAGTTGATATTTAAGTACATGTCAAAGCTAGTGGGAGCATAATTTTTATACTAGTAAAAACATAATAATTATGCTAATAGGAGCGTGATTATTATGTTAAGTATTACAAGTTAGCAATATTATTTATAGGAAACAAAGTTCTTTGTAAAGTTGCAGAATTTGGAAATTGTTTCATTATAGTAAGTCTTAAGGGAGAAGGCATTAATAATTCATTTTGTATCTAAAAGTTTAGAATGAATTTTAATAGAACATAGTCATTAACATATATGAATGTCATGTTGAAATGTTTCAACATAGGAAAATTCTATATATGGAAATATTATAGCAAAAGACTAGTTTAGTATCATGTCTTTTTGTAAAACAATATGAGTCGTATCCCATATGCTTTGGATATAGGATCGATTGCATATGCTATAATATTCGTTGTTCTGATCTTCCAAGTTCCTAGCGCATTAAGAGAGAAAAAGGACCAGAACCGATTATGACCAAAATTATTAAACAACTATCAAGGACAATCTAAGGTTTACCAAAGATTGGTTGCTGGGGACAGTTGGAAGTATGGTGATGGATGGACCATATTGATATGATTCTGAACATATAAGATTCTATTAAGAATGAATTGTCATATGGGAATTATGGAACTATTTCCATAATGGGAGTTTGATATTAAGAATCTATGTGTAAGTTAGAAACTTTTATGCAAGAAGGATGTTTAAGGAATGTACTTTGAATGTGAGACTTCATTTCCGAGAAATTGTCTTGTAACAATCTCAAATGGAATGTTTTGTAATATCATTGACCAAGTCTCTATGACCTTGGTGCCTTGACATTACAAAAGGAACACTGCATGTAAGTTTAGATCTAACAAGATTCTCGTAGTGGAAATAATTTGGTATTCTTACACTAATAATAAGGATTAGGAAATTGTGAAATGAGCATCATTGGAAATGTGTTCAATTAATCTATTTCACAAAGGAAGGACCATAGATAAACATAGTGTACATACTTGGATCATGGGATGACTATTGTTTTAATTCAAGTATTGAGTTGATTGATTGAAACAATATACAATGAGTAAGGTCTAATTAATATGGTGATTAAATAATAAATGTTTTATTTACATTCAAATGTTTTGAGACCATATTGGATTAGATTATTGTTGTGTTTTACTTCGCATTTCTTACTTCCCGAATAACTAGGTTATTCAAATATCCACAATCGATCATACTTTGGAAGTAAGTAATGAGGTAAGACTATTGTGAATCCGACTGTAAGTTGTCTAAGTTGTTTGTTTTTTGAAAAAAAAAACCTCTTCAAACCTCTTATTGTTGTGTGGCGCAGCACACGCACAACACTTTTCATTTCGCAGTTGTTTGTTTTTTAGAAGTTTTCTGAGTCAAAAACCTCTTCATGTGCTCTGTTTGGCGCGACACTTGTACTGTCTCTTCCAACATCTTCCAACCTCTTCTTCTTCTTTTTTTATTGTTGAAATTTTGATTATATGTTGTTAAAATTTTATTTCACATTTTTTTTTTCATTTAGTCTTGTTGAATTTATTTTTCGTTTTTTTATATTCAATAATGATAATTTTTTTGATGAAATATCATTATTTTTTACTAAAAGATCTTTATTTTTTGTTGAAACATCTTTATTTTTTACTGAAATATCATTAATTTTACCGGAATGTTGTACATTATTAAATTTTACGTATTAAAAAGCTATTTTCGGTTTATAAAATTAGTTTATTTTAATTTTTTAATATCTACAGCAATATGCAGATGTTAAAAAAACAAACACGCTTCTTATTACAGTCTGCAGCCGTTTGGTCCACCTCTTCTAATGCAGAGGGTTGCAGAGGTGGTCCGCAGAGTTAATGAATTTTTGCTTTAAAAAATCAAACAACACCTAAGTGTTTAGACATAGCAAATGTTTGTTGCGGTGTTCATGAGTATTCCTAAAATAGGAATTTGAGAATTGGATTAAACCCATTCTTATTTGAATCACTTCATGGATTTTATCACGAGTGATTGTGAGACGATAATATCTTATATTCTTGAAACGGAGACATATTGCTGTTGTTTACAATTTGGTCAATCATTGATAATATGTATACACATCAGTAACTTGATGTTACAAAACGTATTGTTGTGTATGATTTGATGAGTAAATACTACAAGCATATGAGTCGAAGTTTATCTGTTCCTTTTACCCTAAATGGGATAAAAGTGATATATGTGGGCCCCGTGATGGTTTAGTGATGACACCCTAAGCGCTTGGCCAAGCCTGAACTAAGTTGATGTGTTTAATTGTAGTATGTTGTCAGTCGTCATAAATCGAAAGTCGGGAAGCAAACCTTGGACAAAGAGAATGATTATAATCTATATCTCATACCCATACGGTATCGTGTAGAATGGAATAATATTTGATCACTTATCTAAAGGAAGCGTTACTGGTAAAATCAGAGTTCAACAGCAGCTTTTCAAAGCTACGATTGCTGATTAGATTCTAAAGTCATACTTTCAATAATAATTATTAGACTTATCCAAGTGGGAGACAGAGTATGATTTATTATATGAATAATAAATTGGTACTCAAAATGATTTTATTAATATATTATTTGAGAATCATATTATTAATTGGTAGTTAATCAGAAATTAATCTAGTATTAATTTTGGGCTTATAAGAATCGATTAACAATGGAGGGATTGGTTTTGCAAATCATTGATAGTTTCAAAAATTGGGACGATAAACTCCATAGAGTGGAGTGGACGAAATCCTATCGGGAGGCCTTATAAATTTCGTCTAAAGGCTCTAAAGAGGGGGTCCATGAGCTACTTAAGCCTTAAGCAAAGTATTAGGGTTTCCACCTGAAAACCCTAGTAGCTACATCTATATATAGAATCACTCCATATGGAATTTCGGCGCTATGATTTATGAAACCCTAGAGTGGCCGATTTTCACCTCCTCCCAAGCCATTCTTTGCATTAAGTGTTTGTGACTCCATTAGAGGTGCAACACTTGGGGCACTAAGCTTTCAAAGGTCAAGGATCTTCAAGGTGTTCTTGTTATTGCTACATAACAAGTAAGGTAATCATCAAACCCTAATGTTCATATGATTTTCGAATTGTGTATGCTAGTTTTAGGGTTTAATGCTTTGGTATTCATATTTGTATGTTCAATAGAGAAAAACTTAGATGCAAAGCAATTAGAGTTGCATGATCACATAGGAATGTAGATATGCTCAAAACTCATCATTTCAAATTTATCGAGGAACAAGTGGTCCATGGTATGCATATTCTAATTAGAAACATGTGGTCCCATTTGTAGAAGAAACAAATACCGTAACAAGTATCTTAACTGTATTTGGAAACTTATTCAATAATTATCATAAAATACACCACATGGGAAAATTAGTCCAACTTTTACCGGTATAAATCATCCTAAGAACTAATAATAAAAAAAAAACAGTTCAAATATGAATCAAAAAATATATTTTCCTTATACATTTCAAATACAACGGAGGTTCAAAATCAAGATATCAAATTGCTTTATTTAATAAGGTCTCCATCAATAAAGTAGTGTTTTTAGGTTTTCATACTATTTACAGTTTTTATTTCAATTATATATATATATATATATATATATATATATATATATAGAGAGAGAGAGAGAGAGAGAGAATAAAATATATTAATATACATGGTTTCAAAGTATCAATTTTTACATAATTACTTTGTGCTTAGCAGCAAATAAATAAATAATTTAGGATGTAGGTAATTAAAGCTTGTGGGGCACGTTTATTTTGAAGATGTTTACACAAATTATATATATTCATTCAGTAATTAGAACATGATTAAAGAAACACCTTGAAAGAGATATACATATGATACTTGATTAAAGAAACAATTTGAAAGAGACATACATACTTGATTAAAGAAACAATTTGAAAAAGACATACATATGATCCAAGATACATAAGATAAATGTGGTGACACCTTTATTTTGAACAATACACAACTCAATTAATTTCGCAATAGGATTTGATGGGGCATTCAGATTTCATCCCTTCACTGGTGAGTAAATAATGGAGGTACTTGTAGTGATCAAAATCCTTAAACCGTGGTGGGTTGTCTTCATCAATTAGTTTTTGTGGTATCTGTATGTTCAGACCCTTAATAAAGGTAAATTGCCCCAACGAATATCGCTCTTGGTTTCCCTGCATGATAACTCTATGACACGGGGCATGAATTCTTCCATTTGACCATGCCTAAGTGAATGAAAATACCTTAAATGTCACATATATACAATATATAACATTGATGAATTGTGAATCAACATATTGCTACCTACCATGAAAACGTCTCCTGCCATGACTATGAACGATGAGGGCAAAGGATCAACTTCGATCCACTGTCCTTCCTTAGTCATTATCTGTAGACCCTTTACTTGTTTGTCATGAAGAATTGTCATAAAACTAATATCAGTGTGAGGAAGCATGCCTAGAGGATTTCCCTCATCCGCTTGAGGGCATAAGTACTTCATGAATCGAAGATTTTGAACTGAGGACCCAAGGAGCGTCTCACATTGTTCTTCTATTCCATAGCTTTTTGCTACCATCCGCATCACTATCTGATATAGTTCTGCTACAGCTTTGGAGAACATCAAAGCACTTTTACTGAAAAACGGTGTTGAATCAAAAGAAATTTATTTTTGCTAGGTGTAACTGAATTTAAGACGTAAAATAAAAAACCATACCCAAAACTTTCGTTTCGAGAAGGCCACATGAGTTTTGTGAAGAATTCAACTCCTTCTGTAGTGGTTGCGTTCTCAATGCCTATGCTTTCGTAAAGAGGCATGACCGGAGTTTTACCACTGTAAGCATGATATGGTGTATCTGAAGTGCTTAGGACTTTGACTTCCGTAGGAAGATCAAATACATCTCGTGATGCAAGGAAAATCGCGTCGTCAAGTTCCTGAGACACACCGTCATACTTGGCAATGAAAACCCCGTGATTTTCAAGCGCATGCATAGCTTCACTGCATGTTGTGATCCATGAACTTGAGTTAGGAGTTAGGTTTTTCAACGAAAAGTCGATAACAGATAGCTTCGGTGGTGTCATCTCTTTTCAAACCTTGGATATCTTTTACGATGTATTTTTCTGTCTTCAGATCTATTTGGTTTATATAGTTGGAAAACGGATTTTATGTATGTCCCATATTCCGTATATATAAGATATTTATATGCCTTTACTTTGACAATACACGTTTTTGTTTGAGGAAACGGTACGCACAATTTAAGTTATGGATATTAATTAATGCACGTAATCATGCCTAGAAGAGATTATTTTTATAATTACTAAAGAAAGTCATTGCTAAAACGAGATTTTTACGAAAAATAGGTGATTACCAATTTTATATCCCAAGCCACGATGGTTCCAATTTTAAATACAAAAGGATGGTTACTATCAA
Organism: Lactuca saligna; assembly: GCF_052625555.1. Classification (NCBI taxonomy): domain Eukaryota; kingdom Viridiplantae; phylum Streptophyta; class Magnoliopsida; order Asterales; family Asteraceae; genus Lactuca; species Lactuca saligna. The sequence goes on from NC_136420.1 coordinate 137,073,317, forward strand.
TTTTATGTTGAAAAAATAAATCAGATCCATTATTAATTTACCAAATGGCCCTTATCGTCTTCCCATCCCTTCTATATCGTCATCACCGCTCTACTTCTTACTCGTCACATCTCCATCCACAGGCGATCTCCACCAGTCAATCTCCGACTTTGTCTTCCTTAATTTTCCTATTCGTTTCTACCAGCGACCACCTCCTGCTATCTCCGATCGACACCTTCTCATCTTCTTTCCATCTCATAAATATCTCACTATCTCCAGCAACCACAAGATACAAAAAACTTAATATTGTTTTGGTTTCATAAAATCACGACACTTAGGGAAAGGTATCTACACAGGGCAGTTTGGATTATAACAGAGTTGTGGATGTATGTGTTTGCTTTTTGAATAACAGGCGGTGGGCAATGAGTTTATTCGTTGTTAAGAATGGCAATGGTATGTATTTCGTTCGGTTGTTCCTTATTTCTCTTAATTTTTTGTTAAAATCGATCCAAATGCTATGAAATCAGCGATTTTTTGTTGAAATCGGTGGTTTATTTGTAACTACCCAATTTTCAAAGAATATATATATATATATATATATATATATATATATATATATATATATATATATATATATATATATATATATATATATATATATATATATATATATAGTCATTTTTGATTAATCAAGATACCGTCCACAAAACATGAAAATCCCAAATACAATGGTTTTCAAAATTCATATTAAATACAATTTTATTTCAAATCATCAGAGTGTCCCATAAGAAAACGTCTGAGGGAGTATACGTCGTGATATCAAGCCATGCCCTTTCCCTTAGGCTCAGATGTACCTGAAACAAATCCACAAACTGAAAGCTAATGCTTAGTGAGTTTCTCGGAGTGTACCGCACATACAGTCCACATAACACATATCATACTAGCCATAAATGCTACACATATCACATAAGCCATGCATACAACATATATGGATGTCGTGGGCTCGTCCCCAGGGTTTTACTCCAGGATGCCATGGGTTCCCTACATGGTCTTACACCTAAATGCCATCGGCTCTTCCATGGTCTTTAATACGAAAGCCATGGGCTCTCCACATGGTCTTACATCCGGTTGTCATGGGCTCTCCCATGGTCTTACATCCGGGTGCCATAGGCTCTCTTATTCTCTTCCATACCAACATAACGCATAAACAACTAACATACTCCTTAGCACATAATCAACTATCACGCCTTGAATATAACTTTAGCAAGTGTACCACATATCATAAAATGGATCAGCCTTGATGCCTTAGACCCATTGGTATGGTGAGAAGACTCACCTCTCACGAATGTTGTGTTGACAAGATAAGACTCAATAAGTTCCAACCCATGGCCCCAACTCAACTTCCTATAAGCATCATAAGTTAAACTTGTCATAATCCCATAATTATCCTCAAAGTTAGTGTTTGTCAACCCTAGTCAAAGTCAAGGTTAACAGTCCATGTTGACCCTTAACTCGTCGAGTTCATACGGAGTCCAGAAAACCTAAAGAAACCCTAGCCAACTCGCTGAGTTGTTTCATCAACTCGACGAGTTCACTTGATATCCAGTAGGCGGGGAAACCCAATCCGACTCATCAAGTCGCTAGGGCCACTCGTCGAGTCCTCCTCCCTGTTTGCATATTATGATGATTCACCGAATGCAGAGACCCCAGGGCTTAGATCTGAAACCCTAAGGTATCCAGAGGGATAAAGTTACCAACTTTACCCTCTATAACCACTCTGAATGCTCTAAGGTCCTTATCCAAGGTTGAAAAGCTTCAATTCTTGCCATGCATTCCCAAAACTATAATGGGTTCTGGAATCCTTCCTTTCCAAAGGAGTTTCTAGTCCTCAAAACATTCCAAAGGTGGAGGCTTTATGGACATGCATGTCCAATGCATGTCTTTAAGTCAAAATGGCCAAAGAGGGGAAATATACTCTAAAAACTCTTGCATGGCATCCTTGCTTGATCAAAAGCTTGATCTAGCCCACCTTGGGAATATTTTTCCCTGGAGATCCATAAATTTGCAAACTTTATGAACCCTATGCATGCAATCAATAGGAATGATGGGAAATAAAGAATAAACCCAAAATCTATCCATATTCTAAGGTAAAAATCGAATCTTGAAGACTTACCACAGTCCACAAGATGGTCAAGCTCAAGAGTGAAGGCCTGTTTTGCTGGATCTTCTTCTTCTCATTATCTCCTTCTTTTTGTCACAACTAGCATTTTTACTAGGAAGTTTTGTACTCATGTAAATGCCATCTATTTTTGTAACGCCGTAAAATTTCAAACAAATTTTCACATTTTAAAAACACTTTATTTCACAATATTATAAAACTCATTGTTTCATATATTCGAACATAAGTAAAAATCCCAAGATCATAACATATAAATAAAACTTCGCGTGTGCGTGTACTGATCATGTCGGTGCCTTCCCGCGATCCTCACTAGTACCTGAAACACATAACACAAAACACTGTAAGCACGAACCTTAGTGAGTTCCCCAAAATACCACACATAACACATACTAGCCACTCAAGGCTATAACTATGTGGGCCCTTGGGCCCTAAATCTGTGGACCTTCTGGTCCTAACTCTGTGAACCTTCTGGTTCTAACTTTGATATACTCTGATATACACACGGCATAAATCACATAGAAATAATGCAATACAACACATCACATAAATTGTTGGATTAGTGTCTAAGTCCATAACTATTTTGGTATGTACTTGACCCGATGGTGCATGGTCCTTTTGGGTTGCCTTCACCAAAGCAGCTTAATTGGAGAAATAAATAAAGAGAGAGCGGTTATTATGATTTATTAATATGTTATAAGAATAATATATTAAAGGAGAAATCATATTTGTTTAATTAATATTGGTCAATAATTAATTAGGAATTAATTTTGTGATCAAGTGTAATTAATTAAACTAGAGGGGCTGATTTGTAATTATGTATAGTTACAAAATAAGGTAAGGATTATCTTAAATATAGGGTGAAAGAATTTAAGGAGATAATGCCTTAGAATTCGACTAGGATAAGGGTTTCTAAGACTTATCTTATGGTTACTTGGTGGGCAAGCAACTAGATAAGGATAAGGACTAAAACCATAATCTTTACACCTATATAAACCCCCTAAGGCTCATGAATTCGTCTAAGCCTTCCCAAGAGGTCCTAGAGATGAATTCTTATACCTCTCCTCTCTCCTTATTATACATCCGGGAATCTTCTTAAATAAGAGGGCCACGGCCGTGGCGTTGGGCAGAAAGCCGATGATTTCGGCGAGGCCCTTCCCTTTAACCCGAACAGCCAGATTAATTACAGGTCATCCCCTACCTCCGAACCTTCTCCATTTGCTCTTGGTGTTTGTAAGCCATTAGAGGAGTGACACTTGTGACTCTAAGCCTTCCAAAGCTAATTCAAGGAGGAATTAGGATTGTTATTGCTACATAACAATCAAGGTAATATCTTAAACCTAATTATATGTTAATATCGATTTCCATATGCTAGAATTAGGGTTTATAGTCTTTGATTCAAAGCATGTGCAATAGAGAAACCAAGATCCAAGCATTAGGGTTTGTATGAGCACATAGGATGTCTTATGACTAAAACCCATCAGTGGTATCAAAGCCTAGGATGGTTTCAATTGTATTGATCCATTGTATATCTAAAAAATTCATTTTTTGGTCTTCTAGAGGCTGGACTCGTCGAGTCCAGGGTGACTCGACGAGTCCAGGCTTGACTCGACGAGTCAACTCGTCAGATAGTGCTTATCTCGGGATTTCTTTGTGTTTTTGGATATGGATAGTTACCTTATCATGTTAGATCAATATTAATCCGATTATATGATATATTTGACTATATTTTTGATCTAATTGAAGATATTTATCAATTAATAAGATAATTGTTTCCTTATAAGATAATTGATTAATTATTTTGAGTAAATTGATAAATTGTTTTGCAAGAAATCATTAAACAAATCAAATATGGATAACTATGTGATTAAATGTTAATTTAAAATTATTTGTTATTTGATCCTTATTGTTATGAAAAGTTTCATATTTTCCCCTTTAGGTTTTATAGTTTAAATTTGAACCCAAAAGTTTTGAAGTTTTGAAATTTAAATAGTTAAAACCCTAATGTTTTGAAAAAGGTTTCAAAACTTGCCCTCAAGTATTGGAATTTAAAAGTTGATTAAAAGTTGATTAGGAATGTTCAATTCTAAAACCCTAGTAATGTTTTGAAAAGTTCAAATCACTCCCTTATGATTTTATTAATTGATTAAGGTGTATAATTAAAAGAGATTTAGTAAATCCATAAAAGTTTAGGTTTACAATTTAATTGAATTAAAAGTATAATTGTTAAATTTGATCACCTAATATTTTAAAAGTGTAAAATGCATCCTATACTATATATAACATTAAAAGTCTAACATTATTTCTATGTATGAGTAAAAGTCAGTCTTACCGTTAGTAGGCCTCATTCGCGAAGCTAGTCTATAAGGGGTGTTTAAGGAAATTGCCTATAAAATGGCGATTGAATGGGTATCCACTCTTACCCACCGCACTTTTGACTAGTGGAGGGTCGTTAGCCGAACGGGTAGGATAGGACGAAACCTTCCATTATAAGTATAATGAAATACAAAAGTAAGTAAATGTTTTTACAAATTCCCAATCTTAGTTACTTAGGCAAAGTGAATTGATGCAATTCCATGAAATTACACTTTGTGCCCTTGCAAAGACGTGAGTGGAGCGTGTGTGGTTTACCGGCACACTAAATGGTTCTAAGCAAAGGTAGCAAAGGGTGACTCAATGTTTGTCATAGTTCGGTGGAGCGTGTGTGGTTTACCGGCACATCAAATAGGTGACTGTAACATGTGAGGGCACCATGTAACTTTGCATGGTTATTCACACCCGCTTTGTGATCCTCGACATCCCAATCACAAACAAGAGGGGCATATCGAGATTTAAACATGCCATTGAAATTTTCAATGAATCTCAAAGGATCTAGGAGTTTTCATAGATTTAAAACTTAAATTTCTTTTTCGTTTTTCATGGTCGAAATTAGTGAATCGTTATTCACTTACCTTCAAATATGCTGCAACTAGATTACGACATCCCTTTTCTGGGTTGTAGCGTATTGTGTTGGGTCCTAGACTTAGTATCTCATTTGGGTGATTTACTAAGGACTCAATCAATCAATCAACTAACTTGAATTTGTTTCTCCCGTTTTGTAGATGTCAAAGTTCGACAACTATGGTCTTCCCAAATCCCGTGGAACAAGCATTCCACATGAAGATGATATTCCACGATTCGATCGAGGAACAAGAAATCATGCTTCACTTCATCCTCCTCCTCCAATTATTCTCCCTAATCCACAAGATTGTAAAATTGAAAGGTTCAATATCACTCAAGCCCTTTTGGCAAGTAAACATAAAGAAGGAAAGTCGGTGTGTGCACACGTCTTAGGGATGAAGTCACACATTGATAGGTTAAGAATGATGGGATCCGTTGTCGGTGAAGAGATGGCTGTTGATTGGGTTCTTCAGTCACTTCCTAACTCGTATAGTGAGTTCGTAAGAGAGTACTATATGATGAACCACGACGTGACCCTTATTGATCTCACCTATATGCTTATTGCTGCTGAATCAGCAATGGTTTGGCGCAATAGAAAAGCAAAGTTGATTGGTGAATCTGCCTTCAAGACCTCTATGGATATAGATAATGGCAATGAAAGACATGCAATGATCGAAAAGTTTGATCATAAGAGAAAGGCGATGTCTGAAGTAGTTCCATGTGTTGTTCCAAAAGAGTCAATTTGCTTTTATTGCCAAGAGAAGGGGAATTGGAGACGAAGTTTCCCTATTTACGTAAGAGATCTAAGAGATGGAAGAGTCAAAAGTATGACTACGCTTCAGGTAAAATCCACTGTCTAACTCCGTTAAGTTCCTATTCATTGATTCTTAATACATGATGTGATAAGATTGCATTTGAATGTTATGCAGGATCGGTGAAAAGAAAGGAAGCTTGATAAGAGAGCAAGATGAATCTAATCACAAGAGATGGATCTCGTTCGCATGGACTTGAAGATTGGATTTTTGAGCATAGATAATTATGATAGAGTTGTTAGAAATTTTCCTTTTACATAGTTTTCAATAGATTTTACATTGTAAGGACAAATGTTTTTTCCGCTGCTTTTATAAATAAAATAAATTTTGACTTATTTATTTATTTGTTTACTTCCTTGCAATGAAATCGTTATGAAAATTGATGTTTTCATATTTCTACAATGAATGGATATGATTCTTAGTTATGTTATTTATGGAAATGTCGAAAATTTACCAAATAGGGAGAGTTTCTCATCGCCCACAGTTTCAATTGGACTGAAATTTGGAATCACGCAATTTGGTTGCATGATGAATGAGAAATTTCATATTTGGAAATTAGACAAATTCGTTGACAAAGTGTCAAGTGAAGGACTAGGAGATCGAGTACACAAAGTTGTGTGTTGATCAAGTTCACCATAAGAGTAACAAAGACATTCGTCATGATTTACTAAAGGCTTAGTAAATATGATTACACTTACAAGATTAAGTGTAATTCTGAATTGATTAAAGGGTTTAGATCAATAGTAGAATGAATAAGAAGAATCAAGTAGGCAGAAAGATAGAAGTCTCTCCATTCTAAGAAGAAGGGAGAGTAGCTTTTATGCTTTATAATGGGTGTTAATGATTAAGAACCATATCTCAATTGATCCTCTAAGTGAGTCTTAGTACAATTGTATGTTTAAGAAGAGGAATCAAGGATTGAAGAAATGGTTAAATCAAGAAGTCTATCATACTTCGTTCCAATAACAAGTCTTAAAGTTAAGATTGTGAAAATGAGTGAAAAGTATTAAAGGTTTATCACATTCATCAAATGTGGAAAGTTGTGATGTCTTGAATAAGACAAAGACCGACTAGGACCAATTTATGAAGTGTTTTGATAAAATCTACACTAACTCTTGAATATTTGGTTGTCAACAAATGTTTATTGACAAGAGAATCTTATATGTCAAGGAGTCAGTGGGAGTCTTAATTGTGACAACCATCAAAATTCGAGTTAGTTCTAGATTTGAATAAACTTAATTACACATATAGGCACTACACATATTAGACTTAGTAACTAGAAGCTAAGTTATAACCTAGTGGAATCTTGGAAACAGATAGAGACAATGGATAATGTGCTTGGATTTCACATTGGTATGTGAATTCTACGACTACTTACTGTAGTGACTATCCATATTCGGGTTACTCTTTGACTCGAACAAAATTTCATGAATCATATACACACATCATGCACTTGACCTAGAAGTAGAAGTGAGTTCAAAGTCTCATAGAAACTTAAGTCAAAGTTGAAGACTAGGACTAGTATACTTGATTCCTCAATTTCGCTTGAATCTCGGAATCACTACATAGAATGCCAATAAACCGATAAAAATAAATTATAAACATTATTTATAACTATAAAAGAGTTATAATACCATAAGATAATTTGAAGTCTCAAATATGTAATTTATTTTGATATTCAAAGTTTATTAAACTCCAAAACCCTAAAAGCCCTAAAAACTCATATTTATAAACTTTAACCTTAAAAGTCCTATAAAAACAATTATGAACCTTATAATATTATCTTACCATAATAATTATTATGAAATACAATTCAATAAAAAATAAAGATTTATTTATTTTCATTTACCCTTGATTTATAAGTCAAAAATCAAGAGTTTTATGCATAAAAACTAGGTTAAGGTGCACATTTTATAAAAAGTTGGATATTTTTATAAAAGATTTGAATTTTTATAAAAGAAATAAGAGAGAGGGAGCCTCTCCTCCCCTAAAATCGGATTCCCCCTCCCCATATCTCTCTCTCACACTCTCATTCTCCAACACACACACACAGACACATCTCTCTCCTTTCTCTCTCTAGAAAACTCTCTCTATCTTCTCTCTACTTTTTCTCTCCAAACACCAGTCCATTCTCTCTTCCTCCCTCTAAGAACCAAGAAAATTTCCAGAAAACAAACCTAAGAACACTCCTCAAACTCGAAATCTTCATCATCTTGTGGTATTCTTGAAGGTAAAATCGATTTCTACTTCACTTTTCCTTCAAATTTTGCTCTTTTTCTTACACTTTCTCCTTCTTCATCTTCTTCAAACTTGTTTTCTTTGTGTTAAAATGGTTTTTTAGAACATCATGGATGTTTTTTAACACCATGCATGTATGATAAACAAGGTTGCATGTTCATGATCTTAGTGCAAAAATCGATTTTAAGGATTAAAACATCAAACTCAAGTTAAGAGTTTTTCAGAAACAAATTTTTGTTCATAAATGAATGTATACATTTTGATAAGTCTTAATCATTTGATCTCTGGAAACATAACTAGAATATAAGTTTATCATGATATATTTAAAATATTTCAAAAGATTTACTCAAGGAAATGATGAAAACTCACTTTTCTAACCAATCATCATGCATGCAATCTGCCAGATTGCTTTACTTGACTTTAAACTGTCATATCTCACTCATTTCTTAACAAAATTTCGTGATTCTTTTTCTGAAATATAATATTTTGAGTTAACATTCAAACAAAATTGGTCTCACTGTAAAATATTAAATATCCGATGTTTGGCAATTTTTACAAATTAGTTGCGCAAACAGCTCTTTTTCTAGTGATCACCATTTTTGCCTTGCATGATCAATGGCCTTAAACCTAACCATAAATCTGAGGAAAAATAATTTAGAAACTTAACATATCTAGTGAATGATGGCTGAAATTTCGTGGCTTAAAACCTCACTGAATGGGCTACACAAATTCATGAACTTCAGCCACATTTACATCTCATGCACCATTGCATGCAATATTTCTTAACTTGTTTGGATTCATTACCCCCATTTCCCTTCTGAATTGATTTTGAACATTTTTCTTTTTGAAAGTCCTCACATGCATGTGATAATCTGGAAAATTTCAAGAGCTTTTATTATTTCTTTGATTTATTTAAATTATTGCTAAAACCATGGGCATAAATCACATAAAATACTTGCAGATGTCAATAAATCCGGAATAAATTCGTGGATGATCCTTATGGTGAATAATGACACCTAACCAAACTTCATCAATTTTTGTTGTTGTTTGATATGATTTCTGAATTTTCTTTTGTTAGGGTATAATAAATCACAAAACCACTTTAGAGAGTGTGAAAATTGTATCTAACAATTTTAGTATACCTTACCTTTGATGGGTGACTCAAGAAAATAATATCAAGATTTTTCATCATGTCTTACTATTTTTCCCAATTTTTGGTACTTATAATGGTCTAAAAATAGGAAAAATAGTTCTGATTATCCAAAATTTATGAAAATTTACCAGAACATCATATTGTACAGTAGGAGGTTACATAAAACTTTTGAGGATTTTTCTCCACTGTAAACTATTTTTCTCTTATTTTCTAAAGTTTATTACACTTAAATACACTTAAATACACATAAATACCCAAAACCAGATTATACATTATGAAAACTACTTTTGATATTTTTCCCAGGTTATCTATATGGTAAATGATGTTACAAAAATTTTTGGTAATATATTTTAACTGTTTAATATTATTTCTTCAATTAATGATTAATTAAATGAATAAAACAAGGAAAAATAGAAACACCCACTAAACAATATCTTTTATATTTTTCCCAACCTAGTTATGGATAATAACAGTTAAATAAAAAGTTTGGGTAATTTTGGAAACAATTTTCTATTTATTTTAATTTTTATTGGAATAAATGCTCAAAAATCATAAAATACAATTAAACAGCTTGGAAATCTATTGTTATATTTTTCTCAGCTTAGTAATGTTTAATAACAGTAATATAAAAAGTTTAGGGAATTTTCTTAACTCATTGCTATTTTTCATGAATTTATGGTTATTCAAGAAACTAAAATGGTGAAAAATAGTTAGACAAAACAAAAATTCAAGAAAATTTATCTTGAGGTCTTTGACTGCAATTAAAACTGAAATGCAAAGTTTGGGATATTTTAGAATTAAATTGATTTAGTTTTGAATATTTAATCATTGGAACACCTCTAAAATGTTAAATATTAACATTTCAATAATGGAAATTTTCCACTTAAATTGTTATATAACAATTGATTCTTTGAAACTTAATTTCCACAGAAAAATGTTTGTAACTTATCAATATTAAATTTTGACACAATATTGGCATAATTCTATTGTAGTACCATGTATACTAGTGTTAGATTTCAATTAGAGACTCACTAGCGAATACCATTATTGTAGGAATCGATAGTGATACGAGTGGAGCATAGTCAAGGCACCATTTGTATCATCTCAATGCACATTGTGAGTATTCACCAATCCCCTATTTTTGGTTTTCATGTTTTGGGGTGGAAAAGCATGTCCTAAGCTATTTATATTTGTTGTTTTTATTTGACTCGTATAAACTTGGTTGCTATATTTCGTATGTATGTGTATGTTACTTTAATTCATGAGGACTGTATCGCGGTTAAGTCCCTAGAATCTCTAGACACAACTCATTAACTCTTTTGAGCCTATGGTTATTATGGATAGCGCTATCAGGAGGTAGACAACTCCTCACTCGGACGATTCGCTTGAGTGCATTTTACCATTTTATACACTATGTTTGTGATACACATAGTAGTCAATAGGGCACGATTCGGTCTTTAGGCTTGGGTTGTGAACTCATGAATGGAAACTGGATGCACGTACTATTCTTTATACACATACGAAACTTGTATTCCCATGTTAGCAACGGCACTTGTATACTTATTTTAGCAATGAAACTTGAATACTTATTTTAGCAACGAAACTTGTTTCTCATTATAGCAATAAACTTTGTTTCTCAATATAGCAATGAACTTTGCTTCTCATTATAGCAATGGACTCTATTTCTCATTACAACAACGAACTTTTACTACTGGAAACTTATATACATGTTTTAGCAATGAAATTGTTTGCTCCTTGTAGCAACGAAATTGACAGCTCATTTTAGCAATGAAACTTGTTTACTCGTTTGAGTAACGAACTTTATCTTCCATGAAAATATGAATGTTGCATCTTATTTGGGCAATATACTTTATTTCTCATGATAACAACGAACTGTGTTTACAAAGTTATTTACTCATAGCAATATACTTTTATTATTGGAAACTTTTATCAAAACTTTGATTTCAACTCATGAACCAATATTATTTTGTTAAACTTGTGAGTACTCACCAACTATTTTTATAGTTGACGCTCATTTTACATGCTTTTTCAGGAATCATCGAGTAAGTGGCACTTAGGGACACCTCAATTTTAGGAGCATTCGCATGTGTTGTATTTCTATTTTCATTGTAATTTTTTTTAAAAGTTGTTCAAACCCGTTGTAAATTTGTAATGGTTTTTAATACTATGGTTGGTGTTGTCTTTAAACTTTTGCTATGAAACCCTTTGTACTGCCACGCCTCGTGTTTCCGCTTTAGCGGGGTGTGACAGGAAATGGTATCAGAGCCGAAGGTTATAGAGAATACCGGTTTTCCCTTGGAAAACCACAACTATAGCCAAAGATTTTCTAAACGTTTTTAAAATACTGAACATACTACTAGTATGACTAATTTGAATACGCATTATTGGACTTTAAATAAGTATAACCTGGCCAACTATGCTTAATTAAGGAAACATAATGCGATGCTTGAGATGGTTATAGTAGAATTATGTTCAAAACGATTTTCAACTTGAACTTTGAACAACAAAATTTTTCGGTGTGCGTAAGGGCATTGCATACTATAGGAATTCATTTAGATACACTTAGAAACTAAGTGCACTTTTATAACAAAGCCTTTATTTAGAAATATTCTTACCCCTTATGAAGTGCTAGGTTAACCACTTAGGTTATATCACTAGCTGCTCTAGAAGCAATGCATATAGTACTAAAATTGGGTATTCCTTGGTAACTATTGACTTTAGATGTAAGATTAGTAGCTAGATATGCACTCGTAATAATCTTAAGTCGAAACCTATACCAATTATTCCTTAATACCTCTTCATCGTCTTCGTATTAGAGTTACAACAAGGAAAAAGCGTTTCGATATCGACACAAATAATAATTGGAGCATCGCGTAAGGAGATAGATGAATCGCCACTAAGCAATCACTTGGATATCATTAGCGGGCAATCCGGATTCGACTCACAAGGAGACATGGAGGTTTAACCTATACGTGAGACTTCTCTACTACGCTACGAATTTAGCTTTAGGTTGTTTCCGCCTTGAGCTTAAAACTTAACAAAGGATATCCCTTTGACCTCTATAAAAGGTCATAAACTGCATTGACACCATAAAACGTTTTACTAACAATTTTTCTTGTCCTTTATCTCGGGGAAAAGACATCGGCACTCGCCTAAGACTTGCATTAGTATTTAGGTACGATCAGCTACACTAACATACTTATTCCTTACTTCTTAATCTTCCATCGAAAAGTTATTTCATTTCATCGGTTTTATTTATCATCGATAAAATATTTTATAACCACTTCATTCAACTTAGTAGACATTTCCTAACAATTTAAGCCATATTCTCGCTAAAACTCTTTTGACAACTTGCTTTAACTTAACGCTTTTCTTCAAAACTCAATTTAACCAATATTGGTTTTTAACCTTGCTATTTCAATTTCATTTCAAATCCATTTCAATGGATATATGTGCTTTTGAGGGCATATAAACCATTTTAAACCTTGCTTACCATTTTGGCTCATTTTCGAAAAACTTACAAACATTTTCTTTTATAAAAGTGTTTAAACCCTATGTTATAAAACTTAAACATATGACATTAAAATTCATAGTATGTGTAAAAGCTTCATTGAATCTTCAAAACACTTTTGCTTTGACACATTTAACCGCTTTCTCTTTTAGACATTGTAATTTACTTTAATGTGTTTTCTCGAAAACACAAGATGATATTTATGCAAATGTCTACTTCAAACATGTTTATAAGACATATCTAACGCTTGTTATTCAAAACATACCTTATTTGTGCACTTTGCTTCAATATAGTTTTATAATCTATGAAGTTTTTTTAAAAAATTATAGCATTTGAGAACGTAGTGTTCATTTTTAAATTTCCAGTGATGCGCTTTCGACAATGCGAAATTATTGTTTTAAGTATACCGAGTTTTACCTTATCCGTTTTAACCATTGTTAGACTTAAGCCTAAAAGGGTCAAGACTGTCAGATTTTCAATTACCAGTTGTCGTGCTTCTTCTTTTTCACAAATGGAGTTTAACTTTATAGATAACTTATGAATTTTTAGCAAAACTTAGAAAACACTTTAGAACTCCTAAATATCTATTTAATCAACATACATCGAATATTTAAGTTTGAATTATATCTCAACCTGTTTTTAAATATACATATATGTATTGTTCTTTGAATTTTAACAATAACAATAATTGCTGTAATCTTCCTTTTCTTTCCCCCGAACTTTATTTCTCGCTCTCCTTCTGATTTTAGATCTCGCACGCCATAATGTTAACATGATACATTGTCTAACTTTGTTTCTATCTATTTTGCTTCTCCTGGTATCATATTGTTATATATAAAGACTAGAAGTCTACCCTTTTGTTTTGAGCGATTAATACGTGTATATTCATGAGGCATACCTTTGATTTAGTCAGCTTTGACATATTCAAATACATCATTTATCATATACTTTTTATTTATATTTTGAAATCTACTCTTAAACAAGTAATCCCTATTCACATTTGCTCTTTCGTTTTAAAGTCGGAAACTTGATTTAAAATGCAATTTTCATTGAATTTTTCATTATAATTAATGCACAAGATGAATACTCTTATGCTTATCATTTTTCTATATTCGGAAATTATATGTGAAGGATATGTTTCCTTATGTTTTTTTCTTTTCTTTCAATACATCAAAAGTTTTGAATTTTACGATTATTTATTCTCTAAATGATTGTTTTCGTAGAACCACTAAACTAAGAATGCACTATTTCCAAAGATCAACATTTTTACACATTTCTTAAAATAGCATTTTACTTTGCAATTTTCAGTGAGTTCCTAAACTCTCAAACTTGTTTTCATAAGTATTCGGACTCCTCGTAAGCTTGAATTTGTCCTCACTTAGACAATTGGATAATTTCTCAAAAGTTTAATATGAATATGTCTATATAAATTCCCTCATTGATGACTTAAACCTTTAACCTTGATTAATCTTTATATTATTTTACTACTTTATTTGATCGCCACACATGTATCTTCATTATCTTGGAATTATTACACATTTTGATAACAGTGAGATTACTTATCATTTCTAATCACTCAAATTGTTATCTAGAAAAGGTGATTTATTTTATCATAAACTTGCATCGCCTCCATTGCGACGATGAATTTCTAAATATATATATTCTTCAAATATTGTTTTATTATAGTAAGAGTAACCGTGGTAGTAAATGTTGCCTCGGAAATCCTCGACCGTTTCGTAACTTATTTTATAGACGACACTTAAATAGTCTTTACATTTGAGGTGTACCAAAACCTCGTTGCTTACCCTTAGCGTGTATTTTTAGGAACTCGCTCTCGATCACTTCTTTTTCATTCGTGCTACACCTTATTATTTCAGACTATACATATTTTCCATATTTAGTAGCCAACCCGAAGTGAACAAATTGTTCCTAATCTCTTCTTTATCAGGCGATAAATTTACAGTTAGTGCTAATTTAGAATGCTGTTTAAGCATCAACGCGGATTTAACGCTCAGTGCAGTTGGTGATTCAGCAAAACTTATACCGCTCTCTTAATTCAGATAATATCTAACTAGATGATCTTTTCAACTTGGTCACCATGGTTGGTTCATGATTTCCATGATCCTAATTTCTTGCAATCTAGACTGTAGAACTCGAATTAGGGAAACATTAATTTGATTATAGCTAAAGAGTTGGGCTCTTCCCTTGAGGAATTAACCTAAAATAATCAAAGAGCTCTTCAAGTCACCACCCCTCCAGATATACAATTGTATTCGGCTAAGTTCTAATAGAATGTGTCACGAATTGAATTTCGGGACGAAATTCATTCAACCGGGGGAGACTGTGACAACCGTCAAAATTCGAGTTAGTTCTAGATTTGAATAAACTTAGTTACACATATAGGCACTACACATATTAGACTTAGTAACTAGAAGCTAAGTTATAACCTAGTGGAATCTTGGAAACAGATAGAGACAATGGATAATGTGCTTGGATTTCACATTGGTATGTGAATTCTACGACTACTTACTGTAGTGACTATCCATATTCGGGTTACTCTTTGACTCGAACAACATTTCATGAATCATATACACACATCATGCACTTGACCTAGAAGTAGAAGTGAGTTCAAAGTCTCATAGAAACTTAAGTCAAAGTTGAAGACTAGGACTAGTATACTTGATTCCTCAATTTCGCTTGAATCTCGGAATCACTACATAGAATGCCAATAAACCGATAAAAATAAATTATAAACATTATTTATAACTATAAAAGAGTTATAATACCATAAGATAATTTGAAGTCTCAAATATGTAATTTATTTTGATATTCAAAGTTTATTAAACTCCAAAACCCTACAAGCCATAAAACTCATATTTATAAACTTTAACCTTAAAAGTCCTATAAAAACAATTATGAACCTTATAATATTATCTTATCATAATAATTATTATGAAATACAATTCAATAAAAAATAAAGATTTATTTATTTTCATTTACCCTTGATTTATATGTCAAAAATCAAGAGTTTTATGCATAAAAACTAGGTTAAGGTGCACATTTTATAAAAAGTTGGATATTTTTATAAAAGATTTGAATTTTTATAAAAGAAATAAGAGAGAGGGAGCCTCTCCTCCCCTAAAATCGGATTCCCCCTCCCCATATCTCTCTCTCACACTCTCATTCTCCAACACACACACACAGACACATCTCTCTCCTTTCTCTCTCTAGAAAACTCTCTCTACCTTCTCTCTACTTTTTCTCTCCAAACACCACTCCATTATCTCTTCCTCCCTCTAACAACCAAGAAAATTTCCAGAAAACAAACCTAAGAACACTCCTCACACTCGAAATCTTCATCATCTTGTGGTATTCTTGAAGGTAAAATTGATTTCTATTTCACTTTTCCTTCAAATTCTGCTCTTTTTCTTACACTTTCTCCTTCTTCATCTTCTTCAAACTTGTTTTCTTTGTGTTAAAATGGTTTTTTAGAACATCATGGATGTGTTTTAACACCATGCATGTATGATAAACAAGGTTGCATGTTCATGATCTTAGTGCAAAAATCGAGTTTAAGGATTAAAACATCAAACTCAAGTTAAGAGTTTTTGAGAAACAAATTTTTGTTCATAAATGAATGTATACATCTTGATAAGTTTTAATCTTTTTATCTCTGGAAACATAACTAGAATATAAGTTTATCATGATATATTTTAAAATATTTCAAAAGATTCACTCAAGGAAATGATGAAAACTCACTTTTCTAACCAATCATCATGCATGCAATCTGCCAATTCCTTTACTTGACTTTAAACTGTCATATCTCACTCATTTCTTAACAAAATTTCGTGATTCTTTTTCTGAAATATAATATTTTGAGTTAACATTCAAACAAAACTGGTCTCACTGTAAAATATTAAATATCCGATGTTTGGCAATTTTTACAAATTAGTTGCGCAAACAGCTCTTTTTCTAGTGATCACCATTTTTGCCTTGCATGATCAATGGCCTTAAACCTAACCATAAATCTGAGGAAAAATAATTTAGAAGCTTAACATATCTAGTGAATGATGGCTGAAATTTCGTGGCTTAAAACCTCACTGAATGGGCTACACAAATTCATGAACTTCAGCCACATTTACATCTCATGCACCATTGCATGCAATATTTCTTAACTTGTTTGGATTCATTACCCCCATTTCCCTTCTGAATTGATTTTGAACATTTTTCTTTTTGAAAGTCCTCACATGCATGTGATAATCTGGAAAATTTCAAGAGCTTTTATTATTTCTTTGATTTATTTAAATTATTGCTAAAACCATGGGCATAAATCACATAAAATACTTGCAGATGTCAATAAATCCGGAATAAATTCGTGGATGATCCTTATGGTGAATAATGACACCTAACCAAACTTCATCAATTTTTGTTGTTGTTTGATATGATTTCTGAATTTTCTTTTGTTAGGGTATAATAAATCACAAAACCACTTTAGAGAGTGTGAAAATTGTATCTAACAATTTTAGTATACCTTACCTATGATGGGTGACTCAAGAAAATAATATCAAGATTTTTCATCATGTCTTACTATTTTTCCCAATTTTTGGTACTTATAATGGTCTAAAAATAGGAAAATAGTTCTGATTATCCAAAATTTATGAAAATTTACCAGAACATCATATTGTACAGTAGGAGGTTACATAAAACTTTTGAGGATTTTTCTCCACTGTAAACTATTTTTCTCTTATTTTCTAAAGTTTATTACACTTAAATACACTTAAATACACATAAATACCCAAAACCAGATTATACTTTATGAAAACTACTTTTGATATTTTTCCCAGGTTATCTATATGGTAAATGATGTTACAAAAATTTTTGGTAATATATTTTAACTGTTTAATATTATTTCTTCAATTAATGATTAATTAAATGAATAAAACAAGAAAAAATAGAAACACCCACTAAACAATATCTTTTATATTTTCCCAACCTAGTTATGGATAATAACAGTTAAATAAAAAGTTTGGGTAATTTTGGAAACAATTTTCTATTTATTTTAATTTTTATTGGAATAAATGCTCAAAAATCATAAAATACAATTAAACAGCTTGGAAATCTATTGTTATATTTTTCTCAGCTTAGTAATGTTTAATAACAGTAATATAATAAGTTTAGGGAATTTTCTTAACTCATTGCTATTTTTCATGAATTTATGGTTATTCAAGAAACTAAAATGGTGAAAAATAGTTAGACAAATCAAAAATTCAAGAAAATTTATCTTGAGGTCTTTGACTGCAATTAAAACTGAAATGCAAAGTTTGGGATATTTTAGAATTAAATTGATTTAGTTTTGAATATTTAATCATTGGAACACCTCTAAAATGTTAAATATTAACATTTCAATAATGGAAATTTTCCACTTAAATTGTTATATAACAATTGATTCTTTGAAACTTAATTTCCACAGAAAAATGTTTGTAACTTATCAATATTAAATTTTGACACAATATTGGCATAATTCTATTGTAGTACCATGTATACTAGTGTTAGATTTCGATTAGAGACTCACTAGCGAATACCATTATTGTAGGAATCGATAGTGATACGAGTGGAGCATAGTCAAGGCACTATTTGTATCATCTCAATGCACATTGTGAGTATTCACCAATCCCCTATTTTCGGTTTTCATGTTTTGGGGTGGAAAAGCATGTCCTAAACTATTTATATTCGTTGTATTTATTTGACTCGTATAAACTTGGTTGCTATATTTCGTATGTATGTGTATGTTACTTTAATTCATGAGGACTGTATCGCGGTTAAGTCCCTAGAATCTCTAGACACAACTCATTAACTCTTTTGAGCCTATGGTTATTATGGATAACGCTATCAGGAGGTAGACAACTCCTCACTCGGACGATTCGCTTGAGTGCATTTTACCATTTTATACACTATGTTTGTGATACACATAGTAGTCAATAGGGCACGATTCGGTCTTTAGGCTTGGGTTGTGAACTCATGAATGGAAACTGGATGCACGTACTATTCTTTATACACATACGAAACTTGTATTCCCATGTTAGCAACGACACTTGTATACTTATTTTAGCAATGAAACTTGAATACTTATTTTAGCAACGAAACTTGTTTCTCATTATAGCAATAAACTTTGTTTCTCAATATAGCAATGAACTTTGCTTCTCATTATAGCAATGGACTCTATTTCTCATTACAAGAATGAACTTTTACTACTGGAAACTTATATACATGTTTTAGCAATGAAATTGTTTGCTCCTTGTAGCAACGAAATTGACAGCTCATTTTAGCAATGAAACTTGTTTACTCGTTTGAGTAACGAACTTTATCTTCCATGAAAATATGAATGTTGCATCTTATTCGGGCAATATACTTTATTTCTCATGATAACAACGAACTGTGTTTACAAACTTATTTACTCCTAGCAATATACTTTTATTATTGGAAACTTTTTTCAAAACTTTGATTTCAACTCATGAACCAATATTATTTTGTTAAACTTGTAAGTACTCACCAACTATTTTTATAGTTGACGCTCGTTTTACATGCTTTTTCAGGAATCATCGAGTAAGTGGCACTTAGGGACACCTCGATTTTAGGAGCATTCACATGTGTTGTATTTCTATTTTCATTGTAATTTCTTTTAAAAGTTGTTCAAACCCGTTGTAAATTTGTAATGGTTTTTAATACTATTGTTGGTGTTGTCTTTAAACTTTTGCTATGAAACCCTTTGTACTACGACGCCTCGTGTTTCCGCTTTAGCGGGGTGTGACATTAATGGTCTTGAAAGGTTTCAAGAACAAATAAAATAAACCTTATCGATCATCACTAGCACACGAGTTGAGGTTTACAACTTATCGTGTTGACAATATTTTGATTATGTGCTGTTCCAATTGAGTTAATTATGCATGTGAGTCCTATAAGTTCTCATTTTGAACGCATAAAAGGCAAGGCACCTTAATCAATGAAAGGTACTTTGATAGGAAAAGGTGAGCTGGTTAACTACTTGGAAGACGTGGTGGGCAGCTGTGCTACCATAAGGCAAGAAATCAAGATTAAGAATGTTCGGTCCATATGAGTTTGAATTTGTTGTAAACTTTGGTTTTGACAAATTCACATGGATAGGAACATATACACCAATAAAATCTAAGTGTCATAAGATTTCCTCCTTCATGAAAATGATTGTGAGGAAATGCTTTCACTAAGAAAGGTTTTAAGAAGATAGTGATTGTAAAATTGCATTCTCGAATTTGATTATGTTTACGGTATCCCTTTCCATAATTTGAATTGTGAGGTTTGGCGATTAGTCTTAAATGTTTAGACACACATATGAACTATCTAAGGAAAAGGTGTATAAGTTTAAGAGGCCTTGATAAAAGATTATCAAAACATTAAGTATTAGAAACATGGACTTAAGAAATTCAACAGGTATTGTTTTTCTGAAAGTTAAGATGTTTATGAATACATGTCGAAGCTAGTGGGAGCATAAGTGTTATGTTTTATAGTAATCATCACGATAGTGGGAGTATAAAAGTTATGATTGTATGATTATTAAGGTACGTATTGCAAGTTGGCAATATTAATTATAGAAAACAAGAGTTATACCTTGCAAAGTCGTAAAGGTTGTAAAGTTGTTTTGCTATAATTAAGGGAGAGAATATTATGATTTATTTCAAAATCGAAAGGCTTAGGTTGAGAAATGATAATAAATTTAGTCAAAGGTACATAGTGTGTTCTTAAAATTTCGATTATGATTACGGAATTCCTTTTCACAATTCGAATTTTGAGAACATAGCAAATAAAACATTGTGCATTGTGTCCCATACGCTTCGGGTATAGGATCGATTGCAAATGCTTTAATGTTTGACCATTCTAAAATTTTCTAAATGTCTAGCGCATTTAGAGGGAAAAGGGACTAGAATTGGTTTTGACCAAAATAATTAAACAACTATCAAAGGACAATCCAAAGTTCGACGAGGATTGGTTGCTTGTGAGTAGTTGGAAGCATGGTATTGGATGGACCATATTGACATTATTATGAATAGATAAGATTCTATTAAGAATGAGTTGTCATATGGAAAATATGGAAGCATGTCCATATTAGGAATTGAATATTGAAAATCTATGACTAGATTAGAAACTTTTATGCAAAAGGATGTACAAAGAAATGTACTTTGAGTGAGAGACATCATATCTAAGGAATTGTCTTGTAACAATCTCCGTTAGAGGACTTTGTAATATCATTGGCAATAGTCTTTGTGACTTTGGTGCAGTGACATTACGAAAGAATCATTGCATAAAATGTTAGAATCTAGCATATTCTATAAGTGGCAAGAATTTGATATTCTTAAACTTATGAAAAATGGATTTGGAGTTGTGAAATGAAAATGATTGGAAATATGTTCAATTTGATTTATTTCACAAAAGTAACAACCGTAGGTAAACATTGTGTGCATGCTAAGAGCATGGGACAAGTGTTATAATTCAAGTAAGAAGTTGATTACCCAAAACGACAAATAATGAGTAATGTATATGGTGATAAATAAAAGGAGTTTTACTTATACTCAAAGGGTTGAGGCCATTTGGGATTAGTATTATTCTTGTGTTTCACTTTGCCTTTTTTGACTTCCTGAATAATTTAATTGGTTTAGAACAGTCAAATTATTCGAACGGGCCACAATCATTCATATGTTGGAAGTAGGTATGAATGAAGATTGTCGTGAATTGGTGTGTAGATTGTCTAAAAGGGTATTAGACATAAGCAAATGTTTGCTGCAACATTCATG
This sequence comes from Lactuca saligna, assembly GCF_052625555.1. Classification (NCBI taxonomy): domain Eukaryota; kingdom Viridiplantae; phylum Streptophyta; class Magnoliopsida; order Asterales; family Asteraceae; genus Lactuca; species Lactuca saligna. The sequence continues at coordinate 137,094,969 of NC_136420.1, forward strand.
AGTGCTTATGAATATGAATTTGAGCATTGGATTAAACCCACGCTCACTTGGATCACTCCATGAATTGTATCACGAGTGATTGGTGAGACGATAACATCTTATATTCCTGAAACCGAGATGTGTGAGTTGTATCTTGCTAATCGGTTGCATATTGATAATATGAAAACGCACTAGTAACTTGGTGTTATAAAACATATTGTTGTGTGTGATTCGGTGAGTGAGTGCAAGCGAGCATTGTATCAAAGTTTATCCATTCCTTTTATCCCAAGTAGGATAAATGCGATATCTTTGGGCCCCTCGATGGTTTAGTGATGACTAACATAAATGCTCGCCGGGCTAGGGCTAATTTGATTTGTTCAATTAGTCAGTCGTCATAAATCGGGAATCGAGATATAGTACAAAGAGAATGATTAGAAATCATATCTCATATGATATCTAGAATGGAGGAATATATGATCCCTTATCTAAGGACACGCATATCTGATAGGATCAGAGTTGACAGCGGCTTTGGAAAGCTACGATTGCAAATCAGGATCTGAAGTCATACGCATAATAGTTATTAGACTTATCCAAGTGGGAGACTGTTGGATTAGTGTCTAAGTCCATAACTATTTTGGTATGTACTTCACCTGATGGTGCATGGTCCTTTTGGGTTTCCTTCACCAAAGCAACTTGATTGGAGAAATAAATAATGAGATAGAGGTTATTATGATTTATTAATATGTTATGAGAATAATATATTAAAGGAGAAATCATATTTTTTTTAATTAATATTGGTCAATAATTAATGAGGAATTAATTTTGTGATCAAGTGTAAGTAATTAAACTAGAGGGGCTGATTTGTAATTATGTGATAGTTACAAAATAAGGTAAGGATTATCTTAAATATAGGGTGAACGAATTTAAGGAGATAATGCCTTAGAATTCGACTAGGATAAGGGTTTCTAAGACTTATGTTATGGTTACTTGGTGGGCAAGCAACTAGATAAGGATAAGGACTAAAACCCTAATCTTTACACCTATATAAACCCCCTAAGGCTCATGAATTCGTCTAAACCTTCCCAAGAGGTCCTAGAGACGAATTCTTATACCTCTCCTCTCTCCTTATACCTTCTCCATTTGCTCTTGGTGTTTGTAAGCCATTAGAGGAGTGACACTTGTGACTCTAAGCCTTCCAAATCTAATTCAAGGAGGAATTAGGATTGTTATTGCTACATAACAATCAAGGTAATATCTTAAACCTAATTATATGTTAATATCGATTTCCATATGCTAGAATTAGGGTTTATAGTCTTGGATTCAAAGCATGTGCAATAGAGAAACCTAGATCCAAGCATTAGGGTTTGTATGAGCACATAGGAGGTCTTATGACCAAAACCCATCATAAATAGCATACAATAACTCTGTCACATAACTCTAATTACCACTCAAGGTAAAGTATAGTGAGAAGACTCACCTCGGATGTCTCGGGTAATACCTAGCCCATGTATACACTGATCTAGCCTTTGCCTAAACACATAACAATCATCTCAATCAATAACAGGTCTCCAGGCTAGACTAGACTCTCACATGTCCTTTAAGAAGGCTAAAAGACCATTTTACCCTTCAAACGGTCCACAAGTCTAATTGTTGACCAACCCTAAAAGTTAACAAAAGTCAACGGTCAAATCTTGACCAGACTCGTCGAGTGCACAACTGTTACTCAACGAGTTCAGTCATGAACTCAAGTCCTCTAAATCCCCAATGACTCACCGAGTCACTTCCCCAACTCAGTGAGTCACCAACTATGTGGTTCTCGGGGAAACCTACCCCTACTAGTCGAGTCTGTCCTTGGACTCGGCGAGTTCATGCCATGCTCATACTCAAATGACCTCCTGAGGTCAGATCTGTTCCTCTAATCTATAGATCTGACCTCCCCAAGCATGATAATCGCGTAAAGGTTGGATCTTGGCACACATGCAACGCCCCCAAGCTCCCTTTCGGCGAAATAACCCCATAAATGGACTTCTAGACTCCTAACACAAAAGTCATGGCAAAAAGTAGTGTGATAAGAACTCTCTAGGCCTCTTGAGGTCCGAATCCATGAACCATTTAGGCTTGGGACCTCACATACTCCATGCTCAAGCTAAAATATGCATAAAGAAACCCTAGATTCTACTAGAATCATAAAATCACAAGAATGGCATAGATGGTTACCTCCAACCGCTTTCTCTGATCAAATAGGCGTTGATCCAAGCTCTTCAATCTGCTTAGCTTGCTCTATCTTCTTCCTTCTTGCTAAAACAGACAAGAACTAGTGAGTTAGCCTTCCTTTTTGGACCACAACAATCTGTCTGCTCTCTAGGGTTTTCTCAGGGGGTAGTGGCCACAAATGATGGCCATAAGGGCCTTTAAATGGGTCCCAAACCCAAGAAATTAGGGTTTCACTTAACAACGTGGACTCGCCAAGTCTATGAGTCAACTCGTCGAGTCCGGTCATTAATTCGGATAAGAACTTGCGATCCTACTCGATGAGTCTAAGCATCAACTCGCCGAGTTCCTCCACAAAACTTAAAATAAAAGAAGAATATAATTCACCTAGGAACCCGGATGTTACAATTGTGATACATGTAATTCTTATTTGATATCATGCACTATACTCAATCAATGACAACAAACTTAATCAAGATTCACAAGTAAAGGTCAATACTGTATACAAAACATATTAAATAGTCAACTAAGGGTTGAAAACCCTAAGAATCCTGGTTCAAGTTTATAATGGACTAGGATTTTCTTATTGGGCCTAATGGACCAATAAGCATTCAATTTGACTATTTTGGGCTTAGCACCCTTAAATGGGCTCAAAATGGACCCACATTCACAAAAGTTAATATTTTAGGCCATGAGGGCCTAAAATGGTTCATGTTATTCCTATTGGGCCAAGTTGGGACATAACAATTTTAATAACACCAATGGGCTAGAAAAAAAAATACTCAATGGGGCCTCATGATTTCGAGCAAAGTCAAGAAATTGCCCAAACTAATCCACTTCCTTTCTCCTAGCCCAAACACTCAGCCCAACATCACTTAACAAAAAAATCATGGAGAAAAGAGTGACACCTCATTTTTACATATAGGATTTCCATGCTAAATACCCTCCAAGCAAACACAAATCTCATGCATCTAGGCTTCCATCACATCTAACCTCTCTTCTTTCTTTCTCTCTTTTCTTCCTCACGGCCGAGCTCCTCCCCTCACTTCACTCATTTTCAAATTACAACTCCTTCCAAAACCTCTCAAGAACTTCCTTATTATTCTCAAAACAACCACTCTTTCCAAATATATTTGATGCCTGTAAATGTTAGGAGTTTTGATGTGATAATTGGCATGGATTGGTTAAGCCCCCATCATACTGATATTATGTGTCACGAGAAGGCCATTCACCATTATCTTCCCAATCACAAAAACTTAATAATATATGGAGATAAACCCAGTACAAATCTTCTTCTTATCTCGTGCATCAAGGCACATAAGTGCTTACATAAGAAGAACCACACATTCCTCGCTCACATTGTCAACAAGAACAAAGAAGAAGTAAACATACAAGATATCCCAGTGGCATGCAAATTTCCGGATGTATTTCCTAAAGATCTTCCAGGAATAACCCAAGAGAGGCAAGTCGAATTTCGAATCAACCTCGTGCCTGAAGTCACCCCGATCACCAAATCACCTTATAGGTTGGCTCTCGCTGAAATGCAAGAATTATCAAGCCAACTGAGTGAACTCCTGGATAAAGGATTTATAAGACCAAGCTTCTCTCCATGGGGACCTCCGGTTCTTTTCGTTAAAAAGAAAGATGGATCCTTCAGGATGTGTATCGACTATAGGGAAATGAACAAGCTCACTATCAAAAACCGGTATCCACTTCCACGAATCGATGATCTATTTGAGTAGATTCAAGGAGCTAGTTATTTCTCCAAGATAGATATGAGATTTGGTTATCACCAACTCCAAGTCTGGGAGGAGGATATCCCAAAAACTGCCTTTCGAACATTGTACGGACATTACGAATTTGTCGTGATACCCATTCGGTCTAACAAATTCCCCCGCCACATTTATGGACCTCATGAATCGAGTTTTTTGCCCATTCCTTGATAATTTCGTAATTGTTTTCATCGATGATATTGTTGTATACTCTCGGAGAAAAGAAGACCATAGTCAACATCTCCCACAAATGTTAGAGACCCTACGAGCTGAGAAGTTGTATGCGAAACTCTCCAAGTGTGAGTTTTGGCTCCGCAGTGTAAATTTCTTGTGACATGTTGTCAGCAAGGACGAGATTCATGTAGATCCTTCCAAGATCAAAGCAATAGAAAGTTGGGCAATCCAGAGAACACCAACAGAAATTCGCCAATTCTTGGGTCTCCCATGTTGGAATAGTGTCTAAGGCTGCAACTATATTAGGCAAGTATTTGACCCGATTGTGCATGGTCCTTTTTGGTTGCCTTCACCATAGCAACTTGGTAGGATGATTTATTATGAGATATTAGATATTATTAATATATTATGAGAATAATATAAGGAATAATAATATAGTTATTTGATTAATATAAGTCATAGATTAATTAGTATTAATTTGGTGACTTAAGGAGATTAATTAAATAAGAGGGTATAAATTGTCAATTGTTTGATACTTAAACTTTAGACTATAAATACTTATTGGATAGGGTTTGGACGATTTCTAGGCTAGGATAGGCCTCAAAATCGTCCAAGGCATTATCTTGGTAAGGATATGGATTGCTTTGAGTAATAGTTATCCAACTAGGGTTTATGTTGTAACCCTTAAGGAGTCTACAAGTATAAATAGACCCTATGGCAAAGAGAATTCGGTACTTGATCTAAAGTAGAGAACCCCTGGCTGAATTCCTCTTCTCTCCCCTCTCTCAAATCATCCTCTTTGCTAGTTGGTGTTTGTAAGCCATTAGAGGAGTGACAATTGTGACTCTAAAGCTCCAAGAACAAGAAGATCAAACAAGTGTCTCAAGGTATGATTCTAACTCTGATTTTGTGTTGTTGTTATACCTAATTAGCCATTAGAAGTCTTGGATTCAAAGCATGTTTAATAGAGAAACCTAGATCCGAGCCTTAGGGTTTGTATGCACACTTAGGAATGTTCTTGTGTACAAAACCCATCAGTGGTATCAGAGCCTAGATTGGTTTCTATTAAATTGATGCTTGAATGTTTGAATCTTAACTGCAAAATTCGATTTTTGTGTTTTTGAGTCATGGACTCGGCGAGTCCCATAGTGGGCTCGGTGAGTTGGCCTGACTCGGCGAGTCCAGTGTGGGTACTCGGCGAGTCCGAGCGTCAGGATTAGCCAAAAACGGGATTTTTTCATATTTATCTTATGGAAACCTACCTTAATCATATTAGATCAACCCTAATCCGATTTTATGATATATATGACTATATTTTTAATCTAATTGAAGATAATTATCAATTAATAAAATATTTAATTTCCTTATATGATAATTATTAATCAAATATGGATAATTATGTGATTAATTGTTAATTTAAATTATTTGTTATTTGATCCTTTATGTTTTAAATGTTTAAAACCTATCCTCAAGTTTTGAAATTTTTGTTTTGTGATTAAAAGTTTAATTTAGACAATTTAAATTTCAAAGCCTAGAATTTTACATGTTTAAAATACAACCCTATACTAATATAATATTACAAGATTAATATCTATATATGTATAACTTGAATGCTAGTCTTACCGTTAGTAGGCCTCATTCACGAAGCCGGTCTATAAGGTGGGTATAACGTTGAGGCCTATAAAATGGCGCTTAATGGGTGTACATTCACACCCACCACTCGCTTGATTGGTGGAGGGTCGTTAGCCGAACGGGTAGGATAGGGAAACCTCATCCTCTCATTAAAAGTATAATAAGAAATACAAAGTAACTACATGTTTTCTTAAAATTTCCCAATCTTAGTTACTTTAGGAAAAGTGAATTGATGCAATCCCATGAAATTACACTTTGCACCTTGCTAAGAAGTTCGTGGAGCGTGTGTGGTTTACTGGCACACTAATTGGTTCTAAGTGAAGGTGGCAAAGGGTGATTCATTGTTTATCATAGTTCGATGGAGCGTGTGTGGTTTACTGACAGATCGAATAGGTGATTGTTACAATGAAGGCACCATGTGAATTTGCATGGTAATTCACACCTGCTTTGTGATCCTCGCTATCCCAGTCACAAACAAGAGGGGCATATCGAGATTTAAACATGCCATTGAAAAGTTTCAATGAATCTCATCCGAACCTAGGAATTCTCAATACATTTAGGACTTAAAGTTATGTTTTTCATGGTGGAGAATTAGTGAATCGTCATTCACTTACCTTCAAATTGTTTGCATGTTAGATTACGACATCCCTTTTCTAATATGTAAATATTGTTGTTGGATCCTAGCCCTAATTTTTCATATTGGGTGATAATTATGGATTCATATTCTAATCTATCTTTGTCCTTTCTATTTATAGATGTCGAACGCCAACAATGCTGTTGCGAGTTCTTTCACTTTGATGAGCCTTTGTCAAAAGGTCACCTTTGATGGAACGAACTTTAGCGAATGGATAAGATACATTCGCACGATTGCTCGCTATGAGGATAAGGAATATGTCCTCGATGAGAAGCTCGAGAAAATCAACCCCGAAATTGCTACTCCCGCCGAAATCACCGCTTTCGAAACTCACGAGCGTGATGCAACGAAAGTGCATTGCATCGTGATCGCGACAATGAACTCCGAATTCCAAAAGTCCTACGAGGACATGTATCCGTACGAAATGCACCAAGACTTATTGGAGAGATACCATCAAAACTCAAGACAAGAGTGTTATGAGATTTTCACGAACATGATTTCCGCTAAAATGGGTCATGGAAAGTCTCTTACCGTGCACTTGCAAAAGATGCAAACGTATGTCGACCGCCTTCGCAAGTTAAATGCTGACTTTGGGGAAGACTTGACGATCGACATGGTGCTTCACTCTTTGCCTCCGAGCTACAATCAATTTAGGATGACCTATCACATGAACAAAGAAGAGGTCACCCTAAGCAAACTCCAAGGTCTCTTGAGAGTCGCTGAGAGCAACTTCAAGGACAAGTCTGTTGCACCAACTCCCAATCCGCCTGCTGCTCCTGTCTTGGCTATTGGACAAGGAAAGGGAAAGAAGAGGAAGGCTTCATCAAAGAACTATCGCAAGGTGAAAGCCCGAGATGGTGCCTCTTCTAGTGGGACCAAAGTTGATCCCACTAAGCCCTGCTCTAACCCGAAGGAGGCAGAGTGCCACCACTGCCACAAGATAGGACATTGGAAAAGAATCTGCCCGGAGTACCTGCAAGCCATCAAGGAAGGAAAGATCAAACCATCTTTCGCAGGTATATATACAATTAAATCTAATGATTCATCTCACAATAATTCTTGGGTTCTTGATACCAGTTGTGGTTACCACATTTGTTCTAATGTGCAGGGACTAAGAAGAAGTAGAGAGATGGAGCATGGAAGAATAAATCTAATCATGGGGAACAGAAGATCGTCGCCTGTGACCAAGATTGGAGTGTATTCTTTAGTGCTTAGGAATAGTTTATATTTAGATTTGAACAATTGTTGCTATTCGCCAGAAATGGCTAGAAACATCATTTCTTTTCATGGTTTGTTTAGACAAGGTTTTAGATTTTCTTTTAATAATGAGAATGGTTCTATTTTAGCTTATCTAAATGGTGTCTTTTACTTTGAAGCTATACCATGTAATGGAATTTATGAAACTGTTATGATTGTTGATAGCTTAGGAAATGATGTTTTGTACTTGGATTCTTCCAATAGTATGGATAAGGCATCCTTATGGAATTATCGTCTTGGATATGTCAACAAGAAACGCATAGCCCAACTCCAAAAGGATGGAGTGTTGGAGTCATTTGACCTTAGGGAAGATGACACATGCGAGTCTTGTTTACATGGAAAGATGACTAAGTCACCCTTCGCTGGTACGTGCGAAAGGGGTGAGGGTCTATTGGACCTCATACATACCGATGTGTGTGGACCGTTTAGATCTACCACGAAGGATGGTAACCGCTTCTACGTGACTTTTACCGATGACTATAGTAGATATGGGTATATCTACTTAATCAAGCAAAAGTCAGAAACTTTTGAAAAGTTCAAAGAGTTCAAGAATGAAGTGGAGAATCAATTGTGCAGGAAGATTAAGATGCTTCGATTCGATTGAGGAGGAGAGTACCTAAGTCATGAATTCCACGATTATCTCAAGGAGTGTGGAATAGTTTCACAATTGACGCCACCTAGGACACCATAAATGAATGGTGTGGCAGAAGGGCGTAATCGAACCTTGTTGGACATGGTTCGCTCTATGATGAGTTGTGCTTCACTATCTATCTCTTTTTGGGGGTATGCCTTAGAGACTGCCGCCCATATCCTTAACCGAGTCCCACTAAGATGGTTGCCAAAACACCTCACGAGATGTGGACGGGGAAAGCTCCTTCGTTGGCACATATCAAGGTTTGGGGTTGCGAGGCTTTCGTAAGACGAGATACTCACGACAAGCTCGAACCTCATAGTGAGCGATGTATTTTCATCGGCTACCCGCAGAAATCCTTTGGATATCTCTTCTATAGACCGAAGGACAATGTTGTCTTTGTTTCCAGGAAAGGAGTTTTCCGAGAGTGAGAACTTATAGGCCAAGGAGACAGTGGGAGGCAAATCGATCTTGAAGAGATTCAAGAGTCGATAGATGAAGGAACCTCAACCTCTGGCGCTCAACCCGAGGAGGAAACTCGGATTGAACCGATTGATGTATCATTACCTCTTAGACGTTCCGAAAGAGTTAGGTTTCAACCCCAGTTGTATGGTTTTCATATTACTACCGAAGGGGACACGCATATTAGTGATAGTACACTAATAAATCTTGATGAACCTAATAGCTATAAGGAAGCCATGGCAGGCCCGGAGTCTGCGAAATGGAAAGAGGCAATGGATAGCGAGATCCAATCCATGTGTGATAACCAAGTTTGGAATTTGGTTGATAATGTGCCTGGACGTAAGACCGTTGGGTGCAAATGGATCTTCAAGAAGAAGATCGACGTGGATGGAAAAGTACACACGTATAAAGCACGATTGGTTGCGAAGGGCTTTACTCAAACTCCCAGAGTTGACTATGAAGAGACCTTTTCACCAGTTGTGAAGATAAAATCTATTAGAGTGATGCTAGCTATTGCCGCATTTCATAATTATGAGATTTGGCAAATGGATGTCAAGACCGCTTTCCTTAACGGAAAGTTCGCTGAGGATGTTTACATGGCTCAGCCAGAGGGGTTTGTGGATCCGAAGCATCCGAATAGAGTGTGTAAGCTAGAGAATTCCATTTATGGACTAAAGCAAGCTTCTCGCAGATGGAATCTTTGCTTCAATGAGAAAGTCAAAGAGTTTGGATTTGTACGAAGCGAAGATGAATCGTGTGTATATGTCAAAGCCAGTGGGAGTGTAGTAAGCTTCCTCGTTGTAAGTCCCCAAAATTGCTTATGTATCAATCAGATCCAATTGATGGTGCGGAATCCCAATCAATTGGATGATGTCAGATCAATATAGAAGAGAAGGAGAAGAAGAAGAAGATGAATCTGATGATGTATTGATGATATTAATTATGCTCCTTTACAATAGATTCTCTCTCACACACACTTCTCTCTAACTTTCTCTCTCTACAAGATGCTCTCTTCTACACTCGCCCGTACACTCACATGTACTCCTCACCCTATATATATGAGACATGGGCCACCAGCAGCACACGAGTGTATAGCTGCACACGCGTGTGCGGCCGTACACAGGATGTGCGGCCGCACACACATGTGCAGCCGTACACAACCACAATATTACATATTATATAATAGAAAATATATTTTCCTAGAAAAGCAAAGTATAAACCAATAATTATGACCCAAAAATCTCCCCCTTGGTTTATAGCTTTCTTTTCTAAACGACCCGACAAACTCCCCCTAAAAAGTAGTTGGCTTTTTCTTGTTAATCTTCATTGGGAGCTTGGCTTCAGCTTTAATCTTCAATGAATTCATCTTGAGCAGTTGGGATTTTCTTCAAGATTTGACTCTGAACGCACGTCGGGTGAGGAGGCTTGATGTACTGATTCTTAAAAGATAGCGCTTTCAGCTAGAGAATCTTTAGAGAGAACTATCAGAGAGAAATAATCTTCTAGATCACTTCAGCAGGTTTAAGATAGCAGCAGATTGATTGAGGAGGATTCAATGCAATCTGTCACATATTCTTCAATTTCAGCTTCACCTTGCTTATGGGGTTGAAAGATGGAATGTCGAAAGAATAATCTTCATTTCTTGCTCCTCCGAATGCGAATTCTTCGATGCTCACAAATGAAGCATTGGCTCAGAAATCTTCAACACAAACTTCATGAGTCTTATCTATACCTGAAATCTCTTTTCAAGACAAAACAAAACTAAAAGAAAAATTAACACACAAAATAAAAATTAAAATAGAAACAAAAATATTTTTGGATTTTCTAATTTTTTCTGAACAAGAAATAACACTATTTTTGGATTTTAATTTTCTGAGTTTTGATTGATTTTTGAATTATTTTTGATTCTTCCCCAAAAATTTGTGCATAGAGAAAAACTATGAAAAAATTTAACAAAAGTAAAATGATATCTAACTTTAAGAATGATATGGGATCAAAGTTTTTAGACAACCATTATCCGCTTGTCGGTACCTTCTATCTTCACGTCTTTGTCTTTTCGATCTCCGGTATTGTTGTCCACTTAAACACGAAAAATTGTGACAAAATTAGGACATACTATAAGTGACAAGACAAATGTGATCCTAAGTTCCTAGATATTATATCTGATCCTAAGTTTCTAGATACTATATCTTAAGGACCATTCTGCAGACGACGACCAGGGATATTGTTGTCCACCTAAATTGAGCAGCGAGATCTATAGACAATCTTTGAGTGTTCAATTTTAATTGTAATGGAACATGTTTCCTGCTTCCAGATATGCCCCGGTAATCAAGGACTTCCAGAGTACTCCTTACATCGGATGAGCAGACCATCATTAGGGGAGAAGATAGATTCAGAGTATTATCACTTATAGTGCATATGCTGTGTACCAGGTCGGATTGTTAGTCACACAAAGGAGACAACATATGGCTAACAGATAAGAGGAATTTCATATATGTATATGTATAATATGCAGAGAAATAGAGTTGCATATGTTGCAGTCCAGGTCGGATCTCTTCCAATCACGCAGAGGAGGCAACATATGACTTACAGACAGAAAGAAAGAAAATGATTTTCTACAGACCTAATTTATCGGAATTTACCAGTCGCCCCATCAATACCGGAATTAAGGACAGAATCTGCACATGGAGGAAAAGTTAAACCACGGTTCCAGATACGAGTTCATTTAATGTGACGAGTATATTCCCATATATATATATATATATATATATATATATATATATATATATATATATATATATATATCTCCCTGCTCAACCTATCCAAGCGTCGTATTGTCAGACTGAACGGATGTAACTAGGTCAAGATTTGTCAAGTCTATAGATTCCTTAAGTTCATCTGCACCTAGTCAAGTCCGTTAAATTCTTCGTGCCTACCAACGCATCAAACCAGAGCATAGACCCTTCAACTTTGGGTACATTACGCAGACTCGGGTTGCATGTTATCACTTACTTCCCAAAACATCTCCCTCAAGCACATTCCATAACCAACATACTATTATTTTGATATTATTTTTTTTTTTAATTTTTTAATTTTTGTTTTGTTTTTATTTCTCCCCCTAAATTTGTGCATAGGAGAGAAACGAAAGTAAATGCGCAAATTTAAACTATCCTAAAAAAAATTAGTCTTTAAAGCGAATCAACTTAAGAAAAACTCAGGAGTATAGAGAATAAAACTCAAACCGTAAGTCACCGATTGAATTTGCATCCGGAAGGTTTGAGAACAGCACGCGTAATCTCAGAACAGATCCGAAAATTCTTTATGTCGTTAAGCACAAACCCCATGAGTGATCACTTCCTTTCTTCCCTTCCCGCAAGGACACATACTCTCAAACAATGTTCTGAGTGTTGTACAGTTGAGAGATGCCTCCTATCATGTGCCTGGAGCAACCACTATCAATAAACCGAAGTCTGATGATATGCCTTCATAGCTGCTCCAGCACAGAGCGGGATCAGTTGGTCTTTGGAACCCAGTCCATTTTGAAACTGGGTTGACCTTTGTCATCCTTGCATGGTACTCTCTCCCATGACATGTCCTGCTTATCACAAACAGAAGATGAAGAAATATTAGAGTCGTTAGAAGATTTGGGAGAGTGGGCCTTTGGAACCCATTTGTAGTTGGGTTTAACCCATTTCTTTTTCGATCTAATGGGTGGCTCAGTACTTGCTTTTGAACTTGATGTCGTCCGTTGAGATGATTTTGATTTTGACTTCACGGGAGCATATTTTGGATTTGGTTTCTTGGTCGACATTCCCTTCTTGACCTTGGGATTTGATTTCTTTGCCTTGGGAGTTGAACTCTTGCCCTTCGTGGCATTCCAATCGCCATTGTCTGAACATGACCTTGAGGGGTTTCTTTTGAAGTATCTCCCTCTTGGCGTGTTCTGCCACCCTTGTGCGTAGTAGGGAACGTATGCTCGATTAGGACAATTTCTGGCAACGTGTCCAGGTGTTCCACAATGAAAACAAGTCTTTTTCTTCACTGTGGAGTTGTTTCTTCCTGCCCCTGATGGCGTATCCATGCCTTGTCTCTGATTGTTCCCACAAGCACACTTGCAGCAAGTCGGCTGTTTCACATGACTTGGTGGCCTGTACTTCTCAACAGCAGGTTGTTAAGAAATAACTGAGTTTGAAGCAACAGATTCAGAGTTCAAGGAGTCATTGGTTTGTTCAATTGTTTTCTCCTTGTTCTCATCCTCTGCTACTTTACCTGCACATGAAGTAGAAGCATTAGTATCGTTCAGCTCAACACCCTCAGTTGCCTGTTCAACAACTGGTTTACCGTATACCATAAATGGTTCTCGGTTAATCTCTTCCTGAGTCAAAGGTATGGATATATAGTTATGATTAAAAGGGGGAGGAACACTATCATATCCTAAACCCTTGTTTTGATTATCTTTAAAACTCAAATGATTTTCTACTAAGGACTCGACTGTCTTACTTGACGCAGTGTAATTTTTGAAACTAACATCTATTTTTCCACACTTAATTTTCTAATCGTCAAGTTCCTTAGTTACAGCAACAAGTTTTCTTTTGATGTGATCATAATTCTCACACTTATTGCTGTAATCTTCTTGTAATTTCTTAAAGTCCTTAGTCTTGGCCTCTAATTGTGTTTTTAATGGTTTTTGACCTTTCCTTAGAGTATAGCCTTCGTATTTGAGGTCCTCATTTTCCCTTTTTAATAAATCGATTTGATCTCGGAGAAATTTAATTGTAGCTTTACAAGATGGAGTACATGAAACTTCATTTACCGGAATTGATGTGGAACTCATTTTTTATTTTTTTATTTTCTTTTAATTAATTTTTTTTAATATATTTTTATAATTTTAATTGCCTTTTGACTTAAAATCCGAGAAAGTCAACCTTAAAAGTCAAATTTAAAAAGTCATACTCGAAAGTCAAACTTGAAAATTTAAACTTAAAAGTCAAACATAAAAGTCAAACCGAAAAGCCAAATTTGAAAAAAATTAAAAATCAAACGAGAAAGTCAAAATTTAAAGTCAAAGGTCAACTTTTAAAAATCAAAGTTAAAAGTTTAACTAAAAAGTGAAAAATAAAAGTTAAAATTTAAAAACTAAAATTTTTGGGTTGAAAAAGGATTTTAAAAATAAAGAAAATTGATTTTTGGGTTGATTTTGCAAAAATGCGAAATTAGGTTCGAAAAGCACGACTTATATTTCAACTTTCGGAAGAATGAAACAAAGATCCTCGTAGACGAGTTGGTTAAGGCGTGCTTGTTAATGACCGGGAGGTCCACGGTTCGATTCCTAGCACCTCAACTTCCTTTCCGTTTTTATTATGAAAGGGCTGCTTTGCGAGGTTGCTGCTTGCGAGGACTAGAGCTGGGAAGCGAGGACGAAGCCGCGAAGCCAAGACCAATTCTGCTGAGCCGTGAACCAGATGCAAGAACGAGGGGAAGAAGCTTGACCGTACACGACACCGCACACGTCCCAGTCGCACACACTGAGCCGCACAGCGAGACCCTAGCCGCACACCGAGGCGCACACTCCGAGCCGCACACACCGAGCCGTATACTCTGAGCCACACACACCGAGCCACACTCCTTCAACCAGCCGCACACCTTCAACAGATTCGCGTATAAAACGACGTTTTTCACCCTTTTTTGCTCTAAAACTCGATTAAAAACTCGTTTTTATGAAAAATCCAAAGAAGTAACCCCCCTTATTTTTGCGAGATGTATCCAAAAACGCTATTCTCTTTTCAAAGTAAGATTAAATAAGCTCCAAATTTGAAAAAATTGATTGATACAACCAAGCTCTGATACCAATTGTAAGTCCCCAAAATTGCTTATGTATCAATCAGATCCAATTGATGGTGCGGAATCCCAATCAATTGGATGATGTCAGATCAATATAGAAGAGAAGGAGAAGAAGAAGAAGATGAATCTAATGATGTATTGATGATATTAATTATGCTCCTTTACAATAGATTCTCTCTCTCACACACTTCTTCTCTCTAACTTTCTCTCTCTACAAGATGCTCTCTTCTACACTCGCCCGTACACTCACATGTACTCCTCACCCTATATATATGAGACATGGGCCACCAGCAGCACACGAGTGTGCGGCCGTACACAGGATGTGCGGCCGCACACACATGTGCAGCCGTACACAGCCACAATATTACATGTTATATAATAGAAAATATATTTTCCTATAAAAGCAAAGTATAAACCAATAATTATGATCCAACAATCACAACTATACTGCTATTCCTTTATCTCAAGAAGAAATTGACAAAGAACCTTGCATGGTGTACGGAAAGTCAGCTTCTGAGCAGGAAATACAGTCTAGTTATGAGACTTTGCATACTAATGTTTTTGCTTCAAGTGCAGATATATCAATAGTCCAGGGGGAGCATGCTGCTGAAACGTTTGAGTCAAATAATGTTGTGATTGAGTCTGGTGTCAGTCATGAGTCTGTGTCAAAATCAAACACAAATGTTTTTGTGTCGGGTGGTATTTTATTCCAGTCTGAAAATGATTCTAATAGTGTTGTTTCTGATCAAACTGCTAAATCTGATTTACATGTCTCTGCATCTAACACATCTGTTACTAAATTCTATGATGGATCTTGCAAGTGTAATTGTGTTAGAAATGGAAAAGCTAAGAACAACACTGACAACAGCAGTGCCAAAGTTTCTGATAACAAACAAATTTGTTTTAACTGTGGCACTGCCGGACACATTGCAAGAAATTGCATGAACCGGATGTTTGTATCTCATACAACAAAAAGGGGGGAGAATGAATTTTGGGGACGATCCTTGACTAGGAAAATTCCCAAAACTCATTCTAGAAATGGAGATTTGAATACAACTTTAAACAAAAACTTCAAAAGATTTCAAAAGAATAAACAGGTTTTTTTGTAAAAGCAATAGAAGTTTGCCAAAGTCAACTCAGGCCAAGCCTAAGTCAAATTTGTCAAAGAGCAGGACAAGATCTTCTAACTATTCAAGTAAGAGATCCACCAGTTCAAAGCAAACTCAAAAATTTTTAAAACCTAACTTTCAATGGATTCCAAAATCTTTTTCAGATCAGTCTCCATTACTCTCCAATTCAAAAGCAAAGAAAGAATCAACTGAAAAACTTGTAAAAGGAAAAAGTCAGCCCATGATTGTGATGGCCTGGGTTCCCAAAACTAAATAATTCCACTCGTCGTGCAGGGACAGTTGCGGAGGAATGTCGCCAGATCTTGGTATGTCGACAGCGGCTGCTCCCGGCACATGACTGGAGACATATCCCAGTTGCACGACATTCAAACTTTTAATGGGGGATATGTTTCTTTTGTGGGCGGAGAGGGTGGAAAAATTACTCAAAGAGGAACTGTGTCGAATGGAGTGTTGAATTTTGAGAATGTTAACTTTGCTCCAGAACTGCAGCACAACTTGCTGAGTGTATCCCAGATATGCGACAAGGGCTACTCTACTCATTTCACAGATAAGGAATGTCTGATCTTAAAACCTGGCATTATTATCCCTGACGATTGGATTCTTGTAAGATCTAAACGAGATGGAAATGCCTACATTATAGACATGAATAGCAATTTCCCTGATGATGTCACGTGTCTCTTCTCCAATGCTTCTAAACAAAATGCGATGTTATGGCATCGTCGTCTCGGTCATGCGAATGCAAAGATCCTGAATCGGCTTGCGAAGAACGGATTGGTTCGTGGGCTACCAATCAAAGATTTCATTACTTTTGAGAAGTGTGTTTCGTGTGCCCAGGGAAAACATCATCGAAAACCACACTTTCCAAAACAAATAAACTCCATAATTCATGTGCTCGAGTTATTGCATATGGATTTATTTGGTCTGGTTAATGTTTTGAGCATCAATCACAACTCTTTTTACCTCGTTGTGATAGATGATTACTCTCGTTTCACTTGGGTTTTCTTTCTGTCTAACAAAGAAGAAATTCCTAACCTTATCAAAAGATTCATTGTGATGATCGAAAATCAGACTAACAATCAAGTGAAAGCATGGCATACTGATAATGGAACAGAGTTCAAGAACGCTGTTCTTGATCATTTTTGCGCTGAGAAAGGGATTGTGCATCAATTCAGCTCTGTTCGAACACCTCAACAAAACGGGGTTGCCGAACGTCGAAATCAAACTCTAAAAGATGCTGCAAGGACGATGCTCTGTGATTCGAGGCTTCCTGTATTCTTCTGGGCAGAGGCGATTAACACTGTGTGTTATGTCCAAAATCGTGTGCTAATCAACAAAGCCATAATGAAGATGCCGTATGAGATTCTATTTGGACGCAAGCCATCTGTCAGTCATTTCAGAGTTTTTGGCTGCCCTTGCACTCTTCTCCATTTGGAATCCAATCCCAAATTCAATGCCAAAGCTGATGACTATTATTTTGTTGGATATGCTGCTCGAACTACGTACAGGGTTTACAATAAGAAGACTAAACAGATTGTAGAATCATTTGATGTTCGTTGGCTTGAGGAAAATGAGACAGATGCTAGAGTGGGTCCTGACTGGTTGTTTGACTACTCATCTCTTTTCAAATCATTCAATGTGTCTTCAGATAATCAAGAAGGATCTGCTTCCAATTCGAAGATTCCTAGTGATGACGAAGAAGATGAAGTTGTTTATCGACCTCCATTGATTTCCACTAATCCTCGCTCGGTACCTCCTACTCTTTCTGAATCTTCTGAATCTCCTCAACAACCTTCTCCTGATGCCATTGCTACTCCCTTAACTCCAATAGAAAAAGAGTTCATGAATCACGAGACTTCCGTTGTAACTTCAACTTTGATGGAACTTCTTTTTCCAGAAAATATTGCAAAAGAGTTTGTAGCGGATTCTTCTAACGAACCTTGTTCATCCTCTACAGACCATACAGCAAATGATGGAGCGGTTAACATTCATAATCTTCCTGTTTCGGTCAATGATATTAGTTATCAGATCCCTTCACGCATTCAACGAGATCATCCAATAGAGAACGTCATTGGTCAGTTGGGCGACGGGGTTCAAACGAGAAGTAAAAGTGGGGATGTAAATACATGTCTTTACTCTTGCTTCATATCTCAAATAGAACCTAAATCTGTTGAGATGGCTCCGAATGAGCCCAGCTGGGTTGAGGCCATGCATGATGAATTAAATCAATTTGAGAAACTCGGAGTCTGGAAATTGGTGGAACTACCAAAAGGAAAGAAATCTCTTGATACTCGTTGGGTATTTCGAAATAAACAAGACGATTCAGGTGTCATTGTGCGCAACAAGGCAAGATTGGTTGTTCGAGGGTTTCGACAGGTTGAGGGTCTTGACTATACAGAAGTTTATGCTCCGGTTGCTCGTTTGGAAGCCATTCGTATCTTCCTTGCTTATGCTTCCTACATGAATTTTACTGTATACCAAATGGACGTCAAGACGGCTTTCTTGTACGGAAAAGTCAAGGAGGAGATTTACGTTGACCAACCACCGGGTTTTGTTATTTCATCTCTTCCAAACCATGTTTACAAGTTAGACAAACCTTTGTATGGATTGCATCAAGCTCCCCGAGCTTGGTATGCTACTCTTACTCAGCATTTCCTCAATCATGGCTATTCCCGAGGCACCATTGATCAAACATTATTTCTCAAGCATGTTGGTCCAGATCAAATTCTCGTTCAAATTTATGTGGATGACATCATTTTTGGGTCGACAAGCCAGCAACTTTGCAAGGAGTTTGAAGCGGTGATGAAGAAGCGTTTTGAGATGAGTTCTCTTGGGGAAATGACCACGTTTTTGGGGCTTCAGGTCCAACAATCTTCAACCGGAATCCTTATTCATCAGGCAAAATATGTGGCAGATGTACTGGAGAAGTTCGGGTTTCAAGACGCAAAACCTACTCTTACGCCCATGGCGGAACGGCCTCTTCTGACTCCTGATATTGAGGGTGAATCCGTAGATCAAACTCATTATCGATCAATGATCAGATCACTCATGTATCTTACTGCTAGTCGCCCAGACATCATGTTTGCGGTCTGTCAATGTGCTCGCTACCAGGCTAATCCTAAACTCTCTCATTTAATTGCTGTTAAAAGGATTTTTTGGTATCTCAAAGGGTGCCCAAAACTGGGTCTTTGGTATCCGAAAAGTCCCGAATTTGATCTCTATGCTTTTGCAGACAGCAATTATGGCGGGTGTGAGCTTGATAGAAAATCGACTTCAGGAGGATGCCAATTTCTAGGAGATAGATTGGTGTCATGGCAGTGCAAGAAGCAACACACAGTCTCAACCTCAACAGCAGAAGCAGAATATATTGCTGCATCTGCTTTTTGTTCTCAAGTCATCTGGATGCAAGATCAATTGTTGGACTACGGTTTGAATTTTCAAGAAACCCTTATTGTAACAGCCCAAATCCCCAGGTATCTTCATTTCATATATTTTTGTCTTTCTGTGAGGGGACTCGGCGAGTTGACTTTCGACTCGCCGAGTCGGGTCGCGTTTTGAGCGGGGGTTCGCATCCGGACTCGGCGAGTCCAAGGGATGGACTCGGCGAGTCCGCGCTGTTTGATGAAACCCTAATTTCCCGGTCCTAAGCATTATTTAAAGGACCTTATGGCCCTCATATGCGGCCACCTTGAACCCTAAGAGCCTCCATACGACTGTAAGCCCTTGTGAGTGTGTTTGAAGGCCTTTTGTTCATCATTTTGTGTGATATTGCAAGGAAAGGAGGGAGAGGAGCAAGCTTGAAGTGTCGGGGAGCTTAGATCTGTTGCTATTTCATCAAGGGGGTCTTCTTGAGGTAATTTTCTGAGCCAATCTTCGTGTTTTGTGTTGATGGGCCAAATCTAGGGTTTCTTCTTGCATTTCTTGGCTTGAATAAGAAGTATGAGAGGTCCCATGGAGACATGGAACCTAGATCTGGACTTAAGCAGGTCCAGGAGACCCCTCATGACAAGCTTTATGTCCATTCTTTTGAGTTAGAAGCTAAACTTGCCAAATAAGTGGTTGTTTCTTCAAAGTAAGCCTTGTATGCATTGCATGGCAACCAAGACTAAGACTTTACGTGACAAATAAGCTTGGGAAGGCCAGATCTATGTATGTATGGAACGGATCTGACCGCAAAAGCCAGTTTTAGCTGGTGCATGGCATGGACTCGCCGAGTCTGAAGAACAGACTCGACGAGTCGCTTGAAGATTGTCCTTGAGACCATCCTGTGTGTAGTCCGGACCGAGTTGTGGGCGACTCAGTGAGTCGCAGAGAGTTGGAAAGGTTTTGACAGGTGGACCGAGTCAGGTTGGGACTCACCGAGTTGACCTTCGACTCGGCGAGTTGAGTCGCAGTGGCCCTGCGATTCAGGCCCAGGTGGAACTCGTCGAGTCGGGGGAGTACTCGACGAGTCAAAGGGAAAATTCTTGAGAGTTGGTAAAAACGCGTAGACTCGCCGAGTCGCTATTGTGCACTCGCCGAGTCTGGTCCAAATTGTCTAAAGATTGCTGACCAAGTCAACCTGTGTTGACTTGATATGGATGGTCCACCTTAGTGGTACAAGTAATAATTATAGATTTATAATATCATAGGAGGATTGCAGCTCGAGGGTTTGAGCCCGAGTGGTTCCAGGATTTACGATTAGCGACTTAGCGAGGCATACGAGGTGAGTCTTCTCACTATACTGTACCCGGAAGGGTTTTGACTGTGTGACTGGAAGGTCGAATATGATATGAAATATATGCCTTATGTGTGTTAAGTTATTTGCTATATGTGTCATGTATGATATGTTTGATATGGGTCGGAAGGCGTGGTCATATGGACTATAAGGGTTGACGTGGGTAGGACCGGAAGGTTTACCCAGTCGGGACGGAAGTCCCCTGAGACACATGGACCGGAAGGTCAAGGCCTGGAAAGGCGTATGCGCGTATGTTGTATTTTGGGAACTCACTAAGCTTTATGCTTACAGTTGTTGCATTATGTGTTTCAGGTACGAGTGAGGACCGTGGGAAGGCGCCAGCGTGACCGTTCACACACTCGGGGAAAGCTATTTTATCTTTTGTTATGTAATCGGTTGTGACTACATTGTTACTTTGGAATCTAAACTGATTACTCATGTTTTGATGGTTGTAAAAATGAAAATTTTTGGTTGGAAATTTTATGACGTTACAAGTTGGTATCAGAGCCTTGGTTTGAGGGATTCGGGTACACCTTCGGGCGTAACTGAACTCAAACCGGGGATTTGAGAAAATTTCAAATTTTTGACAAATGAGACGATCAAAAAAGAAAAACTGTGTACGGTCAGCCAGCGCCCGAACGGTAAAAATCCCCAAAATACTCTTATTATATGTGTTACGATACATGATATGATATGATATGCATGCTAGTAGACTAGGTATACATATTAGGACTAGAGTGGCCTGATCTTGTGATGCCTTAGTCTAGGGAAACTTGCTTCTATGAGGTGCTCGAGAGCGAGTGAGTAACTAGAGTATGATAAGAATAGAGTGCTCAGGATTCGGGGTTTGGGGAGGAGGACTTGGGGTGAATACCGACGCGGTGTAATTGGTAGTATTGGGCCCGTACTACCAAGGACACCGGGTCAGTAGGCAGCCCAAGTAAGAACCCCTGAGTATCGGAGGCTGAGTAGGACTGCGTTATCGAGTGCGATTTTGCCCGATAGAGTCTCTGATATTTTTATGTTGTATTTCAGAGACATCATGGTTGGACCACGACACAGACCTGGCACGAGTAGAGTGACCGACGAGGAGCTTCGTCAGATGATTCATGAGGAGGTAGCTGCAGCGATCCATTCCAAGATTCCGGAGATGTTTGTGTCTACTAAGACCACGCTGATGGAGACATTTGATGAGCGGTACGCCGCGTTGTCTGAGGCTGCCGCCGCTGCAGCTACCGCAGCTGTGGCTGCTGCCAGACCACAGGGGGGTGACTTGTTGCTGTTCCGGGAGTTCAGCAACACGAAACCACCAGTGTTTGACGGGACGCAGGATCCGATTGCTGCGATGAGGTGGATTGCTGATATTGAGGGATGCTTCTATACTTGTTCATGTCCGGAGCATCTGAGGGTGCGGTTCGCCTTGAACCAGCTCCGCCTGGGAGCAAAGGATTGGTGGAAGTTCGTGACGGCGAACTTCACTCTTGCGGAGGTTTCAGCCATGACTTGGGAGAGATTTACTGCTATGTTCAGAGACGAGTATGTTCCCCCGGTAGAGAGGGAACGATTGGTTCAGGAGTTCTTGACCCTGAAGCAGGGTAACGATTCGGTTTTAGTGATCACGCGGAAGTTTCACGAGAGGGCGATGTTCTGCCCCGAGCAGGTGTCCACGGAGCAGGCTCGGATGAGCCGGTATTTGGGAGTGCTGAGGAGAGACATCCGGGAGTTCGTATCGAACTCGTCATATCAGACTTTTGCTGAGCTTCAGGGGAATGCCAGGAAGCGGGAGATCGAGTTGGAGACCCAGGCCAGGGAGGAGGTCGAGTCTCAACGGGTGGATCGGCGGCCGGCTCAGTCGCAGCCGGCAGCCAAGCGGACCAAGTCCGCTGATTTGAGATCCGGAGGATAGAAGAGCCGCACTTGTGGGAAGTGCGGCAAGGGTCACGAGGGGGCATGTCGATCGGGTGCTTGCTACAAGTGTGGCAAGGAGGGGCACATTGCGAGGGATTTGCCCCAAGGGATTTATGGTTTGCTTCCATTGCAACCAGACTGGCCATCGGAAGGCTGAATGCCCCCAGCTTCGCCAGGGATCTTTGCCTGCTACCAAGGTTCCTGAGGTTCAGCCAGTGAAGACCGAGGCCCCGAAGGCTCGTGGGAGAGCTTTCCAGTTGACTGTGGAGGAGGTCCGCGCGGCGCCTGATGTAGTGGCCGGTATGTATTCTTTTATGTATTTACATTTATGCTGAGATATTATGCTTATATTACTATCTGCGTAGGTACTTTTCTTGTGAATCATGTGCCTGCTTTGGTATTATTCGACTCAGGTGCGAGTCGGTCCTTTGTTTCGTTGGCTTTTAGCCAGCACATCGATATCGATCGGGAGACGATGAGTCGTCCCCTGCGAGTTGCTATAGCAAACGAGAGAGCGGTATACGCCACCGAGGTGATTCGAGGATGTGTGCTCGAGATTTTTGGGGTCGAGTTCCCTATAGACTTGGTCCCTATAGCTATGGGGGATGTTTGCATTATCGTGGGCATGGATTGGCTGAGTAAGTTTGGAGCAGTCATTGACTGCGAGAGACAGCTGGTGATGATTCGAGACCCTAGTGGGGGAGTACTCACGGTTTATGGCGAAGGGACCCGGTGTGGGTCGGCGTTTTGTTCAGCGGTCAGGGAAAGGCAGAGTCTGCAGCAGGGCTGTGATGGATTCATAGCCTATGTGATGGATACTCGTGTGACCGCGGAGAGGCCCAATTCGATTGATGACGTTCCGGTTGTATGCGAGTTTGCAGATGTGTTCCCCGAGGAGTTACCAGGTGTGCCTCCGGAAAGGCAAGTGGAGTTTCGTATCGATTTGGTTCCGGGAGCTGCGCCCATCGCCAAGGCGCCTTACCGTCTCGCTCCACCGGAAATGCAGGAATTATCCTCGCAGCTTTAGGAGCTGTTGGGGAAGGGATTCATTCGACCAAGTAGTTCGCCTTGGGGAGCGCCGATTTTGTTCGTCAAGAAGAAGGATGGTTCACATCGGATGTGTATCGATTATCGGGAGTTAAACAAGCTGACGATTAAGAACCGATACCCGTTACCTAGGATCGACGATCTGTTCGATCAGTTGCAGGGGGCATCTTGGTTTTCCAAGATTGATTTGAGGTCGGGATATCATCAAATGAGGGTTCGCGAGGAGGATATCCAAAAGACTGCCTTCAGGACTCGTTATGGACATTATGAGTTTGTGGTGATGCCTTTTAGGCTCACCAATGCCCCGGCCGCATTCATGGATCTCATGAACAGGGTGTGCCGACCGATGCTGGATCGGTCGGTGATTGTATTCATCGATGATATTTTGGTGTATTCGAGGACTAGGGACCAGCATGAGGAACATTTGCGGGAGATTCTTCGGGTTTTGAGATCGGAGAGACTGTATGCCAAGTTCTCCAAGTGTGATTTCTGGTTACGAGAGGTCCAATTCCTCGGGCATCTTGTGAACCAGAAGGGGATATTGGTCGACCCGGCCAAGATTGAGGCGGTGTTGAGGTGGGAGGTGCCGAGATCGCCCACCGAGATCAGGAATTTTCTGGGTTTGGCTGGATATTACCGTAGATTTATCAAGGATTTCTCCAAGATCGCTGTGCCACTTACTAGGATGACCCGGAAGGGTGTTGCGTTTTCATGGGGACCGGAGCAGCAGTCTTCATTTGAGATGCTTCGTCAGAAATTGTGCGAGGCTCCGGTGCTTGCACTCCCGGAAGGGATGGAGGATTTTGTGGTATACTGTGATGCCTCTATATCGGGTTTGGGGGCGGTACTTATGCAGAGGGGTCATGTGATAGCGTACGCTTCGAGGAAGTTGAAGCCTCATGAGTCGAGATATCCCACGCACGACCTGGAATTGGGGGCGGTGGTGTTTGCCCTTAAGAACTGGCGACACTATTTGTACGGGGTTCGGTTTACGATTTACACGGACCATAAGAGCTTGAAATACTTGATGGATCAGCCAAATCTGAATATGCGGCAGAGGAGGTGGTTGGATGTGGTGAAGGATTATGATTGTGAGATCCTGTACCACCCGGGCAAGGCTAATGTGGTAGCCGACGCATTGAGCCGTAGGGTGGATAGCGCCCCTATCAGAGATATTTGTATGAGGTTGACGGTTTTGACCCCGATTCTGGACATTATTCGAGGGGCTCAGATGGAGGCTGCAAAGCCGGAACACCAGAAGAAGGAACGGGTGGTAGGTCAGGTATCGGGATTTGTTACGGATGGTCGAGGGCTTATGACTTGTCAGGGACGGATTTGGGTGCTGTTTGTGGGCGGTGCGCGCACTATTTTGATGGAGGAAGCACATCGATCGAAATTCTCGATTCATCCTGGTGCTACGAAAATGTATTTGGATCTCAAGAAGGAGTACTGGTGGCCATGTATGAAAAGGGATGTCGCTTGGTTCGTCGAGAGGTGCTTGACTTGTTGGCAGGTCAAGGCCGAACACCAGCGACCGCACGGTAAGCTGCAACCGCTAGAGATTCCCGAATGGAAGTGGGAACAAATCTCTATGGATTTCATCACCAACTTACCGCGAACGGCGAGAGGAGTCGATGCGATTTGGGTAATTGTGGATCGGCTGACAAAGAGCGCTCATTTTCTAGCTATTAGTGAGAGCTCTTCTCCGGAGAAGTTGGCTTAGTTATATGTGAGGGAAGTAGTATCTCGGCACGGGGTGCCGATATCGATTATTTCGGACCGCGACGTGCGTTTCACTTCCAGGTTCTGGAAGAAATTCCATGAAGAGTTGGGTACTAAGTTACATTTCAGTACGGCATATCATCCTCAGACAGACGGCCGGAGTGAACGGACAATTCAGACACTCGAGGACATGCTTCGGGCATGTGTGTTGGACTTCGGAGGGAGCTGGGACACCTATCTACCTTTAGTAGAGTTCTCGTATAACAACAGCCATCATTCGAGCATTGGTATGCCGCCCTTTGAGCTGTTGTATGGGCGGAGGTGTCGCACCCCCATCTGTTGGGGTGAGGTGGGACAACAGGTTATGGGTAGCACGGAGATCGTGCTTCAGACGACCGAGCAAATTCAGATGGTCAGGAAAAGGTTGTTGACCGCTCAGAGCCGGCAGAAGAGTTATGCAGACAGGCGACGGTCCGAGCTTGAGTTCCAAGTTGGTGATCTCGTGCTTCTGAAGGTCTCTCCTTGGAAAGGAGTGATTCGGTTCAGGAAGAGGGGCAAGTTGGGGCCCCGGTATATTGGTCCTTTCCGTGTGACCGCAAGGGTGGGTCGGGTAGCCTACCGTTTAGACTTGCCAGCAGAGTTGGGACAGATTCATGATACTTTCCATGTGTCGCAACTGTGGAAATGTATAGCTGACGAATCAGCGGTGGTTCCGTTAGGGGATATTCAGGTGGATGCAAGTCTGAATTATGCTGAAAGACCTGTGGCCATCAAAGATCGGAAGATCAAGGTTTTGAGAAACAAGGAAGTACCCCTGGTATTGGTTCAGTGGCAGCATCGGAAGGGATCAGAGATGACCTGGGAGCCGGAACATGAGATGCGGGAGCAGCATCCGGAACTTTTTGCCTAAGCGGGACTTCGAGGGCGAAGTCTTATTCTAGTGGGGGAGATTTGTAACAACACGAATCCCCAGGTATCTTCATTTCATATATTTTTGTCTTTCTGTGAGGGGACTCGGCGAGTTGACCTTCGACTCGCCGAGTCGGGTCGCGTTTTGAGCGGGGGTTCGCATCCGGACTCGGCGAGTCCAAGGGATGGACTCGGCGAGTCCGCGCTGTTTGCTGAAACCCTAATTTCCCGGTCCTAAGCCCTATTTAAAGGACCTTATGGCCCTCATATGCGGCCACCTTGAACCCTAAGAGCCTCCATACGACTGTAAGCCCTTGTGAGTGTGTTTGAAGGCCTTTTGTTCATCATTTTGTGTGATATTGCAAGGAAAGGAGGGAGAGGAGCAAGCTTGAAGTGTTGGGGAGCTTAGATCTGTTGCTATTTCATCAAGGGGGTCTTCTTGAGGTAATTTTCTGAGCCAATCTTCGTGTTTTGTGTTGATGGGCCAAATCTAGGGTTTCTTCTTGCATTTCTTGGCTTGAATAAGAAGTATGAGAGGTCCCATGGAGACATGGAACCTAGATCTGGACTTAAGCAGGTCCAGGAGACCCCTCATGATAAGCTTTATGTCCATTCTTTTGAGTTAGAAGCTAAACTTGCCAAATAAGTGGTTGTTTCTTCAAAGTAAGCCTTGTATGCATTGCATGGCAACCAAGACTAAGACTTTACGTGACAAATAAGCTTGGGAAGGCCAGATCTATGTATGTATGGAACGGATCTGACCGCAAAAGCCAGTTTTAGCTGGTGCATGGCATGGACTCGCCGAGTCTGAAGAACAGACTCGACGAGTCGCTTGAAGATTGTCCTTGAGACCATCCTGTGTGTAGTCCGGACCGAGTTGTGGGCGACTCAGTGAGTCGTAGAGAGTTGGAAAGGTTTTGACAGGTGGACCGAGTCAGGTTGGGACTCGCCGAGTTGACCTTCGACTCGGCAAGTTGAGTCACGGTGGCCCTGCGATTCAGGCCCAGGTGGAACTCGTCGAGTCGGGGGAGTACTCGACGAGTCAAAGGGAAAATTCTTGAGAGTTGGTAAAAACGCATAGACTCGCCGAGTCGCTATTGTGCACTCGCCAAGTCTGGTCCAAATTGTCTAAAGACTGCTGACCAAGTCAACCTGTGTTGACTTGATATGGATGGTCCACCTTAGTGGTACAAGTAATAATTATAGATTTATAATATCATAGGAGGATTGCAGCTCGAGGGTTCGAGCCCGAGTGGTTCCAGGATTTACGATTAGCGACTTAGCGAGGCATACGAGGTGAGTCTTCTCACTATACTGTACCCGGAAGGGTTTTGACTGTGTGACTGGAAGGTCGAATATGATATGAAATATATGCCTTATGTGTGTTAAGTTATTTGCTATATGTGTCATGTATGATATGTTTGATATGGGCTGGAAGGCATGGTCATATGGACTATAAGGGTTGACGTGGGTAGGACCGGAAGGTTTACCCAGTCGGGACGGAAGTCCCCTCAGACACATGGACCGGAAGGTCAAGGCCTGGAAAGGCGTATGTGCGTATGTTGTATTTTGGGAACTCACTAAGCTTTATGCTTACAGTTTTTGCATTATGTGTTTCAGGTACGAGTGAGGACCGTGGGAAGGCGCCAGCGTGACCGTACACACACTCGGGGAAAGCTATTTTATCTTTTGTTATGTAATCGGTTGTGACTACATTGTTACTTTGGAATCTAAACTTATTACTCATGTTTTGATGGTTGTAAAAATGAAAATTTTTGGTTGGAAATTTTATAACGTTACACTTATTTTTTGTGACAATGAGGCTGCGATTCAAATTGCCAAAAACCCGGTCTTGCACTCAAAAACCAAGCACATCGACATCAAAATACATTTTATTCGAGAATGTTATGAACGTTTGCTTATTCGGCTAGAACAAGTCCGCTCTGATAATAATGTAGCAAATCTGTTCACCAAGCCTTTTAACAAAGCTCGATTCGATGTGCTGGTTAATTTTCTAAAAATGATTTGTTTTGAGGATTAATTTTTAAATAAATTTGTGCATTTCATTTCTTTTATGCACAAATTTAGGGGGAAAAATAAAAACAAAACAAAAATTAGAAAATTAAAAAAAAAATTATAAATTATAAATTATAAATTATAAATTATAAAAAAAAATTAATTAAAAATCTCCCCCTTGGTTTATAGCTTTCTTTTCTAAATGACCCAACAAGCTCCCCCTAAAAAATAGCTGGCTTTTCTTGTTAATCTTCATTGGGAACTTGGCTTCAACATTAATCTTCAAATTCTTCACAACTTTAGGATGAACATAAGAATCTTCTATGAATGACTTCATCTTGAGCGGTTGGGCATTTCTTCAAGAATTTGACATTTAACGCACATTGGGTGCGGAGGCTTGTTGTATTGATTCTTGAAAGATAGTGCTTTCAGCATGAGAATCTTTAGAGAGAATAGAGAGAACGAATCTTCTGGATCACTTCAGCAGGTACAAAGATAGCAGAAGATTGATTGAGGAGGATTCAATGCAATCTGTCACATATTCTTCAATTTCAGCTTCACCTTGCTTCTGGGATCGAAGGATGGAATGTCGAAAGAATAATCTTCATTTCTTGCTCCTCCGAATGCGAAATCTTCGATGCTCACAGATGAAGCCTTGGCTCAGAAATCTTCGACACAAACTCCATGAGTCTTATATATACCAAAAATCACTTTTCAAGACAAAACAAAACTAAAAGAAAAATTAACACACAAAATAGAAATAGAAACAATTTTTTTTTTTTGATTTTCTGATTTTTCTGCACAAGAAATAACACTATTTTTGGATTTTTAATTTTCTGATTTTTGTTTGATTTTTTAATTATTTTTTTAATTGTCCCCCTAAAAATTATGCATAGAGGAAAACTATGAACAAATTTAACAAAAATAAAATGATATCTAACTTTAAGAATGATTTGGGATCAAAGTTTTTAGACAACCTTTATCCGCTTGTCGGTACCTTCTATCTTCACGTCTTTGTCTGGTCGATCGCCGATATTGTTGTCCACTTAAACACGAAAAATTGTGACAAAATTAGGACATCCTATAAGTGACAAGACAATGTGATCCTAAGTTCCTAGATATTATATTTGATCCTAAGTTTCTAGATACTATAGCTTAAAGACCATTCAACTGACGACGACCAGGGATATTGTTGTCCACTTAAATTGAGCAACGTGATCTATAGACAATCTTTGAGTGTTCAATTTTAATTGTAGTGGAACATGTTTCCTGCTTCCTGATATGCCCCAGTAATCAAAGACTTCCAGAGTACTCCTTACATCGGGTGAGCAGACAATCATTAAGAGAGAAGATAGATTTAGATTATTATCACTTATAGTTTTAGAGGGATTGAGAAGTAGAAGGTTGCATATGCTTTGTACCAGGTCGGATTATGAGTCACGCAAAGGAGACAACATATGACTAACAGATAAGAAGAATTTCATAGATATAATATGCAGAGAAATATGTTTGCATATGTTGTAGTCCAGGTTGGATCTCTTCAAATCACGTAGAGGAGGCAACATATGACTAACAGTAAGAAAGAAAGAAAATAATTTTCTACATACCTAATTCATCGGAATTTACCAGTCGCCCCATCAATACGGAATTAAGGACAGAATCCGCACATCGAGGAAAAGTTAAACCACGGTTCCAGATACGGGTTCATTTAATGTGACGAGTAGATTCCCATATATATCTTCCTGTTCAACCTATCCGAGCGTCGTATTGTCAGACTGAATGGATCTAACTAGGTCAAGATTTATCAAGTCTCTAGATTCCTTAAGTGCATCTACACCTAGTCATGTCCATTTAGAATCTTACGTGCCTACCGACGCATCAAACCAGAGCATAGACCCTTCAACATTGGGTACGTTACGCAGACTCAGATTGCTTGTTATCACTCACTTCCCAAAACATCTCCCTCAAGCACATTCCATAACCAACATTTTTTTTTAATTTTCTAATTTTTTTTGTTTTTATTTCTCCCCCTAAATTTGTGCATAGGAGAGAAACAAAAGTAAATGCGCAAATTTAAAGTATCCTAAAACAAAAATTTGTCTGTAAAGCGAATCAGCTTAAGAAAAACTCAGGAGTATAGAGAAGAAAACTCAAACCGTAAGTCATCGATTGAATTTGCATCCAGAATGTCTGAGAACAACACTCCTACACTTAGAACATATCCGAAAATTCTTCATGTCGTTAAGCACAAACCCCGTGAGTAATCACTTCCTTTCTTCCTTTCCCGAAAGGACACATACTCTCAAACAATGTTTTGAGTGTTGTAAAGTTGAGAGATGCCTCCTATCATGTGCCTAGAGCAACCACTATCAACAAACCGAAGTCTGATGATATGCCCCCATAGCTGCTCCAGCACAGAGCAGGATCAGTTGGTCTTAGGAACCCAATCCATTTTGAAACTGGGTTGACCTTTGTCATCCTTTCATGATACTCTCTCCCATGACATGTCCTGCTTATCACAAACAGAAGATAAAGAAATATTAGAGTCGTTAGAAAATTTGCGAGAGTGAGCCTTTGGAACCCATTTGTAGTTGGGTTTAACCCATTTCTTTTTCGATCTGATGGGTGGCTCAGTACTTGCTTTTGAACTTGATGTCGGCCGTTGAGATGATTTTGATTTTGACTTCATGGGAGCATCTCTTGGATTTGACTTCATGGCTGACTTTCCCTTCTTGTTCTTCGGATTTTGATTCTTGGCCTTGTGGGTTTGATTCTTGACCTTCTGCGCGTTTCAGTCATCATGGTCTGAACGTGGCCTCGAAGGGTTTCTTTTGTAGAATCTCCCTCTTTGCGCGTTTTGCCTGCCTTGTGCATAGTAGGGAACGTATGATCGATTAGGACAATTTCTGGCAATGTGTCCAGGTGTTCCACAGTGAAAACATGTCTTTTTCTTCACTGTGGAGTTGTTTCTTCCTTCCCCTGGTGGCGTATCCTTGCCTGGTCTCTTGCTTTTCCCGCATGCACAGTTGCAATAGGCACTCTATTTAGCTTGAAATGGTGGCATGTATTTACCAAAAGCAGGTTGATCAGAAGCAGTTGAGTTCGAAGCAACAAAATTTAGAGTTGAAGGAGATGTTGGTTTGTTCAATGGTGTTCTCCTTGTTCTCATCTTCTGCTACTTTACCTGCACAAGAAGTAGAATCATTAGTATCGTTCAGCATAGCACCCTCAGTTGGCCCTGATTGTTCAGTCTTAACTGAATCTAGAGAAGGGGTTTGGCCATACTGAGCAGGCATTTCTTCCTCATTGATCTCAAGGGGTGGGTTATAGTTGTGATTAAAAGGAGGGGGCACACTGTGATACCCTAGAACCTTGGTTTGATTATCTTTAAAACTCAATTGATTTTCTACTAAGGACTCGACTGTCTTACTTGATGCAGTATAATTTTTGAAACTAACATTTGTTTTTCCACACTTTATTTTCAAAGCATCAAGTTCTTCAGTTACAACAGCAAGTTTGCGTTTAATGTGATCATAATTTTCACACTTGTTGCTGTAATCTTCTTGTAATTTCCTGAAGTCCTTAGTCTTGGCCTCTAATTCTGCTTTTAAAGGTTTCTGATCTTTCCTTAGAGTATAGCCTTCGTATTTAAGGTCCTTAGAGTATAGCCTTCGTATTTAAGGTCATTTTAAAGGTTTCTGACCTTTCTGACCTTTCCTTAGGTTTCTGACCTTTCCTTTGATCGCGAAGAAATTTAATCGTAGCTTTACAAGATGGAGTACATAAAACTTCATTTACCGGAATTGATGTGGAACTCATTTTCCTTTTTTTATTATATTTTTTTTTGATTTATTTTTTTTTATATATATGTTTTAATTGCCATTTGACTTAAAAACCGAGAAAATCAACCTTAAATGTCAAATCTAAAAAGTCAAAATCAAAAGTCAAATTTGAAAAGTCAAACTTAAAAGTCAAAGCAAAAAGCCAAATTTGAAAACTTAAAAGTCAAACGAGGATGTCAAAATTTAAAGTCAAAGGTCAACTTTTAAAAGTCAAAGTCAAAATTTTAAGGTCAAAAGTCAAAAATTAAAAACTAAATTTTTGGTTGAAAAAGGAATTTAAAATTAAAGGAAAATCAATTTTGGGCTGAAAATGACAAAAATGCGAAAGATGGAAGCAGTAGTGAGTGGTTAAGTTTAAAATTTCGAAGTGAATTCACAAGGGCTTGGCCAGCCGAGATGGTTAGGCGGTTTGGCAATTATCTGGATGTCTAGGGTTCAATCCCCTGCAACCTCAATTCCGTTCCAAGTTTTCTATAAAGGTGCTACTGCGAGGACACTACGATGCGATCCGAGGCTGCGAAGCGAGGATGAGGACCACACACCGAGACTCAGCCGCACACTCCGATGCCGCACACCAAGATGGCCAGTCGAGATGGTTAGGCGCTTTGGCAATTATCTGGATGTCCAGGGTTCGATCCCCTGCAACCTCAATTCCGTTCCAAGTTTTTTATAAAGGTGCTACTGCGAGGACACTACGATGCGATCCGAGGCTGCGAAGCGAGGACGTGGACCGCACACCGAGACTGAGCTGCACACTCCGACGCCGCACACCGAGGCTGCACACCGAGCCGCACACTGAGACCACACACGTCTGAGCCGCACACCGAGACCACACACGTCCGGACCGCACACACTGAGCCGCACACCGAGGCTGCTGAGCCGCACACCTTCAACCCGGCCGCACACCTTCAACAGATTCGCAAAAAAAACGAGGTTTTTCACCATTTTTTGCTCCAAAATTCGATCAAAAACTCGTTTTTATGAAAAATGCAAAGAAGTAACCCCCCTTATTTTTGCGAGATCTATCCAAAAACGCTATTTTCTTTTCAAAATAAGATCAAATAAGCTCCAGATCTGACAAAATTGATTGATACAACCAAGCTCTCATACCAATTGTAAGTCCCCAAAATTGCTTGTGTATCTATCAAATCCAATTAATTGAGCCGCACACCGAGGCTGCTGAGCCACACACCTTCAACCGGGCCGCACACCGTCAACAGATTCGCGAAAAAAACGACATTTTTCACCCTTTTTTGCTCCAAAACTCGATCAATAACTTGTTTTTATGAAAAATGTAAAGAAGTAACCCCCCTTATTTTTGCGAGATCTATCCAAAAACGCTATTTTCTTTTCAAAATAAGATCAAATAAGCTCCAGATCTGACAAAATTCATTGATACAACCAAGCTCTGATACCAATTGTAAGTCCCCAAAATTGCTTGTGTATCAATCAGATCCAATTGATGGTGCGGAATCCCAATCAATTGGATGATGTCAGATCAAATAGAAGAGAAGGAGAAGAAGAAGATGATGAATCTATGATGTATTAATGAAATGAATTATGCTCGTTACAATAGATTCTCTCACACACACACTTTTTCTCTCTAGCTTTCTCTCTCTACAAGATGCTCTCTTTTCCTTAACCGTACACTTACATGTACTCCTCACCCTATATATATGAGACATGGGCCACCAGCAGCACACAAGTGTACAGCTGCACACGCGTGTGCGGCCATACACAGGGTTTGCGGCCGCACACACATGTGCAGTCGTACACAACCACAATATTACATATTATATTATAGAAAAAATATATTTTCCTAGAAAAGCGAAGTATAAACCAATAATTAGGACCCAACACTCGTTCTATATATCGATGACATATTACTCATAGGAAACGACGTCCCGACTCTGCAGGAGGTTAAGTCCTAGCTCGGGAAGTGCTTCGCTATGAAGGACCTCAGAGAGGCTTCCTATATTTTGGGAATAAGGATAGTAAGAGAAAGAAGTAAGAGACTAATAGGACTTAGTCAGAGCACTTACTTAGAGAAGGTACTCAAACGTTTTAGTATGGAAAACTCGAAGAAGGGAGAATTACCGATACAATGCAATGCCAAGTTGAGTAAGACTCAAAGTCCGAGTACCGAAGGCGAGATAGCTGAAATGAGCCGAGTTCCATACGCTTCCGCAGTAGGCTCAATCATGTATGCTATGACTTGTACTCGCCCTGATGTAGCCTTTGCTTTGAGCATGGTTAGTAGATATCAAGGGAATCCAGGCAGAGCCCATTGGATTTCCGTGAAGAATATCCTTAAGTACCTTCGGAGGATGAAGGAATGGTTCTTAGTCCTTGGAGGAAGTGATGACTTGAAGGTGCGAGGGTATAGTGATGCAAGTTTTCAGACCGATAGGGACAACTAGCGTTCGCAGTCGGGCTGGGTCTTTACCCTGAATGGAGGAGCAGTAACTTGGAAAAGTTCCAAGCAGGAAACCGTAGCTGATTCAACGTGCGAATCAGAGTAGATTGCAGCGAGCGAAGCATCGAAAGAGGCAATATGGCTAAAGAACTTCATTGGTGATCTTGGAGTTGTACATTCCATAAAGGAGCCCATGGAGATTTTCTATGATAATGAAGGTGCGGTTGCCTTGACCATGGAACCGATAGATCATGGTAGGTCACGAGATATCGACATAAAATATCACTTTATTAGACATCGTGTAGAAGAAGGACAACTCGTAGTGAAGAGGATATCATCAGAAGATAACCCAGCAGATCCGCTTACGAAGGGACTGAGTAGGGTTAAGCATTTGCAACATGCTAGCAGTATTGGGCTGAAGGATGATATTAGCGTAGATTAGATAGTATTAGAAACGTGTAATAGATAAATGTAATTAACATTTGATGATTAAATAAAGGAGTTTTATTTATAAGTAATGTTACTATCTTATGTTAATTGTTTAAATATTGTTTCACTTTGCATGTTTTGACTTCCAGAATAATTGAGTTTATTAAGAATAATCGAATTGTTCAAATTATCCACAATCGTTCATATGTTGGAAGTAGGTATGAATGAAGATTGTCATGAATAGGTGTGTAGAGTGTCTAAATGGTTTTAGACATAGCAAAAGATTGCTGCAACATTCATGAGTGCTTATGAACTAGATTTAAGCATTGGAACAAACCCGCGCTTGCTGGAATCACCTTATAGAATAAGATAGTAAAAGGTGATCGCAAGACGATAATATCATATAGTCTTAAAACCTTGATATATGGTTTGTTATTGGTTAATTGATTGTACATTGATAATGTGAAAATGCATTGGTAACTCGATGTTATAAAACACATTGTTGTGTGTAGTTGGTTAATGAATAAGTAAATGCATATAAGTCGAAGTTTATCTGTAACTTTTATGCTAAAAAGCAAAAGCGATATCTTGGCCGCTCAATGATTTGATTTGACTTATGTGCCGGGCCCAATCAGAACTGAATTGTTGTGTTCGATTAAGTTCTATGTCAAATAAATCGAAAATCGAGAAAGCAAATGCTAGACTAACTATTCCATAGTATTGTCAGCATGATATCTAACAGAGGACTGTACGATCCCTTATCTGAAGGACAAGATTGATCAGAGTTTGACAGCGTCTTTGAGAGCTACGATTGCAAATCGGAATGTACCTGCGCATATAGTTACTAGACTTATCCAAGTGGGAGACTGTTGGAATAGTGTCTAAGGCTGCAACTATATTAGGCAAGTATTTGACCCGATTGTGCATGGTCCTTTTGGGTTGCCTTCACCATAGCAACTTGGTAGGATGATTTATTATGAGAGATTAGATATTATTAATATATTATGAGAATAATAATATAGTTATTTGATTAATATAAGTCATAGATTAATTAGTATTAATTTGGTGACTTAAGGAGATTAATTAAATAACAGGGTATAAATTGTCAGATGTTTGATAGTTAAACTTTAGACTGTAAATCCTTATTGGATAAGGGTTGGATGATTTCTAGGCTAGGATAAGCCTCAAAATCGTCCAAGGCATTATCTTGGTAAGGATATGGATTGCTTTGAGTAATAGTTATCCAACTAGGGTTTAAGCTGTAACCATTAAGGAGTCTACAAGTATAAATAGACCCTATGGCAAAGAGAATTTGGTACTTGATCTAAAGTAGAGAACCCTTGGCCGAATTCCTCCTCTCTCCCCTCTCTCAAATCATCCTCTTTGCTAGTTGGTGTTTGTAAGCCATTAGAGGAGTGACAATTGTGACTCTAGAGCTCCAAGAACAAGAAGATCAAACAAGTGTCTCAAGGTATGATTCTAAGTCTGATTTTGTGTTGTTCTTATACCTAATTAGCCATT
The DNA here is from genome assembly GCF_052625555.1 of Lactuca saligna. Taxonomy (NCBI): domain Eukaryota; kingdom Viridiplantae; phylum Streptophyta; class Magnoliopsida; order Asterales; family Asteraceae; genus Lactuca; species Lactuca saligna. The sequence continues at coordinate 137,131,216 of NC_136420.1, forward strand.
AGAAGTCTTGCATTCAAAGCATGTTTAATAGAGAAACCTAGATCCGAGCATTAGGGTTTGTATGCACACTTAGGAATGTTCTTATGTACAAAACCCATCATCCCAGGCTACTATCGAAGATTTATTCAAAAAATTTCCAAGGTAGCCAAACCCCTAACCACACTAACACAAAATGGCGTGACATTCAACTGGGCTGAAAAACAAGAAATTGCCTTCCAAACCTTGAAGCAAGCCCTCTGTAGCACACCAGTACTTTCCTTACCGGAGGGAACTGAAGACTTCATGGTCTACTGTGATGCTTCGAAATAGGGTTTAGGTTGTGTACTTATTCAATGGGAAAAGGTGATCGCTTATGCATCTAGACAACTGAAAACACACGAAGTGAATTACACCACTCATGATCTTGAGTTCGGAGTTGTGGTCTTCACTTTGAAGATTTTGAGGCACTATCTTTATGGTATAAAGTGCACCATCTTCACAGACCAAAAAAGCCTCCAGCACATACGAAATCAGAAAGAGTTAAACATGATGAAGCGAATATGGGTTAATCTGCTAAATGATTACAAATGCGAGATTAAGTACTGCCCGGGCAAGGCTAACGTAGTAGCTGACGCCCTGAGCCGAAAAGAATATTCGAGTCATCGTGTGAAAACTCTCTCGATAACCATTCAATCCCACCTAACCTCGCAAATCAAGGAAGCCCAAACGGATGTGTTGAAGTCAGAGAACATCACAAATGAAATGCTACAAGGGATGGATAAAAGTCTGGAAGCCAAAGTGAACGGAGCATACTATTTCATGAATACAATTTGGGTCCCTAGATTTGGGGGATTCAGAGAAGTAGTCATGAATGAAGCCCACAAGACACGATACTCTATTCATCATGGGTCAGATAAGATGTATGTGAATATCAAAAAACATTATTGGTGGCCAAATATTAAAGCAGAGATAGCCACTTATGTGGGAAAGTGCCTCACTAGTGCCAATATGAAAGTGGAATATCGAAAGCCATCATGACTATTACAATAGCCAGTGATACCCAATGGAAATAGGAATGAATTACTATGGACTTTGTAACCAAATTACCCAAGAAAATTGATGGGTTGGATGTCATATGGGTAATTGTCGATAGGTTAAATAATTCCGCACATTTCCTGCCAATAAAGGAATCTTACAAGATGGAAAGATTAACCCGAATCTACATCAAGGAGATCGTGAGACTCAATGGACTGCCATTGACTATTATCTCGGATCGAGATATTAGGTTCACTTCAAGATTTTCTCAGTCCCTTCTAAAAGCAATGGGAACGCAGCTTGATATGAGCACTACTTACCTCCCTCAAACGGACGGTCAAAGTGAATGAACAATCTAGACACTTAAGGACATGCTTCGAGCCTATGTGATTGACTTCAGCAAGTCATGGGATGCCCACTTGCCTCTGATTGAATTTTCATATAACAACAGTTTTCACATGAGCATCAATGTTTCTCCTTTCGAGGCTCTTTATGGTCGTAAATAGAGATCACCTCAATGCTGGGCTGAAGTGGGTGACACACAACTAGCAAAAGAGCAATCACCAGCCAGTACTCTCACAGGACCAGAAATCATTCGAGAAACAACCATAAAGATAATCTAAATCAAAGCTCGAATTCAAGCATCGCGAGACCGACAGAAGAGCTATGCTGTCAAACGGTAAAAGGCATTAGAATTTAAAGTCGGGGATCGAGTGTTATTTAAGGTATCTCCCTTGAAATGCATAATCTAATTTGGGAAACGGGGAAAATTGAACCCACGATACATTGTCTCGTTCGAGATTCTTGCCCGGATTGGTCTAGTGGCTTATAGACCGCAACTAACTGTCGAGCTCAACAACGTACACCCCGTGTTCCACGTATCAAATCTGAAAAAGGGCCTATCAGATGAAACTCTTGTCATTCCTTTGGAATAGATCGACATAAATGAGAATCTTCTATTCGTCGAAGAACCGATCGATGTTATGGACAGGAATTGAAGCATATTAAAAAGTCGCATTCCGATTGTGAAGGTTTGATGGAAAGCTAAGCATGGACCGGAATTCACATGGGAACCCGAAGACCAAATGAAGCAAAAGTACCCTCACTTATTCTCTGATTCATAAACCTAGCTTTCATAAGAATTTCGGGACGAAATTCCCTCTAACGGGGGGATGATGTCACAACTAGCATTTTATCTAGGAAGTTTTATACTCATGTAAACGCCATATATTGTGATACATGAAATTCTTATTTGATATCATGCACAATGCTCAATCAATGATAACAAACTTAATCAAGATTCACAAGTGAAGTTCAAAACTCTATACAAAACGTTTTAAATAGTTAACTAAGGGTTGGAAACCCTAAGAATCCCGGTTCAAGTTTATGATGGACTAAGATTTTCTTATTGGGCCTAATGGACCAATAATCATTCAATTTGACTATTTTGGGCTTAGAACCCTTAAATGGGCTCTAAATAGACCCATATTCACAAACCTTAATATTTTGGGCCATGTAGGCCTAAAATGGTTCATGTTGTTCCTATTGGGCCAAGTTAGGCCATAACAATTCCAATAACACCAATGGACCGAAAAAAAATACTCAATTGGGACTCATGATTTCGAGCAAAATCAAGAAATAGCCCAAACTAATCCACTTCCTTTCTCTTAGCCTAAACTCTCAGCCCACCATCACTTAACAAAAAAAAATCATGGAGAAAAGAGTGACACCGAATGTTTACATATAGGATTTCCATGTTAAATACCCTCCAAGCAAACACAAATCTCATGCGTCTAGGCTTCCATCATATCTAACCTCTCTCCTCTCTTTCTCTCTATTCTTCCTCTCGACCGAGCCGCTCTCCTCACTTCACTCATTTTCAAATTACAACTCCTTCCAAAACCTCTCAAGAACTTCCTCATTATTTTCTAAATTTCGATACTTTAGGGTGTTTCAAGAGGAATTCATCATCAAGAACTCATCCATTGTGGTAAGATCTTACAAACCCAAGTGTATTACTTCATCTTTAAACACCTTTACTTGTCTTACACTCTTGTTTTCATAAATAATGTTCTTAGAACATCTTAGAGCTCAAGATCTACTCAACCAAAGCTTGCTAGGGCCGAAACCTCTCTCTCTTCTTCACCAAATTGAGAACATGCAAGCAAGGTGAGTTCATACCCCATTGTTTTCGGTTTTTAAATGTTTTTTTTTTGGGGGGGGGGGGGGTGGGTAGAATACAAGTATTTATGTGTAGATCTATGTATCTATGCATGATATGTATGATTTTCTTTGTTTATGTTGTGAATATGTGATAAAACTTTATGAATCTCGAAAACTCTAACAAAAATGGATGAGATTCATAAACTAAATATTGTAGTTATCATACTATAAGGAATAAAAGTTACATACAAGCTTAAGATGTGAAAAACAAAAACGAAAATCTTGTATAAGGATCATTCTTGACAAATAAACAGAAGTTGAGGCATTTGTGTCACTTTCGATTTTATAAGGATTAAAAGGGTCACATTTATATAAAATGAGTTTTTGTAACAATCATACTTTCCAAAGGGCCAAAAGTGTAAAATTTTGCTTTATGGGCCTTAATTTGGGCCTTACAGCTTTTTGGGGCCAAATTTCAAAAATGACAAATTTTATGGATTAAAATGATAATTTCATAAAAATTAGGCTGAAAATGTCATTTTTTTAAAATAACGGCTGAAAACGTAATCTACTGCAAAGATGGGTTAAAATGTCAATATTTGTATTTTTGGGCCAAATCCGTCAATTAGTAAACATTTGGGCCGGGAATATTAATTTTTATAAATTAATGGGCTAAAATGTCATTTGAAATTAAAATAGACCAAAAATGGCATTTTATTTAAAAAATAAGCCTTTAAATGTTCAAATTATTTCTTAAGGGACATAAAGTGAAATTATAATTGAAATGAGTTCAAATTATAGAATTTCGAAGTAAAAATATCATTATAACAAAACATTGGACTTTTATAACATTATGAATAAATGTTTCGACTAAAAGAACTGTACTATAACAAACAAACGAAATACAACAACGGTACGACTATTGAGCCTAGTACTCTCTTTACATGCTTATTGGGCCTTCGTGATCCACTTGCATGTTTATTGGGCCCTATATAATCATTTCATGTGTATTGGACCTTCGCAATCCAATTACATGCTTAATCGGCCTAAATTAGCCTTCACGTGTTATTGGGCGTTAGTGGCCCATTTACATGCTAATTTAGCCTGGAAATTCATCATATGCTTAATGGGCTTTAACGTGTCCATTTGCATACTATCAAGCCTGGAAATAACTTACATGTCTAATGAGCCACAGTTGTCCTTTATCATGTTTGTTGGGCTTTATCCTTTCCCATTCAAGTATCATCTGGTGTTTGTAAATCTAAATACATATAACATTATACATATTCATGTGGCAATAATTGGGATCTAGTGAGACTTGTCGGTTGACACCATTGAGTGTATGGTCGTAGCCACTAGTTATGAGAAGAGTCTCTTGGAAGGAGAGTGAGAGTTTGTGTATAGATCTATAAGGGGGTGACTCCCCCACACCTGAGTTGTTCGCTACAATTGGACTAGGCCAATCTAGGGTGATAAAACCTTGATCAAAATTGGCGTTTGGAAAAATGCCAAGACAGGCAAATTAGTCACTATCATGCTTGGTTATAACGACTCACATAGAGATCCATTACCATCAATACATTACGAGAATCCAAGTGCTTAAATCATATTTATACGAAACAACTCATACGATAATGCAAGGACTACATCACGTTTAAAAATCAAAAAATATCGGATTTTTTGGGGTAATTACTATTAATTATTACCTTCTACTTATAACAGATATAACACAAGGAAATTTTGGATCGTTTACTTATACATGTCTTTACAAATGGAAATCGCACATACATTTATACTTGATTATTACATCATTTTCAGAGAATATATAGAAAATATCAGATTTTCTGTGTTTCACGAACGATACAAATTCTTTTAATCAAAGATGCTTATGAACTCACCAATATTATATATGCTGACCATTTTAAAAATAACTTGTATTCTCAGGTAATCGATAAGCTAAAGAATCGTCAAGAGTATTTTGGAATTTCTTTTACGTAATGTCAACTATCGTACAATTTATGCTTTGGAATATGTAATGTAAAACAGCGTCCTTGATGTGAACAATACTAGTTGTACTATGTAATGTTTGGTGATGATCGTGTTATGTTTCATGTATATTTATTGTGATGATATTTGAATTTATAGTCACACTAGCCTCAGACGTTTCCACCGTCTGGTTCGAGGGTGTGACAGGTAGGTATCAGAGCCAGATTTATAGTGAACTGGCATGTCAAATCATACATTATATGCAACTATACAATGGGACTAAAAGCACTCTGAATAAATGCATAGCTAAGTATACATTAAAACAACACTAAAAGCCTTTAGTGGAAATTGAAGACTATGATTAAACCCGAATAGTTATGTAGTAATATTGGGGATAAATATAGCCTGATCAACTATATTTATTCAGAATATGACCAACACGTGTTTAGGAGTAATCATAGTGGGAAATGAATCTAGAAGCTTACCGCATTCCAAAATAACTCTAGGAACCCAAACTTAAATGATTAAATTATACTATAGGGATAATCTAAATATGATTTATTTATACGCTTTCGTGCAGTCAGTATGGCTGGTTTCCACCACCCCGAGGATCCTTATTTTCCCATTTAGGGAAATAATGGGTGGCTGGAAAAACCTGAATAGGAACATGAAGAAGTCCCCGAAGAAGAGGAATAACAAGAAGAAGAAATCAAAGATGGACTTGCAGAACCCATCGCAAAATTTGGAGGAGAAGAGTATAGTGACGACAACGATGATGATTCGGACGCAAAGTCTGTAGTCATCAATCCACCATTCCCAGTGAGAGTGCCAGCTCACCGAATGGGCCCGAATGGCCCTACACCTCCATGGGGTGTCAATATTTGGAAGTGGAGCAGACAGTAAGGAAAACGACCCCCGTTTGGTATGATGAGAGAATTCTATGACCTAAGGGATGAAGGACCGGCTGATCGAGCACTCACCGTTATGGTGAGGAATCAGCAAGATACTGGTAACTTGGCTTAGAGCACAGCTGACCACCTATATCAGATGCGAGCTGCGGTTGCAAGGGCATAAAGAGAAATGCACGAAGTGATCAAGGAATTTCATATGAGACAAGACATTTGGGAGGCTAGACTACGAGTCACCGAACGATAGGTGGCTCGCCTTCAGGGAGCATCCACTTCCTCAACACCACCCCCTGACATATCACACCATGATTAGGACCAGTCGTATCTCTTGCTAGTATTATGTATCTTTTTATGTGTTACTTTATGTACCATCAACCTTATGTTTAAGTGATTACACTACTCATAAGGTCGTCATGCTGACGGATCATATGTTTCCTATGTACTATATGCCTTATGGGAAAAAATTTCATGTATTAAAAATGTTTTTTATGAATGAAAATGCTCTATGTTTTATCGTGACACTGTTATCTGCTATGTGTTTAACTTTCTTATTTTATGTTAATACATGGAATCACTCAGATACACAAATCGATTCGCTGAGTCAGTGGCATTCTAACCTGGGAATGAAATACATACTCATCATCTCTCTGTTCCAAGACAGAAAAATGCCTCAAAGACCAAACTGTGGGAACAACGTGACACCAACGCCACCAGAAATTAACTCAGTCGAATTTCAAGCAATAATTTTCGTTGTGGTCACTGCAGTGCTTGCGCAAATTCGCAACGGGAACAACGGGGAAGGCAATGGACAAGGAACCTGTCACACCCGAGAACCAGACGGCGGAAACGTCTGAGGACTATTGTGACTCAATTGAATACCATCACAATGAATATACATGAAAGATAACATCATACAATACCAAGCATTGGAATATTACAACTGGTTGTGTTTACATTCAGTACATAGCTTCAAAACATTACATTCTCAAAGGTAGATTGTTCATTACTAGTTAGACAAACAACAAGACATCACTGAGTACATTTTTCCCTTCGGTTTACCTGTTACCTGAGAATACCAGTATTTTGAAAAACGTCAACATATGAAATGTTGGTGAGTTCATAAGTAATGTTTGAAATATAGTGGTTTGTATTTTTTTGAAAATCACCAGAAAATCCGTTATTTTCTAAAAAGAACTTAGTATAAAAAGTGTGAAGATCCGTACGTATGCTTGTTTGTTTCTATAAATGTAAAAGAGCAATTTGTAAAACTCGGTATGTAACTTGTAGGTGTACTAATTGGAAACCCTAGGAAAACCCGATGTTTTTCCTAATACTTTGCATCAAACAATTTGTATCTTGTTATTTCGTTACAACAGGTGTATTCGTTGAGTCCCGGTGACGTTGGATTAATTATGGATTGTGAGTTGTTATAAACACACATTAATGAAAATAACTAGTTTACAACCATACAAACGATCCCTTAGGCGTCGCTCGCACTATTCACTTAATCCAAACTCCCGGACTTCATGTAGCCCCACGACCGTGGAGGAAAAGCGGGTGCGAAGCCCCGACATTTTTCCGTAAGTCGTTCAAGGCTATCGTGAATGCGAAGGGCCCTTAGCCCGACTCACATTTGGTGAATTCTCGACTTTACTAGCAGCACCAGAAGGCCCTTGGGGTCCAACAGCACAAAGCATGTAAAAGTCCTTTTACACGAAATTAGGTCATGTAAGACCCAACTACATGTAAGCGGGTTTCCTTCGGGCCTAAAGATCATGCCATTGGGCTAGCTAGGCCAAACAAACATGATTTGAAACTTTTGGGCCCAAAGACGGTGTATTGACATTTGGTGTATTCTCACGTGTGTATTGACTTCCCGAATTTTCCGCGTGTGTATTGAAGTTTCGTCATGTTAGTAATTTCGGATTCATTATTGATTCGAGACCAAATCAATTCGTTTGATAACGATTTTTGGTGTTGAAGGTGTATTATAATTTGCCGATAGTCGAGATGCTAGTATTTCATCATGACGGATTTATTATTTAAAACTTTAGGATGTTTCTTTATAGCAGCCCCTTTTCTTTTGAATAATTTCCACATTTAACCCTTTATATAAAATAATTTCTATTTTAGTCCTCAAACTATTTTTCTTGACACTTTAGTATCAAAACTTGTAGATAAGTTATTTTTCAGCCCAAAGTTATTTGAAGAACAGTTTTAGTCCACCAAATGAAAATTTTCTCGGCTAGAACCCTCAATTTCGCAGTTTTTACACTTTTGACCCGAAATAGAATTTTTTTGCATTTTTGGTCCCTTTTAAATTTGAAAAGCATTTTTTACCCTTGATATGGACTTGGAGCACTAGTAGTCCCCTGTTTTACAGAAAATCACAGTTTCAGCCCCTCTAATATGAAAATCTCGCATATTGGGCTTTATTGGGCCGAAAAATTCATTTTTGGCCCATTATGCTTAAAAATTTTACATTTGATCCTCAAAAGAGAATATTTCCAGAAAATACCTTATTAGAACTGTTTTGACTCATTTCATCCATCAGAAGTTGTATTTTGTCATTTTGGGCCCTTTAACTTTATATTTTTAACAATTTGAGTCCAAAAATGGGATTTTTAGCCCAATGAGTTCATTTTAACCAACTTGGGTATTTTTCTAGAAATGATTTGTGTGTAGTAATATGTTTAACACTTGTTTCCTACATCCTAATGCAAATCTCTATTTTTAAGGTCTTTTGACTAGTTTCAACACCATAATCACATATAAACATGTAAATAAGCATAGAAATCATACAAAACATACATATACTCATAGATCTACACATTTGCTTGTATTCCCCCCCCCCAAAAAAAAACTTATAAAACCGAAGAATAGGGGGTATGAAGCTCACCTTTGGGTGTGGTTTCGGTTTTGGAGAAAAGATGGAAGAAAATGAGGTGATTTTCGGCCCTAGCACACTTTGATGAAGATCTCGACCTTGAGGTGATTCTAGGATGCAAGATCATGATATCTTATGAGTTAAGAAGAGATGTTTGATAGATCAAGGAACCTAGATCATAGATTTAAGTATAACCTTACCTTGGATGGTATTTTTGTGAAAAATCTCCTTGAAATGCCATTGAATCTTTGAAAATTTAGTGAAGAGAGGTGAAGGTGTTTTTTAGAGTGTTTGATATGTGAAAAATGATGAAAGTGTGTGTGTGTGGGTGCTTTCGGTCGAGATCAAGAAGAAGAGAAGAGAGAGAGAGTTGAGTTGACAATCCTAGATGCATGTTGGTCCATGCATGGAGATATGTGGGGTATAAGTGAGGTGGCAAGGCTTAAGTCAACTCCTTTCTTCTTAGATTTGGGCTTTGGGCCCATAAATTGGAAGGGAAAGGAGATCATTGGGCTTAATTGCCCCTAAGCCCCTATTATAGTTAGTTTGGATGATTTTTGGCCCAAAAAAAATATAATATGATTTTTACACTTTGTTGGGATAGTTTAGGTTAATTATGGTTCATAATATTTAAGTTATTTCATTCTAGGCCCAATATCACCCAAAATGTTAAAATAAATGAATGTGGATCCAATTAGAGCCCATTTAAAGGTTCTAATCCCATGATAGTCAAATTGGAAGCTTATTGGTCCTTTGGGTCCAATAAGGAAGTCCTAGTCCAAAATGGACCTAAACAAGAACTTCTAGGGTTTCCAATTGCTTGTTGACTATTTGTAATACTTGTATGGTGTATTTGATTGACAATTTTGATGTCATAGAGTAAGCATCATACATACTCTGAAGTTTTTGATTCCACATTTTTACTTGAGTGTAGTGATTACAAGACACAAGATTTCTAGTTGTGACATCATCCCCCCGTTAGAGGGAATTTCGTCCCGAAATTCTGTTTGAAAGCTAGATTTCAGAATGCTAAAATAGGTGAGGGTACTTTTGCTTCATTTGATCTTCGCGTTCCCACGTGAATTATGGCCCACGCTTCGCGTTCCACCGTACTTTCACGATCGGGATGCGACTTCGCTTAGTACGCTTCACCTCCCTGTCCATGATTTCAACCGGTTCTTCAACGAACAGGAGACTCTCATCAATTTCGATCTCGTCAAGGGGAATGACGAGTGTTTCATCCGATAGACACTTCTTTAGATTAGAAACATGGAACATGGGATGTACGCTGTTTAGCTCTGCGGGTAGCTGTAGTTTATATGCCATTGGACCTATTCGGGCGACGATCTCGAAAGGTCCGATGTATCGTGGGTTCAGCTTTCCCCGTTTTCCGAAACAAATAACTCCTTTCTAGGGTGAGACTTTCAACAGTACTCGATCCCCGACCTGAAATTCTAAGGGCTTTCGCCGTTTATCGGCGTAGCTCTTTTGTCGGTCGCGCAATGCTTGTAATCAAGCTCTGATTTGAATGATCTTTTCCGTGGTTTCACGAATGATCTCCGGTCCCGTTAGTGTCTTGTCCGCTGTATGTGCTATTGCTAGTTGGGTATCACCCACCTCAGCCCAGCATAACGGTGATCTACACTTATGCCCGTATAGTTCTTCGAAATGAGCAAGCTTGATGCTCGAATGGTAACTGTTGTTATATGAGAATTCTACTAAGGGTAAGTGAGTATCCCAAAACATCCCAAAGTCTATCACACATGCGCGGAGCATGTCTTCGAGCGTTTGAATGGTTCGCTCACTTTGACCATCCGTTTGTGGATGATAAGCGGTGCTCATGTCGAGATGAGTTCCCAATGCCTTCTGGAGAGATTGCCAAAAACGTGAAGTGAATCTACTGTCCCTATCCGAGATAATAGACACTGGTACTCCATGGAGTCTTATGATCCCTTGAATGTACAAACGTGTCAATATTTCCATCTTGTAGGATTCCTTTATGGGTAGGAAATGGGCAGATTTCGTCATTCGGTCGACTATTACCCATATGGTGTCCAGTCCATCCGACGTCTTGGGTAGCTTGGTCACGAAATCCATAGAAATCCCCTCCTATTTCCACTTAGGGATTACCGTTTTCTGCAATAATCCTGAGGGTTTCTGGTACTCCACCTTTACCTTGGCACACGTAAGGCACTTACTAACATAGGTAGCAATTTCCGCCTTCATGTTAGGCCACCAATAGTGTTGTTTAATATCCAAATACATCTTGTATGAACCGGGATGAATGGAGTATCGCGTCTTGTGGGCTTCCTTCATAACAACCTCCCTAAATCCTCCGAGTTTAGGGTCCCAAATACGGTTCATGAAATAGTATACTCCATTCTCCTTTGCCTTTAGGTTCTTCTCCATTCCACGCAAGGCTTCGCTTGCTCTATTTTCCGTCTTCATGGCCTCTGACTAGGCTCCTGCAATTTGAGTGGCTAGGTGAGACTGAATGGTTATTGAGAGAGTTTTCGTACGACGATTAGAGTACTCCTTCCGACTTAATGCGTCAGCTACCACGTTGGCCTTGCCTGGGTGGTACTTGATCTCACACTCATAATCGTTTAGTAATTCAACCCATCATCGTTGCCTCATGTTCAGCTCCTTCTAGTTCAAGATGTGCTGGAGACTCTTGTGGTCCGTGAAGATGGTGCACTTCGTACCGTAAAGGTAATGCCTCCAAATCTTTAGGGCAAAGACTACGGCTCCCAATTCTAGGTCATGGGTCATATAGTTTACTTCGTGCGTCTTTAGTTGGCGGGATGCGTAGGCTATCACCCTTCCACGCTGCATGAGAACGCAACCTAAGCCCTGATTTGAAGAGTCATAGTAGACCACCAAATCTTCCGTTACCTCCGGTAGTGACACTACCGGGGCACTACAGAGAGCTTGTTTCAGGGTTCGGAATGTGACTTCTTATTTGTCCACCCATTTGAATGGTACGCCCTTTTGTGTAAGCGAGGTAAGTGGTTTGGCGATCTTAGAGAAGTTTTGAGTGAATCTCCTATAGTAGCCTGCTAGACCCAAGAATTGACGGATTTCCGTGGGTGTTGTCGGGATTGCCCATCCTTCAACAGCTTTGACCTTAGAGGGATCCACATGAATTCCATCTTGGCTAACTACATGACCTAGGAAGTTCACACTGCGGAGCCAAAACTCACACTTGGAGAGTTTTGCGTACAGCTTTTCAGATTGCAGAGTTTCTAGGATTTGTCGGAGATGTTGGCCATGCTCTTCTTCACTTCGGGAATAAACGAGAATATCATCAATGAAGACAATGACAAAGTTGTCGAGGAATGGTCGACAGATTCGGTTCGTCAGATCCATAAATGCAGTAGGGGCATTTGTTAGACCGAAGGGCATTACGACAAATTCATAATGTCCGTAGCGAGTTCGGAAAGCGGTTTTTGGAATATCCTCTTCCCGGACTTTGATTTGGTGGTATCTGGACCGTACATCTATTTTAGAAAAATAACTAGCTCCTTGGAGCTGGTCAAATAGATCATCGATTTGTGGGAGCGGGTAGCGATTTTTAAGAGTGAGTTTATTTAACTCTCTGTAATCGATGCACATTCTAAAGGATCCGTCCTTCTTTTTGGCAAAGAGAACTGGAGCTCCCCATGGCGAGTAACTAGGGCGGATGAATCCCTTGTCCAAGAGTTCACTGAGTTGGCTGGACAAATCCTGCATTTCAGCAGGAGGTAGCTAGTTGGGTGATTTAGTGAGAGGAGTTGCTCCTGGAACGAGGTCAATTTGGAACTCCACTTGTCTCTCTGGGGGTACTCCTGGAAGATCTTCAGGAAACATGTCTAGGAACTCACATGCTATGGGAATGTCTTGAACGTTAACCTCTTCCTTGATTTTATCCACTATGTGAGCCAGGAACGCCAAATTGTTCTTTCATAGATGTTTTTGTACCATGATGCACGAGATGAGGTGAAGGTTCATGCTAGGTTTGTCTCCGTAAATTACTAGGGTTTCGTGATTGGGAAGGCGAAGGCGAAGGCGAACGGCCTTCTCGTGACACATAATTTCAGCATGGTGGGGGCTTAACCAGTCCATGCCGATGATCACATCGAAACTCCTAATTGATACCGGCATTAAGTCTATTCGAAAGACGTGTTGATTAACGGTTAGGGTACATCCGATGTAGATTTCCCCGGTGGATTCGGTTTTCCCATTGGCCATTTCCACGGTAAAGGTTTCATTTAGCTTCTGGGGCTGTTGTTTTAATAAATGTTTAAACTTATTGCTTACGAAACTTCGCTCCGCTCCGGTGTCAAATAAGATGCATGCATAAGTGTGGTTTAGGGGAAACGTACCGATAACAACAGCGGGGTCCTGAATCGCCTCTTGCTGACCCATGGTCAGCATCGTTCCTGTTCCTCCATTTCCTGGATTGTTGTTGTTAGGGCAGTCTCGGCGGAAATGCCCAGTCCTTCCACACCTATAGCAGGTGTGGCTAGGCCCTGCATTGCTGCCGCCGGTGATAACGTTGTTGTTGTTGCGATTGTTGTTGTTCTTGTTTCCCTGTTGTTGGTTCTGGGGAGGGTAGGTCCTGCAATACTTTGCCGTGTGTCCCCTTCGGTTACAACTGGTGCACTGCAACTCCTTGCATTCTCCATTGTGATGGAAACCGCACTTGTTGCACTTGGGAAGATTACCGGAATAAGGTCTTGGAGCATTTGAAGCAACTGAGGCTGGAGCATGTGGTGTGGCTGGAACCGGTGCGGTGACAGTGTTAACCGTCATTGTCTGCTGCTTTTTAGAGGTCTCGGGGCCCTGACGCCCCTTCCTCTTATTGTTCTTCCCCTTCTTGCCATCACCTTCCTTCTTTCTTTCAGCCTCCCTTAGCTTCTCACCCTTCTTGTTGTTATGGTCATACAGCTTCTTTGCCAATCTTTTTGCACTGTCAAATGATTCGGGGTTTGCAGCTATCACATTTCCTTGAATTGGTGATGTTAGTCCCCAAATGAATCACTCAATCTTCTTTCCTTCCGAGGTGATCATACACGGTCACAACAGAGATAGTTCACTAAATCTCGATATGTAGGCATCGATATTCGCATTCTGCACAGTGAGGTTCTATAGCTCTTGCTCCATTTTCTGAATCTCACCTCGTGGGAAGTATTCAGCCATTAACATTTCTTTCATCTCCGCCCACGGCATAGAGTTGGCTACAGGGAGTGTCATGGCTTCCACATGTCCGTTCCACAAGGTGAGCGCTTGATCGACAAAAGTGCAGGCCGCGAACTTCATTTTCATCTGCTCAGGACAATCGCATATCTCGAATACCGATTCCACCTTCTCGATCCATCGCTTTAGAGTGATCACTCCTCCAGTGCCGTTAAAAGTTTGTGGTTTGGAATTTGTAAAGTCCTTGTAGGTACACGTTTTGGTGGGTCCTTGATTCATCCCATTGTTCGAACTCCCGGCCCCTTGCCCGTTGCCTCCTCCATCGTTCCCTTGGTGAATTTGTGCCATAGCTGCGGTGACCGCAGCAGACACGGCCGCCTGGAATGCAGTGGAGTCAACTTCGGGTGGGGTTGGTCCAGGGTTTTCGCGAGTAGGTCGGCGAGGCATCTTTCTGTCATGAAACGGAAAAATGTTGAGTGTTTAGGGTTTCTGAGAGGTTGTGACCCTACTGAGTAGGTGCAAGGTACGAACTTAAACACTCATACCATTTAACATACAATCATAGATTCTCAACACATAGCAATTTGTAATATCATAACAAAGCACGTAAAAGTTTACTAATATTATCCGCATTTGATATATGAAAATTTTGCTCGTATGAGCTTACATGAGTGACACTAGTTCGACAGCATAACGACTCTATGAGTAGTGTAGTCACTTAAACATAGAGTCGTGGTACATAGCATAGTTCCTAACGACCTACTAAGATAAGTCTATCCCTAACCGCGATGATCTGCGTCCGGAGGTGGTGTCGAGGATGTGGATGCTCCCTGAAGACGAGCCACCAATCGTTCTGCGTCCTGAAGTCGAGACTCCTACATTACCAGCCTCATGTGAAACTCCCGAAGAACGTCACGTGTCTCCTGTTCCGCACGCTCAACCCTAGTCCACAGCTGGCGTACCTGATCAGCAGTGCCCTGAGCAAGATCGCCGGTGTTCCGTAATCGTCTCACCATGACCGGTAGGGCTCGGTCGGCCGGTCCTCCGTCCCTCAGGTCAAAGAACTCGCGCGACATGCCGAACGGGGGTCGCTATCCCTGCTGCCCGCTCCATCTCCAAAGATCAATACCCCAGGGAGGGGTAGGACCAGTGGGGCCCACACGGTAAGCAGGTACCCTGATCGGGTAAGAGGAGTTGATGACTTCGGACTCTGCGTCCGAATCACCCCCTTCACTGTCATCGGGTTCCTCTTCGAAGTATCCTTTGTCTTCTTCGGGTTCGGCAGGCTTGCCTTCGTCTCGAGCCTCTAGTTCCCCGTCAGATTCCTCTTTGGGGTCTTCCTCAGGCTCTTCCTCTAACCATCCGTTATTCCCCTGATTAGGGAAATAAGGGTCTCCAGGGTGATGAAAACCAGCCATGCTGTCTGCGCGAGTATGTAAATATGCTAACATTATTCCTAGGATGCTACAACTATTGTACAGACTAAGCAAGCGTTCTCTTTTTGCTGATAAAGGGGTATAGTTTTAGGTTCCCTAGCTATCACGATCTCATCAGAACGTGTGTTAGTTATACTTTGGAGAGAATGTAGTCGATTAGGCTACATCCACTCCTTGGTACCACTAAGAACAGTCCTGATTTAACCGAGATACTAGCATTATCTTGTTTCGTTCGGCGTTATGTTCCTTGTTCCTAATGCAAGCAAAGGTGTTTTATTGTTGTATTTTTACTTGTTTTGTTCAGAGTTATGTTATTCCCTCTTTTGGTTTATAGTTGCATATCAATGTATGGTTCGATATGCTAGTTCACTATAAACAGAGCTCTGATACCAACCTGTCACACCCCCGAACCAGACAACGGAAACGTCCGAGGGCTATTGTGACTCAATTGAATACCATCACAATGAATACACATGAAACATAATATCATACAATACCAAGCATTGGAATATTACAACTGGTTGTGTTTACATTCAGTACATAGCTTCAAAACATTACATTCTCAAAGGTAGATTGTTCATTACTAGTTAGAAAAACAACAAGACATCACTGAGTACATTTTTCCCTTCGGTTTACCTGTTACCTGAGAATACAAGTATTTTGAAAAACGTCAACATATGAAATGTTGGTGAGTTCATAAGTAATGTTTGAAATATAGTGGTTTGTATTGTTTTGAAAATCACCAGAAAATCCGATATTTTCTAAAAAGAACTTAGTATAAAAAGTGTGAAGATCCGTAGGTATTCTTGTTTGTTTCTATAAATGTAAAAGAGCGATTTGTAAAACTCGGTACGTAACTCGTAGGTGTACTAATTGAAAACCCTAGAAAAACCCGATGTTTTCCTAATACTTTGCATCAAATAATTTGTATCTTGTTATTTCATTACAACAAGTGTATTCGTTGAGTCCCGGTGACATTGGATTATTTATGGATTGTGAATTGTTATAAAAACACATTAATGAAAATGACTAGTTTACAACCATACAAACGGTCCCTTAGGCGTCGCTCGCACTATTCACTTAATCCAAACTCCCGGACTTCATGTAGCCCCACGACCATGGAGGAAAAGCGGGTGCGAAGCCCCGATGTTTTTTCGTAAGTTGTTCAAGGCTATCATGAATGCGAAGGGCCCTTAGCCCAACTCGCATTTGGTGAATTCTCGACTTTACTAGCAGCACCAGAAGGCCCTTCGGGTCCAACAGCACAAAGCCTGTAAAAGTCCTTTTACATGAAATTAGGTCATGTAAGACCCAACTACATGTAAGCGGGTTTCCTTCGGGCCTAAAGATCATGTCATTGGGCTAGTTAGGCCAAACAAACATGATTTGAAACTTTTGGGCCCAAAGACGGTGTATCGACGTCCGGTGTATTCTCACGTGTGTATTGACTTCCCGAATTTTCCGCGTGTGTATTCAAGTTTCGTCGTGTTAGTAATTTCGGATTCATTATTGATTCGAGACCGAATCAATTCGTTTGATAACGATTATTGGTGTTGAAGGTGTATTATAATTTGCCGATAGTCGAGATGCTAGTATTTCATCATGATGTATTTATTATTTAAAACTTTAGGATGTTTCTTTATAGCAGCCCCTTTTCTTTTGAATAATTTACACATTTAACCCTTTATATAAAATAATTTCTATTTTAGTCCTCAAACTATTTTTCTTTACACTTTAGTATCAAAACTTGTAGAAAACTTATTTTTCAGCACAAAGTTATTTGAAGAACATTTTTAGTCCACCAAATGAAAATTTTCTCGGCTAGAACCCTCGATTTCGCAGTTTTTACACTTTTGACCCAAAATAGAAAATTTTTGCATTTTTGGTCCCTTTTAAATATGAAAAGCATTTTTAACCCTTGAAATGAACTTGGAGCACTAGTAGTCCCCTGTTTTACAGAAAATCATAGTTTCAGCCCCTCTAATTTGAAAATCTCGCATATTGGACTTTATTGGGCTGAAAAATTCATTTTTGGCCCATTATGCTTAATATTTTTACATTTGATCCTCCAAAGAGAATATTTCCAGAAAAATACCTTATTAAAACTGTTTTGACTCATTTCATCCATCAGAAGTTGTATTTTGTCATTTTGGGCCCTTTAACTTTATATTTTTAACATTTTGATTCCAAAAATGGGATTTTTAGCCCAATGAGTTCATTTTAACCAACTTGGTTATTTTTCTAGAAATGATTTGTGTGTAGCAATATGTTTAAAAATTCTTTTCTACATCCTAATGCAAATCTCGATTTTTAAGGTCTTTTGACTAGTTTCAACACCATAATTACATATAAACATGTAAATAAGCATAGAAATCATACAAAGCATACATATACTCATAGATCTACACATTTGCTTGTATTCCCCCCCCCCCCCACAAAACTTATAAAACCGAAAAATAGGGGGTTTGAAGCTCACCTTTGGGTGTGGTTTTGGTTTTGGAGAAAAGATGGAAGAAAATGAGGTGATTTTCGGCCCTAGCACACTTTGATGAAGATCTCGGCCTTGAGGTGATTCTAGGATGCAAGATCATGATTTCTTATGAGTTAAGAAGAGATGTTTGATAGATCAAGGAACCTAGATCATAGATTTAAGTATAACCTTACCTTGGATGGTGATTTTTGTGAAAAATCTCCTTGAAATGCCCTTGAATCTTCGAAAATTTAGTGAAGAGAGGTCAAGGTGGTTTTGAGAGTGTTTGATATGTGAAAAGTGATGAAAGTGTGTGTGTGTGGGTGCTTTCGGCTGAGATCAAGAAGAAGAGAAGAGAGAGAGAGTTGAGTTGACAATCCTAGATGCATGTTGGTCCATGCATGGAGATATGTGGGGTATAAGTGAGGTGGCAAGGCTTAAGTCAACTCCTTTCTTCTTATATTTGGGCTTTGGGCCGAGAATTTGGAAGGGAAAGGAGATCATTGGGCTTTAATGCCCCTAAGCCCCTATTATAGTTAGTTTGGATGATTTTTGGCCCAAAAAAAATATAATATATTTTTACACTTTGTTTGGCTAGTTTACGTTAATTATGGTTCATAATACTTAATTTATTTCATTCTAGGCCCAATATGGCCCAAAATGTTGAAATAAATGAATGTGGATCCAATTAGAGCCCATTTAAAGGTTCTAATCCCATGATAGTCAAATTGGAAGCTTATTGGTCCATTGGGTCCAATAAGGAAGTCCTAGTCCAAAATGGACCTAAACAAGAACTTCTAGGGTTTCCAATTGCTTGTTGACTATTTGTAATACTTGTATGGTGTATTTGATTGACAATTGTGATGTTATAGAGTAAGCATCATACATACTATTAAGTTTTTGATTCCACATTTTTACTTGAGTGTAGTGATTACAAGACACAAAATTTCTAGTTGTGACATCATCCCCCCGTTAGTCTAAGGTGAAATTTGTGGATGTCCGGATGTGTCTAAGGTCAAATTTGCGGTCTGCATGTTTGTTGATCAAGCCCTCTCCTTGTGGAATGGTCGCATACAGGCCATGCCACTCCCGGTGGCGAATGCGATTCCGTAGGAGGCACTTAAGGAGATGTTGTTAGCTAAGTACTGTCCCTGGGGAGAAATTCAGAAATTAGAACAAGAACTCTAGAACCTCACAACTCAAAACTCTGACATTCATGCGTACATAACAAGGTTTAGTGAGCTGTCTATTTTGTATCCCGGAATGATCACATCTGAAGGGAAGAAGATGCAGAGACTTATCTAGGAATTGACCGCGCCAATCCAAGGAAATGTAATTGCAGCAAACCCGACCATGTTTGATAGCATAAAGAGGCTAGCCAAGAAATTGTATGATCATGGAAACAAAAAGGGCACCAAAATAGGAGAAGCGGAAGTTAAGAAAGAATGTGGGAACAAGAAGGGGAAAAACAACAAGCGGAAGGGAAATCAAAATTCTGAAGCAATGAAGAAAAAACAAATCGTGACTGTCGATGCTGTTACTCCAGTTGTCACCACACCACATGCTCCAGCCTCATCCACACAAAATAACCCGAAGCAATACTCAGGAAATCTCCCCAAATGTAACAAATGCAATTACCATCATCATGGAGAACGCCGAGAGACGGTTTGCACAAGGTGCAATAGGAAGGTTCATACAACAAAGTACTATAGGATTCAACTTCCATAGAACCAGAAGCCAAACAACAACAACAACAACAGCAAAAACAACAACAACAACAACACCAATGCTAGGGCCAGTCATACATGTTATGGATGCGGGAAAACTAGGCATTTCAGGTGCAATTACTCCAATGTTAATAATCAAGGAATTGGAGGATAGGGAAGAGTATTGACTATGGGACAAGATGAAGTAGTCCAGGACCCTATCGTTGTCACCGGTACGTTCCTACTTAAAAACACATACGCATGCATCTTATTCGATTGTGGGGCAGAGCGAAGTTTCCTTAGTAACAAGTATAAACATCTACTAAAACAACGACCTTAGAAGCTAAATGAAGCATTCACGGTAGAAATGGCTAATGGGAAGACTGAAGCAACTAAAGATATCTATATAGGATGCACATTAACACTAAACAACCACTGTTTCAAAATAGATTTGATGCCTGTAAATGTTAGGAATTTTGATGTGATAATTGGAATGGATTGGTTAAGCCCCCATCATGCTGATATTATGTGTCACGAGAAGGCCATTCACCTTCATCTTCCTAATCATGAAAAACTAATAATATATGAAGATAAACCCAGTGCAAATCTTCATCTTATCTCGTGCATCAAGGCACAAAAGTGCTAACACAAGAAGAACTATGCATTCCTCGCTCACATTGTGGACAAGACCAAAGAAAAAGTAAACATACAAGATATCCCAGTGGTATGCGACTTTTTGGATGTATTTCCTAAAGATCTTCCAGGAATACCCCAAGAGAGGCAAGTCGAATTTCGAATCGACCTCGTGCCTGCACCCACTCCGATCGCCAAATCACCCTATAGGTTTGTTCCTGCTGAAATGCAAGAATTATCAAGCCAATTGAGTGAACTCCTGGATAATGGATTTATAAGACCAAGCTTCTCTCCATGGGGAGCTCCGGTTCTTTTCGTAAAAAAGAAAGACGGATCCTTCAGGATGTGTATCGACAATAGGGAACTGAACAAGCTCACTATCAAAAACCGGCATCCACTTCCACGAATCGATGATCTATTTGACTAGATTCAAGGAGCTAGTTATTTCTCCAAGATAGATCTGAGATCTGGTTATCACCAACTCCGAGTCCGGGAGGAGGATATCGCAAAAACTGCTTTTCGAATATGGTACGGACATTACGAATTTATTGTAATGCTCTTCGGTCTAACAAATGCCCCCGCCACATTTATGGACCTCATGAATTGAGTTTGTCGCCCATTCCTTGATAATTCTGTAATCGTTTTCATCGATGATATTGTCATATACTCTCGGAGCGAAGAAGACCATAGTCAACATCTCCGACAGATCTTAAAGATCCTGCGAACTGAGAAGTTGTATGCAAAACTCTCTAAGTGTGAGTTTTGGCACTGCAGTGTAAATTTATTGGGACATTTTGTTAGCAAGGACGAGATTCATGTAGATCCTTCAAAGATCAAAGTAATAGAAAGTTGGGCAATCCCGACAACACCAACAAAAATTCGCTAATTATTGGGTCTCGCAGGCTACTATTGAAGATTTATTCAAAAAATTTCCAAGATAGCCAAACCCTTCACCACACTAACAAAAAAAGGCGTGGCATTCAACTGGGCTGAAAACCAAGAAATTGCCTTCCACACCTTGAAGAAAGCCCTCTATAGCACACAAGTACTATCCTTACGAAAGGGAACTGAAGACTTCATAGTCTACTGTGATGCTTCGAATTAGGGTTTAGACACTGTACTTATGCAACGGGAAAAGTGATCGCTTATGCATCCAGCCAACTCAAAACACACGAAGTGAATTACACCACTCATGATCTCGAGTTGGGAGTTGTGGTCTTCACTTTGAAGATTTGGAGGCACTATCTTTATGGTATAAAGTACACCATCTTCACCAACCACAAAAGCCTCTAGCACATACGAAATTAAAGAGAGTTAAAGATGAAGCGACGAAGATGGGTTGAGCTGCTAAATGATTACGAATGCGAGATCAAGTATCACCCAGTCAAGGCTAATGTGGTAGCTAACACCCTGAGCCGAAAAGAATATTTGAGTCATCGTGTGAAAACTCTCTCGATAACCACTAAATCCCACCTAACCTCGCAAATCAAGGAAGCCCAAACGGATGCGTTGAAGTCAGTGAACATCACAAATGAAATGCTACGTGGGATGGATAACATTCTGGAAGCCAAAGCGGATGGAGCATACTATTTAATGAATAGAATTTGGCTCCCTAGACTTAGGGGATTCAGAGAAGTAGTCATGAATGAAGCCCACCAGATGCGATACTCTATTCATCCTGGGTCAGATAAGATGTATCTGGGTATCCAAAACATTATTGGTAGCCAAATATGAAAGCAGAGATAGCCACTTAGGTGGGCAAGTGCCTCACTTGCGCCAAGGTAAAAGTGGAATATCGAAAGCCCTCGAGATTATTACAATAGCCAGTGATACCCGAGTGGAAATGGGAACGGATTACTATGGACTTTGTAACCAAATTACCCAAGACAACTGATGGATTGGATGCCATATGGGTAATTGTCGATAGATTAACTAAGTCTGCTCATTTCTTGCCAATTACAAGATGGAAAGATTGACCCAAATCTACATCAAGGACATTGTGAGACTCCATGGAGTGCTAGTGTCTATTATCACGAATTAAGATAGTAGGTTCACTTCAAGATTTTGCCAATCCCTTCTGAAAGCAATGGGAACGCAACTTGATATGAGCGCTGCTTACCACCCTCAAACTGACGGTCAAAGTGAATGAACCATCCAGACACTTGAGAACATGCTTCGATCCTATGTGATTGACTTTGGCAAGTCATGGGATGCCCACTTGCCTCTGAATGAATTTTCATATAACAATAGTTATCACATGAGCATTAATGTCACTCCTTTCGAGGCTCATTATGGTCGCAATTGCAGATCACCTCTATGCTAGGCTGAAGTGGGTGACACACAACTAGCAAAAGGGCAATCACCAGCCAGTGCTCTCACAAGACCAGAAATCATTCGTGAAACGACCGAAAAGATAATCCAAATCAAATTTCGAATTCAAGCAACGCGAGACCAACAGAAGAGCTATGATAACAAGCAGTGAAAGCCATTAGAATTTCAAGTCGCGGATCGAGTGTTATTTAAGGTCTCTCCCTGGAAATGGATGATCCGCTTTGGGAAACGGGGAAAACTGAACCCGCGATACATTGTATCGTCCGTGGTTCTTACCCGAATTGGTCCAGTGGCTTATAGGTTGCTGCTACCTGCCAAGCTCAGCAACGTACACCCCGTGTTCCACGCATCGAAACTGAAAAAGTGTCTATCTTCTGTTCGTCGAAGAACCGGTCAATCTTATGGACAGGGAGGTGAAGCGTACCAGACAAAGTCGCATTCCGATTGTGAAGGTTTGATGGAACACTAAGTGTGGACCGAAATTCACATGGGAACCCGAATACAAAATGAATCAAAATTACACTCGCTTATTCTCTCATTCATAAACCTAGCTTTCAAAAGAATTTCGGGACGAAATTTCCTCTAATGGAGGATGATGTCACAACTAGCATTTTAGTTAGGAAATTCTCTACTCATGTAAATGCCATCTATTGTGATACATGTAATTCGTATTTGATATCATGGACTATGCTCAATCAATGACAACAAACTTAATAAAGATTCACAAGTAAAGTTCAAAATTGTATACAAAACGTTTTAAATAGTTAACTAAGGGGTTGAAGACCCTAAGAATCTCGGTTCAAGTTTATGATGGACTAGGATTTTCATATTGGGCCTAATGGACCAATAAGCATTCAATTTGACTATTTTGGGCTTAGAACCATTTAATGGTCTCTAAATAGACCCAAATTCACAAACCTTAATATTTTGGGCCATGTAGGCCTAAAATGGTTCATATTGTTCCTATTGGGCCAAGTTGGGCCATAATAATTCCAATTACACCAAGGAGCAAGAAAAAAAATACTCAATTGGGCCTCATTATTTCGAGCAAAGTCAAGAAATGGACCAAACTAATCCACTTCCTTTCTCTAACCCTCAGCCCAACATCACTTAACAAAAAAAAACATGGAGAAAAGAGTGACACCTAATTTTTACATATAGGATTTCCATGCTAAATACGGTCCAAGCAAACACAAATCTCATGCATCTAGGCTTCCATCACATCTAACCTCTCTCCTTTCTTTATCTCTTTTCTTCCTCTCGGCAGAGCCCCTCCCCTCACTTTACATATTTTCAAATTACATCTCCTTCCAAAACCTCTCAAGAAATTCTTCATTATTCTATAAGTTTCGATACTTTAGGGTGTTTCAAGAGGAATTCTTCATCAAGAACTCATCCATTATGGTAAAATCTTACAAACCAAAGTGTATTACTACATCTTTAAACACCTTTACTCCTCTTAGACTCTTGTTTTCATAAATAATGTTCTTAGAACATCTTAGATCTCAAGATCTACTCAAGTAGAGCTTGCTTGGGCCGAAACCTCTCTTTTTTCTTCACCAAACTGAGAACATGCAAGCAAGGTGAGTTCATACCCCATTGTTTTGGGTTTTTAAATGTTTTTTTAGGGGGGGGGGGGGTTGCGGGGGTGGGGGGAGAATAGAAGTATTTATGTGTAGATCTATGTATTTATGCATGTTATGTGTGATTTTCTTTGGTTATGTTGTGAATATGTGATAAAACTTGATGAATCTCGAAAAATATAACAAAAGTGGGTGAGATTTATAACCTAAATACTCTAGTTATCATACTACAAGGAATAAAAGTGACATACATGCTTAATATGTGAATAACAAAAACAAAAATCTTGTATAAGGATCATTCATGACAAATAAACTAAAGTTGAGACAATTGTGTCACTTTCGGTTTTATAGGGATTAAAAGGGCCACATTTGAAGAAAAATGAGTTTTTGTAATAATCATACTTTCCAAAGGGCTAAAAGTGTAAAATTTTGCTTTATGGGCCTTAATTTGGGCCTTATGGCTTTTTGGGCCCAAATTTCAAAAAATGACAATTTTTATGGATTAATATGTTAATTTTATAAAATTGGGCCGAAAATGTCATTTTATTTAAATAAGGGCTGAAAATGTAATCATCTGCAAAGATGGGTTAAAAATGTTAATATATGTATTTTTGGGTCAAATGTGTCAATTATTAAACATTGACTCTGAGAATATAATTTTTTATAAATTAATGGGTTAAATTGTTATTTTAAATTAAAATAGACCAAAAATGGCATTCTATTAAAAAAAATAAGCCTTTAAATGTTCAAATTACTTCTTAAGGGACATAAAGTGGAATTTTTATTTAAAATGAGTTTAAATTATCGAATTTTGAAGTAAAAATATCATTATAACAAAACATTGGACTTTTATAACATTATGAATAAATGTTTCGACTAAAAGACCTATACTTTAACAAACAAACGAAATACAACAACGGTACGCCTATTTTGCCTAGTACTCTCTATACATGCTTATTGGGCCTTCGTGATCCACTTGCATGTTTATTGGGCCCTATAAAATCATTTCATGTCTATTGGACCTTCACGATCCAATTACATGCTTAATGGGCCTAAATTAGCCTTCACGTGTTATTGGGCGTTAGTGGCCCATTTACATGCTAATTTAGCCTGGAAATTCATCATATGCTTAATGGGCTTTAACGTGTCCATTTGCATACTATCAAGCCTGGAAATAACTTACATGTCTAATGAGCCATAGTTGTCCTTTTTCATGTTTTTTGGGCCTTATCCTTCACATTCAAGTATCATGTGGTGTTTGTAAATCTAAATACATATAACGTTATACATATTCATGTGGAAATAATTGGGATCTAGTGAGACTTGTCGGTTGACACCATTGAGTGTATGGCTGTAGCCTGTAGTTATAATCAGAGTTTCCTGGAGGTAGAGCGAGAGTGTGTGAATAGATCTATACAGTTAGACTAGGCCAGTCTAGGGTGACAAAACCTTGATCAAGACCAGCGTTTGGAAAATGCCAAGACCGACATATTAGTCACTATCATGCATGGTTATAACGACTCACATAGAGATCCATTACCATCAATACATTATGGGAATCCAAGTGCTTAAATTATATTTGTACGAAACATTTCATACGATAATGCAAGGACTACATCACGTTTATAAATCAGAAAATATCAGATTTTCTGGGGGAATTACTATTAATCATTACCTCCTACTTACAACAGATATAACATAAGGAAATTTTGGATCATTTACTTATACATGTGTTTACAAATGGAAATCACGTATACATTTATACTTGATCATTACGTCATTTTCAGAGAATTTATAGAAAATATCAGATTTTCTAGGTTTCACGAACGATACAAATTCTTTTAATCAAACATGCTTATGAATTCACCAACATTATATATGTTGACCATTTTCAAAGTAACTTGTATTCTCAGGTAATCGTTAAGCTGAAGAATCATCAAGAGTATTTTGGAATTTCTTTTACGCAATGTCAACCATCGTACAATTTATGTTTAGGAATATGTAATGTAAAACAACGTTCTTGATGTGAACAATACTAGTTTTACTATGTAATGTTTGGTGATGATTGTGTTATGTTTCATGTATATTCATTGTGATGATATTTCAATTTATAGTCACACAAGCGTTCAGACGTTTCCGCCGTCTGGTTCGAGGGTGTGACACTTTTTAAGACTCACAAGTCACACTAGCTCACAAAATGAAAGAGGGTGGGGATTAGGGTTTAGCACAGACGTTCTTAGGGTTTGGAGGCTGATGGAAGGTCTGCTTCATGGTCCTTAAGGAGATTATATATGGTGCAAACCCTAAAATTAGGGTTTTTTCCTTTACAGTACCTACTCGTCGAGTTGACCTTCAAACTCGTCGAGTAGGGCCTTGATCCCACGTCCTCGATATATTACATACTCGACGATTCGGGGCTCCCAACTCGTCGAGTCCCAGTATTAAAGCCCTAAAACTTAGAAAATTAAATAATACCTGGACAGGTGTTACATTATTGTTAAAATCGGTGATTTCTCCTCTATATTTTTTTGGTGATTTGATATCACTAATGTTATTTAAGTGTAATGGGGTTAATTCGTTGATCAGTGTAACTTTGATAATTATTGAAGAAATTGGTAGGGTGCAGCGTGCACATTTTTTTAATGTTGTCTTTGTTGAAAGTACACAAGTATTTATGGGCGAAGCCTCTGAACCGACGTGGTTCCGGGGGCAGCACCCATGGAAGTGGGGTCCAAGGGGCGGCAACCCCTATCGGGGTCCAAGTGGTAGAGCCCCTTACTGTGTCCAAGGGGCGGCGCCCGATTTTGTTATCGATATCCTAGACCCGAGTTTAAGTTGGTTTATGATGTTTTGACAGTTTTAGGACATAAAACTGTCATGTAGTAGTTTTAAGGCATGAAGTTTTTCTGGTTATATGATCATATTCAAAATCTATGGTTGATACACTTCTTCTTCATAACACTTAAACATTCACTATTCTGGTTTCTCAATTTTCTGAGTCTTATCCGATTGGATATTGGGAGTACCATCCAAATACTTAAATCTGAAAGTGTACACACGATTTTCAGAATTTCCAAGCCTTTTACTATTACCCCGAGTTCGAACACATTTGATGAAAAAGTTTGTTGATTTCTTAATCGAACATGAACAAGGATGCATTTCTTTTGCTTCCCTTCATTCCCGTGTGCTATGTTTTTATCTCTTTCTATACTTTTCTTTAAACCTTTTTTCTTTGCCTCAACATTTGTTCTCTTTTTCTTCATGTTTGCTTTTTTTTTTCAATTAATGAAAAGCGTATACAGGGATTTCCGTGATGGAAAATTTTATATATGTTGATGATATAGCAGAGGAATTAAACCAATATCCACTACTTTCTTTGCTTCAATTTGATAACAGTTGGTGAAAAGGGTTAGTGAATAGAAGTTGATAGTGTCGTGAAGGTTGTGGTGATGATGATAAAGATCGATGATGAGTGGATGCTTGGTAATGGTGTATGATGGCGATGAGGATGATTGTTGCGTGTGATGAAGAGGATAATGGGTTTTTGGATGTTAATGGTGAAGATGTGGCTGGAATAAGGGGATAATGGGTGGATTGATAATTTATAGTCAGCTATGTGATGTATGCATGCTAAAATTTAAGGTTCTTAAGGAAGAAACTGTATTGAACTGGTTCAACTATCACCGATTTTACGTTGATTTCTAAACCAGATTGAACCGGCCGGTTTTAAGAAAAACTTGGTTGAACCGGACAAAATAAACTGGTTGAACCGGTTAAACCGAATAAAAATACATGGAAAAAATCATTTGCATAATAAACTTTGGTGGGTTTTTTTATCAAATCTATTTAGTTTTTTCAAAATAAAAACATATGGTAAATGTTATAAAGTGTTTTGATGTGTTTGTAAACATCTAAAACTATATTTTGTTTCAGTATTATACTTTATTTTCTTTTTGACCTATATAGATTGATGTAAAACACTAAAACTTATAGTTGTGTGTTATTTTAATGTATTTGGATTGATATACACCTTATTTTATATTTATTTTTTAATGTTTGAACTTGAAAATGTCAAATTCATAAGTTCTATCACTACAAGAAATGTGAGCAATAGCAGTGATGCCAGACACCGCAAAAGGTATGGGTTGTCGCCGCTAAAGGTATTAGCGGCGACGTGCCGCTACAAATGAGTCACTGCCAAACAACCCTTAATGGTCTAAAGTCCACAGGTTTACATATTAATTTTTAATTTACCCATTTCTTTTTGTTATATGTTTGCCACTAATTTAAAAAAAAAAAAAAAAAAAAAAAAAAAAAAAAAAAAAACAACAACTTCCTAAGTTTTGGTAGCTGACCAGCAAGTTCTCATTGATGTGACATGTATAGATGATGCATGCACGTAAAGTTCGTAACTTTATGTGCTAGATAGAGCTTAGGGGCTTGGATCTATCATTTGGACAAGTGTTGTACATCAGAAATCGAGGATTTAGGATGTGGATGATATCGACTCGGCGTGTCCATTCTTGGGACTCGACGAGTCCGAGGCTTTGAGTCCCATATCTGCTGAGGGTCAAAAGAACTCGGTTGGGTGTTGTAGCAGGACAGAAGGAGTGACCCAATGCATTGGACTTAGTTTTAGACCTGGAGTTCATGGGACTGGACGAGTGCTAGAACAGACTCGGCGAGTCCAAGGCAATCTTTTTATCTTTGAAGATGAACTCGACAAGTTGCTAATACAACTCGGCGAGTCAAGGCCAGAACTTGTTCATCAGATGAAGGTGAACTCGACGAGTTATTCATACTACTCGGTGAGTCGGATGAAGCTTCATTGATGTTCGTAAAGAAGGGGAACTCGTCAAGTCATTGCTAATCTCGACGAGTCAAGGCATGAATAAGGCAAGTAAAGGGTAGGGACTCGACGAGTTGACGACCCAACTCGGCGAGTCGGATGAATTGGAAGTTGAATTTTACTTGGACTTTGGTGGGTGTAAAATATTAATTTTACCCTAAGAGTAGATATCAGATTCTGACTGAGTGTTTTTGTGTGGATTATAGCTAGAGGATTTCCAGAGCAGCAGCAGACAGAGGTTTCCCCAGTATGGGTGGGTCTAAGCCCACAATTTCGGCCCACCAAAGAGGAATATTTAGGAGATGATTGTGTTTGTGATAATTATCTAAGTCTGGTTATGTGCCTTGTTTATGAGATTTCTTTGTATGATATGTTATGTGTATAGTATGGATCAGTTTCCCTGACAGTGGTCATTAGGACTGAAGGGTAGGTCAGTACCCGGATATACCTGATTGTATGTTTATATCTTGATGTTATATGCTAGTGGTAGGGGTGGAATAGTCCCCAGTTACCAGTTGAAAGATACCGATGATGGTTACTGATTGAAACATACCGATGATGATTAGTGATTGAAATATACCGATGGAAGTTACCGGTTCAAAAATACCGATGATGATTACCGGTTGAAAGATACCGATGATGATTATTGGTTCAAAGATACCGATGATATTGTATGGTACGTGGTATGATGGGGGAACTCACTAAGCTTTGTGCTTACAGTTTCTGTTTTGGTTTCAGGTGCCTCTTCGTCTAAGGGGAAGGAGTCGGCGGCGTAGCATCGCATCACACACACACATGATCCCGCATCGGATTTTTTATTATTGCACTCTGATTTTTATTATTTTCATATCATGGTTTGGGACACAATATTATGATTTTGTAATGTCTTGCTTTATTGATAATGTTATGGTAAAATGTTTTAAAAATTATTAATTCAAAAATGAAATATTTGGGCTTGAATTTTGGGATGTTACAAGTTGGTATCATAGTCATGGTTGGAGGGATCTGGACACACCCTCGGGGGTGTATGGACTCAAACCGAGGGACTAAAAGATTTTTACAAGGAAATGGTTTTTATTCTAAGATATAAATGGAAGGATTTAAGAAAGACGAAGTGTGTGATGCATGCGACCGGCTGGGCTCAAGTAAGTTTTCCCCAAGATACCCATACTTGCTTTGTTATGTTATATGGTTTTGATTCAGAGAACTGCATGCTAAAATAGGACTAAGGATCTAGGAGGATGCCTTGTGTATGAGCTGTATGCTAGGACTGTTTAGTCAGCAGTAGGATGGCCCGTGTAGGTTATGCCTGGTTTGGTTACCCAATGCGCGAATGCTACTTGCTTTGTGCTATGGGGGTTCTGGCCATCTTCAACTAGCTAAGGAGCGGATATGTAACAGTATCTGCAAGCTAGTTAGGGGAGGTGGTGGGGACTCCTAGTGCAGCTGATGGCAGAGGGTAGTCGGAGAGTGCCCTAGGGAAGCCTAGGATGAGGTTAGTGGAAAGGGTATCGGTAAAAGGGACTTGGTGAAGTTGAAGCAATCCTTGAGGAAAGTTTGGGTAGATGTGAAAGGTAGTATGGGCCCATACTACTGAAAGCAGAGGATCCATACTCGAATCAAGCATGGGCCTAAATGGAACCTAGAAACTTGGAAAGTGTGTGAGACCTAAAAAGTATATGTGACCCTGAGCGGGAGGTTCAGTATCTGGGCCAGGATCGGGCTCGGGTGCTGGATCCAAGCAAGTGGATGATGGGTTACACGAGTTCATCGCGTCCGAGATCACAAGAGGTATCCTTGATGTGACACCGGTTATCTTCGGGTCGATCAAGGAAGGGATCATCGAGCTGATGGAGGATCGCCTCAAGGCGTTCAGGAGTGACTTGGCGGCCAGCCAGTCAGGATCCCGCACACTGTCCTTTAAGGACTTCAGAAGGAGTGGTGCGTCAGATTTCCATGGGGTGAGTGACCCTATTACTGCTAGGAGATGGATCACAGACATCGAGTCTGTGCAGCTGAAGAGCTTCTGCACGGAAGGGTCGAAGGTCCGTTTCGCTGCAGGGTGTTTGAGAAACGGGACCAGGGATTGCTAGGAGTCGGTTGGTGAATCTCTAGGAGCCTCGGCTGTTGAGGCTATGACCTGGTCAGACTTTGTGACCAGATTCAGTACGGAGTTTGCACCAGCTGTGGAGCTTCAGCAGTAGGCCAGGGAGTTCTTAGACATGAGACAGACTATGGAGACTGTGGCGGAGATCACCGCCAAGTTTTGGGAGAGGGCATTGCTGGTGCCCCAGTATGCGGGTGATGAGGATATGAGGAGGACCCGCTACCATGACGTGCTACGAGCTGACATCCGAGAGCATGTCAGTTTCTTAGGTTGCCTTACCCTGGATTCCATGATTTCCAGGGCTAGGGAGAGGGAGATTAATTTGGAGCACATCCGGAAGAGGAAGGAAGCGGAGGGGCTGACGATGGGGGCTTCAAGGAAGAAGCCCAAGAGATCTGATGGTAGGCCGAAAGGCCAGTCAGGACAGAACCATTGTAGGAAATGCGATCGATCACACGAGGGAGCTTATCGCACTGGCCCGGGTTCAGGTTGCTATAAGTATGGCAAGGTTGGACATTTTGGCAGAGATTGTACGGCCCCTACTCCTGCGATTCAGATACTAGACCTGATTTTCTTTCATTGCAATCAGAAGGGCCATAAAAAGGTCAATTGCCCTAGATTGATAGCGGCAGCGGCACCGGCAGTGGCGCCGACTCCAGTGACAACACGGGTTGTGGATGGCCGGAAGGCCAAGTCGGAGGCTCCAGTGGTTCAAAGTCGAGCATTTCAGCCAGCAGCTGAGGAGGCACGCATTGCACCCGATGTGGTGACGAGTATGATTTCTTATTTTATGCTTTTATGTTATTTCACTATGATTTTGATATATTGTGTGCCTTGATTAGGATCGTTCCATGTGGTATGATGGGGGAACTCACTAAGCTTTGTGCTTACAGTTTCTATTTTGGTTTCAGGTACCTCTTCATCTAAGGGGAAGGAGCCGGCGGTGTAACATCGCATCACACACAAACATGATCCCGCATCGGATTTTCTGGGATTGCACTCTGATTTTCATTATTTTGATGTCATGGTATGGGACACAATATTATGATTTTGTAATCTGTTGTTTAATTGACAATGTTATGGTAAAATGTTTTAAAAATTATTGATTCAAAAATGAAATTTTCGGACTTGAATTTTGGGATGTTACAAAAATAATCCTATGAAAGTAGTTCCGAGATGAAAAAAAGTTTTTGAGATTAGAACTAATTTTCTTTCTAATACGTCTATCAAAGAGAACATGTCTCTTGAAAGAACTGAGGATCTGGTATCATCATACCCATCTTGTTCAGAAAACAATTAAATTTGGTTTTGTATAATGCCTTAGTAAAGACATCAGCAATTTCATCATAAGATAGAACAAAAATGAGTTTAATGTTACAATTTAGAACATAATATTTTATGCAATGGTACCTTATATCAATGTGCTTAGTCATTGAGTGTTGAATTTGATTATGGGAAATCACAATGGCACTTTGAGAATCACAATAGATAGGAATGTGTTGAAAGCAGTAACCATAATCCAAGAGTTGAGATTTCATCCACAGAACTTGAGATGTACAGCTGGCAGCAACGATATATTCGGCTTCGGCTATAGAGAGTGCAATGCAGTTTTTTTTTCTTGGATAACTAACTAACCAAATGACCACCTAAGAATTGACAGCCACCTGAAGTGCTTTTCTATCAAGTTGAAGACCGCCATAGTTTTAATTTGAGTAGGCTTGAAATAGGAAGCTCTCATTTGCTATGTACCAGATTTCGAGACTCTTTGTACCTTTGAGGTATCGGAAAAATTTGTTTCACAGCCAAGAGATGAGACATCTTTGGGTTGACTTGAAATCTATCACACAAACATGTAGGAAACATGATATCCGGACGACTTGCTATGAGAGAGCAAAGATCCAATCATTCTACGGTACTTCTTTTCATTAACTGAAACACCTAAAGGGTTGGCAAAGATCTTGTATCCGAAACCCATTGGTACCCTGGCTGAGGCACATGTATCTGTTGAGTATTTCTTGAGGAGTTCCGGAATGTACTTCTCTTGGTGAATGAAGATTCATCGATTAGTCTGTTTGACCTGGAGGTCAAGAAAGAAGCTTTACTCCTGATTCATGCTCATTTGGAATCGATTGACCATTAGTTTAGCAATGTCAGCAACAATAGATGAATACGTAGATCCAAAAATGATGTCATCCACATAAATTTGAACCAGCATCAGATGCTTTCCATTTGATCTTCAGAACACGGTAGGATCCAGAATTCCTCTTTGGAAACCGGAGCGCTTGAGAAAATTAGTGAGAGTCTCGTACCATGCCCGAGAAGCCTGCTTGAGTCCGTAGACAGCCTTTCGTAGTTTGTAACAGTCGTTTGGAAAGGAGATATTAACAAAACAGGGGATATTGAAGGTATACTTGACTATCGAGTTCACCATTAAGAAAATCACTCTTAACATCAATTTGGTAAACATTGACTCCTGTATGAGCAGCATAAGCAAGAAAGATTCTGATGGCTTCAAGACGTGCAACAAGAGCAAAGGTTTCATCGTAGTGGATCCCTTCTATCTGTGTAAATCCTTTTGCAACCAATCTTTCTTTATTTCGAATAATAAGTCCTGTGTCATCTAGCTTATTGTGAAATACCCATCTCGTACCGACAATGAGATGATTCGGAGGAGGAGGCACGAGAGTCCAAACTTCATTTCGGCCAAATTCTACCAGTTCTTCTTGCATGGCTGTAATCCAGTAAACATGCTCTAATGCTTCCTTGATGGATTTGGGTTCATCCATAGATATAAATGTTGAGAAATGACATTCATTTTGCAGTACAACGAGTATATACACTAGCATTAGTGTTTCTTATTACTTAGTTCGGAGGATGATCCTTTGTCCAGACGTGTAACCTTGGGAGCTCTTGTGATGCTGTCGACCTAATATCAACAGTAGAATTGATTTGCTCCCCCTGAATGGTTTGAATGTGAGGATGATGCTCCCCCTAAACTTCTGAACCAGAGAGATTGACATCATCATCAGAAGGGAAATCAAAGAAATTTTCATTTTCATCAATGTTGAGAGGAATGGACTCATCGAAATCAGCAGTTGCATCTTGGAAGCCATCCACATTAGAATCAAGAGAGGGATAAGCATTCTCCCCCTCAACATGAGAAGGTTGAAATGGTTCGAAATCAAATGGAGGGAGGCTGGGGATCGGACCAGAGATGGCTTGCGAAACAGGGGCTTCCAAAGGAGAGATTGGATTGGAAGTTGGCCTTGTTTGAGATTCTGAATCAAGGGCGGTTTCGGAAGGACCAAAGAGAGTTTCAAAGTCAACTTCAAGAGTTGTTTGCGGGTTCGGACATCCTGGCAGAGGAGCATCGGACTCTATAATGTGAATCGTAATATGGGTTGGGCCAGAATTCAGAACGAAATTGTCATCGAAAGTAACATCAAAGATTTCTTCTAGAACACGAGTTCTCCGGTTAAGAACTCTATAAGCTTTTGATTTTGAGGAGTACCCAAGGAATATGACTTCACCAGCTTTAGGTTGGAACTTGGTAAGCTGATCACGGTTGTTTTTGATGAATCACCTGCATCCGAAAACATGCAGAAATGAGATAGTTGGTTCCGACCATTCATTGCTTCGTACGTTGTCATGTTGAGGCATTGATTGATGATACTCCAATTTTGAGTGAAACAGGCAGTAGATACGGCTTCAGCCCAAAGGTAGAGTGGTAGATTTGTGAAGTTCAGCATGGATCGAGCAGCTTCAATGAGAGTTCTATTGTGTCTTTAGACTGCACCATTCTGTTGAGGAATATAAGGAACTGAGAAGTTGTGGTCAATTCCTTTTTCGGTGAAGAATTTCTCAATGGTGGAATTAGTGACTTCTGATCCATTGTTACTTCGGACTCTCCTAACTGGGAGTTTGATAAGAACTTCTATTCCTTTAATAAAATTGATGAGCTCTGAGACTGTTTCAGATTTTAGCCTTAGGAAGAAGATCCACGTGAACCTTGTAAAGTCATCAACAATCACAAGCATGTATTTCTTATGATGAGGACTTTCTACAGTGGATGGTTGACAAAGATCAATGTGTAGAAGCTCCAATGGTTCTGAAATGGATTTTTTGATGATAAAAGGATGACCCTTCTTCGATTGTTTACCACACTCACAAGCAACACACAAATAATCATTTTTGAATTTGAGAAGATGTAAACCTCTCACCATTTCACCTAATACGAGATCATTCATGTACCATAAGTTTAGATGAGCTAGCCTTCGGTGCCATAACCAGCTGACATTAGGAACAACTTTGGTGACAATGTAGAGTTATGGTTTGCCAATAATCATCTTGATGTCCAACGGGTACATGTTCTTGTTGCGAAGCGACTTGATTAAACACTCTTTCCGGTATTCAGTCATTACATAGATGTACTTTTTTCAAATTTCCACAGGTCGATTTGAATTAGTGAGCTGAGCAACACTTATCAAATTATGTTTCAGATCAGCTACATAAGCCACATTTGAGATAGAAAAGTTTCAATTGGTGAGAATCCCATGACCATGGATTTGGGAGATAGATTTGTTGTCATATGTCACGTAACCAGCGTTTGGAGAAAGCTTTAGATCTCACAGAATGTATTTTTTCCCCATCATGTGCATGGAGCAAGCACTATAAATATACCATATTGTTTCTTGCTCCAAATCACAAAGTGCCTGCAAAATTAGTGAGTAATGGAGTTTTTAGGCTCTGAATTAGACTTTGGGACGTAGGCACAGGTTTTGGACTTTGATTTTGACTTAGGAACAACTTTGTGTTTCTGGGTGGTATTTTTTGAACTCTTCGGAAACAGAAAAAAGGTTAATGTCTTTTCATTTATCCAGTAGTCATATTCAATGACTTAAGGGTTGCGAATAATCTTCTTCGGACCTTTGACTTCTAGAGTGTTGGAAACAGTTGTAACCTCCGAAATTGTTGTTTCATCAATTATAGATTTGACTTTCCACACAAACTATAAAGATTTTGAGAAATTTGTTTTCTTTGCATTTGTGGATTTTCTTGATGACCCATTGGTTTTTAAAAGATTGGGTTTAAAAATTGTGCCATCAAATTTAGCAATAAAAACAGATGGAACAGTCGAAGGAGAAGTGTTTTGGACAGTCATGTCAGTCGCACGAGATTTAGGCTGAGTAGAGCTGACTACCTTCTTTAGTTCTACATGACCGAGAGGTTCACAAGGTCTTTTGAGGATCTTAGAGGGAGTAAAGGAGTTTTGATTATGAGGTGATGCATGGGAATTCCGGGATACACTCTTTTTGGAGTTTTCAATGAACCTGGAATTTTGTCTAGTCTTAACTTCCTTTTTATGCGCATTTCGAGCTTCTACATTGGGATCTTCAATATCCTTCCTATTCAGCATTGGTTTTCTCTTAGGGTGAGATGAGGATTTTGAAGTTTGTCCTACGCATGGATTACTAAACTTAGGATTAATGGGAACTAATTTCATTTTTGAGATGACTAAGGAATTCGATTCGCAAGAATAAGAGGAGACACAACTTGAATTTCTGACTTTATCATCTAAGGATGTCCAAGAAAACTCAGAGGTAACAGTTTCAATTGTCACCAGAATGATTTCTTCAAAAACATAGTTATTCGGATGATTATCTCTAGGAACATAATCTATGCAATTTGAAACACTGTGATGAAATATTGTGGTCCGCTTCAGGTCTAGGTTTATCAGATGCGAAAGAAGCGTGGAATCAGGATGCTTGACAATAATTGGTTGGAACTCAGGAATTAGGGACTCAAAATGGTCTGTGGTCTTAGGAAGTGATGAAAAGGGAGAGACAAGGGTGTCCAAATTTTTGATGTTCGGAACCTCTCCCAAGAATGTCAAATTTTGCAATTACTTCAAAGGACTAGCAATTGGTTTCGGAAACTCGCTTCCGAGACCAGATGCTTTAGACCATGGATGATGAAAATTACGAGTCATCTGAATGTCCACTTCAAATATGTCTATGGAATTATGCAAAGCATCTATCTTAGCCATGAGATGTTTGTTATCAGAAATCAAAACATTTCGTTCAGAGTAGGTGATTTCACATTTGTCTTTTAAAATGATACATTCATCGTTTAACATTACAAGTTCACACTCTAAAGACTCGATTTTTAACTTTTTATCCTCGAAACGTAACCTAATACGATTTAATTCACATTCCTTATTCTCACTCACGTCTATGGCAGACTCATAGGATTTATAGATGGTGTTCATATCTGTTTGAATCTAGGTTAGATAAGGTTTACAGAGAGACAAGTCAAAATTATTATCAGAGATCATAGATTTTACCTGCTGAATGAGGCTTCATCCAGGTGGATCGTTAGTGGCCACGTAGCAATATTGAGGTTCAACAACATCATCTTCATCTTCTGACCCAGATGACCAATACCCCTCATCACCTACAACAGTTTGACTTTCCATCAAGCACATATTCCTTCTGGTTACCATGTCATCATCATCCCCGGATGACCAATATCCTTCATCATCTCTCGAAACTGTTGTTACGAAGGCTTTTGCACTTTCAACCATCTCTTGGGCTTTTCGGACATAGTAAGCAGAGTCCTTGACTTTTGGTTTCTGCGGAGCATCAGCCAGGCAATATTTAGCAAAATGATTACATGTCCACAGTTATGACACACATTTTTTCGTTTTTCCGAGTTGGGATTCTGAGAAGATTTCGAAGTAGAGTATGGCTTATAGAGGTTTGGTTTGTATGCGGGAGGATTTTCCAAAATTGATTTAGGTTCTGGAGCTAAGTATGGTTGAGGATTGTTGTGGTGGGGAGTATGGAATCAATTTTGATATGGTTTGTAAGAGGGATTGAAAGGACATTTGTATTTCATTGAGAGTAAAGCAAACTCATGTTGGAAACGGAGTTTAGAGTTCATGGCTTCAGAATCATTAACAGGATAGATTTGTGTGGGTAATATGGGTGCGGATGATTGAACAGATGTAGCAATGGGTTTGAAGGGATCAGAAGTAGATAAGTTTGGAATGGTTGGTTCGAAAGAACCAACAAAGGCAAGAGGGCCTCCGGGAGAGTTCCCTTATGGCTTGAGCAACATTAGACTCGTTTCCTTGAAGTTCATCCAAAATTTGATAGAGCTTTAACTTTTTTAATGAACCATTGCTTTGGAGACAATATTTCACATATCCCCATCCTTTGTCGAGACTGTTTATGAAATTTGAGATTATACTCCGAAAGAGTTCGGACAATCCCATGAGTAGTCATATTGTTGACCACGATTCGGTAATAGTTAGAGGTTGAGGCCACTGATTCACCAGGAGTGGAAGTGAAGGTATTGAGGTCGTTAACAACTGAGGTGAGGCGCTTGTCTTTCATATTTTCGGAACCTTCAATCAGGTCCTGAAGAGTGTACCAAATCTCTTTGGCTGATATGCATAATTTGATGTGCTCGAAGAGTGAAAGAGGAACACCAAACACCATTTCTGATAAAGCAGCTTGATCAGCATGCAGATTCTCAATATCATCTGCAGTTAGAGGAGTTGGACGAGTTTGATCTTGACCCATAAGCTGAGCAGCAACATCTCTCACAACCATTCTCATAGGAACATGAGGACCTTCTTTGACGGATCTCCAGATTTCTTCACCTTTATCTTTGGCTAGTAAAAATCTTTCCATTCTAACTTTCCAGTGATCATATTCTTCCACAACTAGTAATGGGGCACGTGTAGGGCCACCCACACTATTTGCGATTTGCATTGAAATCATTTGCTGAGGATTAGAAGCAATCATTGAAGTTAACATATCTTCAAGCTAAAGCAATATATAGAAGAACTTTTATCCTTAACACATAAATGGTTGAAATTCCAAGGTAATTTCAAACCATCTATAATATGCTCTTATGGATTCAAAGGACAACCACTCAAGATTAGATACCAATTGAGAGGAAAACTAGATCTGATGCACTAGGAGAAGGTTTGAGAACTCAAACCTTGAGTGAATGCTTAAGATCAATGTCTACTTGCTAATAAATGTTTTAGTCAAGCCTGGAAAGATCAGTCAAGTCTTAGTTCATATATTCAGCAAATGATAAAGTCATAAATGAAGAATGAGAATAAATGATCAAGGTAAAGCTAATAAATGAAGAACAAGAATAATGTTTGAACGAGATTTGAAATAACTTAGTAAAAGCCAAAAGTTAAGTGAATGATCCATTTTTGAATTTGCATTGAAAGCTCCAATAAATAGGAGTGAAGATTACAATGAATGTACTAGAAAACTTATATAGGCCTCAACAATAGAAATGTTTATGACATTCTGATTGTCTAATATTAAAAAAGTCTAAGTCCTACGAAATGTCTCATCAATGCAAAGACAAACTTTAATAAATGCATAAAGACAAAATACATTGACTCTGGATCAGCATCCATTCCGAGCATGAGGATCATTCTGGAATGCCTTCAGCTTCTCATCTTCTACTCTTCCGGTCCGGACAGATTCCAGACCACTCTTCTCATTTGACTCAGGATCATTTTTGTTTCGAAACACAAG
Source organism: Lactuca saligna (assembly GCF_052625555.1). NCBI lineage: Eukaryota > Viridiplantae > Streptophyta > Magnoliopsida > Asterales > Asteraceae > Lactuca > Lactuca saligna. Next base: position 137,171,037 of record NC_136420.1, read on the forward strand.
TACTTTGAAAGGCAATCTTAGGATTGTTATAGGTTCACTTTCAAGTTCCAACAAGCTGATCCATTAGATATCTCAGACACTTATGGTCCATGTAGAGGGTATACCAAACACCATAAAAATAGTAGCGCCAAATCTTGAGGGCAAGCATCACCGTCCCCAACTCTAAATCATGCATGGGATACTTCGCTTCGCGAGGCTTCAGCTGCCTCGAAGCGTATGCAATCACATGCCCCCTCCACATCAACACAGTACCCAACCCTGCAATGGAGGCATCATAATAGAATATGAAATCCTCAACTGCCTCATGGATGGAAAGTACCAGCACCTCACAAAGCCTCTGGTGGAGACTCTTAAATGATGCACGCTGCTTCGGCCCCCAACCAAACATAACATCCTTCCTTGTCAACCTGGTGAGAGGAACAACAATCTTGGATAAGTCTCTAATGAATCTCCGATAATATCCCTCCAAATCGAGGAAACTGTGAATCTCAGATGGTGATCTCGACACTTCCCACTACATCACCGCCTGTATGTTGGTTGGGTCGACCAAGATACCGTTCTGGTTCATGAGTTGTCCTAGAAACTTAACATCGCGCAACCAGATGTCACACTTGGAGAACTTGGCGTAGAGCCTCTCCGTCTTCAATACCCCATGAATCTCATGTAAATGTTCCTTATGTTACTCTTTGGTCTTCGAATAGACTAGAATGTCATTGATGAAAATGATCACCGATCGATCCAACATAGGCATGCACACTCGGTTCCTAAGATCCATGAGCGTCGTCGATGCATTAGTGAGCCTAAAAGGCATCACCACAAACTTGTAATTCCCATATTGAGTTCGAAAGGTTATCTTCAGAATATCCTCCTCTCACAACCTCAACTGATGGTATCCAGAACACAAATCGATCTTGGAAAACCTAGATGCACCCTAAAGTTAGTCAAAAAAATCATCAATCCTTGGAAATAGGTAACAATTTTTCGCCGTCAGCTTGATCAACTCCTGGTAATTGATGCACATCTAGTGTGAATCATCATTCTTTCTAAAGAAAAGGATCAATGCTCCCTAAGGAGAACTGCTTGGCTGAAGAAATGCTTTTCCTAACTGCTCCTGAAGCTGAGAGGATACTCCTGCATCTTAGGAGATGCAAGACGGAACGGTGCCTTGGTAATCGACACCACACCCGGAATCAGATCGATCCAAAACTCCACTTGCCTCACAGGAGGCACACCCGGTAAATCCTCGTAAAATCATTGGGAAAATCACGTACCATAGGAACATCAGAAATGGAAGTTGATCCTTTTTCATCAACCCGAGTACCCACTACATATGCCAGATAACCCATACACCCATGTTGTAAACTCTGTCTTGCCCTCGCGACAAAACAGAAGGTTGATCCCGACTTATTATCCTCACCATAGATAATAAACATTCCCCCGCTAGGTCTCAAACTATCACCATCTAAAGCTCATAGTCAATCAGATCCCAAAACTCACTCAACCAATCCATACCCACGATCATACAAACATCTCCCATCGCAATAAGGATAAGATCTATAAGATAAATAAACACCGACGATCTCTAAAACAAAACCATGGTAGATAGCAGTAGTAGAGACTGGATTCTCATCAGGTATAAAGACACTCAAGGGCTATCTCAACATCTCTCACGCGATACTAAAAGCGTGATGAAAAGATGATGACATACAAGATCGACTTGCACCCGAGTCAAACAATACAAGCACATGCACAAAATTCACAAGAAAAGTACCAGCCACAATGTTGGAGCTGTGTGGACCTCCTCTATTGTCAACCAAAATCTTTTCCATCGAGCCCTCGGTGCCTTCACCTTCCCCTGTTGGTCATCAGTAATATACAGGGTCACGGTGGATGGAGTCTGAACCGCCCTAGATGAAAGCTAAGGATACTCGACCTTCATGTGGCCCATTTTGTTGTAGTTGAAGCAAAGCCAAAATCCCTTGGGGGTAATCCCTAGCCAAATACCCTTCCTTTTCACACAAGTAGCAGGTCGATCCTGACCGACAGGGTCCCTCATGTCACTTGTCGCACTTTATGCAAGTGTGGCCCTTGTGGCGTCCGACTCTCTAATTGGCGGGCTTCGGCCGCTTAGTCTTTGGTTGTGACTGTACTAGTCTCCTATCTCTCACATATGTCTCCTTCTCCTCCATAGCCTGGGTCTACGACACAATCTCACTCCTTATGATGTTGGTCTATAACTCAGCAAATATCAAATATGTAGTTTTCGCCACAAACTCATAGATATCCCTCCTCAGAATGCTCAAATATCGGCTCAAACGTGTCTGCTCTGTGGACACATGCTCAGGTAAAAACAAGGCCCTCTCAATAAACCTCTCCCAACTCACTGTAGAATTCTCTAGAATATAATTATTGACTATCATAAACTTCCACTCCCAAGCAAAGCAGGTTTAGTGCGAAACGAACCGTCAGATTCTCCGGACAAGAGCAAGTGTAAAAACATCCCTCAACATCAGAGATCCATCTCATAGCAGCAATCGTGTAACGCTTAGTCTAGGTATTATTTATTTTTCAATATTTTAGGGTTTTGGACTGGAACTCGATGAGTTAGGAACTCCAACTTGTCATGTAGCAATTATTTTGGATGTGGGTTTAAGGACTCAACTCGACGAGTTGGGGAGCCCCAACTCGACGAGTAAATGCTAGAAAGGAAAACCCTAATTTTCAGGGTTTGCACCCTATATAATCTCCTTAAGCCATAGAGGCTAAACCCTTATCAGCCCCCCAAACCCTAATATCGATATTGCAAACCCTAATCCCTATTTCCTTACATATTATGAGCTAGTTGGCACTTTGGAGAAAGAAGGGGAGAAGTTGGTGAGTAAGAGGCAATGATTTGGCAAGAATATTCGTGTTGGCACTGGGTTAAACTATTGTTAGTATTCAAAACCCAGTTTTTTATGTACATACATAGCTATATCTCGGATTTTCTCCCTTCATCCTTCCTCATTCTTAGTTGTGCATGCATGGGATTCATAAAGCATGCAACTTTATGAATCTCCAGGGCAAGAGTGTCTCTCAATGGGCTAGATCTGACTTTAGATCTAGTCTTGATGCCATGCTTTGGAGTTAGGGCATAATTCTCCTTTTGGGGCCATTATAGTTTCAAGACATGCATGTCCATAAAGCCTTAATCTTTGGGACGTCGTTGAGGTTAGAACCTTTTCTAAAAGGATTGGGTTCCCGATCTCTAAGGTCTTGGGCTTAATGGTTAAGCTTTTAGGTTTAAAAGACTTGGTTAAGAGTTTTGGACGTTTGGAATGGTACCAAAGGATAAAGTTGGAAACTTTATCCTTTAAGTCACATTAGGAATTTAGATATGAGCATTAGAGTCCCTAAAATCGAAAGAAAATATGAACGTGTGCAACAAGGGAAAAATTTGACAAGTCGAATAGGGTTTGCCTGCCTTCTGGATACTGAGTGAGATTGGAGAGTTGGTGAGATAACTCGACGAGTTGGCTAGGGTTGTCCTAGCTTTCTGAATACTGAAGAAACTCGATGAGTAGCCGTATGCACTTGATGAGTTGGGTCAAACATGGAATGTTGACCTTGACTATTGACTTTGACTTGAACCTGGGGTGACCAACTTTTACTTTAAGGGTATCTTTGTTAATTCGGATGTGATTGGGATTGGATCTTTTCAATTCAACATTTCTTGAGAGTGGAGTCTCATCACCATACCAGTGGTTCGAAGGCACCAAGGCCAGGCCATTATTGTTATGTTATGTGCTACTTGATTATTTATTATGTGGTATGCTAGTTGTATTTGTGGTAATTGCATGAAAGACCTCAGGTGGTTCCTGAGGCACTTGGGTGTAAGACCTTGGAGGGTTTCCATGGCATCCTAAGTAAAGACCTCGAGGGGTTCCCGAGACACTAGGTGTAAGACCTTGGAGGGTTTCCATGACATCCTTAGTTAAGACCTCGGGGGATTCCCAAGGCAATGGGCTAAGACCCTGGAGGGCTTCCAGGGCACCCGGAGTAAGACCCGGGAGGGTTTCCAGGGCATCCTTATATGTTTATATGCATGTCCTGTATGATTGATATGGATTATATGGTTATGTAGATTATGTGGGGTATGCTCTGGGGAACTCACTAAGCATTAGCTTACAGTCTGTTGGTTGTTTCCATTACTTTAGGATATAAGGGCAAGAGCCCGGCAAGATGGCATGACATGCACTCTGAATGTGATAATCGTATGAATCTTGCTATGTGTATGCTTTGAAAATTGTATACGGTTAGGGTGTTATAGCCTTAGAATGATAGATTTGACCTTATTTCCTGTTTCTTGTATGGTTGTGGTTCTAGGGTAGAGTCTATTATTCGAAAGTCTATTTGATCATGTTCTGTGTATATTTTCATGCATAAGGCAACCTGTTATGATTTATTTGAGTTCTGGTATGATGTGATTGAGCAAATCGTAGGATATCCTAGGATTTGAGTCATGTGGTAGTTTGTGAAATATGTTATATTTTGGGATGAATTAGAGTTATGAGGTAGAGCCTTGGGGAAGGTACAAGTAGGTGTGAAAGGTAGTATTTGGCCCGTACTACTAAAAGCACATGATATGTGCCTGAACTAATGTTAGATTTGGAAGCTCTAAGGAGAACTGATGTGGAAGGATTCCCTTTTTGAACATCCTGATCATTATGACTTGGGATATTTCAGTGTAGTATGGTGATGACATGATACAGAGTAAAGGGGATCAAGATAAGGATCAGGATTCAGTTCTGGGTCGGGCTATGCTACTGAGCCCATTGAAGAGAGGTTACGCGAGAGTATCGCGACTGAGGGTACGATGGGTGTTGTTGACGCTACCCTGTTGATTTTCGAGACTATCACAGAAGAGAAGATGGAGATCATGGAGGAGAGACTCAGGTCCTTCCAAGCCGAGATTGCCACACGCCAGGTCGGGACCCAAACTCCCTTGTTCTAGGAGTTCAAGGTGTGCGGGGCACCCGAGTTCTTTGGGGTCAGGGACCCTATAGTTAGTCGACGCTGGGTAGCAGACATGGAGAATGCCCGACACATGATCTCTTTCCCCGAGGCGGCAAAGGTGGGGTTTGCTTCAATATGTTGAGGGATTGAGCCAGGGACTGGTGGCAAGAGGTGACCCATCAGGTGGGGTCAACCAGAGTTTCTAAGATGTCTTGGGAGGAGTTTTTAAGCGTTTTGAGTTGGATTTTGCACCGTCCATCGAGGTGCAATGGATTGTGAGGGAGTTTGAGGAGTTACAGTATACCACTAAGACTGTGGCGGAGATCACCACCATGTTTCGGGAACGAGCACTGGTGATCCTGTAGTACGCTGTGGATGAGGATATGAGGATGACGAGGTATCATTCCATGTTGAGGGATGATATAGGCGAGTTTTTCAACTTCTCAGGGTGAAAAACCCTGAATGAGATGGTGGAGAAGGCCCGGGAACGGCAGATGGTGTTGGAGTTCCGCACCAAGCAGAAGCTAGAGTAAGTTTAGATAGTTGTAGGTCAGGCTAAAAAGCCTAAGACCTATGATTCTTCTGGTAGGGGCCAGCAGGGTCGTGGCCGGTGTGCTAAGTGCGGGAGGTCATATGGAGGAGTTTGTTGGGTCATAGGCACAATATGTTATACCTATGGTCAAACCGGCCACGTGAGGAGGGATTGCCCCAAGAAAGGATTGATTTGTTTCCACTGCAACCAGACCGGACCATAAAGGGCCGATTGTCCAAGGTTGTAGGGAGGAGGAGGAGCAGTGGTGGCGCCTGCATCCGCCGCAATGAGGATCACTGATGGTCGCCCTGCCAAGGTGGATGCTCATGCGATGAAGAGTCGCACATTTTAGCTTACCACGGAGGAGGCTTGAGTTGCACCGGACATCATGGCTGGTATGTAATCTATTTTTCTTATTTGATATTAATTGTTATGCTTATATGTATATGTATGTGTACTTGTATAGGGACATTTCTGGTCAATGGTATCCCAGCTCATGTTCTTTTCGATTCGGGAGCTACTCGATCCTCCATATCTCTTGCGCTTAACAAGAAGTTCTAAGGACTTTTGATACCCCATTGGAGGTTGAGATTGCAGATGACCGCATCGTGAGTGCTGCGATGGTATGTTGGGACTATGTCCTGAACATGTTTACGGAGAGATTCCAAGTTGATTTGGTTCGGATACCATTGTGAGGGTTGAAGGTGATCATTGGGATGGACTGGTTGAGGGTCAACATGGCCATGATAGACTGTGAGCACCAGCTGGTGAGAGTTCGAACCCTAAGTGGGGGAGAACTGGTTATTCATTGGGGAACGACTTCGTAGGGGCCAACTCTCTGTTCGGATAAGAGTGCTAGGAGACTTCTTCATCAGTGTTGTTTGAGATTTTTGGCACACATATTAGATACGAGGGTTGAGCTCACGACAAATTTGAGTAGTGTACCGATTGTACAATATTTTCAGGATGTCTTTCCTGAAGAGTTGCCAGGGGTGTCTCCAGCGAGGCAAGTAGAGTTTTGCATTAACTTGGTGTTAGGTTCCGCTCTGATAGCTAAGGCAGCATACCGGCTAGCCCCACCCAAGATGCATCAGTTGTCTATGCAGCTTCAGGAGCTGCTAGACCGATGATTTATTCATCCTAGCAGTTCCCACTGGGGAGCACCGATCCTATTTGTGAAAAAGAAGGACTGGTCACACAGGATGCGCATCGATTATCAAGATCTGAACAAGCTAACTGTGAAAAACTGATATCCGCTTCTGAGGATCGATGATTTTTTTGATAAGCTGCAAAGTGCATCTTGGTTTGACAAGATTCATCTTCGGTCGGCATACCATCAGATGAGGATTATGGATGACGATATACCGAAGACAGCTTTCAGAACTCGATATAGTCACTATGAGTTTGTGGTGATGCCATTCGGGCTCACCAATGCCCCAGCAACATTCATGCACCTCATGAACAAGGTGTGTTGACTGATGTTGGATCGGTATGTGATTGTATTTATCAATGATATCTTGGTCTACTCTAAGACAAGGGAGCAGCATGGGCATCATTTGAGAGAGGTATTGGAGACACTAAGGATGGAAAAGCTTTATGCCAAGTTCTGGAAGTGTGATTTTTGGTTGCATGAAGTATATTTTTTGGGGCATATCATCAACCAAGAGGGTATTTTGGTTGATCCAGCCAAGATTGAGATGGTGATGCGATGGGAAATACTGAAGAATGCATCTGAGATTCGTAGCTTCTTGGGCCTAGCGGGATATTACCGGAGATTTATTCATGATTTCTCCGAGATTGCGGTACCTTTGACTCGCTTGACCAAGAAGAATGGGACATTTCGGTGGGGTCTGGATCAGAAGATGGCTTTCGAGACTTTGAGATAAAGGCTACATGAGGCCCCGATTTTAGCACTGCCCAATGAATTGGATGATTTGGTGGTGTATTGTGATGCATCTATCTCGGGGTTAGGGGCAGTTTTGATGCACATGGGGCATGTGATCGCGTATGCCTCAAGGCAGCTGAAGCCTCACGAGGCGAACTACCCCATTCACGACCTGGAATTGCGGGGGGTTGTGTTTACCCTCATAATCTGGAGGAATTACTCGTACGAAGTCCGGTACACCATTTTTACTGGCCACAAAAGTTTGAAGTATTGGATGGATCAACAGAACCTCAACATGTGAAAAAGGAGGTGGTTGGATGTGCTGATGGATTATGACTGAAAGATTTTATACCATCCAAGGAAGGCTAACGTGGTGGCTAATGCTTTGAGCTACAAGGCAGTGAGTGCTCCGATTAGGGATTTTGTTTGAGCAAGACGGTGATTTCTACCTTGTTGGATATGATAGGTGGAGGGTTTGAAGGAGGAAAACTGGAAGATAGAGCGGATTTGGGGTTAGATTCCCTTGTTTGTTTGGGATGGGCGGGATCTATTGACACAGTGTGGTTGATTGTGGATGTTGGTATCTACAGAAGTGAGACGAAAAATATTAGAGGAGACGCAGAGGTCCAAGTTCTCTATACACGAGGGGGCTACAAAAATGTATAGCGATCTGAGGCTGAGCTACTAGTGGCCCTGTATGAAGCGGGAGATCGCCTGGTTTGTAGAGCGGTGGTTGACCTGTAGGAAGATCAAGGCCGAACATCAGCGGCCTCATGGCAAGTTTAAACCGCTACCTATTACCATGTGGAAATGGGAAGAGATCACCATGGAATTCATCACGAATTTACCAAGGACGGCGAGGGGTGTAGATTCCATTTGGGTTATTATGGATAGATTAACGAAGACTGCCCACTTTATTCCGATCTCCGAGAGCATCTCTGCTGAGGAATTAACAGATATTTATGTGTGAGAGGTGGTGGTTAGGCATGGAGTACCAGTGTCAGTGGTCTATGACCGGTATGTCCGATTTACATCTTGATTTTGGAGGAAGTTGCACGAGGAACTAGGCGTAGTTACACTTCAGCACTACATACCACCCCCATACAGACGGCTAGAGCGAGCGAACGATCCAGATGCTTGAGGATATGATGTATGCATGCGTATTGGATTTCGAAGGGAGTTGGGATACATACCTCCCACTAGCAGAGTTTTCATAGGACAATAGTGTGAGAACAATAATGGTCTAATGCGCAGGGACAAGGTTTGAAAACTTAAACGTAGAGGTAATGCTTAAGATCAATGATTTCTTTCTAATAAATGTTCTAGTCAAGCTTGGATAGGCCAGTTAAGTCTGAGTTAAACTGTTCAACAAATGTTCAAGGCATAAATGAAGAGTGAGAATAAAGATCAAGGTAAAGTTAATAAATGAAGAACAAGAAGAATGTTTGAAAGAATAATTAGAAAGATGAAGTAACTTGAATGCACTAAGAGTTTTGAATAATCTATCAATAATGATTTGATATTGAATGCTCCTATAAATGGGAGTACAAGAAACATAGTACAAACCAATTACACACATAGGACTAGATAAAAGAGTAACATCTGACACACTAAATATCCGAGTTGACTAAAGAAAAAAAATCCTATGTCTGGTTAAATCAAACTAAAGACAAATTACAATAAATAAAACAAGACGAAATATTGATTTCGGAAAAGCAAATATTCCGGACTGAAACAGCCATTCCAGAATGCCTTCCCTTGTGATCTCCTTATCATCAACACATCATAAAGTCCAGACACAAACTGATTCCGGACCAGTTCTTCACTGTGGATCACCAACTGACTTCGGAATGACATTTGGACTTAGGATTGCTAGAAGTTCATTTTTAGGTTCCAACAAATAGTTATCATGCCAGTATCAACCGACCCCCATTTGAGATGTTGTATGGTTGGAGTTGTAGGACCCCAATTTTTTGCGGTGAAGTTAGGCATCGAGTCATTGGAATCACCGAGGTGGTGCTTAAGACTACCAAGTTGATCTAACAAGTGAACGACATGCTATGGGTTGCACAAAGCCGTCAAAAGAGCTATGATGACCGGCGTCGCTTGAATCTTGAGTTCCAGGTGGGAGACTTCATATTGCTGAAAGTGTCACCATTGAAGGGTGTCATTAGGTTTTGGAAGAGGGGAAAGCTAGGGCCTCGATTTATTGGTGCGTTCAGGATTTATGCCTAGGTGGGCAAGGTGGCATAATGTTTGGACCTGCCGGATAAGCTTAGTCAGATTCACAACACATTCCATGTGTCTCAGCTTTGGAAGTGTGTCACTAATGATGCTATGGTTATTTCCTTGGATGACATTCAGGTGGATGAGAGCCTGAACCTCATTGAGAAGCCCGTTACGGTTTTGGATAAGAAAACTAAGGTTCTTAGTAACAAATGAAAGTAGATGCTTCATCACATTTTTTTTTAGTTCACTACACCTTTTCCATGTTTTATACACAACTGATATGTTAATAATATAGAAGTTATTGATGTTTCTTAACAATTTTAATGTTTTTTAATGAAATTTATTGATTGGTTATGATTTGTGTGTTTATAACTAAAATTTGGCTGCCACTATTTGTTTATAACGAAAGTATGAGGGTATTTTGTGAAAGAAACGGAAGTATGAGAGTATTTTGTGAAAAAAATGAAAGTATGGTGGTATTTTCTAAAAAAAACAAAATTATGAGGGTATTTTGTGAAAAAAAAAAACAAAATATGAGGGCATGTTGTAAAAAAACAAAATATGATGGTATTTTGTGAAAAAAAGGAAGTTATGATAGTATTTTGTGAAAAGAAAAAAGGAAATTATGATGGTATTTTGTGAAAAAATGAAAGTATGATGGTATTTGGTGAAAAAAACAAAAGTACGAGGGTATTTTGTGAAAAGAGGAAATTATGATGGTATTTTATGAAAAAATAAAAGTATGATGGTATTTGGTGAAAAAAAAGGTATGAGAGTATTTTGTGAAAAAAAAAACAAAATACGAGGGTATGTTGTGAAAAAAACAAAATATGAGGGTATTTTGTGAAAAAAGGAAATTATGATGGTATTTTGTGAAAAAATGAAAGTATGATGGTATTTGGTGAGCAAAACGAAAGTATGAGGGTATTTTGTGAAAAAAACGAAAGTATGAGAGTATTTTGTGGAAAAAACGAAAGTATGATGGTATTTTCCAAAAAAAAACAAAATTATGAGGGTATTTTGTGAAAAAAAACAAAATAAGAACGTATTTTGTGGAAAAAATAAAATATGAGGGTATTTTGTGAAAAAAAAGGAAATTATGATGGTATTTTATGAAAAAATGAAAGTATGATGGTGTTTGGGGAAAAAAAAACGAAAGTATGAGGGTATTTTGTGAAAAAACGAAAGTATGAGAGTATTTTGTGAAAAAATAAAAGTATGAAAGTATTTTGTGAAAAAACGAAATTTTTAAGCTGTTCTTTGGAAAAAAAAACATAGTACGAGGGTATTTTGTGAAAAAAAAAACGAAAGTATTAGGGTATTTTGTGAAAAAACTAAAGTATGTTGTCATTTTGGGTTAAAAATGTAAATTTGCTGCAATTACGAGTTAAAAAAGAAAATATGTTGTCATTTTGGTTTAAAAATGTAAATTTGCTGCAATTACAGGTTAAAAACAAAAGTATGTTGTCATTTTGGGTTAAAAATGTAAATTTGCTGCAATTAAGGGTTAAAAAACGAAAGTATACTGTCATTTTGGGTTAAAAATGTAAATTTGTTGCAATTACGGGTTAAACACAAAAGTATGTTGTCATTTTAGGTTAAAAATGTAACTTTGTTGCTATTTCAGCTCAATCCACAAAATACATGATTATATGCTTTTTGTCAAAACATCTGTAAATCTGTTATTTCGATCTGTAACAGTTGTTGAGCGTGGGAAATACTATCTATTATGATCAATAATAACATACCATTCATGGATGTTTGGTTCAGAAAAAATTGTATATATAAATAGACAATGAGTAAAGTGACTTGAAATGACAAACAATTATTCTAATAAATTGCTAACAAACCATTATTCTAAAAAATAATCATTTTTTTCTCCACAAGGTTCTCTCTTTGAAAATAGTTGATTTCACTTTACTTGAGAAACTCCCCCATGACATCTTCTCTCTTTGCAAGAATAAAGCACTGCAAGGTCCAAATAACGGATCTTACCAGAGATCAAAAGCAAATACAATCACACAAAGCAATAATAAACACAGAAGGAGAACAAACCAAGCTTGCACACGTTTTATAGCAATAAACGTCTGGTACAACTTGATGGAAACCGTGAACTCTAAAGGGATCAACAACCACAAAACGTCTGACTAACCCACTATTTATATACCACACGACCGAGAAGAGTTTACGGCCATAAACTCATTACAACCGTAAACTAAAAAAAACAAGCTACCAACACACTCCCTACTATTAAATCGTAAAGCCTAGACCAAACCACTAAATTGAGCTCTTCAATCTCCCCTTTGGTTTGGACTAGCTCGAAGTTAACCTTTGGTAACCACCATGACATCCGCTTTCCCCATCGCCCCATTCCACATTCGTTTGTTGAGAATCTCTGCAAGCATCGTTGTGTACACCTTCGCACCGTCTTCAAAAATATCTTCTGCCACCAAAATCTGAAAATTGCTAAGATGATGAATATCCCATTTTCAAAACTGCAACAAATCTCTTCGATCGTAGAGTCGAATGCACCCATTCTTAAGCTTGATGACCGCACCAAAAGTGATCTCATTAAAGACCCAACACTCTATTGATCTGAGAGATCCGTCTTGATAGGTCTAAAGCAGTGGGAATTGTTTGACCTGCTTGGTTGCGGGCCACATTACGACTTGCAAAGGCTTATCAGTGTCATAATCAAAGACATCAGGATGCTCTTCTATGATAGACTCAGCAATTTTCATAGCTGGAGACCCTTTCTTGACTTGATCTTCAAGGAAATTCTTAAACTGAGTCGCCTGAGAATTGTTTGTTAAATTGGAGAAAGGAGCTCGAGATAGTTCAGTTAGATCGACTCTAGTCCATGAACTGAAGTCATGACTATCTCTATAAAGTTCAGAATTGCCACTTTTCCTTAACACAATCCACATGATGAGAGGAGCATGAAATCCACAAGAAACAATTCCTGACTAATTACCAAAAGTATCCCTGAAACGAACGACTTCAAGGTCAGTCATTGTAATCAAGGGTTCATCCCAACAGCCATTTTGATTAGGGTTCCTTTTAAACAATAATTGTCCTTTCTTAACTCCTTCCTCCTGAGCATTACGAATGGTTACTGACACATGGGGGCTTGAGGAGGCTCGTTATCAACATGACTAACAACTCCAAATGATTGACCAGTAGGCAAAACAACTGGGAAGGCTTGGACATGAAGATTAATCTTGTACTCTTCAGCAGATGTTTGGTATTTATCTCCAAATCTTCCTCAAGCTTCTTTTTCAATTCAAAATAACTTGAAGTTAGCAGATTGAAGTGATCTTGAAGATCAGAAATCTGTTTGGACTTCAGCTCTTTATCCTTTGTAAGATCAGCTACTTGCACACCAAGGCTCGACTTATCAGACTGAAGTTTAGACACTTGAATACTAAGCTTTGCATTTTCAGCTCGAAGCTCTGACACTTGGATATCTAGGTCAACATTTTTCTGACTCAGTACCGATATTTCCTTCTGGAGTCCGGAAATAGTTAGGTTATCTCCTCTAGAACCACCACCTCCTATAGAAACACCTTTACCACGAGAGGAAGGCGTCAAAAGTTGCTCCTCAGCTATATGTAGGGCTTATCTCTCAGAAGCATCATCACGATTAAACCACGGAGTAGAAAAACCTGGTGGAACAGAGGGACCACCAACATCAAAAGCAGTACCTGAACCCGTAGCAAACATCTTTATTGTGGTGAGACTGGTAGTAGTGGTAGTAGTAGGTGGTACTGGGAGGCTGCTAACAAGTCTTGCAATTACTTTACCCTGCCTCGGATCCATTCTTTGTCTTTTCAGTGGGTGTTGATCAGATTGTGTCGTTGCAAAATTACTCACAAACGGCTCTGTGGTAGGAAAAACGGAAACAGGAGGGGAACATCCCATAACCATCTCTATTGGAATTGAAACACTTGCCATTTGACCTATAGTAGGGATTGTAGTCTCAAAAACTTTGTTTGCCTCCCTTGTCTCAATTGTCGGAAGAACAACATCAGTGACATTGTTGAAGATAGTGTCAAGATTCTCATTTGACACCAAGTTAGCACTACTGGCTAAAGAAGCGGAAATATCATTGTGATCAAAACCGGTGAGGTCAAGGTCACTAAAAGAATCATTCTTATCTCCCCCAATATTCTCCCCAATCTCTACATTCATTCCTAGATCATCATCTTGAGCACGATCAAACACTTTGTCATGTTTTCAATAACTACATAAGCATTAGGAGTGGGAGTATCTTCATTTTCAGTACTTTCATCCTCAGAAAAATCAATGACAATGTTATTTGGAGATGACTTCTCAGTAGATGCTGGCTTAGAAGAAGCTTGATCAGATGAACCATAAGATTCTGTAGGTTCATCCAGCTCAGTGAACTTTCCAAATTTTTCAAGAGGGTACAATCCTCGAAAAAACAACTTTTCCTTTTCGATTTTGCTTGATGAGTCCTACTGTGTGAGGACCCAAAGACTTCATATCTAGAGTTTCACCCTCTTTTCTCACTTCTAGAAACTGAGTGTTGATAAACAACTGAACAAATCTGGGATATAACAAGAAAGTATCTCGAGTTGAGGCTCTGATGTTTGTAACAAACTCATCTAGGATGAATCTTGAGAAATTGAATTTCACCCCTATAGCAAGAGAAACAACTGCACCAGTAGTTCGTTGAGAAATTCCGTCTGCTCCTGATCTTCTCCCAGAAACACAGCTGACGAACACATGCGCCAAAAACCTCCAATATAGATGCAAAAGCTTCTTTAAGGTTGGAGGTGAAGTTCCTTCGTAGCTCATCCTTCTGAGAATTCTTTGTGTGTCTTCAATCCCAATTTCCGTAGGGAAATTAGGTTGATCATTAATTAGCAGTGTGTCTCTAATGAAGCTTTCATTGAGCACAATTTCACGACCCTGAACCATAGCTTTTACAGTGAAATGACCGTCATTATCCATGCTCGTGCTGGCAGTGGCCTAGAATTCTCTGATTAAATTTTGATACACAACAGGGTTTACTGTGATAGCGGACGCCAGATAGCACTCCCGAAGCCTGTGAATCATGGATCGCATGTCTGAATGAACAACTGGAGGATCTGCAAGCACAATAGCAAGATTGTGCATATCCACGAATTTCAAGTTTGCCATTTTCCTGCACTCAACCATAATAAGTAAGAAAACAATATGCCAAATGAACATCCAAAATATTAATTTTTTATTTTGATCCCGAAAAGAAAATTATTTTATTTAGAAAATTTGATCAAAACAAAAATTAGGCCCCGTTTGATAGTTGCTGATCGAGAAAGTGCTGACTGAGAAATATCTATCTCAGTAAGAAATTCCGACTGAGTAAGAAATCATGCTGTTTGATTGAAAATCTGACTGAATGTGCTAACTGGTGCAAAATAACCATTTTACCCCGATACTCTACACGTTTCTATGCAATATGAAGATAATAATAATAATAATAACAACAACAACAACAACAACAACAACAACAACAACAACAATAATAATAATAATAATAATATTAATAATAGACATTGATAATAATAATAATAATAATAATAATAATAATAATAATAATAATAATACTAATAATAATAATAATAATAATAATAATAATAATAATGTATAAAAAACTTTCAGCATAATAGACATTAAATATATTATTTTAGAAATAAAACACAAAAACCCATTTAGCTTGTTGGTAAAAACCATCCATTTTACAAGGGAGACCTAAGTTCTAATCTCGTAACCTTCATTAGCTATGATTTTTATCCAAGCCAAGGGTATTGTTGGAAACCCTCACTTTCTTTCTGGGTCAGCCATCTCCCAACTTCTTTCTCGGTCAGACCTTGCTTTCCGAGTCAGACATCAAGATTTTGTCTATCAAACACCTTTCGTCTGACCGAGTCAGCCAAAAATGTCTGACCTGACTCGGTCAGATGCATATCAAACAGGGCCTTACTCAAGTACAAATCAGTGTTCACGGTCAAGATACCAAACACAGTTAGTTCACTGCCCAAGAACAAAATCTGTGGCTGTGAATAATGAGTTTACGGCCGAAGAACACAAGTTTACGGACGATGAACACCAAACTTGAAAAATACGCATTTAATCAAAAGAATATAGTCACAAAACAACACAATAATCAATAAATGCTTGTGAATAATGAGTTTACGGCCGAAGAACACCAGTTTACGGACGATGAACACCAAACTTGAAAAATACGCATTTAATCAAAAGAATATAGTCACAAAACAACACAATAATCAATAAATGCTTGCGGTCGTAATCCATTCACGGTTAAAATGAGTTTACGGCCCTAGAACAGAGTTTACGGCCCAAGCTTACGGCCGTAAGCTCCGTCGGACCATTTTCTTTGATTTCTACTCAAACAACGTGGTGAATCACGCAATAAAATACATATTTAGGATCTACAACTCATTACCTACAAAATTGTTGAATCAGATTTGCGAAATTTGACAAAAAAATTTTTTTGAAGGGAGAGAGAGTGAAAGAAGCTGTTTGCGGCCAGAATCTCGTGAATGAGGGGATTCCGGCAGTAAACCCCTATATTTACCCTTTTTACTATTTACCTGATAACTACACAGCATTAAACAAATTCCAACATAATTAAAATTAAAAAAAATTAAAAAAAAAAAAAACTTTCTATGGATTGTTTTCACTAAAGAAAAATTAAATTAAAAATAAAATAAAAATAAACAAAATAAAAAACTTAATTTTGTACAATGAAAGTAAAAATAAAATAAAATTTAAAAAAAAAAATAATAAGTTGACAAAAATTTAATTTCTAAAAATAAAACAAAAAATAAAATAAAAAATAGACTAAAGTTAAAAAATAAAAACAAAATAATTTAACTTCAACTAAAACACAATCACAAAATTTTTACTATCGTGACTAAGTTTGTTACGCTGGAATCAAAGTTGTTGGACAATCTTATTCTACTTGTGAGTACCCTTATCTTCACATCTTCGTCTAATCGATTGCCAGTATTGTGGTCCACTTAAACACGAAAAATTTGTGACAATATTTTTGGACAATTTACTAATGACATGATGCATGCATATATCTAATTGTAACTTTATTATCATAATTAGCCCTAAATTTTAAATAAAATTTTCTTATGACCATTTAACTGACTACAACCAGGGATATTGTTGTCCACCTAAGTCGAGCAGCGAGATCTACAGACAATCTGTATGTGTTAAATTTTAAGTGTACTAGAATGTGTTTCCCACTTCCTGGCATGCCCTAGCCATCAAGAACTTCCAGAGTACTCCTTACACTGGGTGAGTAGACAACCATTCAGAGAGAGAATAGATTCAGAATTCTATTACTTATTGTTTCAAAGGGGTTGAGAAGTAGAAGGTTGCATGTGTTATGTACCAGGTTGGATTAGAAGTCACGCAAAGGAGACAGCATATGGCTAACAGATAAGAGGAATTTCATATATTAAACATGCAGAGAAATAGAGTTGCATATGTTGTGTACCAGGTCGGATTGGAAGTCACGCAAAGGAGACAACATGTGACTAACAGAGAGAAAGAAAGAAAAAGATATTCTACAGACCTAATTTATCGGAGTCGCCCCATCTAACTGGAATTAAGGACAGAATCTGCACATCGAGGAAAAGTGAATCCACAGTTCTAGATACGGGTTATTTAATGTGACCGATAGATTCCCATGTATATCTCCCTGCTCAACCTATCGGAGTGTCATGAAATCAGGTTGAACGGATCTAACTAGGTCAAAATTTGTCAAGTCCTTAAATTCATTAGGTTCAACTCTCCCTAGTCAAGTCCATTTAAAATGTTTCGTGCCTACCAGCGCATCGAGCACAGAGCGTAGACGATTCAATGTAGGTACGTTACACCGATTCAGATTGCCCGTTATCACTTGCTAATTTCATTTCCCATCACAACACCTACAAATAAAACTATCAACAATATCTTTTTTATTTTCTGATTTTTTATTGTTTTTGGATTTTTGATTATTTCTGCCCCTAAATTTGTGCATGGGTGAGAACAAAATGCGCAAATTTAATATATCCTAAGGAAACAAGAAACAAAAAGAAATAAAATAAAAAATAAAATAAAAAATTGAAAGTTGAGTTGAAGAAAAATAAAATAAAATAAAATAAATAAAACCAAATAAAGCACTCAACTTTGCATTTGGTCTAATTGTTATTTTGTGCTCCACATACCTCCTGTAAACAAATAAACAAATGAATACACAACAAGCAAATGTGATAGAGAATGGGTCAAATATTAACATAGGGCAAACGTGGAGGGACCTGATTGTATTGTTTATCAAAATGGAAACCAACTGAGGCTTAATCCAACTAATATCTCCTGGCTTTAAGTTTATCACAAAACCAAATGTTATGTTATGATATGTGTGGAATAAAATGGTGATCCATGTGCATAGTATAGATGAATCAGCAGACATTTCTGAAAACACCCCTAATGTTGAATAGCAAAACACATGAGGTTCAAGCCATATTTATGGCCATTATATCGAAGTTTATTTTTTATTTTTTATTTTTTATTTTTTTTAGAAATTAATCTGTTGAACGCAAGTAAAAAGAAGTTTATTCAACTAAGATAAAAAAACAAAAAAGAACAAAAAAATATCAAAATCTTTTCATTAAAAAACTAGAAAAGAAAATTTGGAAAGTTATAGCTCCTAATGCATCCATTTCGGATAGGAAAAGACTAAAAAAACTTTTTTTATTATTAAGAAAACGAGTCGAAAATGTTTTATGGGGAGTTTATAAGAAACATGGAGGTGATGAGTTACTTGAATGAAATCAGGGCACATGAGAGCCAAATCGCCAATCATCCCACCTCCATAGTAACACCTGATGTTGAGTTTCTCTCGGGCATTTCATCGAGTACCTTATGTGCACAACTTATCTTCTTCCCCAAATAACTCATTTAAATGACTTCAAGTCTATGAAATAGAAAGATGTTCGATACTTTTCAATCTTGTTAAGCAAGTCTTACCATCACTGAACCATGAAGATATCCGTAATGATGCCAAGAATAAAGTTCCATAAGAGAATGGAGACCATGTTTCTTTCCCTGATTATCTTAAAAAACCAGCATGATTCTTCACCTGACTGAAGTCTCACAAAAACACATAATAGATGAGTTAGTTAATTCATTAGTATCAGTAACAAATGTTTTGTAACATCCTGAAATCCAGGTAAAGCTATTAAACCCTTCCATTTTGTCATGTTGTCAAGAGTGGTCCCTTGAAAGATTTCTTGTAGCAAATAAGTACGTTGGGCGTACTGGGGAGTACGTTGTGCGTACTCATGTGCTTAACTTGGATGCAGACTCACCTGGGTATGCTGGGCGTAATGGTTCTAAATGCAAACCCTAAATGTTTGGCTTGTGCACTATTTAAAAGATGCTAAGGCTCATTTCTCAGCCTCCATATCTGAGAGTGAAACCCTAAGTGAGAGCCTTCCATCGTCCATAGCTCGAGTGTGTGTGTTTTGGAGCTAAAAGTGTTTTGGTGTGTTAGTAAAGAAGAATGAGAAGAGCTTGTGGAGGCCAGGGCTTGAAGTGCAAGGTTGCATCTGAGATCTTCAGAGAAAGGAGCTTCATCTAGTGGTATAAAGTTGAAAACTTTCCTCCTTATTTGGTTTGATCTTGCATGGACCATCTCTAGGGTTAAAAGTCCCAAAGGTGGAGACCTTATGAATGTAATGTGCTCCATGGAGCTAGATCTATCCCATTTCAGTAGTATTTGTGATATAGATCCATAAAGTTTCCATCTTGATCGTTGATATGAGGTCATGCTTGAGTTATGAGCTCTCTAGAGTTGGGAAATGGAATATTATGGGTGATAGTGACTTGTCCAGTCATGCAAAGGCTTAAAGTCAGCAACTTCATGGATTAAGAGGCTTAGAAGTGGTCAGATCTAGAAGTTGGACGTGGTCAGATCTAGGTATTCTTATTAGGGCGAGAGTGGCCTGATTGTGATGCCTTAACTTAGGGATTTTGCTGCTAGGAGATGCTTGAGAGTGAATAGATGGCAGCGAGGAGCTTATGAGAGTTCTACGAGAGGGTAGACTGTGTATAGAGAGAGTAAAGTACTTGGGACTTGGGATCCTAGGAGGAGGACTTGGGATGAATACTGATACGGTGTGGACGGTAGTATTGGGCTCGTACTACTGAAGACACCGGAGCAGTGCGCAGCCTAAGTAAGAATCCTTAGGATACTAGGGAACAAGTAGGGTCAATTTATCGAGTGCGTGTATGTTCAAGAGAGTCTTTGATATGTTTTATGTTGTATTTCAGATACATCATGGTTGGGACACACCACAGACCGGGGACCAGCGGGGTGAGCGATGAGGAGCTCCGCCAGATGACTCATGAGGAGGTCGATGCGACCATCCGTGCAGAGATTCCAGAGATGTTTGGGTCTATCAAGACCACTCTGATGGAGACTTTCAATGAGAGATACGCGGTGGTTACTGAGGTTGTAGCCGCTGCAGCTACTGCAGCTGTTGCTGCTGCCAGACCTCAGGGTGATTCATTGCTGTTCCGGGAGTTCAGCAACACGAAGCCACTAGAGTTTGATGGGACTTAGGATCCGATTGATGCGATGAGATGGGTTTCTGATATTGAGGGATGCCTCTATACGTGTTCATGTCCAGATCATCTGGGGGTCCGGATCGCGTTGAACCAGCTTCGCTTGGGATCCAAGGACTGGTGGAAGTTTGTGACGGTGTACTTTTCGTCTGCTGAGCTTGCTGCGGTGACCTGGGAGAGGTTCACCGCTATGTTTTGTGACGAATACGTTCCCCCAGTGGAGAGGGAGCGTTTGGCCCAGGAGTTTATGACCCTCAAGCAGGGTACTAAGTCTGTTATTGTGATCACCAGGATGTTCCATGAGAGGGAAATGTTCTGCCCTAAGCACGTGTCTACCGAGCAGGCACGTATGAGTCGGTATTTGAGTATTCTAAGGAGGGACATACAAGAGTTCGTGGGGAACTCGTCATACTGGACATTTACCGAGCTTCAGGCAAATGCTCAGAAGAGGGAGCTAGAGCTAGAGACTCATGTTAAGGAGGAGGCGGAGTCTCCGGGACGGATCGGCAACCGGCTCAGTCCCAGCCGGTAGCCAGGCGGGCCAAGCTCGCTGATTCGAGATCAAGGAACGCAAAGGGTCGTAGTTGTGGCTAGTGGGGCAAGGGTCATGAGGGAGTGTGTAGAGCAGGGTCTTGCTACAAGTGTGGCAAGGAGGGGCATATGGCTAAGGATTGCCCCAATGGATTTGCAGTTTGTTTTCACTGCAACCAGACCAGACATCAGAAAACCGAGTGTCCGCAGCTGCAGGAATCTGCCCCTGCTACTGTTCGAGCTACAGAGAGCCGCCCGGTGAAGGCCGAGGCACCGAAGGCACGAGGGAGATCTTTTCAGTTAACCGTAGAGGAGGTCCGCACGGCGCCAGATGTTGTGGCTGGTATGTATTCTTTCACGTATTTATGATGTTTATTATATGGTGTTTATATTATTTTATGCGTAGGTACTTTCCTTGTGTGTTTTGTGCCACTTTGGTGTTATTTGACTCCGGTGCGAGTTGGTCTTTTGTATCGTTAGCCTTTAGTCAGCACATCAGTATCCGTCGAGAGGCGTTGAGTCGACCTTTGCGAGTTTCCATAGCTGAAGAGAGAGTAGTGTATGCCACGGATGTGATTTGAGGATGTGTACTCAAGATCTTCAGAGTTGAGTTTCCGATTGATTTGGTCCCGATTGCTATGGGATATGTCTGTGTCATCGTGGGCATGGACTGGTTGAGTAGATTTGGAGCGGTTATCGACTGCGAGCGACAGCTGGTGAACATACGAGACCCTAGTGGGGGAGTTCTTACAGTTTATGGTGAGGGTACCCATTCTGGGTTAGCATTTTATTCAGCCGCAAGAGCGAGGCAGAGTCTACAGCAGGGTTGTAGTGGGTTTATGTCTTATGTGGTGGATACGAGAGTAGGTGCAGAGAGACCGAGGTTGGTCGATGAGGTCCTAATAGTGCGTGAGTTCCCGGATGTTTTCCCTAAGGAGTTGTCGGGTGTGCCTCCCAAGAGGCAGGTGGGGTTCTGTATCGATTTGGTTCCGGGGGCAGCGCCTATTGCCAAGGCACTCTATCGCCTTGCACCTCCAGAGATGCAGGAGTTATCCTCGCAGCTTCAGGAGCTGCTGGGAAAAGAGTTTATATGGCCGAGTAGGTCGTTGTGGGGAGTGCCAATCCTTTTTATCAAGAAAAAGGATGGTTCACACCGGATGTGCATTGATTACCGAGAGTTGAATAAGCTGACGGTCAAGAACCGTTACCCCTTACCAAGGATCAACGATTTGTTCGATCAGTTGCAGGGAGCGTCTTGGTTCTCCAAGATTGATTTGAGGTCTAGATATCATCAGATGAGGGTGCGTGATGAGGATATCCAGAAGACATCATTCAGGACTCGTTATGGGCATTACGAGTTCATGGTGATGCCTTTCGGGCTCACCAATGCACCGACAGCATTCATGGACCTCATGAACAGGGTATGTAGGCTGATGTTGGATCATTCAATAATCGTGTTCATTGGTGATATATTGTTGTATTCGAGATCTAGAGAGCAGCATGAGGAGCATTTGAGGGAGATCCTCGGAGTTCTTAGATCGGACAGGCTTTACGCCAAATTATCCAATTGCGATTTCTGGTTACGTGAGGTTCAGTTTCTAGGACACCTCATCAAACAGAACGGGATATTGGTCTATCCGGACAAGATCGAGGTGGTGATAAGTTGGGAGGTGTCGAAATCCCCCTCGGAGATCAAGAGTTTTCTGGGGCTGGCTGGCTATTATCGGAGATTTATCGAATATTTCTCCAAGATTGTGATTCCTCTCTCCAAGTTGACCTGGAAGGGTGTAGCATTCATTTGAGGTCCAGAGCAGTAGACCTCATTTGAGACACTTTGCCATAAATTGTGCGAAGAACCAGTGTTGGCCCTTCCAGAGGGAATGGAGGACTTTGTGGTATATTGTGACGCGTCAATATTGGGACTGGGTGCGGTGTTGATGTAGAGAGGGCATGTAATAGCATATGCTTCGAGGCAGCTGAAGCCTTATGAGACGAGGTATCCCACCCACGATCTGGAGTAGGGGGCAGTAGTGTTCACCCTCAAGATCTGGCATCACTATTTGTATGGGTTTTGGTGTACTATATACACGGACCACAAGAGCTTGAAATATTTGATGGATCAGCCTAACTTGAATATGCGCCAGATGAGATGTTGGATGTGGTAAAGGATTATGACTGTGAGATCCTGTACCACCCGGACAAGGCTAATGTGGTAGCCGATCCCTTGATTCGTAGGACAGATGGTGCCCCATTACGAGATGTTTGTTTGAGGTTGACAGTGATGACCCCGGTGTTGGACACCATTTGGGAGGCCCAGGTAGAGGCCATGAGACCAGAAAACCGCAAGCGATAGTGGGTGATCGGACAAATATCTGAGTTCATTGCTGATATTCGGGGGCTTATGACCTTCTAGGGTTGGATTTGGGTGCCATTTGAGGGCGGGGCACGTGCCATTTTGATGGAGGAGGCGCACAGGTCGATGTTTTTGATCCATCCTGGGGCCACTAAGATGTATTTGGACCTGAAAAGAGACTATTGGTGGCCCTGTATGAAGAGGGACGTGGTGTGTTTTGTAGAGAGGTGCTTGACTTGTCGTAGGGTTAAGGCTGAGCACTAGTGTCCACATGGCAAGTTGCAGCCACTTGAGGTTCCCCAGTGGAAGTGGGAACATATTTCCATGGATTTTATCACTAAATTGCCGAGGACTGTGAGAGGCGTCAATGCAATTTGGGTGATCATCTACCGGCTGACAAAGAGCACTCATATTCTTGTTATCAATGAGAGCTCTTCATGCAGAGAGGCTAGCAGAGGTGTATGTGAGGGAGCTGGTATCGCGCCATTGTGTACCGATCTCGATTGTGTTAGATCGAGATGTGCACTTCACTTCCAGGTTCTGGAAGAAGTTCCATGAGGAGTTGGGTACTAGGCTGCATTTCAGTACCGCTTACCACCTACAAACGGACGGACAGAGTGAGCATACAATTCATACGCTCGATGACATACTTCGGGCATGTGTGTTGGACTTCGGAGGGAGTTGGGACACGTATCTGCCTTTGGCTGAGTTTTCTTATAACAACATTCACCACTTGAGTATCGGTATGCCTCCCTTTAAGTTATTGTATGGGCGGAGGTGTCGGACTCCCATCTGCTGGGGAGAGGTCGGGCAACGAGTGTTGGGTAGCACTGAGTTAGTACTTCAGATAACAGAGCAGATACAACAGCTCATACAAAGATTGTTGACAGTTCAGAGTTGCAAGAAGAGTTACGTGGATAGGCGACGATCTGAGCTTGAGTTTCAGCTCGGAAATTATATACTTTTGAAAGTGTCTCTTTGGAAAGGAGTGATCCGATTCAGGAAAATGGGCAAGTTGGGGGCCCGGTACATTGGACCGTTCAGGGTGATCGTGAGGGTGGGCAGAGTAGTATATTGTTGGAGTTGCCTACGGAGTTGAGCTAGATTCATCATACCTTCCACGTGTCTCAGTTGAGGAAGTGTATAGCCAACGAGTCGACGGTAGTGCCATTGCAGGATATCCAGGTGGACTCAGGGCTGAATTATGTTGAGAGACTGATCGCGATCTTGGACCGGAAGGTCAAGGTTCTGAGGAAAAACGAGGTGCCTCTAGTTCAGGTCCAGTGGCAGCACCGCAAGGAGTCCGAGCTAATTTGGGAGACAGAGTTAGAGATGCGGGAGCAGCATTCGAAGTTATTTTTGGGATGAGACTTCGAGGGAGAAGTTTGGTTCTAGTGGGGGAGAATTGTAACATCCTGAAATCCAGGTAAAGCTATTAAACCCTTCCATTTTGTCATGTTGTCAAGAGTGGTCCCTTGAGAGAGTTCTTTAGCAAATGAGTACACTGGGCGTACTGGGGAGTACGTTACGTGTACTCATGCACTTAATTTTAACGCGGACTCGCTTGGGTACGCTAGGTGTACCTAGGGTTACGTTGGGCGTAATGGGTCCAGATGCAAACACTAAATGTTTGGCTTGTGCACTATTTAAAGGATGCTAAGGTTCGTTTCTCAGCCTCCATATCAGAGAGTGAAACCCTAAGAGAGAGCCTTTCATTGTCCATAGCTTGAGTGTGTGTGTTTTGGAGCTAAATTGTTTTGGTGTGTTAGTGAAGAAGAAGGAGAAGAGCTTGTAGAGGCCAAGGCTTGAAGTGCAAGGTTGGATCTGAGATCTTCAGAGAAAGGAGCTTCATCTAGAGGTATAAAGTTCAAAACTTTCCTCCTTATTTGGTTTGATGTTGCATGGACTATTTCTAGGGTTAAAAGTACCAAAGGTGGAGACTTTATGAATGTAATGTGCTCCATGGACCTATATCTGTCCCATTTCAGTAGTATTTGTGTTATAGATCCATGAAGTTTCCATCTTGGTCGTTGATATGAGGTCATGCTTGAGTTATGAGCTCTCTAGAGTTGGGAAATGGAATATTATGGGTGATAGTGACTTGTCCAGCCATGAAAAGGCTAAAAGTCACCAACTTTATGGATTAAGAGGCTTAGAAGTGGTCAGATCTAGAAGTTGGATGTGGGTCTTAACTGTTTAAGACCCCAAAAGCTTAGAGTCTGATACTAGGAGTTACAGGGGGCGTAATCTCAGTAGGTGCGGCGTAAGGGGTCGCGCACCCCGTTTCTATGAAGACACCGGGTACGCCCAACATACATGTTTGGTACGCGCAGTGTAACCCGGAGAGTTGACTTTCATTGACTTTTAGGGTTTGGTGAACTTTAGGGTCTTGGAGCCATAAGAAGGGTAAAATGGTCTTTTACCCTTCTGAGAGTACTAAGAGAGGGAATAGTCTAGCCTTGAGAGATGTATTGATTTAGAGTGTTTATTTCATATAATTAGGCGGAGGCTAGATCAGATTTTACAGAGTTCGAGATTACCGAGTTACCCAAGGTGAGTCTTCGCACTATACTTTACCTAGAGTGGTAATTAGACTTATATCACAGAGTATCTTGTATGTTGTTTATGTGATTGTGATGCATTGCATTATGTCTATGTGATTTATGTTGTGTATGTTCCAGAGTTTATAGAGTTAGAACTGGAAGGTTCACAGAGTTAGGACCAGAGGGTCCACAGAGTTATAGCCTCGAGTGGCTAATATGTGTTATATGTGGTATTTTAGGGAACTCGCTAAGAATTTATGCTTACAGTGTTATGTTATGTGTTTCAGGTACCGGTGAGGATTGTGGGAAGGCGCCGGATTGATCAGTACACACTTGAGGAGCTTTTTCATATTTGATCTTGGGATGTGATGTTATGAATTGATTATGTGATACATTGATATTTTTATAACAATTATGAATGAAAATGTGTTTTTAAATGTGAATAATTATTTGAAAATTTGGGTGTTACATGTTTGGACAAGAATATTGTCCTTGTTCATTGATGTACATCCATCCACTCACATATGCATGTTGGGCATACCCAACATGACTTTTGTCGGTGACATAGTAAAGGTGAAGAGCATTTTCTTTACTGCCACTTGTCTGGTAGTTTGTGTCCATTGCAGACTGCATATATCACGTTGTGTCATAGATGGAAGAATATCATAATTGTTCGAATTCAAGAGCTCATAGCTACAAATTTTTGAATCACATATGATAAAGTTACATGTCTCCAAGAAAACCAATCTAACACTAATTTGGTTCATACAATACTTCTACTTTCCCTAACATGTTATGCTTGTAAAAATCTATGCTTGTAATTCCCATTATCAATAACAGCCTATGCTTTTAAGCCATATTGACACAAATTTCACTGTGCCATTTAATCAAGCACTTGGTGTACATTCCTAGATACAATAGAAAAACAACCTCAATTTGTGACGTGATTAACCAGAAAAAACTAATATATATAGGATGATAACAAAAAAAAACCCTAATAGAAATAAGATAAATTTCTTAGTGATTAAATATGTTTGGAAGAATTGAAGGACTCACACAGAGTGTAGATAAATGTGATATCATCGAATCTGTCTTCTGATTTCTCGATACATGTGATATGGAACAAAGCAGAAAAATAAGGCCATGTTAACCTAAACGGCATCATGGCCGTCGATGGGAGATGATAGAAAATGTTCCTCTTAGAATCCTTGAACCAAAAATTAATCAAGAACCGATGTTCTGAAAATAATGATGCTGAATCAGAAAGATTCTTAGCAGGCGAAGTCTTAGAAAAAAAAAGAATCGGAATTGTGATAAATCATATCCCTTACCAAACCACATAGTTTAAATGTTTGGGTACCTAAACTATATACCCTTGAGGTTATATTCGTTTTTCCATATATATATATATATATATATATATATATATATATATATATATATATATATATATATATATATATATATATATATATATATACTGAGAAAACCCACATTATAGGAAAGTCAAATTACACCACTTGACCTATCTCTCTTTGACCCGGGCGAACCCGTTCAAACCCGTACCAATGGTGAAGATGACCTTCCTAGTTGTACTTTATTTTACGAAAAATATTCATAAATGGTCCATGTAGTTTATAAAAAAAATGACTGTAATTTTGGTTTGGGGAGCCTAATGTCAAGATTTAAATCTCTAAGGGGTTACAGTGTAATTTTTGGACTTAATTTGTAATGAATTATGAAAGATGGGGGTTAATTGGTAAATACTGGATCAAAGTTGACAGAATTTTGAAAACGGAGGGCTGTTAGATAAATTTCGGACTTCATCTGAAAAAAATTCAGAGGGCAGGGTACAAAACGCAAATATTGGACTTTGTTTGAAAAGATTGGGATTGGGAGGGACCAGTTCTGCCATTTTCATTATAAGTTGCATGGAGCGGGTATATAGCCGTGTACCAACCTCTAAACCATAACCCTAATACACACATCAGCCGCCACCCCTCTTATGCCTCCCTCCTCTAGGAGCCATCACCTCCCAACTTTCGACCACCACCACCTCGCGTTCATCTTACCGTCGGGAAACGGAGTGATGGAAGCTTCTTCCGCCGTTGTGTGTTAGACTACTCTCCAGTCATTGTTGTCGGTCTCCTCGCCATTTCTTAGCTCGAACGAACAGTCGCCACTACATCATCATCGGTGAAGAGTATGTCGTCGTTTGCTCCGTTGTTGTCTCCATTGTGGAGGTCGGAGAACATCGAGTCAAGCTATGACTGCTGTCGACACTGCATCTGTTGGAGACTGTATGTTCGTCGTCATTCTACCCCTCCATCCTGTTTCTTTTCTACGCCATCTCAACCACGGTCGATACCCGTCGCCGCCCATGTGGTTGTCAAAATCAGTTTCGCTAGCCACTTTTAACCGCCACTGTTGTCCGTTTTCTTGGGTCTTTGCTTCCGCCATATGCCACCAGGTGGGTGGCTAGAGTTGTGCTGTGAACAGATAGAGTGTATGTGCTTTCGTTTGGTTGGAAATCACGAGAACAACCACCACCACCGTGACGTGGTGGCTAACACCTCCAACCCCTGCCCGCCGCTACAGTGCGGCTGGGTGTGTGTGTTTTTATTAGACTAGTATGTGAGTGTGTTATTCGGATTGGGTTGTAAAACTTAATCAATGCGAGAATAATAATAGAAAAACTTGAAACCACCACCGTGAGGTGGTGGTTGCCGCCACCAGTCGCTGTGTCAAGTGGCGGTGTGCTTTGATTGCATTTAGACCTCGTGTGGGGGATATTTGGACAATGTGGGACCAATGAAACCATAATGGGCCAAAAGAAACCCTAGTGGGCCCAATAGAACCGTAATCGGCCAATAAGGCCCAATGTGACTTAAAAGCCCAACCAATCGACTAATGAACTAGTATTGGGTTGGAAAACCCTAATTGGGGTTTGGAAAACCCTATGGGCAGAAAACCCTAACTTGTGGAAATTGATCGGGACACACACACACACGGGAATTATTTAATAAACTTGAAATATTAAATAATCATTGGTAAACTAACTTAAGGCAATAATAGACTTAACGGATTAAGTCCTTAATGGGTTAAGTAAGAAACACTTAACCCTAATCATCATTTCATGTGAAAACCCTAATTTTAGGATTATGGGCTTGGACCTATCAGGACTCACATTTGGGTCATTGGAATGGAATCATGTATTAAGCCCAATCACACCATGTGACTTATTTAGTAAAGTGAGGGATTTAATGGATTAAGTCCTTAATGGGTTAAGTGAGAAAGACTTAACCCTAATTGTCATTTTATGTGAAACCCTAATTTCAGTTAGGCTTGTGTTGGGCCTTTCCTTTGGGCTTTGGTAATTGGATTATTAATGGGCTATCGAAGAACAATCATATGGACTGAAATATGTTGATGGGCTTAGTGCAAGGCCCATATGAGGTTGTAGGCACAATTTAGAAAATTGGGCCATGGATGGGCCATCATTTGGGCCTTGATGATTATATGCCATACAACAGCTGGGATTGTGTCTACGGGACTTCAGCATTTTGAGGTGAGTTATCCTCACTATATCAATAGGGTCTAAGGAACCAAGGTCGGCCCTTTATGTAATTGTATCTAGATTATGGTATGATATGTTTATTGATTACATCCTGGTAGTTAGGATGGTGATATGCTTATACTTAGTGACCTTGTTAGATCGGTGTCATGGTTATAGGATGATGCTATGTTAGTTAGCGGTTAGGTCTGTATCCCGATTATTGGGATGTTGCTATGATTAGTGATCTATTAGATCAGTTTGACTGTTATATGATATAAGCTAGCATATGATATTTATGTGCATATGTTTGTTTGGTTGGGGGTTAGGTTGAGGCGCTCCTGCTTTGTGATGTAGGCCCATACCCGGCGAGCGGTCCGGATAGGTTGTAGGCCCTGCGAGGCGCTTCAATCATGCTGAAGACTCGGGAGCAATCCAGATAGACTGTAGGCCCTGTGAGGCGGTCCAGTCAGGTTGAAGGCTCATTGTGCATGATGTTCTGTTTTTGTTATATGATATGGTTATATTTGTATGGAATTGATATTTTGGGGAAACTCACTTTGCTTCGGGCTTATAGTCGTTGATTATGTTTTAGGTACTTCTGATAATCGTGGGAAGGCAAAGGCGTGATCGTACAGCTCCTTATATCTCATGGTTTTATGATTTGATTCTAGGGATACTCTAATGATGAAACTATTTTGAAAAAAAAAACTGTAATAACTTAAAGGTTTTAAATGTTTTAAAAAGTTTTAAATTGGCTTGAATTTTTGGGATGTTACAAGTTGGTATCAGAGCCTTGTTTTGTGTGAATTGGAGGAATATTTGTGTGAATCCAGTCTCAAATCAAGGAAAGATTTTCAAAATGATTTCTAAAATGGTTTTCAAAATAAGTAAAGTAGGATGCAGGGTGTACGATCAGCCGGAGCCAGTAAGTAAACCCCAAAATACCATACAATTATTTGATTATGTGATACGTTAGAACAACATGTTAGTGCTAAGCTAGGGATCTTCAGGGATTGCATGATAGAATTGCCTGATTACATGATGCCTTCTTGCCTAGGGTTTCCTTTATATGAGATTGACATCATTATTGTTGTTGGTTAGTGTATGCATCATGGTTATACATGATTTAGATCTTATAGCCTGAGAATGTTTGATTTGGCCTTATGTTTTGTTCTTGTTTGATTGGGAGCTTAGGGTAGGATTGGATATTTGAAAGTCTATAGGGTCCAGCGTTATGTATGGCTAGCATACACTAGTATTGCAGGGTTGGTGGAAGTTTCATGGATGGGTGGGATGTCCGAGACCAGTAGGTCTGTTGTGAGACAATTAGCCTTTCTCTAGGAATGAGGATTTAGCGCTCGCTATGTTTATGTATATTGTTAGGGTGTTGTGGTGATACTTGAGACAAATATGGGTAGATTTGGAAGGTAGTATGGGCCCGTACTACTGAAAGCATAGGACCCATATGCATAGCAAGGAAGCCACAACCCCTATGGTTGGGTAGGGACTTGGTCCCTATCATATTATGGATTATTAGAGATCACTCTGGTGTCTTACCAGAATGGTGGTTACGAGACATTTTCAGACTGGATCCAGGTTAGGATCGGGAGCTGGCAGCTAGGATAGGCCAGCATTATCAGAGGACCGTGTTAGTAAGATCATCCAGGATGTGATCGAGTTTATTCGAGGACAGTTACCGAAGATTTTTGTGTCTGTTAAGATTGCCATGGTTGAGTATTTCGACGAGCGCTACGCAGCCATTGCTGAGGCAGCTGCCGCAACAGCTTAGTAGTTGTAACGACGGTAAGGAGGAGTTAGTCAAACTTTCCAATACTGGGACTTGTTACTAGGACATATTCTGATGAGCAAAGGGTTGCAGTTACTTGGGATCAGGGAGGTGTTCTGTACTTGCTAAAGTCCGCGGGTTAGCGGGAGAGTCTATAGCACATGCGTTTCTAGATTGAGGCTTTGGGAGTTTTAATCGAGGTCGGAATGTGAGTCGCGGGGACTTCGGAAAGGATTGATGATTATTTTTAGCGGGGGTTTTGTATCTAGAAGTAGAAGGGTTAATTGATGGGTTGGAATGTCAATGTATAGGGCAAGGATTGTACCCTTCCAGTCTTTCAAGCTCGAATGAGTGAGTAGACTTGTGACCCCGGTATCAGGTTATATTCTAGCTCGGGGTCAGTTGGTCGCCAGGATTGTGGACAGTATTTCAGCGCTGGTGACAACAAGTGGGTCGATGTGGCATAAGTATTTTGTGAAGTCCAGTTTGCCTTGGATCTCTTGTATCAGACGATGAGGATTGATTGTGCGATCTATTGCACTTCTGGAGACTTGAGACTATATCTTGGGAGTAGTTTGTGGCCAGTTTAGGGCAAAGGTGGTTTCAGCTACTGCAATTCAGCTGTGGATGATCGAGCTGGTGAGTGAGTCAGGGTGTAAGACCCTGAAGGATTTGATTTCTAGAGACGAGAGCAAGAGATTTGTTGGAACACTTTGGCAATAAGGGTATTATATGGGAGGTCTGCGGATAGGGTCCCACACGATGGTTATTCAGCATTGTTAGGATCCAGTGGTTTTAGTAACCATTATTTATTGGCGGAGGAAAGTGCCAAGGGAAGTAGCAGCGTTTTTGAGACATTATTTGGAGCATCTATCTATGGAATTCAAGATTTGGGTGTGGCATTATTCGAGCATTAGGGACTGTTGGTTTCCTAGGATTCAGGAAGTGTTCATCTAGTTATTAGAAGCGTGTGATCGTTTAGGCTTGGCTAGTAAAGGAGTACTAGTTGGAAAGGTCTGGTTGTCATCAGATCGATCGATGGAAATTAAGAAGGATTGGGAATTCTCCAACTTTAATGTATTGTGAGGACTTAGTTGAATCTAAGTGGGGGAGAATTATCTCGGGATTCAGAAGCAGGAGAGGTTTGAAAATGGGAAAAGTTTCACATCGTTGTCAGGGAGGAAGACAACCCAAGTGGTTGTTAGGTTTGATGGTTGTGTGGGATGGGAGTTCGGTAAAACTCCCTAGCATGTGAACTGCATCTTCTTAGTGCTTGATAACAGAATTTGGGGAATCAAGTTGGGATTCTAGCCATGAATTAAGTTCATTTGTGTGTTAGGCCGAGTGTGTGTTCGACCGGTATGGAAAGTGTTGTAAAACTTCGAGGGTAGCAGTAGCATTCACTACCGATCATGTAGCATGGGAAGTGTTGTAAGTCTGCGGGGGTAGTCGTAGCATTCACCAGGTTAGTAGATAGTGCTAAAGTGATGCAAGTCTGTGGGTGTAGCCATAACATTCACTAGGTTGGTAGATAGCATGAGCATGTTGTTAGGATGCGAAAGGGATAGTAGTAACCACCAGTTCGGGTGTAGCAGTGAGGATATGGAAATCCTCGGATGGGTTTATGGGTTTCCCCAGAATGGATTAGACCTTGTTAAGCCAGTGATAAGACTGTAGGAACGTCGCTACAGTTATGAGACAAAGGAAGCAATGGATTGCTTAAGGTTGCTTGTGATGTAAGGCTACCATTGGTCAGGCATCAATCGATTTTAGCCGTACATTTGGTAACAACGGGATTCGATGCATGGACCTGATCGGTTGTATTAGGAGGTTGTTAGAGTCATAGTGGCATGATAAATAGTGGAAATTAGTTCCAGGGAAGGATTCCATTCGAAAGTGGAGTGAGGAAACTATGTGGGAGTCCTTTAGCTCCGCAACCAGGCCGGAACCCTGTATTTCAGATGTTTGGTGAATAAGTTGAGACTAGGGAGGTCTCGGTAGATTATGGAAGGCAGTCGGGGCGTAACATACTGTTTCATATAATTCAATGATTCAGGAAGTTCAGTGCTTCAGACAGTTTCAGTATCTCAAGTATTAATCGTATTTTTGAATTTCATGTATGGTTAGAGTCATGGGTAGCCTGGGATATGCTAACTCACTCACTTTGGGATTATCTGAGCCTTGGCCAAGTATAGATGATCTGCAGTGATAATTAGATTTGTGGTTCCGTTTTTCCAGTGGGAACCTCGAGTTATTAGAAGTTGATTAGTCAGTTGAGAGACAGGTGGAATGGAATCAACGGTAATGATACGGTATGGGCGGTCTGTCGGGGAGTCATACCCCCTTGTGACTACATATGTCAGACTGGACGGATGTGATGATGTTGTAAGGAATTCGCTTATCTTCAGGTTTTAGAACCCTGCGAGGGTTGGTTTTGATTGCCTTGGGAAGGTTGGGATCATGCTCGGGAATGCAATTTAACTTGTTAGCATGTAAGGATTGAGAAGAAACGATTTCATGGAAGAAATCAATTTTAAGTGGGGGAGAATTGTAACATCCCCGTTTAAAATAAAGTGATTAAATAATAAACCGTAGCCCCGTTTAAAATTTGTAATGAGTTATGAAAGATGGGGGTTAATTTGTAAATATAGGATCAAACTTGAAAGGATTTTGAAAATGAAGGGCTGTTGGTAACTTTTGGACTTCATCTAAAAGGAAATTCAGAGGGCACGGTATAAAATGTAAATATAGGACTTGGTTTGAAGAGATTGGGATTGGGAGGGACCAATTCTACCATTTTCATTATAAGTTGCATCGAGCGGATAGATAGCCGTCTACCAACCTCGAAACCTTAACCCTAATGCACACATCATCCACCACCCTTATGCCTCCCTCTTCTAGCAACCGTCACCTCCCAACTTTCGACCACCACCACCTCGCGTTCATCATACCTTCGGGAAACAGAGTTGTGGGATTTTCTGTCGCGCTTGCGTGTTAGAATACTCTCCAATCATTGTTGCCGGTCTCCTCGCCATTTCTTAAACCCACCAAACAGTCGCCACTACATCATCCTCAGTGAAGATTACGCCGTCGTTTGCGCCGTTGTTGTCTCCATTGTGGAGGTCAGAGAGAGTCAAGTTATGACCTCTGCCGACACCGTATCTGTCGGAGACTATATGTTCGCCGTCGTTCTACCCCTCCTTCCTGTTTCTTTTCTATGCCATCTCAACTCCGGTCGATACCCGTCACCGCCCATGCGGTCGTCAATGTCAGTTTCGTTGGCCACTACATGGTTCGCTGCTCCAGACACTTTTAACCACCGTTGTTGTCCGTTTTCTTGGGTCTCTGTTGCCGCCAAATGCCACCAGGTTGGTAGCTAGAGTCATGTTGTGAACAGATAGAGTGTATGTGGTTTCGTTTGGCTGGAAATCACAAGAACAACCACCACCACCACCGTGAGGTGATGGCTAACACCTACGACCACCGCCTACCGCCATACTGCGGCTTTGTGTGTGTGTGCTTTGATTGCGTTTGGACCTTATGTGGGGGATGTTTAGACAATATGGGACCAATGAAACCCTAATGGGCCCAAAGAAACCCTAGTGGGCCCAATAGAGCCATAATGGGCGAATAAGGCCCAAGTTGACCTAAAATCCCAACCAATGGACTATGAATTAGTATTGGGTTGGAAAACCCTAATTAAGGTTTGAAAAACCCTAACTTGTGGAAATTGATCGGGACACACACACACACACGGAAATTATTTAATAAACTTGAAATATTAAATAATAATCATTGGCAAACTAACTAAAGGCAATAATGGACTTAAGGGGTTAAGTCCTTAATGGGATAAGTAAGAAACACTTTACCCTAATCATCATTTCATGTAGAAACCTTAATTTTAGGATTATGGGCTTGGACCTATCGGGACTCACATTTGGGCCATTGGAATGGAATCATGTATTAAGCCCAATCACACCATGTGGCTTATTTAGTAAAGTGAGGAACTTAATGGATTATGTCCTTAATGGGTTAAGTGAGAAACTCTTAACCCTAATTGTCATTTTATGTGAAACCGTAATTTCACTTGCACTTTATGTTGGGCCTTTCCTTTGGGCTTTGTTAATTGGATTATTAATGGGCCATCCAAGAATAATCATATGGATAGGAATATGTTGATGGGCTTAGTGTAAGGCCCATATGAGGGTGTGGGCCTAATTTAGAAAATTAGGCCGTGGATGGGCCATAGTTTGGGCCTTGATGATTATATGATATTTGGCCATTGGAAATGCCAAATGTTTGAACTGGACTAAGTAGTTGGGCCTTGATTATGGCCATGTAAAGGTTTGGGCCCAAATGGGAAAATTGGGCCATATGTTGGCCTTTGATTCCTAGTTTGATTTTTAGGTCTTTGGATTGTTCCTTGGGCTCGAATCAAGCCACGATGGGGTAATGTAGCCTGTTACTCCAAGAATTTGTAGTTATATGTTGGGACCCAATTATTAATTGGGTGATGTTTTGATATTGATAGATCTGGAATCTGTCATCCAGCAACTACCATTGTGTCTACGGGACTTCAACATTTTCAGGTGAGTTATCCTTACTATATCAATAGGGTCTAAGGCACCAAGGTCGGCCCTTTATGTATTTGGATCTAGATTATGGCATGATATGTTTATTGATTACATCCTGGTAGTTAGGATGGTGATATGATTATACTTAGTGACCTGGTTAGGTCGGTGTCCTAGTTATAGGATGATGCTATGTTAGTGACCGGTTAGGTCTGTATCCCAGTTATTGGGATGTTGCTATGATTAGTGATCTATTAGATCGGTTTGACTGTTATATGATATGAGCTAGCGTATGATATTTATGTGCATATGTTTGTTTGGTTGGGGGTTGGGTTGAGGCGGTCCTGCTTTGTGATGTAGGCCAACATACCCGACGAGCGGTCCGGATAGGCTGTAGGCCTTACGAGGCGGTCCAGTCAGGTTGAAGGCTCATTATGCATGATGTTTTGTATTTGTTATATGATATGGTTATATTTGTATGGAGTTGGTATTTTGGGGAAACTCACTAAGCTTCGGGCTTATAGTTGTAGATTATGTTTCAGGTACTTCTGATGATCGTGGGAAGGCAACGGCGTAATCGTACAGCTTCTCATATCTCATGGTTTTATGATTTGATTCTGGGGATACTCTGATGATTAAAATAATTTGAAAACAAACTGTAATAACTTAAAGGTTTTTAATGTTTTAAAAAGTTTTAAATTGGCTTGAATTTTTGGGATGTTACAATATGAAGCTAATTTTTTGCATTGTGTTTCCATGAGCATTAATGAGATCGATGAGGATATTGATTAGGGTGTTTTTGAGGTTCTTCACTTGATACTAACTCACTCTAAATTCCAAACTAAGGATTTTGTTGATGTTCTAGTTTCATCCTATTGGTTAAGTTTCTTATTCAAATGTTTGGTACTTGTTTCCATAAAGAAGATGAAATGGAGAGTTTATTTATTACCGGGCTCTATCTTGAATGTGACTTTCTGAAATGAGTGTGGTGAATACATTAAAGATGTTTTGTATATCCCATATGATCTTATTGATTTATTATTTCAACTTAGGAAAAAGAATCTTATAATCAACAAAATCTTTGTTGCCAATTATCTGTATTTCTGTTGATACTATACACCATCTCATTTTATGATAAGTAAAACAACCTCCATTTTTACATGCATGGTGGTTGGTTGTAGTGATGATGATCTATCATGGAAGCAAAGCTTGAGCATATGGCTTTAATGGTGTCCTATTGAGAAACCCATATGAAATTTTGTAACAGGAAACATGGGATTTAGGACAAAGAGAAAGCTAGTTACATTCGAGTGTTTACAAAGGATAAACGTTGAGATAGAGTGGAGAGAGAGAGAGAGAGAGAGAGATAGATAGATAGAGAGAGAGAGTGAGATCACCAAAAAACCAGATGGTGCCTCTCATTTCATTAATATGTGTGAATAAAAGATGGGGTTAAAGAACCAAGCTTGATTATGCATTGGTCTAACCATAATAAAACATAGATGATTAGTCTACCTCTACTTATGGTTCGGCCCACATACAATCAACTTAGCTAATGTGTTCGACCTAAAACCATACATTGTGTTAGCATTCGAGGTTTTGAGTTTATATAACTCAAAATTTGTGGGTTACAGAATATACTTAACCTAAGAGAGTAAGCCTTAGGCTATAGACATGCTTTCCTAAGAAAGTACTAGTTCGCAATAGCCAATAGCCCTGATACCAATCTGTCACACCCTCGCCCGCCAACAGAAACGCCGAGGTAAACATTGCAAATCAGTAATCACAGTTATTGAACATATGTTGAACAGTACAATTATGATCATCTATTTTACCGAAATAGAAATTACATTGATAATGACTATTGCTAACTTGTGAAATGCGCCTAACAATACAACGTTTGAAAAGGTATAATAAAAATGATTGTGAGTCTTCTGAGCGAACACATCCGATCTGCTAACTAACATGAGAATACATGCATTTAAAATACTTCAACAAAAATTATTGGTAAGTTCTACAGGTTTTGACACATAGTATTTTTATAAACCAAAAGTGTTTTATAAGATTTCTCTAATTGACTAGCTTGTATAAATATGTTTATTTTTATCGAAAATATAAAGCTAAACGAGTTGTAAAAGTGTATTTGGATTCATTCAAAAATATATCGTTTGCTCAAATCCAAAAATAACCATTTGTTGAATATGTAAGTAAATCAAATTTATAACAGATCTTCACGATTCTCGTGACCAAAAATTCTCTTTATATAAATATTTTGAATACTAATTTATATAAAAGAAAGGCAAATCACTCTTTGTGAAAACATAAAATATC
The DNA here is from genome assembly GCF_052625555.1 of Lactuca saligna. Taxonomy (NCBI): domain Eukaryota; kingdom Viridiplantae; phylum Streptophyta; class Magnoliopsida; order Asterales; family Asteraceae; genus Lactuca; species Lactuca saligna. Next base: position 137,208,999 of record NC_136420.1, read on the forward strand.
CAAATTACTCTTGAAAACCAGGTACATGCATTTGTATAGTTCATATGTAAAACTCATAAGTTTCGAGTTTATAAACTTTGAAAATTTGTGTCATGATAATAATTAAGTATTATCTTACTTAATTTAGAAATCGGAACTTAATCGGTGGGGTAAACTCCTCCCACATAAATATTGTATTTTGTATAAAACAAAGGATTTATGATAACAACTTATTGATTTTATGTAATTAAATCTTAATCCATCATGTCATGGTATTAATTAAGTGTTATATAACTTAATTTCTGGTATTGACACTTATCGCTTTGAGTCACAAACTATCCCACTACATATAGTCTCTTTCCACTAGTATCGTTGAACACGTCCGATCTGCTAACTAACATGAGAATACATGCATTTAAAATACTTCAACAAAATTTGTTGGTAAGTTCTACAGGTTTTGACACATAGTATTTTTATAAACCAAAAGTGTTTTATAAGATTTCGCTGATTGACTAGCTTGTTTAAATATGTTTATTTTTATCGAAAGTATAAAAATGAACGAGTTGTAAAAGTTTATTTAGATTCATTCAAAAATATATCGTTTGCTCAAATCCAAAAATAACCATTTGTTGAATATGTAAGTAAATCAAATTTATAACAGATCTTCACGGTTCTCGTGACCAAATATTTTGTTTATATAAATATTTTGAATACTAATTTATATAAAAGAAAGCTATATAAATCACTATTTGTGAAAACATAAAATATCCAAATTACTCTTGGAAACCATGTACAAGCATTTGTATAGTTCATATGTAAAACTCATAAGTTTTGAGTTTATAAACTTTGAAAATTTGTGTCATGATAATAATTAAGTATTATCTTACTTAATTTAGAAACCGGAACTTAACTGGTGGGGTAAACTCCTCTCACAAAAATATTGTATTTTTGTATAAAATAAAGGATTTATAATAACAACTTATTGATTGTAAGTTATTAAATCTCAATCCATAGTGTCATGGTATTACTTAAGTGTTATATAACTTAATTTCTGGTATTGATACTTATCGCTTTGAGTCACAAACTATCCCACCATATATAGTCTCTTTCCACTAGTATCGTTGAACAAAACCCCATATAAACCCGATATCGATTCTATACGGTAACAAGGCACACCCGGGATCTATTATGAGGTCATAACCGAACTGTGACAAACACCTCTGCACCAGCACTTGTAAGTTTTAGTTCTGAAGATCCACAGCAGAGTATGCTCGTCCTCGAGGAATTTATCGTGTAGGAAACGTCAACGCCCAAACTCGTCTCATCAACCGATGGTCGTAGCTAGCAATCGGTGGCGGGATGTCAACCCATATAAGTATGTGATCCTGAACTTATACATGGCGTTCCTCGTTCCAATACGAATTAACGGTTACGGCACAGAGGAATTTCCATTAACATGTACGGTCTTAGAATTTATAACAAACATAGCCCATGCACCTTATGAAATGATCCTAACTTATAAAGCTTTTAGAATAAACGTAGCTCATACAGATCGTCCTGTGGGTGTGATGGATCCGAACAATAAGTCTAGACATCCTGATCTTAAACTCTCCATTATAAGTATATCGAACACCTATAATTCTTTTGTGTTAAGGTTTAATTATTGATGAAAGTGTTATGGTATTTGAGATTTGTAAAACTTAACATATTTCCAGATTTTATTACTTATCAAGATGGAATTTGGGCAGCATAACGGTTTTTATTAAAACATTTACAAGGTTTCAACCAAAATTTCCATGATATTTATAACTCACGAGATTAATACAATATAATATTTCTCAAATGACGACTCTTAATTTCTAAAGTCTACTACATTATTTATTGCAATAATAATTCATGACTTAGTAAACTTAGTTATGTTTTGATAATAAATATAAAAATATATTAATACATCTTCCATTCATTTTTACACAACCTTGTATATTAAAAGTTAAATTTGACAATGTTAACTAACAATTATACAATTTCATAAATTTAGTGTATCCATAATTTATAACAATGTACTTTCATTTTATACGCAGATAATATTTTGATTTAATAATATGTTAATATGTATATTAATAATCGCGACAAACTATAAACATATTAACTTTTAGCAATCTACTTTACTTATATAGTTTATAAATGATTTATAACATTTTAGATTGCTATTTAGTAAGTTCTGGTAAATAATAAAGTATGCTGCTATTTTGTGTCTAAAATATGGAAATTACCAACACTTTAATAGACACGCATGTATTCTCGCCCAAATATTAAAGCAGTAAAAGAGGGGCCGTAGAAAACTCACATTCGTATCGTAAACGAGATTTGTGATGTGAAACTTGTCATGACATTTTCTACGTGAAGTTCCTTGCTCCTGAGACGAACCATCAGGTATATTTAATTTACCTAATAAAACCAAAATGGTAGTTTTTGTATTAATTATTAAGTGTAGGGTGGTCTTTGTGTACACAAGTAATTCCTAGGGATGGATTTTCCAAAAATCATACAACAAGGGATTGATCTCATAATTTATTTCCAAAACAGGGGGTTGAAATGCACATTTTAACCCTAATTTGGAATTTTTGGACCAAACTTGTTAAGGTTTCCGAAGGGAGGGTCTGTTCTTGCTTTTGTTAAATGGTAGTTTGACTTAAATAATAATTATTTCACAAGAGGGACCGATTTCGTAAATTCATTTAACTTTAATAGAAGTTAGGGCTTTAACGTTCTTTTGCGTCTCGTGACTGTTTGAGCAGCAGAGAAACGACGAAGCATGGGGGGAGTCAGGAACCAATCAACGGCGACTCTTCGTGGTTCTCTCCCATCGTCGGTCGCAATGAGGATCAATGGCGAAGCGATGACTGAAAGTGGTGAGAGGGAAGCTCGCAGGTGCGATGTCCGCTATTCCGGATGTCGTGACCAATCGCGATCGTCTCTGGGGCTCGAAGAGGCTGAAGAGACGAAGGGATAAAGGAGAGGTCGTCGTCTTCGGGGTCCGCGAGGCCGAACCGAGGAAGACATGAAGAACATTGAAGTTTCGCTCGTCCCCTCCGGCTGTGAGGTGCGAAGGAGGAACGGAGGCAACGAGGCTGCGGTGGCCTCGGTGGGTGTAACGATGGAGTGAGACGCGAGGTAAGCTGATTCAATGGGAGAATTCAGTTGATGATACCATCTCCGGTTCTTTGCTTGATCGGGGAAGGAAAGACGAAGGCAGACGGGTATTTAAGTGGTGATTCTTCAACAGGAAATGAACGGAATTAACAGGTATGGCTTCTTGTTTTGTTTTGACAGAAATCAATAGATTTTAACAATGGTTTTAGGTGTGTGTTTGTTTTATGTTTAACAGAATTCCAAGGAGGAACAAAAAGGATATTTGGGTTTGATTTTTCACACGATTGGATTAGGGTTGTTGCTGTTTTGACAAGATAAACAGGAAAACGGATGAGAAAAGGGGTGTTTTTGGCTGGTATGATCGACCGAGTTTTTGACCAAAATAATGTTATTGGAAAAAATATTTATCAATATTTTCAAAAATATTTGCTAAAGTGTGTTTTTCTCATTTTCTTGTATTTTTTCAGTTTTTGGTATTGTTTTTATTTTATTTAAATATAAGTTTTTTTCTTTAATTTCAGTTTTTACTGTTTTTCTAAATATCATTTTTTATTTTCTTTATTTCATTTTTTAATATATGTTTAATATAATATAGAAATAAAAAAAAAACACATAATTTAATGCAGTATATCGTCAATTAAAAAAAATTAATTAGTTTTTCTTTTGTAAATATAAATCAAAATAATAAATAGAACAAATGACCTTCTTAGTCCTTACTTAAATTACCTATGACCTAGATACATTGAAAAAAAAAAGGAAAAACAGTTTTAAATAGCTTTACTTGTGTTTAACTTTTTAATATTAGCTTTACTTGTGTCTAAGTTTTTAATATTTGTATGAATGTAATGTCTGATATGGATTTGTTTGTTTTTTTTTTTTTTTTATTTCAAAAGAAATTGGAAAGGGTAGTTTACTTGTTTAATGTATTATATTATTTTGATTTTCAAATTTTTGATCAGTTTTTAATACTAAACATCATATATATGTAATTTTAGACGGATATATATGTAATTTTAAAATTTATAAAGATATTAAAGTTTGTAAAATATAAATGAAATACACCCAAAATCATACATCGACTAACATAGTTTATTAAAAGTTCATCTTATCATTTTTAGTATACATTTAACAAAGATTTTTTGATATTACTTAAAAATGAAACATTGTATCATTATTAGAAAAAATTTCTAGTGGAACGAGAAAAATCTAATCTTTTTTTTTTGGTGCCGGGTGACAATAATCAATTATGCTAACATAATTCATTAAAGTATCTTATTTTTAATTGATGATAATGCATGGAATTATGTGTTTTTTTTATATTATGTTAAACATATATTTAAAAAAACTTATATTTTTAAAAAATAAATGATAGTAAAAAACTGAAATGAAAAAAAACTAATATTTAAATTCAATAAAAACAAAAAGAAAAATTGAAAAATACAAGAAAAATGAAAAAAAAAAAACCATTTGTTTGGTAAATATTTTTGAAACTATACTAAAATGGTAAATATAGTTTTCAATAACACCATTTTGGTTAAAAACTCATGATCAATGGGAATAAGTGGAGAGTTGCAGTCAATTAGATGGAGTGAATACCAAGGAAGATGGAGTGAATACCAAGGAACACATATGAGGGTAGAAATGTATACAAATTTGATTTTGTATAGATTTTATTAGATTAAAAATGATTTTGTTGTACAAGATTGGATTTATAAAGATATATGTTGTAAAACCAATTGTTTTGTATTTTATTTATTTATTTCTTCTTTTTGTGATGCATGTCTTCGATTCTCGATTCTTGTGCCATTGATCACGTCCCTGTATTTTTTTTTTTTTTATGAAATTGCCTGCTTGTTGTCTTGGTCGTGGTGATTCCAAAAACATAGATGAGATGTAATTCCGATATACCAAACTCCGTTAATTTACGTTTAAAGTTCCGTGATCAAAAGAGTCAGATTCGATAGATTTTACGAATCTGATTTTGGTCAAGATTAAAAATGTTATAAAAATATAATAAAATAGTATACCATAACCTGAATTCAAAAACGTGTTCAGAAATAATTTACGAGGTCTATAGCTATTCCAAACAAAGTAGTGCACAATCTGTTTTAGGAAAATAAGATAAATATTGATTTCTGTAACTTTAAAGAGGTGTAACTTTCTCATACAACCTCTGTTTTGAACGTTCTTTATATCCACGAAATCAGGTGAAAATAATTTATTCAAATTTTTTATCTGTAACTCTCGATATACTTAAAGCAAAAATTTACTTTTAAAGTCACAAAATAGGATTTAATTTTTAGTTATTTTTGATTGAATCTTTGACGATAGATGGTTTAAGCAGCTTCGGATGTCCTAAAAGAAATTACAAATAAAATATATTTAATATGCATTAAAACGTAAAATTACACAAAATTGATCATTAATACTTAGCGGTTCGCGGTGGTCTGACCGCTGAACTCTAACCAATATTTACCAATTGTTATGGTATCCCCCGTTGAAGGGAATTTCGTCTCTCAATTCACCGTGTGGATAAAATATTGTATAAAAATTGGTGGCATTTTCATTTCGCTTGATCCATACAAGGTCTTCATAAAGTTGATTTAAGTCGCATAACCCAACATTGGGTATTAGGTCGAACATATGGCTACATTCTAACCCCACAACAAAGAATGAGTAGGGAATAAGATACAATCCAATATTATAAAGGTTATAAAATCTTATATATAATTTTACTGTGTGCACTTTCACAAATATGAAATATTGATATTATTTCCTAACACACATCACCGAGCGAGATAAAAATCACGTAGTCGGACATACATTCCTTAAGATGTGGCGCATGAAAAAGTGTCGTGCACGACGTCTAGTTTTCGAGATAAATGGATATAAATATCAGGAAAAAATTATATCTAAGAATTTCGAGGGTCCTTTGAGTCATGGTTTAACTTGACTTTTTTTTTTGTTCACATAACTCCATTGTCGTTCGTGTACGATGTGTAATCATTCTCAGATTATGGTGTCTTATCTTTAATCTCCCGAGTGATTATTTAATCATAATGCGGTCTATCACCTACATGCTCTTTGCTTAGTTTCGTAACTCCAATCATTTTTTAATGTATCGAGGACTGACGCTTACATCCATATAAAGTCTAAAACAGTGTGGCACTATGCTTGTCCACTCAAGTGAAAATCTCTGATCTCATGCATGCTAAACATTTCCGTTTCTTTAGATTTAAGCACATTAAGTTAGAGCCTGGATGGATGCGACACTTTAACCTGTGATATTTATTCAAAACTATGATCACATTTTCACTATATTTAGGGGTACAGATTTGGTTCATAAAGTATCGCGTCCCATCATCCCTAAGCTTTACCTGTTTATTTATCCTTCAGAGAGCTTCACCGACAAAGCCTTTCCTCTCTCAGAATCTCAAGTTAAACTTCTCGAATTTGAGATGTAGGTTGTGAATGGGTATGCATGGTTAATATTCATACTCAACGGGGTTTGGTACGTCCTTTTCGGCTCATGACCTTTGCTACAACGCCAGTATCATTTCAATGTTAATGAATCTCACACTTCATGATGACAACAATATTATCATTTATTTCATTTGACCAAGAGCATAAGTAAAACCTTGTCTTAATTCGTTTATGTGTACCTCAATCCTTTATGTTTGCGTTTCATATACGAACATGTTCTATGTTCTTTCTGAAATTACACCATAGTTGTTCCAACTTCTGGAATACAATTTCTTGCTATCTTTCCAGTTGGAATTTGTTTCCTTTTGTGTCTATAGAGTTGGCGATTAGGCTACCTTGTAGAAGTTCCTGATGGATCACTGATAGTAGACAACATAAATTCTTTCGTTGTTAAAGTCCAAGCATTCATTTCTTGGGAAGAACTCTTCACTTAAACATCCACATTTGATTAAGTTCTTCACATTTGATTAAATCCTTCACATTTAATTAAATTCTTCACATTTGATTAAATCCTTCACATTTAATTAAATCATTCATGCTAAATTTAATCACGGTGAGCTGAGAAATTTGCAACAATCCATCGTTTGATTTTTAGGGTAGGAAGGAGACTTTAGGTTTTTCTCCGGATTGTCATCATAAATGGCCATGGTTTTTTCGTGGGTAGATTTGGTCATGCAACTTCCTTGTAGTACGGATCTAGACACAATGAGGAGGTATTCGATTCACACCTATGATAATGTCCAAACTTCTGCTCAGAATTGTTATGAAGTCTATAAGTAAAGATCATCCGTTCATGGTTATCTTGTCAGTTAAAGGGGCGTCATATAACGACTTGACGTGACGCAACCAAAACCGTTTCATATAGATAATGATATTAGACCTTCGATGACCTACGCATGAGATTGATGTAAAAACATGATTGGGTAGGTGTTAGAATGAAATTTATTAAAATTCGCGAGTAGATATTCGACAGCTCACTAGTTGTCCCTATTTTGCAAGTTTTCTCCAAACTACTAGGTTCATGACTTATAATAAGTTTAACTTTAGGGTTCACAAGGATTTCTATGCATATCTTAACTAATAGTACTTCAACATATGAGTGTTTAATAAGAACGCACCGGTTACTACTGATGTTTCCTGGATTTCTCTCCTTGTTCCGATCATGATTGCTCCGAATCGAGTTGTCACCTCCTTGTTTTTTCGTATTGGGCAGTTTCACCATCTTTATAATAAGATTTTCTTCGACCAGTTCTTGTTCTAATTTCTACATCTCATCTCTTGGTAGTATAATCCTAGGAGCATCACATGTATTGCTTCTCAAGTCGTGGCTTAAGCAGAGTCGTTGCCCACGATTTACACATAATAGTTCTTATCGGTAAAATCTATGTTCGTCTTCTTTTGAACTTGATGGTTCAAAAATAATTTGGAAGGTTCACAACAAAACGAAATGGAGGGATTGAATACCTAAGCCGAATTCGAAAAGATTCGTGAAGGTGCGTTTTTTACAAGGTATTCACAAGGTTACTAACAAAAGTATTCGTACAATATCATAGCCGAGAAATTAGCAATCCGAGATAAACTTCGGACATGATTTACGTTTATGATTCTTATAGTTTCATGAGTATTTGAGGTAAATATTTTCAACATATTCTTAAGTGTTCACTAAATTTTTTGAGAATTCTTAAGAGTTTCGAACTGTGATTTCCGTTAAATATTCGGGATTCCAAGCGTTTTAGTCTAACAAAAACCGAATCCAAGCTTGATTGTGCCTCGGGTCTAACCATAATAAAACATAGGTGATCAGTATACGTCTAGTTGTGGTTCTGCCCATATACAATTAACTTAGCTAAGGTGTTCGATCTAAAACCTTGCATTGTCTTACTATTCGAGGGTTCAAGTTTATATAACTCTAAATTTGTGGGTTTTAGGAATAAACTTAACCTAAGAGAGTAAGCCCTAGGTTATAGACGCGCTTCCTAAGAAAGTACTAGTTCACTATAGCCAATAGTTCTGATACCAATCTATCACACCCTCGGCCGCTAGCAGAAACGCCGAGGTGCGCAACGTAAATAAGTAATCACAGTTATTGAACATACATTGAGCAGTACAATTATGAGCATCTATCATTACCGAAATAGAAATTACATTGATAATGACTATTCCTAACTCGTGAAATGCGCCTAACAATCTGGTGTTTGCGAAGTTATAATAAAAATGACGACGACTCTTCTGAGCGAAGATGTCCGATCTACTAACTAACCTGAGAATACATGCATTTAAAATACGTCAATAAAAATTTTTAATGAGTTCTACAGGTTTTGACACATAGTATTTTTTATATACCAAAAGTGTTTTATAAGATTTCTCTATTTGACCAGCTTGTATAAATACGTATCTTTTTATCGAAAGTATAAAACTAAACGAGTTTTAAAAGTGTATTTGGAATCATTCAAACATATATCGTTTGTTCAAATCCAAAAACAACGATTTGTTGAACATGTAGGTAAATCAAATTTATAACAAATATTTACGGTTCTCTTGACCAAAAATGTTCTTTATATAAATATTTGAATACTAGTTTATATAAAAGAAAGCCAAATCACTTTTTGTGAAAACATAAAATATCCAAATTACTCTTAAAAAGTCGTTACAAGCATTTGTATAGTTCATATGTAAAACTCATAAGTTTCGAGTTTATAAACTTTGAAAATTTGTGTTGTGATAATAATTAAGTATTATCTTACTTAATTTAGAAACTAATACTTAACCGGTGGGGCAAACTCCTCCCACATAAAGATTGTATTTTTTTAGAAAACAAAGGATTTATACTAACAACTTATTGATTGCATGTTATTAAATCTTAATTCGCCATGTCATGGTATTAATTAAGTGTTATATAACTTAATATCCAGTATTGACACTTATCGCTTTGAGTCACAGACTATCCCACTACATATAGTCTCTTTCCACTAGTATCGCTGAACAAGACCCTATATTAACCTGATATCGATTCTATACGGTAACAAGGTACACCCTGGATCTATGATGAGGTCATAACCGAACTGTGACGAATACCTCAGCACCAACACTTGTAAGTTTTAGTGCTGAATGTCCACACCGAAGTTTGCTCATCCTTAGGGACTTTATCGTGTAGGAAATGCCAACGCCCAAACTCGACTCGTCAACTGATGGTTGTAGCTAGCAACCAGTGGCGGGACGTCAACCCATATAAATATGTGACCCTGAACTTATACATGTCGTTCCTCGTTCCAATACGAATTAACGGTTACACCATAGTGGAATTTCCGCTAAGATTTACGTTCTTAGAATTTTTGACAAACATACCCCATGCAGCTTATGAAATGATCCTAACTCATAAAGCTTTTAGAATAAACGTAGGTCATATAGATCGTCATGTGGTTATGATGGATCGTAACAATAGGTTTAGGCATCCAAATCTTAATCTCTCCCTTATAAGTATATCGAACACCTATAATTCTTTCGTGTTTAGGATTAATTATTGATTAAAGTTTTATGGTATTTGAGATTCGTAAGATTTAACATATTTCCAGATTTTATTATTTATCATGACGGAATTTGGGAAGCATAACGACTGTTATTGTAACATTTTCCAGGTTTCAACCAATGTGAAACCAACAATTTCCATGATATTTATAACTCACGAGATTAATACAATATAATATTTCTCAAATGGTGACTCTTAATTATTAAAGTCCACTACATTATTTATTGCAATAATAATTCATGACTTAGTAAATTTAGTTATGTTTTTATAATAAATATAAAAATATATTAATATATTTTCCATTCATTTTTACACAACCTTATATATTAAAATTTAAATTTGATAACTTTAACTAATAATTATACAATTTCATAAATTTATTATTTCCACAATTTATAACAATGTACTTTCATTTTATATACGGATAATATTTTGAGTTAATAATATCTTAATATGCATATTAATAATCGCGACAAACTATAAATGTATTAACTTTTAGCAATCTAATTTACTTGTATAGTTTATAAATGATTTATAACATTTTAGATTGTTATATAGTAAGTTTCGGTAAATATTAAAGTATGTTGCTATTTTGTGTCTAATATATGGAAATTATCAACACTTTAATAGAAACATAAGTATTCTCCACCAAATATAAAAGCAGTAAAAGAGGGGCCGAAGAAAACTCACATTCGTAGCGTAAACGAGATTTGTGGTGTGAAACTTGTCGTGAAAATTTCTACCTAATGTTCCTTGCTCCTAAGACGAACCACCGCGTATATTTAAATTACCTAATAAAACCAAAATGGTAGATTTTGTATTAATTATTAAGTGTAGGGTGGTTTTTGTGAACACAAGTAATTTCTAGAGATTAATTTTCCTATAATCATACAACGAGGGACTGATCTCATAATTTATTTCCAAAACAAGGGGTTGAAATGCACATTTTAACCCAAATTTGAAGTTTTTGGACCAAACTTGTTAAGGTTTCCAAAGGGAAGGGCTCTTCTTGTTTATGTTAAATCGTAGTTTGACTTAAGTAAAAATTATTTCACAGGAGGGACCGATTTAATTCAATTAACTTTAATAGAAAAATTAGGGCTTTTATGTTCATTTGCGTCTCGTGACTGATCGAGCAACAGAGAAACGGTGAAGCAGGGGGTAAGTGGAACCAATCAACGGCGACTCCTCGTGGTTCTCTCCCGTCGTCGGTCGCAATGAGGACCAATTGCGAAGCGATGACTGAAGGTGGCGAGACGGAAGCTTGCAGGTGCGCTATTCGCTATTCCGGATGTCGTGACCAATCGCGATCGTCTCTGGGGCTCGAAGAGGCTGAAGAGACGAAGGGAAAAAGGGGCGGTGGTCGTCTCCAGGGTCGGCGAGGCCGAAGTGAGGAAGACGTGAAGAGCAGCGAAGTTTCGCTCGTCCCCTCCTGCTGTGAGGTGCGAAGGAGTAAGGGAGGCAACGAGGCTGTAGTGGACTCGGTGGGTGCAATGATGGAGTGAGACGCGAGGTAAGCTGATTCAATGGGGAATTCAGTCGATGATAGCATCTCCGGTTCTTCGCTTGATCCAAGAAGGAAAGACGAAGGCAGACGGGTATCTAGATGGTGAATCTTCAACCGGAAATGAACGGAATTAACAGGTATGGCTTCTTGTTTTGTTTTGACAGAAATCAACAGATTTAAACAATGGTTTTAGGTGTGTGTTTGTTTGATGTTTAACAGAATTCAAAGAAGGAACAAAAACGATATTTGGGTTTGATTTTTCACACGATTTGATTAGTGCTGTTGCAGTTTTGACAAGATAAACAGGAAAACGGATGAGAAAAGGGGTCTTTTTGGCTGGTATGATCGATGGGAACAATGGAAGATGGAGTGAATACGATGGAAAACGTATGAGTGTAGCTTAATAGATTAAAATTGATTTTGTTGTACAAGATTGGATTTATAAAGATACTTGTTGTAAAAGCAATTGTTTTGAATTTTATATATTTATTTATACTTTTTGTGATGCACATCTTCGATTGTGGATTCTTGTGCCATCGATCCGTCTCCGTAATATTTTTATGAAATTGCCTGCTTTTTGTCTTGGTCGTGGTGATTTCAAAAAACGTAGACTGGATTTAATTCCGATATACCAAACTTTGTGAATTTACGTTTAAAGTTTCGCAATCAAAATAGTCGGATTCGACAGATCAAGATTAAAAATGTTATAAACATATAAAAAAGTAATATATCATAAACCGAATCCAAAATCGTGTTCAGTAATAATTTACGAGGCCTATAGCTACTCCAAACGAAGAAGTGCACAATTTGTTTTAGGAAAATAAGATAAATACTGATTTTTGTAACTTTAAATATGCGTAACTTTCTCATATGACTTCCATTTTGGGCATTCTTTATATCCACGAAATCATGTTAACATAATTTATTCAAAATTTTTATCCATAACTCTTGATATAATACTCTCGATATACTTAATGCAAAATTTTAATGACACAAATATGATTTAACTTTTAGTCATTTTTGATTCAATCTTTCAAGATATATGGTTTAAGCAGGTTGGGATGTCTTAAAAGAAATTAAAAATAACATATATTTAATATGCATTAAAACGTAAAATTACACAAAATTAGTCATTAATACTTAGCGATTCGCGATGATCTGACCGCTGAACTCTAACCAATTTTTACCAACTGTTATAGTATCCCCCCGTTGAAAGGAATTTTGTCTCTCGATTCACCGTGTAGATAAAATATTGTAAAATAATTGGTGGCATTTTCATTTCGCTTGATCCATACATGATCTTTCTAAAGTCGATTTAAGTCGCATAACCCAAGATTGGGAATTAGGTCGAACATATGGCTCCATTCTAAGCCCATAACAGAGAGTGAGTAGGGAATAAGATAGAATCCAGTATTATAAAGGTTATAAAATCTTATATATAATATTAGTGCGTGCACATTCACAAATATGAAATATTGATATTATTTCCTAATAAACATCACCGAGCGAGATAAAAAGCACGTCGTCGGATAGACATTCCTTGAGATGTGGTGCATGAAAAAGTGTCGTGCATGACGTTTAGTTTTCGAGATAAATGGATATAAATATTAGGAAAAAATTCTATCTATGAATTTCGAGGGTCCTTTGAGTCGTGGTTTAAGTTAACTTTTTTTGTTCACATAACTCCATTTTCGTTCGTGTATGATGATGTGTAATCATTCTTAGACTGTGTTGTATTTTCTTTAATCTCACGAGTGATTATTTAATCATAATGCAATCTATCACCTACATGCTCTTTGTTTAATTTTGTATCACCAATCATTGTTACACGTATCGAGGACTGACGCTTGCATCCATATAAAGTCTAAAACAATATAGTCTTGATGCTTGTCCACTCAAGTGAAAATCTATGCTCTCAAGCATGCTCAACATTTCCGTTTCTTTAGATATAAGCACATTAAGTCAGAGCCTAGATGGATGGGACACTTTAACATGTGAGCTTTATTCAAAACTATGATCACGTGTTCACTATACTTAGGGGTACAAATTTGGTTCATAAAGTATTGCGTCCCGTCATCCTTGAGCTTGACCTGTTTATTCATCCTTCCCAAAGCGTCACCCGCGAAGCCTTTCCTCTCTCAGAGTCTCAAGTTAAACTTCTCGAATTTGAGCTGTAGGTTGTGAATGGGTATGCATAGTTAATATTCCTACTCAACGGGGTTTTGTACGTGCTTTTCGCGCTCAAGACATTTGCTACAACATCAATATCATTACAATGTTAACAAATCTCACACTTCATGATGACAACAAATTTCTCATTTATGTCATTCTACCAAGAGCATAGGCAAAACCATTCCTCAATATGTCTATGTGTACCTCAATCCTTAATGTACGCGTTTCGTATACTAACATGTTGACTTTTCTTTCAGAAAGGTAGGATTGATGCATTACACCATAGTTATTCCAACTTTTGGAATATAATTTCTTGCTTATATTTCTAGTTGGACTTTGTTTCCTTCTGTGTCTATAGAGTTGGCGATTAGGCTACCTTGTAGAAGTTCCTGATGGATCACCGGTAGTAGACAATGTAAATTCTTTTGTTGTTGAAGTTCCAACATTCATTTCTTGGGAAGAAGTCTTCACTTAAACTTCCACATTTGATCAAATTCTTCACATTTGATTAAATCCTTCAAATTTAGTTAAATCATTCACGTTTAATTTAATCACGGTGAGCTGAGAAATTAGCAACAATCCAACGTTTGATTTTTAGGGTAGGAAGGAGACTTTAGGTTTTTCTCCGAATTGTCATCATAAATGGCCATGGTTTTTTCGTGGGTAGATTTGGTCATGTAACTTCCTTGTAGTACGGATCTAGACACAATGTGGAGGAAGTCGATTCACACCTATGATTATGTCCAAGCTTCCGCTCGAAATTGGTATGAAATCTATGAGTAAAGATTGACCGTTCATGGCTATCTTGTCAGTCGGGGGGGGGGGGGGGGGGGTCTTATAACGAATTGACGTGACACAACCAAAACCATGTCATATAGACGATGATATTAGACCTTCGATGACCTACGCATGAGAGTGATCTAAAAACATGATTGGGTAGGTGTATGTTTGTTTGATGTTTAACATAATTCAAAGGAGGAACAAAATGGATATTTGGGTATGATTTTCACACGATTTGATTTGGGTTGTTGCTGTTTTGACAAGATAAGCAGGAAAACGGATGAGAATAGGTGGTGTTTTTGGCTGGCATGATCGACGGGAACAATTGGAGAGTTGCAGTCGATTGAAGAAGAACAATGGAAGATGGAATGAAAACGAAGGAAAACGTATGAGTGTATAAATGTATAAAAATATGATTTTGTATAGATTTTAATAGATTAAAAATGATTTTGTTGTACAAGATTGGATTTATTAAGATATTTGTTGTAAAAATCGATTGTTTTGTATTTTATTTATTTATTTAATCTTTTTGTGATGCACATCTCCGATTCTCAATTGTTGTGTCATCGATCCCGTCTCGGTAAGTTTTTGATGAAATTGTCTGCTTGTTGCCTCGGTCATGATGATTCCAAAAACGTAGACGGGATTTAATTCCGATATACCAAGCTCCATGAATTTACGTTTAAAGTTTCGCGATCAAAAGAGTCGGATTCTAATGATTTTATGAATCTGATTTTGGTCAAAATTAAAAATGTTATAAAAATATAATAAAATAATATATCATAACTTGAATTCAAAAACGTGTTCATAAATAATTTACGAGGCCTATAGCTATTCCAAACGAAGCAGTGCACAGTTTGTTTTATGAAAATCAGATAAATAGTTATTTTTGTAACTTTAAAGTGGCATAACTTTCTCATACAACCTCCGTGTTGGCGTTCTTTATATCCACAAAATCAGGTGAACATAATCTATTCAAATTTCTTATCCTGTTACATAATGCAAAATTGTAATTTTAACACTACAAATATGATTTAATTTTTGGTGATTTTTGATTCAATCTTTGACGACAAATGGTTTAAGCAGTTTGTCATGTTCTAAAAGAAATTATAAATAAAATATATTTAATATACATTATAAACGTAACATTACACAAAATTGGTCATTATTACTTAGCGGTTCGAGGTGATCTGACCGCCAAACTCTAACCAATTTTTACCAATTGTTACATAGTCCATATATAAAATAAAGTTTAAACTCAAATAATTATTGGACTAAGATGTCTAATCCAATAACTAAATTGGTAATATACTTCAATTAAAAACAAAATCTTTTTGGATTGCTCTCAAAACTAGTAATTGAGTAGAATGACTTTTGGAGAGAGAGAGAGAGAGAGAGACAGAGAGATAGAAAGACTGGTTTATTGATTTATTATATGATTAATAAATAGCAATAGATAATTTGTTAATGTATTATGAGATCAATATATTAATTATAAATAGTATTATTTAATTAATAATTAATCATAAATTAATTGTAGAATTAATTGGATTAATTTAAAGTGCAGTGACTTAAGCTGTAATTGTTCAATAGTTTAACAAGAGAGGTTCTAGAACCTTCCATGGATCATGGACAATTTTTAGGAGTTTTTTTTAATGGTTTTAGATTAATCCTTAAAGATAATTAAGGAGTTAGATATAAATAGAGCTCATTGGCTCCTTGTTTTTGTCCACTCTTGCACTCAAAGGAATAGCCAAAATTCTACTCCCTATTCCTTTCTCCTCAAGTGTTCTAACTGCTAGGGTTTTGGTACAAATATTTAGAGGCATTGAATTTTTGGTGCTTTCTTTCCAAGATATTTGAAGAAGGAGTTTTTTTATTATTTGCTAAAATAATCAAAAGGTATGTAACCCTAATCCATTTTTAATTTAGATTATAGTAGGGCCTCCTTATGGTTCTTTGATGTTCATAGATTATAACTATCAATAGAGAAAACTTATATCCAAATAGGTTGCATGTCAACTTGAGGGTTAAGTTATTTTTCCTTATGCTTTGAAAAACAATTTCGGGACAAAAAATAACCTACGAATTCATTAGAAAGTTTAACTTTTGTTGACCTTGGTTGACTTTTGTTGACTTTTACAAATTTGAAAATAATAAGTTGTCACGTTATCCCCCTGGTAGAGGGAATTTCGTCCCGAAATTGTTTCTAAAGTGGTACTCATGAACTAGGGAAAAAATGTGGATACTTTTGTTTCATCTGATCTTCCCATTACCAAGTGAATTCAGGTCCTCGCTTGGCATTCTAGCGAACGTTCACTATTGGTATACGACTTTGTTTTGTTCTTTTGACTTCCCTATCCATGATTACCACTGGTTCTTCTACAAAGTGTAGGCTCTTGTTTAACTCAATTTTGTCGAGTGGGATTACAAGAGTTTCATCAGATAGACACTTCTTGAGATTAGAGACGTGAAAAGCAGTATGAATGTTACTGAGTTCATGCGGTAATGCCCTTTGGTCTAACGAATGAACCCATAATATTCATGGACCTAATGAACCGTGTGTATCGACCTTACTTAGACAAGTTTGTTGTAGTTTCCATCAACGATATACTAGTCTATTCTCTAAGTAAGGAAGAACACAGTCAACACTTACGACAAGTCTTGGAAACTTTAAAGGCAGAGAAATTGTATGCGAAATTCTCAAAGTGCGAATTTTGGACCCGGAAGGTAGAATTCTTGGGTCATGTAGTCATCAAGGAAGGGATACATGTTGATCCCTCTAAGATCAAAGCTATTGAAAAGTTGGCGACCCCACAAACTGTAACATCCCAATTTTTGAGGCCAAAAATTTCGTTTTTAATTACAAGATTCATAACACAGTTTACCAAATATTTCCAATGTCATATCAATTTAAGAAAAACCGTAACAACGTGTCTTAATACCATGTCATCAAAAGTAATAAAAACCAGAGTACAATCCCAGAGATCTCTACGTGGAATCCATATGAGTGTGTGTGTGTGTATGATGCGTTGCAACATTGCCGGCTTCTTCCCCTTAGACAAAGAGGTACTTGAAAACAAAACTGAAACTGTAAGCACAAAGCTTAGTGAGTGCCCCCATCATACCACATACCATACATAACACACACTGGCAATCATATCTGGGTGCCTGACCTACTCTTTCAGTCCTCTCAACCGGTAACCGTGCCTAACATACCTAGGTGTTGGGCTACCCTTTCGGTCCTCTCGACCGATCATTGGGGACTATTTTTCCCCTCTACTACTATTATCACATAAAATCATAGCACATAAGATAACTAACATGACTGGGCATTAACTACCCCTTTGGTCCTTTCGACCGACATCGGGGTCTATCCTACCCGTATTATCATATAACACATAACATCATAGCATACTAGCACGTAATCATAACGTAGCACACATATCAGAAAATTATCAAGAAGACAATCATCTCAACTATAACTCATACTAGTGGGCCAGCCTTGGTGCCATAGACCCACTTCTACTGGAAGGTAACTCACCTCGAGGTCGTGTAGAATCCGCACAGTCCTCGGCACACGTATCAGCTTGTCTCGACTCCTTAATTCCTACACAACGATCTTTATCGATTATTAGGCATACCAAACCCTTACATGAGTCATCCCAAACCCAAGAAATGTCAACATTGCTCAAAGTCAACACCCAGTTGACCTGACTCGCCAAGTTGGTCTACCAACTCATCGAGTCCACGCTCCACTAACCCGATCCAACCCCGACTCCACTCGTCGAGTCTAGCAAGAACTCGATGGGTTCCCCTTCATTCAAACCATCGAGATGATCTTCATCCGACTCGTTGAGTAATTCCTTGAACTCGTCAAGTTCATCTCCCTCATAAGAATGTGTCCGGTCTACGACTCGCCGAGTTGTATGAACAATTCGTCGAGTCCATCTTTAAAGATTGGGAGATTGACTTGGACTTGCCGAGTCTATTCACACACTCGTCAAGTCCCATGATTCCCAGGTCCCTTTTCATGTCTAAACATCTACGGGACTTTCCTTCCTAACAACTGGTCCTTCCACAGAAAGGATTTGGTGGTCAATACACCGTGACTCGCCGAGTCCCAAGAACAACTCGTCGAGTCCATCCTTGACCAACACTATACAATCAATTTGAATGGGTCTTAACACCACAAAATCATAGATCTGGCCTCCTAATGTCCATTTCATACGTAATGTTTTCAACTTGGTGCACATGCAAGAGGTCTTTGGCCCAAAAAGCCATAAAAGATGGCCTCCAAGGTGTATGGGGTGTCCATGACAGAAAAATGGGCACCTTTATGCCATAACCCCCCGCCCCCCAATAGACCTGGATCTAAAGCATACATTGACTTTCAATACTTAATCCCGAATACAACCTCTCTAAGGCATAGAAAGATGTAGGAAAAGGCCCAAACTCTAGATCTTCTTATTTCCCTTTGGTCTCACAAGTCTCCTTCTCCTTTCCAAACTTCAAACACAAAAGGTAGCACCACAAGGCTCAAGAACACAATAAGAACGACTAGGGTTTCGATATACAACTTTCTGGGAGTGATAGGGACGTTGGAGGCTGAGATAAGGTGTTTAAATAGGGTGCAAACCCTCAAATTTAGGGTTTTACTCAAATATCAGATACACGTTGAGTCAGTCTTTCGACTGATTGAGTAGGTCACTTAAACTGTCCGTGGATCTCAACTCTACTCGACGAGTTGGGCCTCCAACTTATCGAGTCCCAGAGAAAAACACAAGAAATTCTTGAATTAACTGCGTACCTAGAATCGAGTGTTACAAATCTCCCTTACTTATCTTAAACTTCATCCTCAAAGTCTGCTGCTCGATCCGGAAAAAGCTCAGGGTAATGCTCCCTCATCTCATTTGACAACCCGATATTTCAACTCTATGTAGCAACCTAAAAAGTCAAGTATTCTAACCACTTTTGTTATAATGAAATTAACTTCGAAAATAGAATGTACAAAAGTCTCTAATTTATTTCCTACTATGTTAGATGTCATTAAACCATGATCGTACGTAAAAAAACGTCGAAATCTGACTTCGTATGAGGAAGTTATGAATTTTCCAACTTCAGCTTAGCAACAGACAGCTAAAAAATCGAAACGGAGAAAGAGCGACTTTTGGCCGGAATGAGCTAAATGAGAATCGAAGGTCTCGACAATGGTTTTTCAACGGTAAAAAGTCTGGCAAAAACAGACGTCAGATAATGAAGTTATGAATTTCTAACGAAATTTTCTTACTGCGACATTTAAAAACTAAATAATAAAAAAAAAATTCAAAATTTTCCGACGGAATCTAAATGAAAGTTGTAGAGCGTAGTCTCACCTACGCGTGGATATAAAGAACGTCAAAAACGGAGTTCGTATGAAGAAGATACGAATTTTTGAAGTTTATTAAATAATAAAACTTTAATTTTATATTAAATTTCGGTATTATCCGAAGGATGAGTCACCAGGTCGATCCAAGTTACGCCCAGCGTACTCAAGGCCTAGGCCTCAGATCGTCCACGTCGCCACTATGCGAGGCTAGGCCCCATCCCATCCGAAGCTCCGAGGCAGTCGAGAAGGCGGTCACTCATGACGCACACGTACGCCCAACGTACCGAGGCGGTTCCCACCCCCTATGAAAAGGATGCGAGGGTTCCAAAGAAATTGCTCAATTTCTCTCAACTTTTTTGAGTTTTTGCCTTGTTTTCCGTGCACATGCTATCCCGAAGCCCCAGTTTCCTTGCTCAAGTCCCGAAGGTCGTTTGTGCTACCGAGATTCTCGAGAATCCCGAGAAAATCCGCTTTCTCGAGTCAAAATTCTGCTCGGTTTTCATCTCGCCTTCTTTGATGTTTCAAGTGAGTTCATACCCCATATAATGCACACTTTTAAATGTTTTATAAATGCTTTTATATGCTTTTAAGGGGGGGGGGGCGAAATACATGTAAAACACACGATTATTACTGTGTGTTATATAAAGTTTCATTATACACTTTTATCAATGGAATTATATGTGATTTATAAGTATTATAGGGAAACTTTCGTATGCAAAATATACCACGATAACATCTTATCTTTTGAAATAAGAAATGATTTATGTATTTATGTCAATCAAACACTCTGCTTATACTGTATGTATATGTGTCCATCTTTGGCACTACAAAAATCATACTTTTCATAACAATGAGCATTTCACTAGGGATTACTATACAAACGAGACACACTTTTAGAAAACTATAATAGGTATAGTTTTACAAGAACATCACAAACTTTTACATACTAGAAATACTATTTCAAGAAGTTACTTTCATATACAAGAACAAAGGAACATTTTCTCACGTAAATCTGATTTATACTAAGTTTTGTGAGACATTAAACTTCACGTACGTTCGAGTACACATTTGAAGTCTTGTATTATATACCAGAATCCCTTGGAGGGGGAGCATGGTGTTTGTGTATAGATCTATACGGGATTGACAACCCCGCGCCCTGATTGTTAGCTACAGTACACCATTTGGAGTGAAAAACATTAGAACATTCCAATGCCGGAAGAATGTTGTATATAGGCATTCCTAGTCAAATAGCATGGTTGTAAAACTCACATGGAGTATCAAAAACACATTGATTTACGCGGTTTTTCAGACGTATTGGCAATTTTATACGTACATTAATTAACTACTTAAGGCATGAAAAACCTTATCGTGATACAATTTTGGAACTTCTAAACCACTACCCACATACGGAAAAACATAAATTTTCTAGAAACAAACATTGGTCTTGATAGAAGGCTTCATTTATACCAGTAGAGAATATGGGATTTTGTAGGAATCAACAAACAAAAACAAACCATTTCGTTTTAGTTCATGCAAATATTTTCATTTAATACTTATGAAACTCACCAGCTTATATGCTGATTTACTCTTTCAAAACTACTTGTATGTCCCAAGGATTCCGTAACTGCAGGTAACAAATAGCTTTTGAAGAAGGGATGCTGCGACGCCAGTTTGAATTCATATTTTGGCATCATATTGTAATTGGTTTTGAACGTGTACCTTTTAAACAATGTAAACTTTCAATTATATATATGATGGTTATATTGCTTTCTTTACTATGTATGCAATTGTTACGTTACTACTTGAAGTCATCCGCCCCCGAACGTTTCCACCGTTCCGGTTTGGGGGTGTGACAGATTATTATCAGAGCATTGTTTATAGTGAACTAAGTATATCGAACCACATAATATATACAAACTATAAATGCTTAGGGACTCAAAGTATCTGACAAAACGTTTTTACACCTAAAACCTCGTTTCGTTTAAATAGATTATTTTGGGTCATAAAAGTACAAAATACATGCATACAACGATATATTTTTGTGGTTAGAACTATACAAAAAGTATTAAGACGAGTTGGACACTATGGTTAGTTCTCGATATATGTAATCGAATTTGGGACGAATATAGCTTGATCAACTATATTTATCCGAGATTTGACTAATGTATGTCGAGGAATGATCGTAGTGAACAACAAGTCAAAACTTACCAAAATAGACACTAGTATCAAACATACAAATTTAAATACTATAGGAGTATTTGGTGCATACAATAGTTTAATCTTCATGTTTATTGTTACATGTTTTTCAAATTTTGTTCAAATCTTATAACCCTATTCTCGTATAGTCAAATGGCTGGATTCCACCCACCATGGGACCCCTACTACCCGAACCAGGGCAATGGAGGATAGGTAGAGGAGGATCACGAAGAGGATGAAGAACCTATCAAGTTGGAAGAAGGGGGTGACTCTGGTACGGACTCAGAACCGGAAGTAGTTAACCCTCCAGCCATTAGGAGGAACTTTGAGGGACCGACTCCCGTTTGGGGAAGTCACCTCCACCATTGGAGCCAACAACAAGGGATACGCTCTCCCTACGGTATGTGTCGGAACTTCTACAACATCAGGGATGTAGGTTCAACCGACCGAGCACTCCTGGTCATGGTAGGAAAGCTGGCCAACTAGTCCTATCAATCGGGGGTCAAAGAAAATCGACTTCGCAAAGTCAACGTGGAAGTACAAGTTCACACTTCCGACATCCATCGACTGGATATGTTGTAGGATGACACCCATCTCCGCGCCGACGCATTCCAAACACAAATGATTGCAGCCCTCGCAGAGTTGAGGGAACAGCAAGCCGCCTTCAATAGGCATCTTATGGAATCAAAGAAATCGGATGCGGAGTCAAGCTCCAAGCGCAACCCACGTCGCAAGTAGTGTTTGCCAAAATCCCAAATTTTGTTATAAGTTAGGACCTCGGTCAAAAGTTTTATTTTCTTAAACCTTGTAACCGGAGACCCTTTTAGGGGTCAAATTTTTGTGATCGTTGTATCATCTATTATATTAATATAATTGGCACACTATTATTACTACGTTGAGTATTTTGTTTAATCTTTAAAATATTATGGAAAAACCATACGCTTGCTTCATATATTCGGATTTATGAATAACTTTCATTCTTCTATCTTTGAGACTCATACTATCATCTATTGTTGAACTATAGCGAGTTAGTTCATGAGACACATTCATTTTCTATACCATGGAATTCTTACCTTTGTCTTTTCAATCTATAGTTGAAGGATGCCTCCGCGTAGAAATCCGAGACGAAACAATGGTGGGGAAGCACCGATACCACCACCGCCTCCACTTCCTCAATTTGATGTTTTCATGTTCCAAGCAGCAGTCACCGCAGCTGTGGCGGCTGCCTTGTCACAGATCAATACCCTTGTTACTACTGGTTCAGGAATTGGCACACTTCCTTCCAACCATGGCGAGAGTCATGGTCAACCCCGAGAATGCACCTATAAAGACTTTACGAATGCCAAACCCCAGATATTTAATGGGACAGGTGGTGTGATGATTTTTAGACAGTGGATTAAAAGGACAGAATCAGTCTTTGAAATCTGCTCCTGTCCCGAGCACAGCAAAGTCAAGTTTGCAACCTACACACTTGCTGATAGAGCTTTAACTTGGTGGAATGGCCATGTTAAGGTACTTACTCTGATAGTGGCAAATTCAATAAGCTAGGAGAGCTTAAAAATCATGTTGATGAGAGAGTACTGTCCACGAGGAGAGATCCAAAAACTCGAGCATGAACTCTGGACGCTTGGAATGATTGGTACCCACATAGCAACTTATACCAACAGATTCTGCGATCTGGCAATCCTTTGCCCATATATGATTGCTCTTGAGAGCAAGAAAATAGAGAGATACATTTGGGGACTTAGCTTCAAAACATGACACTTTTGAAAGTGCCAAAGAGCTGGCACAATCTCTTATTGATCACGGATGTCATCAAAACTCAAGAATTTCTGCACCAGAACCACAAAAGGGAAACAAAAACAACAATAACAAGAAGAGAGGATGGAATAAGGGGAAGGGTGGGTCTTCCCAAGAATCCTCGAAGAAACAACAACTAATTACAGTGAATGTTGCTACTGTACCTACTACCGTTCCTACAAATCTCTACCCAACAAAGCCTTTTGTGGGTAACCTTCTAAAGTGAACCAAATGCAATTAGCACCACAATGGACCTTGTCAGGAAATGTAGTGCTCCAACTACAACAGAAAGGGACACACTGTCTGTTTCTGCAAAGCCCATGTAAAGCCGATCACTCAAGTTCACAATGCTGGAGTAGGCCAAGCTTGCTACGGTTGTGGCGAGGTGGGTCACTACAAAAGAAACTGCCCAAAGGCAGCGAATACCGGTGGAGTGGGATGAGTTTTGGCTATAGGTCACGAAGAAGCCGTAGTTGATCCTACAATAGTTGCTGGTATGTTTCTTCTCGATAATTCATATGCATGCATACTATTCGATAGTGCAGCAGAGAGAAGCTTCGTGAGTCAAAACTTTATTCACTTAAACATAAACCTAGCATGTTAGAAAAATCTTTCACTGTAGAAATGACAACTGGAAAACGGAAAACACTAACTGCATATATGTTACTTGTACATTAACTTTAGACGGTCATTCTTTCCCAATCAACCTCATGCCGGTCCAAATTAAAAGTTTCGACGTCATAGTTGGCATGGATTGGTTAAGTCTTCTTCGCGCTGACATCATGCGCTTTGAAAAAACAGTTCGCCTTAATCTCCCTAACGATGAAACATTAGTGATTTACGGCGACAAATCAAGTACAAACCTTCGCATCATTTCGTGCATCCAAGCTCGAAAGTGTTTGCGGAAGGATTATCATGCATTTCTTGCACACATCATCGATACGAGTTAGGAAGTAAAGGACATTAAGAGCATTCCAGAACTACGCGACTTTCCCGATATCTTTCCAGAAGAACTACTGGGATTACGACCACAATGCCAAGTCGATTTAAGAATCGATTTAGTTCCAGGGGCTACCCCAGTAGCAAAATCGCCTTATCATCTGGCACCAACAGATATGCAAGAACTTTCCAGTCAGCTTAACGAACTCCACCAAAAAGGATTCATTAGACCAAGCTTCTCACCTTGGGGAGCACCGGTCTTGTTTGTAAAGAAGAAAGACAGATTGTTCCGTATGTGCATTGACTACAGAGAACTAAACAAACTTACTGTAAAAAATCGTTACCCTCTTCCCCGCATTGACGACTTATTTGATCAACTTCAAGGAGCGAACTACTTCTCGAAGATAGAGGAGGATATTCCCAAGACAGCATTTCGAACCTGTTATGGACACTACGAATTTGTAGTGATGCTGTTCGGATTAACCAATGCACCAACGATATTCATGGACCTAATGAATATGGTGTGCCGTCCTTACTTGGATCAGTTCGTCATCGTCTTCATCGATGATATACTTATCTACTCCCGAAGTAAGGAATAACATAGTCAACACCTACGAAGAGTCTTAGAAACACTACGATCGGAGAAGCTCTATGCGAAGTTCTCTAAATGCGAATTTTGGATTCAATGAGTCAAAATTTTAGGACACGTTGTTAGCGAAAAGGGGATACACGTGGACCCCTCCAAAATTAAGGTCTTTGAGAACTGGTCGGCACTGAAGACACCTACAGAGATTCGTCAATTTCTAGGTCTCGTTGGCTATTATCGCAGATTCATAAAGAACTTCACTAGCATTGTGAAACCTCTTACTACAGTAACCCAGAAAGGCGTGGCCTTTGACTGGGAAGCAAAACAAGAGAAGGCATTCCATATACTGAAACAGGCCTTGTGCACCGCACCGATACTATCCCTCCCCGAAGGGATAGAAGATTTCATAGTGTATTGCGATGCATCAAATCAAGGACTTGGTTGTGTTCTTATGAAAAGAGGTAAGGTTATTTCCTATGCCTCTCGTCAGCTTAAGATACACGAAGTAAACTATACAACACACAATCTTGAGTTAGGAGCAGTGGTATTTTCTATAAAGATCTGGAGACACTACCTGTACGGAACGATGAGTAATATTTTCACCGACCACAAGATCCTTCAACACATTTTCGATCAAAAGGAGCTCAACATGCGACAACGACGATGGGTCGAGGTACTCAATGACTACGAATGCGAAATTTGTTATCATCCTGGCAAGGCCAATGTAGTAGCTGGCGCCCTCAGTCGAAAAGAATACATTGGTCGGAGAATCAAATCTCTGACTATGACTATCCATTCCCACTTATCCACACAAATTAAGGAGGCTCAACTGGAAGCTTTGCAACGTGAACATGTGGCGGGTGAATCCCTGAGAGGAATGGAAAACAATCTAGAAATCAAGGGTGGCGGTGCATATTATCTCATCGACCGTATCTGGACAACGAGACATGGTGGCTTCAGAGACGTGGTCATGATCGAAGCACACAACATGAGGTATTCCGTTCACCCTGGTTCAGATAAAATGTATCTGGATCTTACGAAACTGTACTGGTGGCCTAACATGAAAGCAGAAATTGCTACCTTCGTAGGTAAATGTCTTACTTGCGCTAAGGTTAAGGTCGAGTATCAGAAACCTTCACGATTACTACAAAAACCGGAGATACCGGAATGGAAATGGGAACGGATTACTATGGACTTCATAACCAAGTTGCCCAAGACAACGGGTGGACTTGATACCATATGGGTCATCGTCGACAGATTGACCAAATCCGTGCATTTTCTATGAATCAAGGAGACTGACAAGATGGAAAGGCTTACAAGAACTTACATAGGGGAAATAGTGCGACTGCATGGTGTTCAGATGTCCATTATCTCCGATAGAGATAGTAGATTTACTTCAAGGTTCTGGCAGTCACTACAAAGTTCCCTGGGGACTAGGCTAGACATGAGTACACCCTACCATCCACAAACAGACGAGCAAAGTGAGAGGATGATACAAACTTTGGAAGATATGCTGAGAGCTTGTGTGATTGACTTTGGAAAGGCATGGGATATCCATTTACCCCTTGTCAAATTTTCATACAACAATAGTTATTATACGAGCGTAAAGGCTGCTCCATTTGAAGCCCTCTATGGTCGTAAGTGCAGGTCCCATTTGTGTTGGACTGAAGTTGGCGACACACAATTAACTAAAGGACGAGATCCTGAAAGCACTCTCACCGGTCCGGAAATCATATGAGAAACGACAGAGAAGATCGTTCAAATTCGTGAACGGTTGAACGCCTCTAGAGACCGACAGAAAAGCTACGCTGACCAAAAGATGAAACCTTTGGAATTCCAGGTAGGAGACCGCGTTCTATTGAAGGTCTCACCGTGGAAAGGCTTAATACGCTTTGGAAAGCGTGGAAAGCTAAATCCAAGATACGTAGGGCCATTTGAGATTCTCGCCAGAATCGGCCCTGTAGCTTACAAACTTAATCTACCACGTGAACTTAGTAACATACATCCAACCTTCCATGTCTCGAACTTCAAAAGGTGTCTATCCGATGAGACTCTTGTTATCCCACTCGACGAGATCGAGATCAACGAGAGCCTCAACTTCGTGGAAGAACCGATAGAAATTATGGACCGAGAGGTCAAACAAACGAAACAAAGTTGCATACCCATTGTGAAAGTTTGCTGGAACGCCAAGCGAGGACCTGAATTCACATGGGAACGCGAAGATCAGATGAAACAAAAGTACCCACATCTTTTTCTATGATTCACAAGTATCTTTCTTACTTTAAAGTTCGGGATGAAATTCCCTTTAACTGGGGGATGATGTGACAACCCGATATTTCAACTCTATGTAACGACCTAAAAAGTCAAGTATTGTAATCACTTTTGTTATAATGAAATTAACTTCGAAAATAAAATGTCCAAAAGTCTCTAATTAATTACCTACTATGTTAGATGCCATTAAACCGCGATCGTACATAAAAAGAACGTCCAAAGACTTCGTATAAGGAAGTTATGAATTTTCCAAGTTCGACTTAGCAACAGACAGCTAAAAACTCGAAACGGAGATCGAGCGACTTTTGGCCGGAATGACCTAAATGAGAATCGAAGGTCTCAACAATGGTTTTTCAACTGTAAAAGTATGGCAAAAACAAAAGTCGGATAATGAAGTTATGAATATCTAACGAAATTTTCTTACTGCGACCTTTTAAAAATAAAGAATAAAAAAAATTTCAAAATTTGCCGATGGAATCTAAACGAATGTTGTAGAGCGTAGTCTCACCTACGCTTGGATATAAAGAACATCGAAAACGGAGTTCGTATGAAGAAGATAAGAATGTATGAAGTTTATTAAATAATAAAAATATAAATTTTATATTAAATTTCGGTATTATCCGAAGGATGAGTCACCAGGCTGATCCAAGTTATGCCTAGCATACACTTTTACGCCCAGCGTACTCAAGGCCTAGGCCTCGGATCGTCCACGTCGCCACTATGCGAGGCTATGCCCCCTCCCATCCGAAGCTCCGAGTGTCACACCCCAAAACCGATAACGGTGGAATACGTTTCGGGGTGGAGGACATAGTGTACAGTATCATCACAATTGCATAATAGTAAATACAAGAAACATACAATTAACCATTTCATTTACATAGTGAGTTTAATTACAAGTGTGTTTTGTAATGTTTAACAAACACAAAAAGTAATACAAAAATAAGAGATGAATCTTGTATGCTCCACCTTCTCCAAAATGCTGCACCTGTACCTATCTGTCTTTGACTTGAGGATACAAGTTATTTTGAAAACGAATATCAGCATAAAGCTGGTGAGTTCATAAGAGTTTAGTGTGAGTTTTCGTATAAAAGCATTAGAATCGATAGTATGAAAAGCTGAAATTTACAGTCATAAGTAGTAGTAAAACCTAGAAAATCCTAAATTTCTAGAAATGCATTGTAAGTGAAAACCTTTAAGAAATATATCATTTTTATCTTTGAGAACCATTTATCATAAAAGTATAATAGTGATTTTCCAATAAATAATGCAATATAGTATGTTATGCCTGAAGTCAATAATAGTGGTACCAACTTCCTTTAGTGTTAGATGCTTGTTTACTTCGGGATATTAACTTAACCTTTAGTTTAGTATTTTAGTGTGCTTATAGTGTATTTCTTGTATGTTACCAATAATGTGAGTAATAGCGGACCCCATGACCTTCCCGGTCATGCGCAGTGTAGTGAAGTAGTGGCATCCCTAGACCTGTGTGCCTCGGACTGAAGTTAACAGTCGGGATGTAATAGCGTCTGCCCCGTATAGATCTATACATATAGCATCGTCTTCCTATCGGAAAACTCTGGGCGTAGTGGGTAGCGAGTAGAGTACCTCGTAGTGAGTTAGTGTGTTATCGTTTGTTTAGTGCTTTCTCTTTTGTTATAGTGTAGTAGTCTTTTAGTATAGTTCATAGTGTGTTCTCTTACTAGTGTGTTGTTTGGTAATACTGCATATTATAGTGTAGAGAGTAATAGCTATAGTGAGTAGTAGTAATAGTAGCATTAACTATACCTATTATAGTTAACTTAGTGTGTATGATTCTTGTCAGGTTAGTGATTTAGGTATCTAATGAAATAAGAAATACTCGTGTCCCATACTAATATACAAGATATATAACTAAGAAATCAACGACAGTCGGACGGATAACCACTACCCTAAGTCCACAATCAAACAAGAACAGGAAATAGGGCGAGCTATCGGTCCTAAGTCCTTCAAGTCTTACTTATATAATTATATTAGCGTGGTCACAGTTTATAAGAATATTTGTTAAATAAAAGTATTGTCCAAAAGAAGCATTTAAAAACTTGATTATTTATCAAAAATAGTTTTGAAAACGTAGAATCTATTTATAAGGCATAGTGATAAATCACATGTGATTTGAACTAGGGATAGTAAATCACATGTGATTAATTTTCGTAACACGAATAATTGTCTTGTATAAATTTCCGTAAACATGTATAATCAACTTGTATTCCCCCCCCCCCCTAAAACATATAAAACATTTGAAAGGTTCATTTAAGGGGTATGAACTCACCAGAAATCGCGTAAATCGGGTAAATCGGGTGGACGTGTCGGTTGAGCGTTTTGTACCATATACGACTTATGCACCTTTTAGGACCCTAATGTCATATGAAATATGTATTTTACTAGAGATTAATCATTTTATGCTTTTCATTAAAGTATTTAGGAATTCTAGCAACGATTCGGGGTTTTAGGGCTTACAAGGGGTTCCTAGGAGTGCTACAAGGCCAAGAGGGGTTTGCGGGGGAGTCCATGAGTTCACTCCCTTGGAGTTTATGGCCCAAAGGCCACTCCTTGGGAGTTTACGGCCGTAAGCCCCCTAGGCTTTGCCGTAAACTCATGTATTCCTCCAAAAGTGCAAGTTAAGGCTTATTTCACTTCCTAATTTTTCTAGCAAGTGCCTAGGACCAATTTGGAGGGCTAAAATCCTCATTTTGTGACATTTTGGGGAGTTTACGGTCCAAACTTGTGTTTGGGCCGTAAACTCCATTTTGTCCCTCAAAATGGATTGTTAAATGGTCCAAATCACTTCCTTAAGTCTTAGTTAAATTCTAGAAGGCCTTAGGTGGGTTTTTGGGACATTTTGGCATAGAAATTGGGTAGTTTACAGCCCAAGCATAGCCTTGGCCGTAAACTCCTCTTTAGGCTTCAAAATGAGATGTTTAATGGCCTTAAACATTTCATAGCGTCATAGTTAAATTCCTACATGCCCTAGATGAGTTTTTGGGACTTTTTCCAAGGGTTTTTGGGTGTTTACGGCCTAAGCATAAGCTTGGGCCGTAAACTCCTTTTTAGGCTTCAAAATCTTAAGTTTTCATGTCCAAACTCACCTAGGTAAATCCCTTAATTAGTACACAAGCTTAAAGGAAGGAAAAATGGGGCTTTTGGCAATGTTTTAGGTGTTTACGGCCTAAGGGGATTCCTAGGCCGTAAACTCCCTTTTGTTCCCTAAATCCTATGATTTTTGGCCTCTAAATACAACGAAGTATGTTTAGAACAAGATAGGGAAGAAACCCTTACGTTTGGAAGTCGGAATTCGCGGTTTTGGAGTCGAGTTCGGGTCTAGAGAGAGAAAGTAGTGAGAGAGTGTGAAAGGGTGGTAAAAGAGTGTCCAAATGGTGTTCACCCTTATTTTATATTCCTCGGGTATTACACCCGGTACACGGCTACCCGATGCTAAAGTTTAACGGAGTTAAAACTTTTTACCCGAGTGAAGTGGTTGAAAAGTAATATAACTCTATTTAGTTGAACGGGGTTAACACTTACAAGTTATAATTACTTATGATAATATCAAGAAATATAAATGAGTAGATATTTATTTATTGTCGACTCCAAACATTACGGGGAAATAATATATAACGACGAATTCCGTTAGTGAAGACGGGATTATGTAACGGAAATAGATTTGGGTTATCACATTATCCCCCCATTAGGGAAATTTTGTCCTGAAATTTAGAATCATACAGATAAGAATTAAAATACTACTAAGCGAAGAGATGGGGATATTTGAGTTTCATTTGATCTTCGCGCTCCCAAGTAAATTCCAATCCCCACTTGGCGTTCCACCGAACTTTCACAATTGGGATGCGGCTTTGTTTCGTTTGTTTTACTTCCCGATCCAAAATCTCTGCAGGCTCTTCCACGAAGTTGAGGCTCTCATTGACCTCGATCTTGTCGAGGGGAATCATGAGAGTCTCTTCGGACAAGCATTTCTTCAAGTTTGAGACGTGGAAGGTAGGATGTATGTTATTTAGCTCGTGGGGTAGGTTGAGTTTGTAGGCTATAGGGCCGATTCTAGCGAGAATCTCAAAAGGCCCTATGTACCTTGGGTTCAGCTTTCCACGCTTTCCGAAGCGTATCGTGCGCTTCCAGGGAAAGACCTTCAAAAGGACTCGGTCTCCTACCTGGAATTCCAAGGGTTTTCTTCGTTTGTCGGCGTAGCTTTTCTGTTGATCCCTAGAGGCTTTTAATCGTTCACATATATGTACAATTTTCTCAGTTGTTTCTTGAATGATCTCCGGACCAGTGAGGGAGCTATCAGGAACTTGCCCTTTAGCTAACTGAGTGTCACCCACCTCAGCCCAACACAGAGGGGATCTGCACTTCCGGCCGTAGAGGGCTTCGAATGGAGCTGCCTTGATGCTCTCACACAAGCTCGCAGCATATCTTCTAAGGTTTGGATCATCCTCTCACTTTGACCGTCGGTCTGCGGATGTTAGGCTGTACTCATATCCAGCCTCGTCCCTAGTGCCTTTTGCAATGATTGCCAAAACCTAGCGGGTGAATCTACTATCTCTGTCTGAGATAATAGATATAGGGACGCCATGCAGTTGTACTATTTCCTTAAGGTATGTTCTAGTGAGCTTCTCCATCTTGTCCGTCTCCTTGATGGGTAGGAAGTGTGCGGACTTGGTCAACCTGTCAACGATGACCCAAATGGTATCTAACCCACCCGCTGGCTTGGGCAGTTTGGTTATAAAGTCCATTGTGATCCGTACCCACTCCATTCTGGTATCTCAGGTTGTTGGAGGAGTCCTGATGGCTTTTGATATACGACCTTGACCTTCGCGCAAGTAAGGCACTAGCTCACAAAGGTATCGATTTCCGCTTTCTTGTTCAGCCACCAATATAACTTTTTGAGATCCAGATACATCTTATCTGAACCCGGGTGGACGGAGTAGCGAGTGTTGTGTGATTCCCTCATGACAAAGTCTCTGAAACCTCCATGGCGTGGAGTCCAGATTCGGTCCATGAAGTAGTAGGCTCTGTCACCCTTAACCTCCAAATTTTTATCCATTCCACGCACGGATTCTCTTGTCACGTTCTCAGGCTTTAAGGCTTCCAACTGAGACTCTTTGATCTGTGTGGATAGATGTGAATGGATAGTCATCGTCAACGACTTGGTCCTTCGACCAGAATACTCCTTCCTACTTAGGACGTCTGCCACTACGTTGGCCTTCCCCGAGTGATATCTAATTTCACAGTCGTAATCGTTAAGTAGCTCGGCCCATCGACGCTGCCTCATGTTGAGTTCTTTTTGGTTCAGTATGTGTTGAAGGCTCTTATGATCAGTGTACACCACACTCTTCGTCCCGTACACCAATTGTTTTGTATTTTATTTATTTATTTATTCTTTTTGTGATGCATGTCTTCGATTCTCGATTCTTGTGCCATTGATTCTGTCCCTGTAATTTTTTTATGAAATTGCCTGCTTGTTGTCTTGGTCGTGGTGATTCCAAAAGCATAGATGAGATGTAATTCCGATATACCAAACTCCGTTAATTTACGTTTAAAGTTCCGCGATCAAAAGAGTCAGATTCGATAGATTTTATGAATCTGATTTTGGTCAAGATTAAAAATGTTATAAAAATATAATAAAATAGTATACCATAACCTGAATTTAAAAACGTGTTCAGAAATAATTTACGAGGTCTATAGCTATTCCAAACAAAGTAGTGCACAGTTTGTTTTAGGAAAATAAGATAAATATTGATTTTTGTAACTTTAAAGAGGTGTAACTTTCTCATACGACCTCTGTTTTGAACGTTCTTTATATCCACGAAATCAGGTGAAAATAATTTATTTAAATTTTTTTATCCATAACTCTCGATATACTTAAAGCAAAAATTTATTTTTAAATCACAACATAGGATTTAATTTTTAGTTATTTTTGATTGAATGTTTGACGATAGATGGTTTAAGCAGCTTCGGATGTCCTAAAAGAAATTACAAATAAAATATATTTAATATGCATTAAAACGTAAAATTACACAAAATTGATCATTAATATTTAGCGGTTCGCGGTGGTCTGACCGTTGAACTCTAACCAATATTTACCAATTGTTATGGTATCCCCCGCTGAAGGGAATTTCGTCTCTCAATTCACCGTGTGGATAAAATATCGTATAAAAATTGGTGGCATTTTCATTTCGCTTGATCCATACAAGGTCTTTATAAAGTTGATTTAAGTCGCATAACCCAAGATTGGGTATTAGGTCGAACATATGGCTCCATTCTAAGCCCACAACAAAGAATGAGTAGGGAATAAGATAGAATCCAATATTATAAAGGTTATAAAATCTTATATATAATTTTACTGTGTGCACTTTCACAAATATGAAATATTGATATTATTTCCTAACACACATCACCGAGCGAGATAAAAATCACGTAGTCTGACATACATTCCTTAAGATGTGGCGCACGAAAAAGTGTCGTGCACGACGTCTAGTTTCCGAGATAAATGGATATAAATATCAGGAAAAAGTTATATCTTAGAATTTCGAGGGTCCTTTGAGTCATGGTTTAACTTGACTTTTTTTTTGTTCACATAACTCCATTGTTGTTCGTGTACGGTGTGTAATCATTCTCAGATTATGGTGTCTTATCTTTAATCTCCCGAGTGATTATTTAATCATAATGCGGTCTATCACCTACATGCTCTTTGCTTAGTTTCGTAACTCCAATCATTGTTTAATTTATCGAGGACTGACGCTTACATCCGTATAAAGTCTAAAACAGTGTGGCACTGATGCTTGTCCACTCAAGTGAAAATCTCTGATCTCAAGCATGCTAAACATTTCCGTTTCTTTAGATTTAAGCACATTAAGTTAGAGCATGGATGGATGCGACACTTTAACCTGTGATATTTATTGAAAACTATGATCACATGTTCACAATATTTAGGGGTACAGATTTGGTTCATAAAGTATCGTGTCCCGTCATCCCTGAGCTTTACCTGTTTATTTATCCTTCAGAGAGCTTCACCCACAAAGCCTTTCCTCTCTCAGAGTCTCAAGTTAAACTTCTCGAACTTGAGATGTAGGTTGTGAATGGGTATGCATGGTTAATATTCATACTCAACGGGGTTTGGTATGTCCTTTTCGGCTCATGACCTTTGCTACAACGTCAGTATCATTTCAATGTTAATGAATCTCACACTTCATGATGACAACTAAACTACCATTTATGTCATTTGACCAAGAGAATAAGTAAAACCTTGTCTTAATTCGTTTATGTGTACCTCAATCCTTTATGTTTGCGTTTCATATACAAACATGTTCTATGTTCTTTTTGAAATTACACCATAGTTGTTCCAACTTCTGGAATACAATTTCTTGCTATCTTTCCAGTTGGAATTTGTTTCCTTTTGTGTCTATAGAGTTGGCGATTAGGCTACCTTGTAGAAGTTCCTGATGGATCACTGGTAGTAGACAACATATATTCTTCTGTTGTTAAAGTCCAAGCATTCATTTCTTGGGAAGAACTCTTCACTTAAACATCCACATTTGATTAAGTTCTTCACATTTGATTAAATCCTTCACATTTAATTAAATCCTTCACATTTGATTAAATCCTTCATGTTGAATTTAATCACAGTGAGCTGAGAAATTTGCAACAATCCATCGTTTGATTTTTAGGGTAGGAAGGAGACTTTAGGTTTTTCTCCGGATTGTCATCATAAATGGCCATGGTTTTTCTCGTGGGTAGATTTGGTCATGCAACTTCCATGTAGTACGGATCTAGACACAATGAGGAGGTAGTCGATTCACACCTATGATAATGTCCAAACTTCCACTCAGAATTGTTATGAAGTCTATAAGTAAAGATCATCCGTTCAAGGTTATCTTGTCAGTTAAAGGGGGGGTCATATAACGACTTGACGTGACGCAACCAAAACCGTTTCATATAGATAATGATATTAGACCTTCGATGACCTACGCATGAGATTGATGTAAAAACATGATTGGGTAGGTGTTAGAATGAAATTTATTAAAATTCGCGAGTAGATATTCGACAGCTCACTAGTTGTCCCTATTTTGCAAGTTTTCTCCAAACTACTAGGTTCATGACTTATAATAAGTTTAACTTTAGGGTTCACAAGGATTTCTATGCATATCTTAACTAATAGTACTTCAACATACGAGTGTTTAATAAGAAACGCACCGGTTACTACTGATGTTTCTTGGATTTCTCTCCTTGTTCCGATCATGATTGCTCCGAATCGAGTTGTCACCTCCTGGTTTTTTCGTATTGGGCAGTTTCACCATCTTTATAATAAGATTTTCTTTGACCAGTTCTTGTTCTAATTTCTACATCTCATCTCTTGGTAGTATAAACCTAAGAGCATCACATGTATTGCTTCTCAAGTCGTGGCTTAAGCAGAGTCGTTGCCCACGATTTACACATAATAGTTCTAATCGGTAAAATCTATGTTCGTCTTCTTTTGAACTTGATGGTTCAAAAATAATTTGGAAGGTTCACAACAAAACGAAATGGAGGGATTGAATACCTAAGCCGAATTCGAAAAGATTCGTGAAGGTGCGTTTTTTACAAGGTATTCACGAGGTTACTAACAGAAGTATTCGTAGAATATCATAGCCGAGAAATTAGCAATCCGAGATAAACTTTGGACATGATTTACGTTTATGATTCTTATAGTTTCATGAGTATTTCCGATAAATATTCGGGATTCCAAGCGTTTTATTCTAACAAAAACCGAATCCAAGCTTGATTGTGCCTCGGGTCTAACCATAATAAAACATAGGTGATCAGTATACATATAGTTGTGGTTCTGCCGATATACAATTAACTTAGCTAAGGTGTTCGACCTAAAACCTTGCATTGTCTTACTATTCGAGGGTTCAAGTTTATATAACTCTAAATTTGTGGGTTTTAGGAATAAACTTAACCTAAGAGAGTAAGCCCTAGGTTATAGACGCGCTTCCTAAGAAAGTACTAGTTCACTATAGCCATTAGTTCTGATACCAATCTATCACACCCTCGGCCGCTGGCAGAAACGCCAAGGTGCGCAACGTAAATCAGTAATCACAGTTATTGAACATACATTGATCAGTACAATTATGAGCATCTATCATTACCGAAATAGAAATTACATTGATAATGACTATTCCTAACTCGTGAAATGCGCCTAACAATCTGGTGTTTGCGAAGTTATAATAAAAATGACGACGACTCTTCTGAGCGAAGATGTCCGATCTACTAACTAATCTGAGAATACATGCATTTATAATACGTCAATAAAAATTGTTAGTGAGTTTTACAGGTTTTGACACATAGTATTTTTTATATAACAAAAGTGTTTTATAAGATTTCTCTATTTGACCAGCTTGTATAAATACGTATCTTTTTATCGGAAGTATAAAACTAAACGAGTTTCAAAAGTGTATTTGGAATCATTCAAACATATATCGTGTGCTCAAATCCAAAAACAACCATTTGTTGAACATGTATGTAAATCAAATTTATAACAAATATTTAAGGTTCTCTTGACCAAAAATGTTCTTTATATAAATATGTGAATACTAGTTTATATAAAAGAAAGCCAAATGACTCTTTGTGAAAACATAATATATCCAAATTACTCTTAAAAAGCCGTTACAAGCATTTGTATAGTTCATATGTAAAACTCATAAGTTTCGAGTTTATAAACTTTGAAAATTTGTGTTGTGATAATAATTAAGTATTATCTTACTTAATTTAGAAACTAATACTTAACCGGTGGGGCAAACTCCTTCCACATAAAGATTGTATTTTTTTAGAAAACGAAGGATTTATACTAACAACTTATTGATTGCATGTTATTAAATCTTAATTCGCCATGTCATGGTATTAATTAAGTGTTATATAACTTAATTTCCAGTATTGACACTTATCGCTTTGAGTCACAGACTATCCCACTACATATAGTCTCTTTCCACTAGTATCGATGAACAAGACCCTATATTAACCTGATATCGATTCTATACGGTAGCAAGGCACACCCTGGATCTATGATGAGGTCATAACCGAACTGTGACGAATACCTCAGCACCAACACTTGTAAGTTTTAGTGCTGAATGTCCACACCGAAGTTTGCTCATCCTCAGGGACTTTATCGTGTAGGAAACGCCAACGCCCAAACTCGACTCGTCAACCGATGCCCATATAAATATGTGACCCTGAACTTATACATGTCGTTCCTCATTCCAATACGAATTAACGGTTACACCATAGTGGAATTTCCGCTAAGATTTACGTTCTTAGAATTTTTGACAAACATAGCCCATGCAGCTTATGAAATGATCCTAACTCATAAAGCTTTTTGTAACAACCCGAAATTTCCGCATCATTTTAATGTAACTCTTTCGCGCAATCGATCGTCGTTCCGATTTCCGATTTCCGATCTTCCATTTAATTGAGTCATTATATTGTACGCATTTAAAATAACTTAATGGGTGTCTTAATACATTTGAAAATCATTTTAACACCCTACTTTAGTGATCGGAATAATTCTAGAATTTACCGTATCGGGTTACGGTAACTCAATCGGGTACGACCAAAAACCCCGTCTAACGCCGGTATCAGGTAGAATTCCACAGTGTCCAAAATTTTAACACTATATAAACGTGTTTAGGACTTCATTTGAAGCCTTTGGCCAAATTATCACTAAACATTTCCCACCTCTCTCGTAATCCAAGTTTAAGGGGTCAAAACTCAAAATTAAGGCTTCTAATCTCTAAGGTACCTTCCTAGCCTTAATCTATAACATATTTGACATCCAATTTCGAGTTTAAGACATGAATTAGGCCAAACATTCATGAGTTTACGGCCATAGAACATTCATGGGCCGTAAACTCATATTTCAAGGGTTTTTAAGCCCTAAAACCCTTCCTTTGCATAGTTGGACACTAGATATGACTTAAGGGCTTAAAGGGAAGAACTTATAACATGTAGAACATGGATTTAGAGGGAAAAAAGTGAGTTTACGGCCAAGGAACATTCTTGGGCCGTAAACTCATATACAAGGGGTATTTAAGCCAATTAACCCTTCGAAAACCTAGTTGAGACTTAGACATGAACCTTGGACTTGCTAATCTAGACTTGGAATACTTTAAACTTGATTTTTGTGTAACAAAGAAGAGTTTATGGCCAAGACACTCTCTTGGGCTGTAAACTCCTCTAAAAGGGTGATTTAAGGCCTTTAAACATGTTCAAATGCTCCCAAACTCAATCTATGGCTTTGTGGTAAAATCTAGATGCATCTAAAAATGGTTTAAAGGATTAAAACACAATAAAAGTATGATGTATGGGAGTTTACGGCCTAGGAACATACCCTTGGCCGTAAACTCATAAAACAATGTTTAAGAGGCATCAAACACACTCAAATGGCTTGTATAAATTTCTAGAATCACATGTGATTGTTTTAAGCACCAAAAACTACCTTTTTCAATAGTAAAGGAGAGTTTACGGCCTTAGCACATACCTCTAGGCCGTAAACTCCAATAAATGTCTTAATTGATGTTCTAAATTCATAACAATGCTTAGAAAATTAGTTTGAATCACATGTGATTGCCCTAAATAGCTCAAATCAATTTTTCTTAGCCTTGGTGAGTTTACGGCCGTAAACTCTATGAGTGTGGCCGTAAACTCATGCTTTAAATGTTTTAAATCCATTCCAAGTGCTCCAAGGTGTCTAGATAATCATTCCTAGCAATCCCTAAGTCCATTTGAGCCCTTAAAACACCAAAACCTCACCCACATGAGTTTACGGCCGTAAACTCATGTATGTGGGTGTTCCATTGTTGTAAACTCCTTAAAATGTTTACTTATGGGGAGTAAACTCAAGTCCCAAGTCCCTAGTGTCATTACAAATCCAAAGATGTCACCCGGGTCACTCCGAACGCTCGTTTTGAGGTGTTTAACCTCATTGGAGTGTAATGTTCCATATGATTAGTGAATGTATCTCTAATTGTATATATATGGACATTATATCATTTTACATAGGGTCATCATGAGTAATCAAACCCCGAACTGGCGCCTAGCATTCAAAACCGACACGTTTTCGAGTCCGGTGAGTTCATACCCCTACCCTTTTTCACTGTTTTCCACTGTTTTTAGGGGGGAACACAAGCAAAGTACAAGGGAATTCTTGTACTCAAAACATGTTTTCAAATGTGTGTTTCATATTCTTATGCTTTTATAACTGATATTACAACTGATAACAGGTCGAACATACAGATCACGTAATATATATTTGTGAAATAAGTCTTTAAACTAGTATATTTTACATGAATTTCACAAATGGTTTTCCACATTATATCAGTTAAAAGCACGACATTAAAACATTTGAACATAATATCTGTACACTGTTTTGTCCTCGGTAACACTCCCCACACATATACGAGTGGAGGACTATCATATTATTACTAGTAAATTTGTTATTCCTGTATGATTGGA
Organism: Lactuca saligna; assembly: GCF_052625555.1. Classification (NCBI taxonomy): domain Eukaryota; kingdom Viridiplantae; phylum Streptophyta; class Magnoliopsida; order Asterales; family Asteraceae; genus Lactuca; species Lactuca saligna. The sequence continues at coordinate 137,249,293 of NC_136420.1, forward strand.
GACACGTCCTCGGAGAACACTCCACCCAGATTACGCGAGTGGAGGACTACACCCATAACTAGAATCTCTGGTATTTAGAGAGCGTGACTTGAGTGTATAGATCTATACGGGGCTGACTACCCCACACCTGGCTGCTAGCTACAGCCGAACCGAAATGGTTCAAGGGTGACGAAAGTCATAAGTATGTGGACGACTTATTGCCACATGTGGACTACTTATTGCCACAGGTTTCAGTCTATTGTATGGTTATGGAACTCGCAATTAGGATAACAGAGATTTACTTACAGTAATAATGGATTACTTTATACATCGTTTACTTCTTTGACATCTTTTACATCTTTTACTTACTGTAAACAAACATTCAGGAAGGTACGGGACCTTCCTGGGGAAAAACATAGAACCTAATCACGATTACATCTTTTACATCTTTAACATCGTTTACATTAGATACCTACATGCAGGAAAGCATGGGGCTTTCCTGGGTAACATTTACATAACTAGAAAGAATAAAAAACTGGATAACATTACATCTTTTACAATTTGTAACATACAATAAGGAAAGTATGGGACTTTCCTGGTAACACATGATAAGTAAACATAACAGTTCAACCAGTCAGATAACCAACTATACATTTTCACAGGAATAAACATATTTTCAGCGTACAAACTTACTATACTTTACATTTGTGAACTAATAACCAACTTTTAAGAAAATACGGGATTTTTCTTGGTATACATAACATTTCAGAAAACGAAAGGAAACCGAAACATTTTCACAAACAAAAACCGCTTATAAACTCACCAGCTTTATGCTGATTTTCAAACCGCTTGTGTTCTCAGGTCAACGTTAGAACAGGTACCCGAAGATCCTTTTGCTTGAAGACGGTGTACATGAAGACCTGTTACATTTTGTCTATATATACTATGTATCATAACTGTACAAACTTCACTTTTGAAACCACTGTAAAACTGTTACTATGTAATGTAATGCTTGTTTTACTTTACTTACTATGTACATTGGATTTGATACTCAACATGGTAGTCAACCCCGGAAATGTATTCCGCCTTTGGTTTTCGGGGTGTGACACTTTTAGAATAAACGTAGGTCATATAGATCGTCATGTGGTTATGATGGATCGTAACAATAGGTTTAGGCATCCAAATCTTAATCTCTCCCTTATAAGTATATCGAACACCTATAATTCTTTCGTGTTTAGGATTAATTATTGATTAAAGTTTTATGGTATTTGAGATTTGTAAGACTTAACATATTTCCAAATTTTATTATTTATGATGACGAAATTTGGGCAGCATAACGACTGTTGTTATAACATTTTCCAGGTTTCAACCAATGTGAAACCAACAATTTCCATGATATTTATAACTCACGAGATTAATACAATATAATATTTCTCAAATGGTGACTCTTAATTATTAAAGTCTACTACATTATTTATTGCAATAATAATTCATGACTTAGTAAATTTAGTTATGTTTTTATAATAAATATAAAAATATATTAATATATTTTCCATTCATTTTTACACAACCTTATATATTAAAATTTAAATTTGATAACTTTAACTAATAATTATACAATTTCATAAATTTATTATTTCCACAATTTATAACAATGTACTTTCATTTTATATGCGGATAATATTTTGACTTCATAATATCTTAATATGCATATTAATAATCGCGACAAACTATAAATGTATTAAATTTTAGCAATCTAATTTACTTGTATAGTTTATAAATGATTTATAACATTTTAGATTCTTATTTAGTAAGTTTCGGTAAATATTAAAGTATGTTGCTATTTTGTGTCTAAAATATGGAAATTATCAACACTTTAATAGACACGTAAGTATTCTCCCCCAAATATAAAAGCAGTAAAAGAGGGGCCGAAGAAAACTCACATTCGTAGCGTAAACGAGATTTGTGGTGTGAAACTTGTCGTGAAAATTTCTACCTAATGTTCCTTGCTCCTAAGACGAACCACCGCGTATATTTCAATTACCTAATAAAACCAAAATGGTAGATTTTGTATTAATTATTAAGTGTAGGGTGGTTTTTGTGAACACAAGTAATTTCTAGAGATTAATTTTCCTAAAATCATACAACGAGGGACTGATCTCATAATTTATTTCCAAAACAAGGGGTTGAAATGCACATTTTAACCCAAATTTGAAGTTTTTGGACCAAACTTGTTAAGGTTTCCGAAGGGAAGGGCTCTTCTTGTTTATGTTAAATCGTAGTTTGACTTAAATAAAAATTATTTCACAGGAGGGACTGATTTAATTCAATTAACTTTAATAGAAAAATTAGGGCTTTTATGTTCATTTGCGTCTCGTGACTGATCGAGCAATAGAGAAACGGCGAAGCAGGGGGTAAGTGGAACCAATCAACGACGACTCCTCGTAGTTCTCTCCCGTCGTCGGTCGCAATGAGGACCAATTGTGAAGCGATGACTGAAGGTGGCGAGACGGAAGCTTGCAGGTGCGCTATCCGCTATTCCGGATGTCGTGACCAATCGCGATCGTCTCTGGGGCTCGAAGAGGCTGAAGAGACGAAGGGAAAAAGGGGCGGTGGTCGTCTCTAGGGTCGGCGAGGCCGAAGTGAGGAAGACGTGAAGAGCAGCGAAGTTTCGCTCGTCCCCTCCTGCTGTGAGGTGCGAAGGAGGAAGGGAGGCAATGAGGCTGCAGTGGACTCGGTGGGTGTAATGATGGAGTGAGACGCGAGGTAAGCTGATTCAATGGGTAATTCAGTCGATGATAGCATCTCCGGTTCTTCGCTTGATCCAGGAAGGAAAGACGAAGGCAGACGGGTATCTAGATGGTGAATCTTTAACCGGAAATGAACGAAATTAACAGGTATGGCTTCTTGTTTTGTTTTGACAAAAATCAATAGATTTAAACAATGGTTTTAGGTGTGTTTTGTTTGATGTTTAACAGAATTCAAAGAAGGAACAAAAAGGATACTTGGGTTTGATTTTTCACAAGATTTGATTAGTGCTGTTGCAGTTTTGACAAGATAAACAGGAAAACGGATGAGAAAAGGGGTCTTTTTGGCTGGTATGATCGACGGGAACAGGTGGAGATTTGCAGTCGATTGAAGAAGAACAATGGAAGATGGAGTGAATACGATGGAAAACGTATGAGTGTAGCAATGTATGAAAATCTGATTTTGTATAGATTTTAATAAATTAAAATTGATTTTGTTGTACAAGATTGGATTTATAAAGATACTTGTTGTAAAAGCAATTGTTTTGAATTTTATTTATTTATTTATTCTTTTTGTGATGTACATCTTCGATTGTGCATTCTTGTGCCATCTATCCGTCTCCGTAATATTTTTATGAAATTGCCTGCTTTTTGTCTTGGTCGTGGTGATTTCAAAAAACGTAGATTGGATTTAATTCCGATATACCAAACTTTGTGAATTTACGTTTAAAGTTTCGCGATCAAAATAGTCGGATTCAACAGATCAAGATTAAAAATGTTATACAAATATAAAAAAGTAATATATCATAAACCGAATCCAAAATCGTGTTCAGAAATAATTTACGTGGCCTATACCTACTCCAAATGAAGAAATGCACAATTTGTTTTAGGAAAATAAGATAACTACTGATTTTTGTAACTTTAAAGATGCGTAACTTTCTCATATGACTTCCGTTTTGAGCGTTCTTTATATCCACGAAATCATGTTAACATAATTTATTCAAAATTTTTATCCATAACTCTTGATATAATACTCTCGATATACTTAATGCAAAATTTTAATGACACAAATATGATTTAACTTTTAGTGATTTTTGATTCAATCATTCAAGATATATGGTTTAAGCAGGTTGGGATGTCCTAAAAGAAATTAAAAATAACATATATTTAATATGCATTAAAACGTAAAATTACACAAAATTAGTCATTAATACTTAGCGATTCGCGATGATCTGACCGCTGAACTCTAACCAATTTTTACCAACTGTTATAGTATCCCCCCGTTGAAAGGAATTTTGTCTCTTAATTCTCCGTGTAGATAAAATATTGTAAATAATTGGTGGCATTTTCATTTCGCTTGATCCATACATGATATTTCTAAAGTTGATTTAAGTCGCATAACCCAAGATTGGGAATTAGGTCGAACATATGGCTCCATTCTAAGCCCATAACAGAGAGTGAGTAGGGAATAATATAGAATCTAATATTATAAAGGTTGTAAAATCTTATATATAATATTAGTGCGTGCACATTCACAAATATGAAATATTGATATTATTTCCTAATACACATCACCGAGCGAGATAACAAGCACGTCGTCGGACAGACATTCCTTGAGATGTGGTGCATGAAAAAGTGTCATGCATGAGGTTTGATTTTTGAGATAAATGGATATAAATATCAGGAAAAAATTCTACCTAAGAATTTCGAGGGTCCTTTGAGTCGTGGTTTAAGTTGACTTTTTTTTGTTCACATAACTCCATTTTCGTTCGTGTATGATGTGTAATCATTCTTAGACTGCGCTGTATTTTCTTTAATCTCATGAGTGATTATTTAATCATAATGCAGTCTATCACCTACATGCTCTTTGTTTAATTTTGTATCACCAATCATTGTTACATGTATCGAGGACTGAAGCTTGCATCCATATAAAGTCTAAAACAATGTAGCCTTGATGCTTGTCCACTCAAGTGAAAATCTATGCTCTCAAGTATGCTCAACATTTCCGTTTCTTTAGATATAAGTACATTAAGTCAGAGCCTAGATGGATGGGACACTTTAACATGTGAGCTTTATTCAAAACTATGATCACGTGTTCACTATACTTAGGGGTACAAATTTGGTTCATCAAGTATTGCATCCCGTCATCCTTGAGCTTGACCTGTTTATTCATCCTTCACAGAGCTTCACCCGTGAAGCCTTTCCTCTCTCAGAGTCTCAAGTTAAACTTCTCGAATTTGAGTTGTAGGTTGTAAATGGGTATGCATAGTTAATATTCCTACTCAATGGGGTTTTGTACGTGCTTTTCGGCTCAAGACATTTGCTACAACGTCAATATCATTACAATGTTAACGAATCTCACACTTCACGATGACAACAAATTTCTCATTTATGTCATTCTACCAAGAGCATAGGCAAAACCTTTCCTCAATTTGTCTATGTGTACCTCAATCCTTAATGTACGCATTTCGTATACTAACATGTTGACTTTTCTTTCAGAAAGGTAGGATTGATGCATTACACCATAGTTATTCCAACTTTTGGAATATAATTTCTTGCTTATATTTCTAGTTGGACTTTGTTTCCTTCTGTGTCTATAGAGTTGGCGATTAGGCTACCTTGTAGAAGTTCCTGATGGATCACCGGTAGTAGACAACGTAAATTGTTTTGTTGTTGAAGTTCCAACATTCATTTCTTGGGAAGAAGTCTTCACTTAAACTTCCACATTTGATCAAATTCTTCACATTTGATTAAATCCTTCAGATTTAGTTAAATCATTCACATTTAATTTAGTCATGGTGAGCTGAGAAATTAGCAACAATCCAACATTTGATTTTTTGGGTAGGAAGGAGACTTTAGGTTTTTCTCCGAATTGTCATCATAAATGGCCATGGTTTTTTCGTTGGTAGATTTGGTCATGTAACTTCCTTGTAGTATGGATCTAGACACAATGAGGAGGAATTCGATTCACACCTATGATTATGTCTAAGCTTCCGCTCGAAATTGGTATGAAATCTATGAGTAAAGATTGACCGTTCATGGCTATCTTGTCAGTCAGGGGGGGGTCTTATAACGAATTGACGTGACACAACCAAAACCATGTCTTATAGACGATGATATTATACCTTCGATGACCTACGCATGAGATTGATCTAAAAACATGATTGGGTAGTTGTGTGTTTGTTTGATGTTTAACAGAATTCAAAGGAGGAACAAAATGGATATTTAGGTATGATTTTCACACGGTTTGATTTGGGTTGTTGCTATTTTGACAAGATAAACAGGAAAACGGATGAGAATAGGTGGTGTTTTTGGCTGGCATGATCGACAGGAACAATTGGAGAGTTGCAGTCGATTGAAGAAGAACAATGGAAGATGGAATGAATACGAAGGAAAACGTATGAGTGTATAAATGTATAAAAATCTGATTTTGTATAGATTTTAAAAGATTAAAAATGATTTTGTTGTACAAGCACTACTAGAAAAACAGCCTTTTACGACGCTCATTGCGCGTCGTAAAAGGCTCAGATGACGCGCAAATGCGCGTCAAGGAAGGCCTTGTCATAAAGAGAGACGACGCGCATTTACGACGCACAATTACGACGCGCATTTACGACATGCAATGCGTATCAAGGAAGGCCCTGTCATAAAGGAAGATGAGACGCATTCACATGTCGTAACCTTACAATGCGCGTGTTAATGACACACAATACGTATCAAGAAAGACCCTGTCAAGAAAGGCCATGTCATAAATGAAGATGACACACATTTTTGCGTATCATAATTTTAAATGTTTAAAAAATATATTATTTATAGATTTACTAATTCTCAAATTAAATAATATATTAAAAATCTCATAATACAAAATAAAATACCATAAATAACAAAGATAATTCATTTCACTAATATATCGTATACAAATAATTATTCCAATAGTGAGTAAATGTTATAAAAAAATGAACTCATTTATATACAATTGCATTATCTAGCTTACTATGTGCCAACAACTCTCTGTGTGTTTACTTTTTGCTTGAGTCTCGTTTCCTCCAAAACTTCTAGCCATGCCAAAATATGATATCTTAAATTCATCAAGTCCTTGGCGTGAAGTCTTAGATAGAAGCTTAACTGCAATCTCCAATCCTTCTAGCAGACCCTAAAGATCATTATTGGCCATGTAGCAGGATCAACCTGCAATCTCTTTTCTACCTTCTTATTACTTGCAAGCATCTTCTGCCTGTTTGACCAAGATTGTGCCTTCAGCAGCAACATGCTGCATTGCATCAAAAAGATAAAAACAGATGACAACAAATACAAATAACTACATTCTACTTTAAAAAACAAAATAGAATCCAACTCCTAAATCACAAACCTGTTTAAACATACTAGAGACAGGATCCAATCCATGGGGTATTTTTGGAAAATAGTCTGAACATTCTTGACAAATCATCAACCTACAAGTGAAGGGTAGAAAGGGAAGAAAAAAATGTTCACAACTAGTAAGAAATCTAAACACTAGAAGTTTCATAGTGATTGTTGATTCCTATAAACTCAAATGTGAGTTGAGAGGCTTGTTCACAATCACTAAGAAATACTAAGTAGAAAGAAACAAGCCCTTAATCCAGTAAGCTATATATGAGTGTTTCTTGCAACATAAACATCTTCATGAAAATGATACAGACATATAAGAGTGATGATATTGATACCTTAACTACGCCATTGGTGAACGAAATTTTAATTGGTTGATAGCAATACTTGACCTCTGAAAACAACTAAACAAAGGATCACATCATAATTAGCTAAATGAAGTAATTCTTATAAATTGTCTCTACCAAAAGATTCATCATGGAAACATTTTTGTTGGAAATAACTAAACAAAAACCCATTTAGCATCATTAACCTGTTGGAAAAAAGTAAAACCATGATTAAGTTATAAAATTTCGTGTTTAAATAATATATATTTTTTAATACCTGATGAACTTTGGGTTGTTTGTGAACATCTTCATAAGGATGATTCTCCATATCACTCAAAGGATCACTAATAACCTCCACAGGAGGCTGTCAGATTGACTTTGGTGCTGCTACACTTGCAACAATTAAAGGTCTACGCCTTTGTAATCGCCCCTCAATCTCATCAAATTCCTTGTGCTGAAAGTGAAATTAATGTAAAACATGTATATATTTCTAGAATGCAACACGTGATTTTTTGTAAGAAATTAAGTAATGGTTAAAAAATACAAACCCGCAAGCGATGCTTTATAAGAAGTTTGTGAATTGATGGGATGAAAATGGTAAAGTCCTCCCCAAGTGCATGTGCCAAACAACAGAGTGCATCAACAACATCCTTTCTTAGCTCATCGTTTTTTCTACATGCATGAAAAATGTTTTAAAAGAAAATAAAATTAAAAGTGAAAAGGAATTCATGTTGGGAGAGTAACAAACTAACAATAACATTATTAACACACCCATCCAATACAAGCTTCAGGTGATGCACGAGTGTTGAAATGTGTCCTGTAACCTAATGAAAAGAAATTAATGGCATTTTGTCAAATAATTTATGATAAATATATTTATTACAAACCCAAAAAATAATAATAATAATAATAATAATTCATTAACCTGAACACGAGGGATTAATCGTATCAAGGTTTTTATAGCAGCTCGCCTTATGTCAACAGAAGCATCCACTTTAAATAAACGTATGAGGGCAGGAAGAAGTAGATGCATATGTTCATCCAATGTTCCTGTAGACCAAAATTATATAATAATTTATGTTAGGACTTAGGAGACTAATTATTATAATTTCCACAATCACAATCACACTCACCACCAAAAACTTCCAAAGTGCAAAGAATATCACCGACATAAGTGTAATCATTACACCTTTCAGCATCACTCAGAACTTGAATACAACATGGAAGAGTTATAGGAACATATCTCCTGAATTCATCTTTCAGGGCCATACAAATTTGTTCAACTAGGTGCAGGATCTGATCAGAAAGTCAAATTACATTATTTCCCTTTGACACATGTGCATTGTACAAAGACAGATAGTAAAAGCACACTTTACCGGGGGTCCATGAACATGACGATTGGCTATTGGGAGACTGAATGATGACCATAATTCTGATATTAAAGAAAGCAGCTCGGGTAGATACTTGTGAATGTGCGGAAATAGAAACCAAGAATGGTTAATGATGAAGTGGTGTTTAAGGAGTTAGTTTTTGTAATTGTACAAAGTCAAATACAATCCTACCTGGCGTACAATTCAAACAAGAGTTCCAAGCTTCCAAGTTATGAACTCCTTGAGAGTATCTTCACACGTACAGATAGTGTGGAAGAAGTCTGGTAAAACCTTTGGCAAGTAAGGCACACAGCCAAGACCCATTGACTAAAAAACGATATTAGAAAAATCAAAGAAGAGGAAAAAAGAATCTACAATCTGCAATTATATAATAAATATGTATATTATGTGTTCTTTAAGTCAACGAACCTTGAAAATAAACATGAGAGAGCCAATGACTTTTTGATGATAACTAGAAAGATAAGGGTCTCTAAGTATCCGAATTAAAGAACTGATAGCAACCTGCAAATGTAGTAAATGCAAATTAGACTAAAGGAGTAAAGGTACGACTTCTTTTTTATTTTTACTTTTTGATAAAAAAACTTTACAGTGGAGAAATAATCTTCTGATGTTGCAAATGATGGACAAAAATCCATTGGCAACTCATCACTAGACTGGATATGTGGGCCCGCATCATTGGTTGCACGGGTCCCATCACCCAGAGGCCCTTGCAAGCTTTGTTGATTAAGCTTATGAACATGAGGATCCAAAGCACCCATTACCTGATCATTCATTGTTAACAGAGATTTTTTCCAGCATGAATCTATGTATATAACATCATAGAAACCATAAAAGGGTCAAAAACATACCATAAGAACTTCACTCCTTGTAGACCATGCCAGCTCACTATTCAACAATTTTAAAAGTAAGCCCAACTGTGGGTACTCATTATATGGAGCTATCACATAACTACAAACAAAAACCAATCGATTTTTGTAAAAAGGGTAAACTACATTGCAGTGTCACTTGTAATATTGGTAAAGATGAATACATACCCTGTGCTCTGTACAACCTGACCAAGAGTTGCAACAACAACCTCACGTTTAGTAGCAGCAGCTCCATCCAATAAAGCTTCAACAATTCTTGGCATAATTTCAGGGATATATTCTCTCATAAGCTTGAATATGCATATTAGCATTAGACACTATTATATTTATGTTGAGATCCGTTGTAGTGGTCAGCCGTAATTGAGATGCAACACTTGGAGCATTGACATCATTTTAGTACATGTACATTGAAACCAAACAAGAAGACATTAAACAAGTAGAAAGAAAGAGAAAAGAGACCCCTTCAGAAATTTATCACTAAAACATATTTGAAAAATTCTAGAGAAAGAGATAACCTACCTTAAGACACCATCAACAGGTTCAACAAGAGGCTCGCAAGCTTCAAGTTTATCATTATATGATATGGCGGCCAATGAGAAGCAAACAGTGGCATTGGGGTAATCAGGCCTGCTATGGAGACTAAATCCAATATTGCTCAATGATATGTTAGATAATGGTTTCATCTGCAATTACAAACATATAAAATAATTTAGATCCTAGTTATCAATGTGGAGGATAACAATAAACCATTTATAAATATCCAGGGGGAGCCTGAGGCAGCCACAAAGATATACTTTCAGCTCCTTTATGTTTCTTTATTTTCCCGACAAGTTGAAAACGAACAAGAGCTTTAAAAGGCTCATCTTTTTCAAGAACTATGCATGTGCTTGGAGGCTCATATCCTGTAACAACAATATCACCAAACAGCAATATCAACAAGATACTTTTGGTAGATGCTCCACCTATGAAGTCCAACAGCTCTTCAACTTTGCTTGCATGCTCTAAACAGAATATTCTAGGTCTTAAATACCCATTACTCATGTTCCATACGACTGCATAATAAGAGGAATATCTATTAAGAATACAGGTTAACAGTTTGTTTTCTTTCTGACAGGGCCAATTCGGTGGTTGATCCTCCTTCACTATCTTTTATGCTTTTACTACCTTCCCCCCTCTTTTAACGGTATAAATGGGGGGTATATTTGTAATTACACTCTCCAAGACTAAGTAAAATTATCTTCTGTACATAATTTGGCATGTTTTGAGGCCAAATAGTTATGAAGTCAATATCGAACACGTAAAACTCGATACCCTCCAAAATCATTATCACACGCACAAAAAATAGACACTTTTACCCCTCTACTCAAGAATGTACCCCAACATTCTTGCTTTCAAGGCATAAACCAAATCTTGGTCAAATCTTTTTCCTGATTTTTTTTTTCTTTTTTAAAATTTAAAGACAATGAAGAAGGGCCCGTTTGCAGGTTGGATGTTGTGAAGTTCTTATGCTTGAATTCGGAGGTGTCAATTCCATTCCAAGTGTTTTTAGTAGAAAATGTCTTTCCTGAAAAACCCAAAAAATAAAATAAATAAATAAATAAACTTTCTTTAATCTTTTTGGTTTTTAGCTTGTTTAATTACAGGAAAAGTAAAGAAAAACTATTCTTTTTTTGCCAATTTTGTAGTTTAATCACTTATGCTTTGTTTTTTTCCAATCAAACCATAAAAGTTCCACACATATTTTTTTCAAATTAACCACTTTAACCTTATATAATAAATCAAAATGTCTTTCAACTTTTATTGTTTGATTCGAAAAATAAAGTATTAGTTGGTTAAAATTTAAAACTGCTAAAAATATAATGTTTTTTTAATATAACTTACCCTTTTATTGATGTGACAGGAAGTAATTTAAGTGGAACATTAACGTATGACAAGGGAAAAAACATAAAATGGTTAATAGACTTACACTTTCTGAAAATTCTGGGCTTGGAATCCCTGCAGCCATTGATCTAAATAATGGAGTTACTTGAAGTGGAGAATTAAATTCTGAATTTGGCAATGCAACATCATTCTTGAATTCATCACAAGATTGTAAAATATTTGTAATTCAAAAAAATATATATATATATTTCTCATTATTATCAATATGATGTTAATTATAGGTAAAATTACAAAAAAGGACATAGTTTAACTTGATTGATTCCCTCATCAGATGTTATCATATTTACATCACCAACAGCTCACGTTCTTCTTTCTGACGATCTTTTAAACGAGAGCTCCGTATCCCTGGTAACAAGGACTTAGGCACCCTGCCAATAAAATACATTTAAAGAATATTACCAATTTACCCTTCCTGATATATTTGGAATAACTCTTTCTAGCTTCATATGTCAAAAGACTTATAAAGATTTCTAGCTGACCTTGGAATAAATGACATGGTAAGCAGGTAAAGCGTGAAAACAGAAGAAATTTTCAGTAGAATGTCCCAAATCTCAACAATTTACCACCATATGTTTTACACAATTACTTTGAGATTTTTTAAAGGAAGTTGAGAATGTGAAATTCAATTTTGAACAAATAAATAACGTTAGATGCAACAACAGGTTCAGGTGATAGAAGGGTAGTCTTTTTGTAACACCGTAAATTTCAAGACAAATTTTTCATTTAAAATAATCATTTTATTCTTAGAAACACTTGTTTAAAATCTCATTCATAGTCGATTTACAAAACATGACTCCATTTTCACTTGCATAGAAAACCAGGATCCTCCAAAATATGACTCTTTCTCTGGTGTGTACAATCAAGCCGGTGCCGTCCCGTGATACTGAAAGAAACCTGAAAAAAACATCACACAAAACACTGTAAGCACGAAGCTTAGTGAGTTCCCCAAAATACCACACATAACACATGTTAGCCACTCGAGGCTATAACTCTATGGGTCCGTGCACCCAAACTCTGTGAACCCTCAGGCTCTAACTCTGGGAACCTTCCGGTTCCAACTCTATAAACATGCACAGCATAAATCACATAGAAACAATGCAGTACAACACATCACGTACATATAGCATACAAATAATCTAAACACATAACTCCGGTTACCTACTCAAGGTAAAGTATAGTGAGAAGACTCACCTGGCAAGCAGAAAACAGATATCCCCACACTGGAATCTCAAACTCACCACCGCCTAACACGTAAAGCAAATATTCTCATGAATATAACTCTCGAGACTAGAATAAATCCTCTCATAACACCCTCTCATGGGTAAAAGACTAGTTTACCTCTCTCTTGGCCCAAAGGCCACATCGCTGACCAAACCCTAAAAGTCAACGACCAACCCTTGGTCGAAATCAAAGTCCTCAGTCTAAGTCAACCCCTGACTGACCCTACTCGTCGAGTCAACTCTGTGACTCGTCGAGTTCCCATAATCAGAACTTCATTCAATCTGCGACCTAACTCGCCGAGTCACCCCAAGACTCGCCAAGTCCAACAACTCTGAGTCCACTCGCACTCGACTCACCGAGTCATCCCTCAACTCACCGATTCTCGACTCTACCAGAGAATATTTGGGACTCTTCGACAAGACTCGCCGAGTCCAAATGGACTCATCGAGTCCAAGGCTATCTTCAACCTACTCGCCGAGTTGTTCTTCCAACTCGTCGAGTTCCAGGCCATCTGCAAGCAACTCGTCGAGTCGACCCATGTGACTCGCCGAGTACCACCGTTCTGAATCCATTCAGAAGCACTCCAGGCCATGCAATTGATCCAAAACATAGATCTAGCCTCCTATAACCCATCCATCACGTAAAGTGGCAAACTTTACGTGAATCCAAAGAGATCTAAGCCGTTTGCACATTGGGCTAGGATTTGGGACAAGATGACTCCATCAACCACTCACAAACAGGGACTTTCATGCACTCTAGACCTTCTCGCTTCCAGATCTGAGGTAGCAACCTCAGATCTAACCTCTAAACTCCAATACATCCAAAGATATGATCTCCAACATCCCCAAAATGATGCATCTAAGAAATAGCAGCTCAAAAAAACGAGATATTACCTCAAAGGAATGCCCTAATTGAAATGAGACTCGAATTCAAACAAAGCCCCTTGCTCCAAGCCTTCAATCTCCCAAAATTCCTTCACAAATACATTCTCCAAGCTCCACTCCATCCAACAATGGTGCTTCTTCGTGATTTAGGGGTTTCTGGGGCTCAAGGGGTGATAAAGAGGCTGGGAGGGAAACATAATGATCTTTATATAAGGCTCAACCCCGAGAATTAGGGTTTTCTCCACTCAGCGCCTACTCGCCGAGTCCATTACCCTGACTCGCCGAGTCGGCCACTTAACACGCGACCAAGTCGCGACTCTACTCGCCGAGTCCGCACATGGACTCGCCGAGTCACTCTTTCCCAATTTACTCTTTTAGCCCTTCAACTCTACTCTGGATATTTCGGGATGTTACAATTCTCCCCCACTTAAATTAGGCTTCGCCCTCGAAGCCTACAGCAACTCAACTCCAGAAATACTCCCACAACGTGCCACCTGGCCTTAATCGGACCGGATCTCACAAGACATACCCATCGAAACTCGAACACACTTTCCCTTTCCTTACGGTGTCCTGACCACTATCTCGAACCGGGCACCGGATGTACCCTCTGATAACCACACTCAACGATCCGAGAATTACCCATGAAGCATCACTGACCCAAATCTCAACAATCACTTGACCCATAAGGGTTAGAAGCCATGAACCATCGGATCCCCGATCCGAATCCTATCCTATCCAATCCGTGACGACAGAAAGGCCCACTCTTCAATCCCAGAGCAACTCTCATGAGTCCTCTTCTTGCAATCAAGCACCCAAGCCGCACCAACCTTTGCATTCTTGGGTTAGGAGAACCCGTCGCACTGATGAAATCTCTAACATCCCCAGGAGACACCACCACTACGCACACGACCCTTGATCAGAATCAAGCTGGGAGTCCCAAACTCCATCCCTACATCCATCTTGAGACTCTTGGCTCTACACCCGCGGAATCCCTTCCGCATCCTCAGCAGACACCCCATCATAATGTCATTCCATACCACTGCCACAGACACAATGTTCGACCATCATACTCCAAATCATCCATTCTCACTACAATTTCCACTTCCGCGAATCGACACTCTCCTCAGCAAATGAGGGTCCGACACTTCCTCCCATACAACAACACAAAGGTTGGCATACCGATGCACTAATGATGGCTGTTGAAATAGGATAACTCAGCCAAGGATAAATACGTGCCGCAACACCCTCCGAAATCTAATACACATGCCCGAAGCATGTCTTTGAGCGTCTGAATCGTTCATTCCCTCTGAGGTGTCCTCAGACATCATCATGATAGGCTCTAGCTCATCTCATATCCCTCTTCGAGACTGGTCACCAGGTCAGCTTTTGACTCCACAACTGAGCCTCCAAAGGTCACCCAAATCATGATCCAAATATCCCACTAACTTCCTCCCCGTGACCACTATCCCGGCCTCGTGACACGCAAGTCACGAAATTCTCTTTTCCTTATGCAAGAAAGTACAATCCAACCGAGGATCGTCTCCACTCTGATCTCTGGTTTTAGCTGCGCATATCCCTTGCGTATCTCACCACATTCCCCGACAGAGACGGGGACCCCAGTCTCGCCCCCGGTCTAACATCCAGGCTCCAAAAACTCAATACTAGGGCTACTCAAGCCCAAAACTCTTCCACATCATACACTGATCGGAGAACATTCCATCATCACACTCTCTTGCCATCTAGTGAGGACTACGGCTCCCCGCGGTATCACAGCACCCTCTAACTAGTGAGTACTACGGCTCCCCGCAGTATCACAACACCCTCTGACTAGTGAGTACTACGGCTCCCCGCAGTATCACAACACCCTCTGACTCCACTAGTTCGTGCTCCACAGACTATCATAGGCGGCTACCCATACTCGTCTCGAATATGCATCACAGACTCTGGAGGCAATCGTTATAACAGATGTCCACCCTTACGAAGATCCACTCTCCCAAGTAATCTCCCTGGATACCCATACTCGAAGGCTCTCACTAGATCCATAGATACCTGATATACCACAAGTCGTCTCAACTCAAGATTCACGAATAACTTCAAAATAAAGATATCAATACCCGGATACCTCGGAACACCCCCACCGAACATCACAAGATCCCGCCACAACCACAGATCTCCAGCCCCAAGCACCATATAGATGCAATAATACATTCCCTCTGAACCCCATAACTAGATCTTCATTTTTCTCAAGTTGCAACTTCGGTGTCTTCAATTTCTCAATTGCAATACGAAGAAACGCTAACACTACAAAACACGCTGATAATTCTCCGAAACCCTTTTTCCCGCCGCTCAAAATTCAAACAAGGATACGCATACTGACCCGGGAGTTGGCTGCCCAATCATTCTTTATCTACTTGCCCCAACACTGACCAATACCAGATTCCTGACTAAAAAAAACACATGTCGTGGAGACATTCATCCTTCTCAAACATGTACTTCCCGCATTAACTCACTCTGACCCCTTTCCTCGATCACCGACATCTCTGGTCTCATGATTTCTTACCGCATATCTCTATACTCCACTTATAACTGCTCTTGACAAATCTCTGCTTTCTTACATACGACACCCGGTTCTCCCCCACTTAGGGTTCGAACCATCACCAAATAGCACGCAACTAACCCATAACTATATTCTCCAGCAAAATCGCACCGGCCCCCGGAAGGTGCTACACAACGCCCGATAATCCCCCCTTAAGGAAATGAATCGACCTCATATACTCTGAACCTCTGGTGAACTCCTCAAGAACTTCTCGTCATGTCTGCCTCTAGTCGTTCCAAATCTCATACCAATTTAGTACCAAACAGCTCAACTGCTCAATAACATCCCTGGCTCATAGACTGAACCATAAAATCATCGTACCCCTCACCTCAACTCATCAACCAACACTCCAACACCGTGTTCATCCCAAGAACAGGTACTCACTCCCAGATTCAACACCCCATGGATAGAAAACTCTCTGCACCGCTGAACTCGACTGAACTCCCCACTGATACCACTACAATACCTCCTACTATGCTCAAATAGGTGTAGTGTGGTCCTCACACATCTTAGTCCCAACTGACTATCTGCTCATGATAAATCACTGCCTCGCGGCACACCTGCTACCTGATACTCTGGTGGGAAATCATCATCAATGACAACCTGCAGGGTTTACCCCTAAACCCAAAACCAAAACATCATGCTTCTCATATTTCACACGAGCATAATCAGTACCTCCCAGATCATAGGAGGTGACATCTCCTTTATCGACTGATTGCCCAACACAGATCGAAATTCTCCCTTCTCACTGACTCCTTACTAAAATACTCTGAGGGACTCTCGATCTCCCTCTCAAGGGACGCCTCAACGAACTTACTCATGAACGAATAACCGGAGAACCACAAACATACTTCACTACGACCCATGGTACTCATTTCATGACATCTCTTCTCAATATGCCCCGGTGTATGGTACCCTAACCATAACATCACTCCCCAATCCGCTCCGATGTATGGTACCCGGACCATAACATCACTCCTCAATTCGCTCCGATGTATGGTACTCGGACCATAACATCACTCCTCCATCCACTCCGATGTATGGAACCCAGACCATAACACCACTCCTCAATCTGTTCTGATGTATGGTACCCGAACCATAACATCACTTCCTCAATCTTCTCTGATGTATGGTACCCGAACCATAACATCACTCCTCGATCGGCTCTGATGTATGGTACTCGAACCATAACATCACTTCCTCAATCTGCTCTGATGTATGGTACCCGAACCATAACATCACTCCTCAATCTGCTCTGATGTATGGTACTCGAACCATAACATCACTTCCTCAATCTGCTCTGATGTATGGTACCCGAACCATAACATCACTCCTCAATCTGCTCTGATGTATGGTACCCGAACCATAACATCACTCCTCAATCCACTCCTTAGAACCTTCAGAATGCTCCCTGTATCAAGTATGGGTCCTCTGCTTTCAGTAGTACGGGCCCATACTACCTGCCACATCTACCCATACTTTCCACACGGACCATCCCAGAGCTTCTAAATAGCTGCTCGACCTGGTCTTTCACCAATCCCATCGCGCGTGCTTGCTCCCCAGTGAAATTCTCTATTCTACAAGCGCACTCACCTGGATCAGGTTACTCCCTAAGCTCTTTCGTTGTCCTCCCACTTCTTTGGTATCAGCTGCTGAAGAGCTCCTAATGATGCCAGCCATCTACCTCCTGAATATCATCATATTCACTTGGTAGCTAACTCCCATCATCGAGAGTTCCACAAAGCACAAAGCAAGCAGCATTCGAGCATCGAAGAATACATAGGACTCCCTCTCTGTGATAACTCCACCTTCTCGGCTCATCCTCGAAAGTACCACCAAACTCTGTAACTCTACCCCTCATGGGTTCTAACTGGATACTCTCACTCATCACATACTCAAAAGCATAACACATATAACAACGAGTCCTAGACTAAGGCATCACAAATCAGGCCACTCTAGTCCTAACATATGAAATACCTAGACTGTCTCTAGCATGCAATATTATCTCATAAGGTGCATCATAAATATCTCATAACACAAAAAAAATAAAAAATAAGGGTATTTTGGGAAATCACCGTTCGGGCTCAGGCTGATTGTACACACTGCTCTTTCTTGCTTCCTCTTTGAACCCTTATTCATTTTTAGAAAATTATTTCCTTAAAACTTTTCTTACTTCCTCAGTTTGAGTCCCGATTTACCCGAAGGCGCATCCGAATCCCTTAAACCAAGGCTCTGATACCAACTTGTAACACCGTAAATTTCAAGACAAATTTTACATTTAAAATAATCATTTTATTCTTAGAAACACTTGTTTAAAATCTCATTCATAGTCGATTTACAAAACATGACTCCATTTTCACTTGCATAGAAAACCAGGATCCTCCAAAATATGACTCTTTCTCTGGTGTGTACAATCAAGCCGGTGCCGTCCCGTGATACTGAAAGAAACCTAAAAAAAACATCACACAAAACACTGTAAGCACGAAGCTTAGTGAGTTCCCCAAAATACCACACATAACACATATTAGCCACTCGAGGCTATAACTCTATGGGTCCGTGCACCCAAACTCTGTGAACCCTCAGGCTCTAACTTTGGGAACCTTCCGGTTCCAACTCTATAAACATGCACAACATAAATCACATAGAAATAATGCAGTAGAACACATCACGTCCATATAGCATACAAATACTTTGAACACATAACTCTGGTTACCTACTCAAGGTAAAGTATAGTGAGAAGACTCACCTGGCAAGCAGAAAGCAGATATCCCCACATTGGAATCTCAAACTCACCACCGCCTAACACGTAAAGCAAATATTCTCATGAATATAACTCTCGAGACTAGAATAAATCCTCTCATAACACCCTCTCATGGGTAAAAGACTAGTTTACCTCTCTCTTGGCCCAAAGACCACATCGCTGACCAAACCCTAAAAGTCAACGACCAACCCTTGGTCGAAATCAAAGTCCTCAGTCTAAGTCAACCCCTGACTGACCCTACTCGTCGAGTCAACTCTGTGACTCGTCGAGTTCCCATAATCAGAACTTCATTCAATCTGCGACCTAACTCGCCGGGTCACCCCAAGACTCGCCGAGTCCAACAACTCTGAGTCCACTCGCACTCGACTCACCGAGTCATCCCTCAACTCACCGATTCTTGACTCTACCAGAGAATATTTGGGACTCTTCGACAAGACTCGCCGAGTCCAAATGGACTCGTCGAGTCCAAGGCTATCTTCAACCTACTCACCGAGTTGTTCTTCCAACTCGTCGAGTTCCAGGCCATCTGCAAGCAACTCGTCGAATCGACCCATGTGACTCGCCGAGTACCACCGTTCTAAATCCATTCAGAAGCACTCCAGGCCATGCAATTGATCCAAAACATAGATCTAGCCTCCTACAACCCATCCATCATGTAAAGTGGCAAACTTTACGTGAATCCAAAGAGATCTAAGCCGTTTGCACATTGGGCTAGGATTTGGGACAAGATGACTCCATCAACCACTCACAAACAGGGACTTTCATGCACTCTAGACCTTCTCCCTTCCAGATCTGAGGTAGCAACCTCAGATCTAACCTCTAAACTCCAATACATCCAAAGATATGATCTCCAACATCCCCAAAATGATGCATCTAAGAAATAGCAGCTCAAAAAACGAGATATTACCTCAAAGGAATGCCCTAATTGAAATGAGACTCGAATTCAAACAAAGCCCCTTGCTCCAAGCCTTCAATCTCCCAAAATTCCTTCACAGATACATTCTCCAAGCTCCACTCCATCCAACAATGGTGCTTCTTCGTGATTTAGGGGTTTCTGGGGATCAAGGGGTGATAAAGAGGCTGGGAGGGAAACATAATGATCTTTATATAAGGCTCAACCCCGAGAATTAGGGTTTTCTCCACTCAGCGCCTACTCGCCGAGTCCATTACCCTGACTCGCCGAGTCGGCCACTTAACACGCGACCAAGTCGCGACTCTACTCGCCGAGTCCGCACATGGACTCGCCAAGTCACTCTTTCCCAATTTACTCTTTTAGCCCTTCAACTCTACTCTTGATATTTCGGGATGTTACAATTTGAAAGTGGTTTAGATCTGATCCCACATCGGCTGGGAAGGAGAACTAAGCATTCCTTATAAGGGGTGTGGATACCTTCCCTAACACAACGCGTTTTAAAGTCGTGAGGGCAGCAGATCCCATAAGAACTCTATAGTTAAGTGTGCTCGGGCGGGAGTAGTACCGGGATGGGTGACCCCCTGGGAAGTCCTCGTGCCGAGTGGCCCAAAGCGGACAATATTGTGATACGTGCCAAAGGGGGATGTTACAAATGGTATCAGAGCTAGGGCACGGGTCGATGTGTTCGACAGGGACGTCGAACCCTATAATGGGGGTGAAAGTGGTTTAGATCTGATCCGACATCGGCTGGGAAGGAGAACTAAGGATTCCTTATAAGGGGTGTGGATACCTTCCCTAACACAACACGTTTTAAAGCCGTGAGGGCAGCAGATCCCATAAGAACTCTGCAGTTAAGCGTGCTCGGGCGGGAGTAGTACCGGGATGGGTGACCCCCTGGGAAGTCCTCGTGCCGAGTGGCCCAAAGCGGACAATATTGTGATACGTGCCAGAGGGGGGTTTACAAATGGTATCAGAGCTAGGGCACGGGTCGATGTGTTCGACAGGGACGTCGAACCCTATAATGGGGGGTGAAAGTGGTTTAGATCTGATCCCACATCGGCTAGGAAGGAGAACTAAGCATTCCTTATAAGGGGTGTGGATACCTTCCCTAACACAACGCGTTTTAAAGCCGTGAGGGCAGCAGATCCTATAAGAACTCTGCAGTTAAGCGTGCTCGGACGGGAGTAGTACCAGGATGGGTGACCCCCTGGGAAGTCCTCGTGCTGAGTGGCCCAAAGCGGACAATATTGTGATACGTGCTTAAGAAGTAATTTGAAGCCCTAGACATTCAATGTTGACAAATAGTCATTATATAAGTTCATTTTTTTCTTAGAATGCTTTAAAAAGGTGAGAGATGCATATTATAACAGCTCTTTTTATATGCATCTGATTAGTAATTAGCAAATAATATTTGTAATTGAAGCTTTATTTGATTATAGAGGCAAATTGGAAGTTTCATGTGATAGGAAACCAGATTAAACAAGCAATCGAGAATTCAACACATACAGGACCAAGAACAACAACTATTGAATTTATGAGGCGACCTACTCCTTGCTGAAGCACAACCGATCCATTCTCTTCAAAAAAAGGATATCTATAGCAAGGCCAAGTACACCTTAATGAACGATTTGATTTTGAAGAGACAAGCCGGCAGTCTTCGACATCGGATACTGTTCTAATGTAACGCCCGTAGATCCGGGCTTATCAACTTAGAGGCAATATGGGTCGAAAACGAATTTTCGGCAAAAGATTATTTAGAATAAACAATTTTAACCAAGTTATAGTATATGTCACAAGGTTTTCGTACATATAAAGAACGCCGGAATCTGAGTTATAACGAAGAAGTTATGGCCCGTCGAAGTTTTACGGCAAAACTGGCACGGCACCGGGAAACGTAAAAAGTGAATTTATGATAGAAGACTTTTTAGCCTTAGTTATCTAAACCAAAGTCATAGAGTATGTTAAAAAGTGAATTTATGATGGAAGTCAGGGATTTATTTCTAGACTTAAACATTGGCAGCTATGGATTTAGTGCCAGTCCTAGAACCCTGGAAGTAAGGGACTTCGGAATAAATGAATGAAGGATAGATGACTCTTAGGTTAAATCCTTAAAGAGTAAAGAAGATAATGGGGATGGATAATTGGGTTGATTGTTTGATTAAACATAATAATTATATTATTGTGGGTTGAAAACCCTATGTACTCACCAGGTTTCCCAACCTGACCCACTCAGTTTATGTATACCACAGGTGATGAAATGAAGTGACATTACACTGAGAGATTTAAAGAGATGTAGATCACTAGTGTAAATAATTGTAAGTTCTGTTTATGCTTATGTTTCTGTATTAACGATGACATCCCAAAACGTTTTAAGATGAATAAAAATATGTTTCTTCGAAAATGTTTTAATAACGTATTTATCGTGTTTTTCTGGGAACAAATTCCGCAACCTTTTTATAAAATGAAGCACTCTGATTTTCATAAAGCATAAACAAAATCGGCCTTTTCTGGCCGTGATTTTGGGGATGTCACAGTTGGTATCAGAGCATTAGTTTAAGCGAACTAGGAATATGGATTTATTTCTAGACTTAAACTTAGAATGTTAAGCGATGATTGTGAGGTGTGAGCACTAGCTTAATTTAGGAATGATGCCTAAATTGCTTTTATGTGCTAAATGATTTGTTATGCTATAGTTTGATCGGATCTATGGTCTGTTGCCGACCGGATCTGGAAACCTTATGTGTTCAGGATTCTAAACGTACGAATATGATATTAGAACTAGCATATAAACGTTTCGGAGTGATAAGGATGATTTAAACGTCAATCCTAAGTAAAGATCTAGATTCACCATATTCGGTGTAGAGATCAAGATGGCAAGAACCCGTAGCGGAAACGTAAATGCGAATGGGAACCGAAACCAACCCCCAGTGGTTCAGCAAATACCTGTTGCTGAAGAAGTTGCGCCTGAGCCAGTCACCATGGATGGAGTTCAATCCATGATTCCGGCTATGTTAGCTGAACAAAGGGAAGAAATGAGATAGATGTTGAATAGGGACGAACCTACCGTACGTGTTGAACCGACGGAGCTAGTTCCCGAGCAATCTGAGGAAGGGAACTACAGCCGCCAAGTGAGTCAAGTAGGGACTCAAGGTGAGCAAAGGGATGGCCCAGAAGGGAGAAACAACAAGGATGGGCGAATTTACAAGAATTTCTTGGGTGCGAAACCACCAAGCCTCTCAGGAAGCCCGAAGCCGGTTGAGATTATGGATTGGATCTCTGAGATGGAGATGGTGTTTGAGAGCTGCAGCTGTAACGAGAAACAGAAGACTATCTTCGCAGTAAGACAGGTGAAAACTGGAGTCTTGAGCTGGTGGAAGCTATTGGCAGATACGATGCCACGAGGAGAAGCCTTAAGGATGTCGTGGGAAGAGTTTATGGATTGGATACTGCTCGGAGATAGATCTGATAGACCTAAACAACGAGTTTCAAAACCTGAAGAAAGGGAAGATGAGTGTTGATGAGTATGCCACCGCATTCACCGAAAGGATGAAGCTATTCCCCTACTTAGTGCCTACTGAACTCTCCAAGATTGATAGGTTTGCTAACGGACTGCCCATTGACTTTGGCCCAATGGTCAAAATGGCAACTACTTTGAAAGCAGCTGTTAGGGCAGCTAAGAACGTAAAGGCCCAAATAAGAGAAAAGGGTCTAGAAAAAGATAAGGTAGGAGAGAAGCGGAAGTTTGAAGGATCTTCGAGGCCGAACAAGGAAAGCAAATTCTCAAAGCTTGGAGGAGCAGATGGAGGTGAAGCAAGATGGTGTGATAGATGCAAGAAGAAGCATGGTGGAAAGTGTAACGAAGAAGTGACTTGTTACAAGTGTGGGAGGACTGGTCACTATTCCAAAGACTGCACGCATAATGACAAAGTATGTTACGGATGTGGAGGCAAGGGGCACATGTCCAAAGACTGCCCAAGGAAAAATAAAGCAGCAAGACCAGAAACGCCACCAAGTCCGAGGGCATTTCACATGATCCTTGACGAGGCAGAGAACCATGAAAGGAATCAAGAATGAGGACTTCTTACCCGAAGATCGGATTATGTAGTAGCCATAGTTTCGTACGATGTAGCCTAGTAAAGGCATAGTCTAGGGTGAACTTGAACACCTATGTAATAGTTTCGAGAAATAATGAAATCTTCGTTTTGTTATCTGGTGTGTGAAATTATTGTGTGATTTGCTGCATGGTGACTTGGGAAACTGTGAGACGATACTTGGGACGAGTATGAGTAGGTGTGAATGGTAGTAGAGGCCTATACTAGCGGAAGCACAGGACTCACACTTGGATCAGGGAAAGTCACAAGGTTACCAAGAAACTAGTAATTGATTTTGTTTTATTCAAGTATGTCGTTACCATTGTTTCGGTAATGACTAAGAAGATTGTTGTTATCCCGACCCTAGTGGTCATATCAAATTGAGTCCGAATACAATGAGTATGTTATGTGGTTCAGAGAACCAAGTTTGATGTAGCGTCCGACTTAAACCGAACGATTGAAATCAAAGCGATCAATAGAAGTATCACGATCGTTGTTAAATAAGTTGGTAGCTAGAAATGCTACATGTTAAAAGATGATTATATCACATTAGACGATGAAGGAAGGCATATTCCATTCCGGAATTTGACTCTAAGAGACCTGAGTCTAAGCATTGCTACATACGATGATACGTCATTAGAATATGACATATCGGTCAATTGTAGTAATCAAATTAACTTATCCTAAGTTTATTAAGAAGAAGAAGGATTCTCTAATAAAGAATGAGGTTGTGACACGAAGGTCATGATTGAAAGTCTAACGAGCTGGTGCAAGACCGAGCACCGCCTGCAGTCAAGGAGTCCAAGAGTTTGATACTCGTTTGAAGCAACATAGAAGTTACAGTTATTACCTACGGTGAAGAGATAATGTATGGAGTCATTATACAATCCTGTTTCGTTGATGATTCCGGGACGTAATCATCCTAAGGGGGAGATAACTGTAACGCCCGTAGATCCGGGCTAGTCAACTTAGAGGCAATATGGGTCGAAAACGAATTTTCGGCAAAAGATTATTTATAATAAATAATTTTAACCAAGTTATAGTATATGTCACAAGGTTTCCGTACATATAAAGAACGCCGAAATCTGAGTTATAACGAAGAAGTTATGGCCCGTCGAAGTTTTACGGCAAAACTGGCCTGGCACCGGGAAACGTAAAAAGTGAATTTATGATAGAAGACTTTTTAGCCTTAGTTATCTAAACCAAAGTCATAGAGTATTTTAAAATGAGAAAATCCGTAAAAAGAACGCCCAAATCTGACTTCGTATGAGGAAGTTATGATTTTTCAAAGTTTCAGCTTAGTAGTGTACAGCCCGAAACTCGAATTTTAGTTCGAGCGGTTTTTGGCTTACGCGACCTAAATGAGAGTTGAAGATCTCATTAATAGGAACTCAACGGTAAAAAGACAGGCAAAAATGGAGCTCGTATGCGAAAGTTATGGACGAAGCTTAGTCCTTACTTTTCGAGCGCGGCGAATTCGATACAGTTTTGTAAATCCGAGATAGAATGAGAATTAGCCAACGAGGTCTAAATGAAAGTTGAAGATCTCATTAATAGGAACTCAACGGTAAAAAGACAGACAAAAACGGAGCTCGTATGCAAAAGTTACGGACGAAGCTTAGAGACTACTTTACTATAAAACTCCTATAAATACAAGGGTGAACTCCTCATATTTTCTTCACACCATAAGCCTCTCTTTCTCTCTCTAACTTCTCTCTAGCCTCCCTAAACCCCTCCCAAGTCTACGGAACCTCCCTAGCACGAGAAGAAATCCCCGGAGCGCCCGACGGCTCAGAGAAGAAAAGCTTCCGGCTTGGAAACGCTGCTCCAGCGAAGCCCGGTTTTTAATAAAAACTCGTTGTAAGTGAGCTACGCCTATACCATATTTAATATAGATTTTATTTAATTATAGTAACATTATTAGGACCTTAAAATAATTATTTGGGCTATTATTATGAGTTATATTGAGTGTTATTTAACGCTTATATAATAGTAATAATAGCTAAACTATTAATTAGTCGTGGTTAACGTTAAAAACTAAACCCTAGTGGTATTGATACTAGATTTTGTCGAGGAAAATTGTTTTGAGATAACGAAGTGCTGTCTGAGTTCGGAATCACCACCTAATCAGGTGAGTGCATATTCCCTTTCATCTTACACATAGATATAAAGTATTTTATATAAACTACATGCTATGTGTGCATATTATCTGAATACTTGCTGTCTATGCTGGATGAACGTTTTATACATGTTTTAAAGGATTTAAACTGTATACGTATTTTATATATACGAATATGTTGGGTATGATGATGGGTAAATAAATGATGAGAGATAGAAGATGATGTGAGTATACATTGGCAGCTATAGACTTAGTGCCTATGGGACAAACACCGGTAGCTATGGACTTAGTACCTGTTAGACGTTGGTGGCTATGGATTTAGTACCTGTTGAACATTGGTAGCTATGGACTTAGTACCTATTAGATAAAGACTGGTAGCTATGGATTTAGTACCCGATGAATAGACTATAGCAGCTATGGAATTAGTGCTTTATGAACGAACATTGGCAGCTATGGATTTAGTGCCAGTCCTAGAACCCTGGAAGTAAGGGACTTCGGAATAAACGAATGAAGGATAGATGACTCTTAGGTTAAATCCTTAAAGAGTAAAGAAGATAATGGGGATGGGTAATTGGGTTGATTGTTTGATTAAACATAATAATTATATTATTGTGGGTTGAAAACCCTATGTACTCACCAGGTTTCCCAACCTGACCCACTCAGTTTATGTATACCACAGGTGACGAAATGAAGTGACATTACACTGAGAGATTTAAAGAGATGTAGATCACTAGTGTAAATAATTGTAAGTTCTGTTTATGCTTATGTTTCTGTATTAACGATGACATCCCAAAACGTTTTAAGATGAATAAAAATACGTTTCTTCGAAAATGTTTTAATAACGTATTTATCGTGTTTTTCTGGGAACAAATTCCGCAACCTTTTTATAAAATGAAGCACTCTGATTTTCATAAAGCATAAACAAAATCGGCCTTTTCTGGCCATGATTTTGGGGATGTCACATCTAAGGTCTTTATTTTAGGAACGAACAAGGAGGTGATGGTGTAAATCGATGACCACCAATCAAAGCCTTCGTAATCGTCCGTGAAGAACATCACGCCACAAGAGAAGAAAGAAAGTGACAGCCTAAAAGAGAAGAAATAAGGTGACAAACTGAAATTACCTGCGTGGGAAGTGGGATCAGAAAGATAGCTAAACCAAACCTTGGAACTTGTTGAGACCTGAGGGTTGGCTGGCGAAGGTTGCCTCCTTCAATGTTCTTAACATTATATAGACCGTACAATAGTGGAGGTTGGATACTAGATCACTAGAGGGTAGAATAGACTGAAATTAGAGAGTTGGTTGCATCATTAGAGCTCGATTGGAGTGGAATCCGAGATTGGGGAGTGGAAGAAGAGACAATCAGAGAAGTTCGAAGTGTGGATTGAGTTTTTAGGGTTCAGTTTCAAGTCAATAGTAAAGAGTCCAAAACGATTACAACTCCCTGTACGTCACTAAATAATCCAAACCATAGAAATTCTTGAAATCTGTATGAACAAGCGATGAAGATGCGAACTTGTGGGAGGATCACGCTGGAGATGCAAAGTTGGAGAGCAGATGTAGAGAAGTGAAGCGGTGGAGGTTTGAGAATCGAGAGACGAAAGAAAGAAAGGGGTTTTTTGGCGGGGATGAGCTAGGGTTTTCAGTCGGTGGAAACGAAGCGGGCTTTTTAATTTTTGGATTTCATTTCCCCCTTGGATGAAACGCATGTTTCATTAAAATTTAAAAGCCACATTTTATTTAAGGTGCCCTCCGTGTTTTTTTTAGACACTAATTCTAAGGCACGCAAACATGCGTGTCCACTATGCTTCATATTTTGGAAAACTGACATCAACTTTTAGGGTACGCACAAATGAGTGTCCTCTATCAGCACGTGTCATTGATTGCGCGTCGTAAAAGGCTGTTTTTCTAGTAGTGAAGATTGGATTTATTAAGATATTTGTTGTAAAAATCGATTGTTTTGTATTTTATTTATTTATTTAATCTTTTTGTGATGCACATCTCTGATTCTCAATTCTCGTGTCATCGATCCCGTCTCGGTAAGTTTTTGATGAAATTGTCTACTTGTTGCCTCGGTCATGATGATTCCAAAAACGTAGACGGAATTTAATTCCGATATACCAAGCTCCATGAATTTACGTTTAAAGTTCGTCGATCAAAAGAGTCGGATTCTAATGATTTTATGAATCTGATTTTGGTCAAAATTAAAAATGTTATAAAAATATAATAAAATAATATATCATAACTTGAATTCAAAAACGTGTTCATAAATAATTTACGAGGCCTATAGCTATTCCAAACGAAGCAGTGCACAATTTGTTTTATGAAAATCAGATAAATAGTTATTTTTGTAACTTTAAAGAGGCATAACTTTCTCATACAACCTCCGTGTTGGCGTTCTTTATATCCACAAAATCAGGTGAACATAATCTATTCAAATTTCTTATCCTGTTACATAATGCAAAATTGTAATTTTAACATTACAAATATGATTTAATTTTTGGTGATTTTTGATTGAATCTTTGACGACAAATGGTTTAAGCAGTTTGTCATGTTCTAAAATAAATTATGAATAAAATATATTTAATATACATTATAAACGTAACATTTCACAAAATTGGTCATTATTACTTAGCGGTTCGAGGTGATCTGACCGCGAAACTCTAACCAATTTTTACCAATTGTTACATAGTCCATATATAAAATAAAGTTTAAACTCAAATAATTATTGGACTAAGATGTCTAATCCAATAACTAAATTGGTAATATACTTCAATTAAAAACAAAATCTTTTTGGGTTGCTCTCAAAACTAGTAATTGAGTAGAATGACTTTTGGAGAGAGAGAGAGAGAGAGAGAGAGAGAAAGAGACTGGTTTATTGATTTATTATATGATTAATAAATAGCAATAAATAATTTGTTAATGTATTATGAGATCAGTATATTAATTATAAATAGTATTATTTAATTAATAATTAATCATAAATTAATTGTAGGAATAATTGGATTAATTTAAAGTGCAGTGACTTAAGTTGTAATTGTTCAATAGTTTAACAAGAGAGGTTCCAGAACCTTCCATGGATCATGGACAATTTTTAGGAGTTTTTTTTAAGGGTTTTAGATTAGTCCTTAAAGATCATTAAGGAGTTAGATATAAATAGAGCTCTTTGTCTCCTTGTTTTTGTCCACTCTTGCACTCAAAGGAATAGCCAAAATTCTACTCCCTATTCCTTTCTCCTCAAGTGTTCTAATTGCTAGGGTTTTGGTACAAATATTTAGAGGCATTGAATTTTTGGTGCTTTCTTTCCAAGATATTTGAAGAAGGATATTTTTTTTTGATTATTTGCTATAATAATCAAAAGGTATGTAACCCTAATCCATTTTTAATTTAGATTATAGTAGGGCCTCCTTATGGTTCTTTGATGTTCATAGATTATAACTATCAATAGAGAAAACTTATATCCAAATAGGTTGCATGTCAACTTGAGGGTTAAGTTATTTTGCCTTATGCTTTGAAAAACAATTTCGGGAACCTACGAATTCATTAGAAAGTTTAACCTTTGTTGACCTTGGTTGACTTTTGTTGACTTTTACAAATAATAAGTTGTCACATTATCCCCCTGGTAGAGGGAATTTCGTCCCGAAATTGTTTCTAAAGTGGTACTCATGAACTAGGGAAAAGATGTGGATACTTTTGTTTCATCTGATCTTCCCATTACTAAGTGAATTCAGGTCCTCGCTTGGCATTCCAGGGAACCTTCACTATTTGTATACGACTTTGTTTTGTTCTTTTGACTTCCCTATCCATGATTGCCACTGGTTCTTCTACAAAGTGTAGGCTCTTGTTTAACTCAATTTTGTCGAGTGGGATTACAAGAGTCTCGTCAGACAGACACTTCTTGAGATTAGAGACGTGAAAAGCAGTATGAATGTTACTGAGTTCATGCGGTAATGCCCTTTGGTCTAACGAATGAACCCAGAATATTCATGGACCTGATGAACCGTGTGTATCGACCTTACTTAGACAAGTTCGTTGTAGTTTCCATCGACGATATACTAGTCTATTCTCTAAGTAAGGAAGAATACAGTCAACACTTACGACAAGTCTTGGAAACTTTAAAGGCAGAGAAATTGTATGCGAAATTCTCAAAGTGCGAATTTTGGACTCGGAAGGTAGAATTCTTGGGTCATGTAGTCATCAAGGAAGGGATACATGTTGATCCCTCTAAGATCAAAGCTATTGAAAATTTGCCGACCCCACAAACTGTAACATCCCAATTTTTTAGACCAAAATTTCATTTTTAATTACAAGATTCATAACACAGTTTACCAAATATTTCCAATGTCATATAAATTTATGAAAAACTGTAACAACGTGTCTAAAAACCATGTCATCAAAAGTAATAAAAATCAGAGTACAGTCCCAGAGATCTCTACGTGGAATCCATATGAGTGTGTGTGTGTGTATGACGCGTTGCAACACTGCCAACTTCTTCCCCTTAGACAAAGAGGTACTTGAAAACAAAACTGAAACTCTAAGCACAAAGCTTAGTGAGTGCCCCCATCATACCACATGGCATACATAACACACACTGGCAATCATATATGGGTGCCTGACCTACTCTTTCAGTCCTCTCAACCGGTAACCGTGCCTAGCATACCTGGGTGTTGGGCTACCCTTTCGGTCCTCTCGACCGGTCATTGGGGACTATTTTGCCCCTCTACTACTATTATCACATAAAATCATAGCACATAAGATAACTAACATGATTGGGCATTAACTACCCCTTTGGTCCTTTCGACCGACATCGGGGTCTATCCTACCCGTATTATCATATAACACATAACATCATAGCATACTAACACGTAATCATAACGTAGCACACATATCAGAAAATTATCAAGAAGACAATCATCTCAACTCTAAATCATACTAGTGGGCCGGCCTTGGTGCCTTAAACCCACTTCTACTGGAAGGTAACTCACCTCGATGTCATGTAGAATCCGCACAGTCCTCGGCACACGTATCAGCTCGTCTTGACTCCTTAATTCCTACACAACGATCTTTATCGATTATTAGGCATACCAAACCCTTACATGAGTCAACCCAAACCATAGAAATGTCAACATTGCTCAAAGTCAACACCCAGTTGACCTGACTCACCAAGTTGGTCTACCAACCCGATCCAACCCCAAATCCACTCGTCGAGTCTAGCAAGAACTCGATGGGTTCCCCTTCATTCAAACCATCGAGATGATCTTCATCTGACTCGTTGAGTAATTCCTTGAACTCAACAAGTTCATCTCCCTTATAAGAATGTGTCCGGTCTACGACTCGCCGAGTTGTATGAACAATTCGTCGAGTCCATCTTTAAAGATTGGGAGATTGACTTGGACTTGACGAGTCTGTTCACACACTCGTCAAGTCCCATGATTCCCAGGTCCCTTTTCATGTCTAAACATCTACGAGACTTTCCTCCCTAACAACGGGTCCTTCCACAGAAAGGATTTGGTGGTCAATACACCGTGACTCGCCGAGTCCCAAGAACAACTCGTCGAGTTCATCCTTGACTAACACTATACAATCAATTTGAATGGGTCTTAACGCCACAAAATCATAGATCTGGCCTCCTAATGTCCATTTCATACGTAAAGTTTTCAACTTGGTGCATATGCAAGAGGTCTTTGGCCTAAAAAGCCATAAAAGATGGCCTCCAAGGTGTATGGGGTGTCCATGGCAGAAAAATGGTCACCTTTATGCCATAACCCCCCCTCCCCCCCAATAGACCTGGATCTAAAGCATACATTGACTTTCAATACTTAATCCCGAATACAACCTCTCTAGGGCATAGAAAGATGTAGGAAAAGGCCCAAACTCTAGATCTTCTTATTTCCCCTTGGTCTCACAAGTCTCCTTCTCCTTTCCAAACTTCAAACACAAAAGGTAGCACCACAAGGCTCAAGAACACAATAAGAATGACTAGGGTTTCGATATACAACTTTCTAGGAGTGATAGGGACGTTGGAGGCTGAGATAAGGTGTTTAAATAGGGTGCAAACCCTCAAATTTAGGGTTTTACTCAAATATCACATACTCGTTGAGTCAGTCTTTCGACTGATTGAGTAGGTCACTTAAACTGTCCGCGGATCTCGACTCTACTCGACGAGTTGGGCCTCCAACTTATCGAGTCCCAGAGAAAAACACAAGAAATTCTTGAATTAACTGCGTACCTAGAATCGAGTGTTACAAATCTCCCCTATTTATCTTAAAATTCATCCTGAAAGTCTGCTGCTCGATCTGGAAAAAGCTCGGGGTAATGCTCCCTCATCTCATTTGACAACCCGATATTTCAACTCTATGTAGCAACCTAAAAAGCCAAGTATTGTAACCACTTTTGTTATAATGAAATTAACTTCGAAAATAGAATGTCCAAAAGTCTCTAATTAATTACCTACTATGTTAGATGTCATTAAACCGCGATCGTACGTAAAAAAAAACGTCCAAATCTGACTTC
Source organism: Lactuca saligna (assembly GCF_052625555.1). Lineage (NCBI taxonomy): Eukaryota > Viridiplantae > Streptophyta > Magnoliopsida > Asterales > Asteraceae > Lactuca > Lactuca saligna. The sequence continues at coordinate 137,282,006 of NC_136420.1, forward strand.
GTATGAGGAAGTTATGAATTTTCCAACTTCAGCTTAGCAACAGACAGCTAAAAAATCGAAATGGAGATCGAGCGACTTTTGGCCGGAATAACCTAAATGAGAATTGAAGGTCTCGACAATGGTTTTTTCAACGGTAAAAAGTCTAGCAAAAACAGACGTCGGATAATGAAGTTATGAATTTCTAACGAAATTTTCTTACCGCGACATTTAAAAACTAAATAATAAAAAAAATTTCAAAATTTTCCGACGGAATCTAAACGAAAGTTGTAGAGCGTAGTCTCACCTACGCGTGGATATAAAGAACGTCAAAAACGGAGTTCGTATGAAGAAGATACGAATTTTTGAAGTTTATTAAATAATAAAAATATAAATTTTATATTAAATTTCGGTATTATCCGAAGGATGAGTCACCAGGTCGATCCAAGTTACGCCCAGCATACTCAAGGCCTAGGCCTCAGATCGTCCACGTCGCCCCTATGCGAGGCTATGCCCCATCCCATCCGAAGCTCCGAGACAGTCGAGAAGGCGGTCACTCATGACGCACGCGTACGCCCAACGTACCGAGGCGATTCCCACCCCCTATGAAAAGGATGTGAGGGTTCCAAAGAAATGGCTCAATTTCTCTAAACTTTTTTGCATTTTTTCCTCGTTTTCCGTGCACATGCTATCCCGAAGCCCCGGTTTCCTTGCTCAAGTCCCGAAGGTCGTTTGTGCTACCGAGATTCCAGAGAATCCCGAGAAAATCCACTTTCTCGAGTCGAAATTCTGCTCGGTTTTCATCTCGCCTTCTTTGATGTTTCAAGTGAGTTCATACCCCATATAATCCACACTTTTAAATGTTTTATAAATGCTTTTATATGCTTTTAAGGGGGGGTGCGAAATACAAGTAAAACACACGATTATTACCGTGTGTTATATAAAGTTTCATTATACACTTTTATCAATGGAATTATATGTGATTTATAAGTATTATAGGGAAACTTTCGTATGCAAAATATACCACGATAACATCTTATCTTTTGAAATAAGAAATGATTTATGTATTTATGTTAATCAAACACTCTGCTTATACTGTATGTATATGTGTCCATCTTTAGCACTACAAAAATTATACTTTTCATAACAAGTGAGCATTTCACTAGGGATTACTATACAAACGAGACACACTTTTAGAAAACTATAATAGGTATAGTTTTACGAGAACATCACCAACTTTTACATACTATAAATACTATTTCAAGAAGTTACTTTCATATACAAGAACAAAGGAACATTTTCTCACGTAAATCTATTTTATACTAAGTTTTGTGAGACATTAAACTTCACGTACGTTCGAGTACACATTTCAAGTCCTGTATTATATACCAGAATCCCTTGAAGGGGGAGCATGGTGTTTATGTATAGATATATACGGGATTGACAACCCCGCGCCCTGATGGTTAGCTACAATACACCATTTGGGGTGAAAAACGTCAGAACATTCCAACGCCTGAAGAATGTTGTATATAGGCATTCCTAGTCAAATAGCATGGTTGTAAAACTCACATGGAGTATCAAAAACACATTGATTTACGCGGTTTTTCAGACATATTGGCAATTTTATACGTACATTAATTAACTACTTAAGGCATGAAAAACCTTATCGTGATACAATTTTGGAACTTCTAAACCACTACCCACATACAGAAAAACATAAATTTTCTAGAAACAAACATTGGTCTTGATAGAAGGCTTCATTTATACCAGTAGAGATTATGGGATTTTCTAGGAATCAACAAACAAAAAAAAACCATTTCGTTTTAGTTCATGCAAATATTGTCATTTAATAGTTATGAAACTCACCAGCTTATAAGCTGATCTACTCTTTTAAAACTACTTGTATGTCCCAAGGATTCCGTAGCTGCAGGTAACATACAGCTTTTGAAGAAGGGATGCTGCGACACCAGTTTAAATTCATATTTTGGCATCATATTGTAATTGGTTTTGAACGTGTAACTTTTAAACAATGTAAACTTTCAATTATATATATGATGGTTATATTGCTTTCTTTACTATGTATGCAATTGTTACGTTACCACTTGAAGTCATCCACCCCCTGAACGTTTCCACCGTTCCGGTTTGGGGGTGTGACAGATTGTTATCAGAGCATTGTTTATAGTGAACTAAGTATATCGAACCACATAATATATACAAACTATAAATGCTTAGGGACTCAAAGTCTCTGACAAAACGTTTTTACACCTAAAACCTCGTTTCGTTTAAATAGATTATTTTGGGTCATAAAAGTACAAAATACATGCATACAACGATATATTTTTGTGGTTAGAACTATACAAAAAGTATTAAGATGAGTTGGACACTATGGTTAGTTCTCGATATATGTAATCGAATTTGGGATGAATATAGCTTAATCAACTATATTTATCCGAGATTTAACTAATGTATGTCGAGGAATGATCGTAGTGAACAACAAGTCAAAACTTACCAAAATAGACACTAGTATCAAACATACAAATTTAAATACTATAGGAGTATTTGGTGCATAAAATAGTTTAATCGTCATGTTTATTGTTACATGTTTTCAAATTTTGTTCAAATCTTATAACCATATTCTCATATAGCCAAATGGCTGGATTCCACCCACCATGGGACCCCTACTACCCGAACCAGGGCAATGGAGGATAGGTAGAGGAGGATCACGAAGAGGATGAAGAACCTATCGAGTTGGAAGAAGGGGATGGTTCTGGTATGGACTCAGAACCAGAAGTAGTCGACCCTCCAGCCATTAGGAGGAACTTCCAGGGACCGACTCCCGTTTGGGGAAGTCACCTCCACCATTGGAGCCAACAACAAGGGATACGCTCTCCCTACGGTATGTGTCAGAACATCTACAACATCAGGGACGTAGGTTCAACCAACCGAGCACTCCCGGTCATGGTAGGAAAACTGGCCAACCAGTCCTATCAATCGGGGGTCAAAGCAAATCGACTTCGGAAAGTCAACGTGGAAGTACAAGTTCACACTTTCGACATCTATCGACTGGATATGTTGTAGGATGACACCCATCTCCGTGCCGACGCATTCCAAACACAAATGATTGCATCCCTCGCAGAGTTGAGGGAACAGCAAGCCGCCTTCGATAGGCGTCTTATGGAATCAAAGCAATCGGATGCGGAGTCAAGCTCCAAGCGCAACCCACATCGTAAGTAGTGCTTGCCAAAATCCCAAATTTTGTTATAAGTTAGGACCTCAGTCAAATGTTTTATTTTCTTAAACCATGTAACCGGAGACCCTTTTAGGGGTCAAATTTTTGTGATCGTTGTATCATCTATTATATTAATATAATTGGCACACTATTATTACCACGTTGAGTATTTTGTGTAATCTTTAAAATATTATGGAAAAACCATACGCTTGTTTCATATATTCGGATTTATGAATAACTTTCATTCTTCTATCTTTGAGACTCATACTATCATCTGTTGTTGAACTATAGCGATTTAGTTCATGAGACACATTCATTTTATATACTATGGAATTCTTACCTTTGTCTTTTCAATCTATAGTTGAAGGATGCCTCCGCGTAGAAATCCGAGACGAAACAACGGTGGGGAAGCACCGATACGACCACCGCATCCACCTCCTCAATTTGACGCTGTCATGTTCCAAACAGCTGTCACCGCAGCTGTGGCGGCTGCCATGTCACAGATCAATACCCCTGTTACTACTGGTTCAGGAATTGGCACACTTCCTTCCAACCATGGCGAGAGTCTTGGGCAACCCTGAGAATGCACCTATAAAGACTTTATGAATGCCAAACCCCGGATGTTTAATGGGACTGGTGGTGTGATGATTTTTAGGCAGTGGATTGAAAGGATAGAATCAGTCTTTGAAATCTGCTCCTGTCCCGAGCACAACAAAGTCAAGTTTGCAACCTACGCACTTGCTGATAGAGCTTTAACTTGGTGGAATGGCCATGTTAAGGTACTTACTCTGATAGTGGCAAATTCAATAACCTAGGAGAGCTTAAAAATCATGTTGATGAGAGAGTACTGTCCACGAGGAGAGATCCAAAAACTCGAGCACGAACTCTGGACGCTTGGAATGATTGGTACCGACATAGCAACTTATACCAACAGATTCTGCGATCTGGCAATCCTTTGCCCATATATGGTAGCTCCTAAGAGCAAGAAAATAGAGAGATACATTTGGGGACTTAGCTTCAAAACATGACACTTTTGAAAGTGCCAAAGAGCTGGCACAATCTCTTATTGATCACGCTAGTCATCAAAACTCAAGAATTTCTGCACCAGAACCACAAAAGGGAAAGGGTGGGTCTTCCCAAGAATCCTCGAAGAAACAACAACTAATTACAGTGAATGCTGCTACTGTACCTACTACCGTTCCCACAAATCTCTACCCAACAAAGCCTTTTGTGGGTAACCTTCTAAAGTGCACCAAATGCAATTACCACCACAATGGACCTTGTTAGGAAATGTAGTGCTCCAACTGCAATAGAAAGGGACACACTGTCTGTTTCTGTAAAGCCCCTGTAAAGCCGATCACTCAAGTTCCCAATGCTGGAGTAGGCCAAGCTTGCTACGGTTGTGGCGAGGTTGGTCACTACAAAAGAAACTGCCCAAAGGCAGCGAATACTGGCAGAGTGGGATGAGTTTTGGCTATAGTTCACGAAGAAGCCGTAGCTGATCCTACAATAGTTGCTGGTACGTTTCTTCTCGATAATTCATATGCATGCATACTATTCGATAGTGCAGCAGAGAGAAGCTTCGTGAGCCGAAACTTTATTCACTTACTTAAACATAAACCTAGCATGTTAGAAAAATCTTTCACTGTAGAAATGACAAATGGAAAACGGAAAACACTAACTGCATATATATGACTTGTACATTAACTTTAGACAGTCATTCTTTCCCAATCAACCTCATGCCGGTCCAAATTAAAAGTTTCGACGTCATAGTTGGCATGGATTGGTTAAGTCTTCTTCGTGCTGACACCATGCGCTTTGAAAAAACAGTTCGCCTTAATCTCCCTAACGATGAAACATTAGTGATTTACGGCGACAAATCAGGTACAAACCTTCGCATCATTTCGTACATCCAAGCTCGAAAGTGTTTGCGGAAGGATTATCATGCATTTCTTGCGCACATCGTCGATACGAGTCAGGAAGTAAAGGACATTAAGAGCATTCCAGAAGTACGCGACTTTCCCGATATCTTTCCAGAAGAACTACCGGGATTACGACCACAATGCCAAGTCGATTTCAGAATCGACTTAGTTCCAGGGGCTACCCCAGTAGCAAAATCGCCTTATCATCTGGCACCAACAGAGATGCAAGAACTTTCCAGTCAGCTTAATGAACTGCACCAAAAAGGAGACTGACAAGATGGAAAGGCTTGTTTGTAAAGAAGAAAGACGGATCGTTCTGTATGTGCATTGACTACAGAGAACTAAACAAACTTACTGTCAAAAATCGTTACCCTCTTCCCCGCATTGACGACTTATTTGATCAACTTCAAGGAGCGAACTACTTCTCGAGATAGAGGAGGATATTCCCAAGACAACATTTCGAACCTGTTATGGACACTACAAATTTGTAGTGATGCAGTTCGAATTAACCAACGCACCAGCGGTATTCATGGACCTAATGAATAGGGTGTGTCGTCCTTACTTGGATCAGTTCGTTATCGTCTTCATCAATGACATACTTATCTACTCCCGAAGTAAGGAAGAACATAGTCAACACCTACGAAGAGTCTTAGAAGCACTACGATCAGAGAAGCTCTATGCGAAGTTCTCTTAATGCGAATTTTGGATTCAAAGAGTCAAACTTTTGGGACGCGTTGTTAGCGAAAAGGGGATACACGTGGGCCCCTCCAAAATTAAGGTCATTGAGAACTGGTTGGCACCGAAGACACCGACAGAGATTCGTCAATTTCTAGGTCTCGTTGGCTACTATCGTAGATTCATAAAGAACTTCTCTAGCATAGCGAAACCTCTTACTACATTAACCCAGAAAGGCGTGGCCTTTGACTGGGAAGCAAAGCAAGAGAAGGCATTCCAAACACTGAAACAGGCCTTGTGCACCGCACCGATACTATCCCTCCCCGAAGGGATAGAAGATTTCGTAGTGTATTGCGATCCATCAAATCAAGGACTTGGTTGTGTTCTTATGAAAAGAGGTAAGGTTATTGCCTATGCCTCCCGTCAGCTTAAGATACACAAAGTAAACTATACAACACACAATCTTGAGTTAGGAGCAGTGGTATTTTCTCTAAAGATCTGGAGACACTACCTGTACGGAACGATGAGTAATATTTTCACCGACCACAAGAGCCTTCAACACATTTTCGATCAAAAGGAGCTCAACATGCGACAACGACGATGGGTCGAGGTACTCAATGACTATGAATGCGAAATTTGTTATCATCCTGGCAAGGCCAATGTAGTAGCTGACGCCCTCAGTTGAAAAGAATACATTGGTCGGAGAATCGAATCTCTGACTATGACTATCTATTCCCACTTATCCACACAAATTAAGGAGGCTCAACTAGAAGCTTTGCAACCTGAACATGTGACGGGTGAATCCCTTAGAGGAATGGAAAACAATCTAGAAATCAAGGGTGGCGGAGAATATTATCTCATCGACCGTATCTGGACAACGAGACATGGTGACTTCAGAGACGTGGTCAAGATCGAAGCACACAACATGAGGTATTCCGTTCACCCTGGTTCAGATAAAATGTATCTGGATCTTACGAAACTGTACTGGTGGCCTAACATGAAAGCAGAAATTGCTACCTTCGTAGGTAAATGTCTTACTTGCGCTAAGGTTAAGGTCGAGTATCAGAAACCTTCACGATTACTACAACAATCGGAGATACCGGAATGAAACTGGGAACGGATTACTATGGACTTCATAACCAAGTTGCCCAAGACAACGGGTGGACTTGATACCATATGGGTAATCGTCGACAGATTGACCAAATCCGCACATTTTCTACCAATCAAGGAGACTGACAAGATGGAAAGGCTTACAAGAACTTACATAAGGGAAATAGTGCGACTGCATGGTGTTCTGATGTCCATTATCTCCGATAGAGATAGTAGATTTACTTCATGGTTCTGGCAGTCACTACAAAGTTCCCTGGGGACTAGGCTAGACATGAGTACATCCTACAATCCACAAACAGACGAGCAAAGTGAGAGAATGATACAAACTTTGGAAGATATGCTGAGAGCCTGTGTGATTGACTTTGGAAAGGCATGGGATATCCATTTACCCCTTGTCAAATTTTCATACAACAATAGTTATCATACGAGCATAAAGGCTGCTCCATTTGAAGCCCTCTATGGTCGTAAGTGCAGGTCCCCTTTGTGTTGGACTGAAGTTGGCGACACACAGTTAGCTAAAGGATGAGATCCTGAAAGCACTCTCACCGGTCCGGAAATCATATGAGAAACGACAGAGAAGATCGTTCAAATTCGTGAACGGTTGAAACCCTCTAGAGATCGACCGAAAAGCTACGCTGACCAAAGGAGGAAACCTTTGGAATTCCAGGTAGGAGACCGCGTTCTATTGAAGGTCTCACCGTGGAAAGGCTTAATACGCTTTGGAAAGCATGGAAAGCTAAATCCAAGATACGTAGGGCCTTTCAAGATTCTCGCCAGAATCGGCCCTGTAGCTTACAAACTTAATCTACCACGTGAACTTAGTAACATACATTCAAGATTCACCCGATTTACGCGATTTCACGTGAGTTCATACCCCTTAAATGAACCTTTCAAATTTTTTATATGTTTTAGGGGGGGATACAAGTTAATTATACATGTTTATGGAAATTTATACAAGACAATTATTCATGTTACGGAAATTAATCACATGTGATTTACTATCCCTAGTTCAAATCACATGTGATTTATCACTATGCCTTATAAACAGATTCTACGTTTTCAAAACTATTTTTGATAAATAATCAAGTTTTTAAATGCTTCTTTTGGACAATAATTTTATTTAACAAATATTATTATAAAATGTGACCACGCTAATACAATTATATAAGTAAGACTTGAAGGACTTAGGACCGATAGCTCGCCTTATTTCCTGTTCTTGTTTGATTGTGGACTTAGGGTAGTGGTTATCCGTCCGATTGTCGTTGATTTCTTAGTTATATATCTTGTATATTAGTATGGGACACGAGTATTTCTCATTTAATTAGATGCCTAAATCACTAACATGACAAGAATCATACACACTAAGTTAACTATAATAGGTATAGTTAATGCTACTATTACTACTACTCACTCTAGCTATTACTCTCTACACTATAATATGCACTATTACCAAACAACACACTAGTAAGAGAACACACTATGAACTATACTAAAAGACTACTACACTATAACAAAAGAGAAAGCACTAAACAGACGATAACACACTAACTCACTACGAGGTACTCTACTCGCTACCCACTACGCCCAGAGTTTTCTGATAGGAAGATGATGCTATTCGCGGTTTTAGAGTCGAGTTCAGGTCTAGAGAGAGAAAGTAGTGAGAGAGTGTGAGAGGGTGGTAAAAGAGTGTCCAAATGGTGTTCACCCTTATTTTATATGCCTCGGGTATTACACCCGGTACACGGCTACCCGATGCTAAAGTTTAACGGAGTTAAAACTTTTTACCCGGGTGAAGTGGTTGAAAAGTAATATAACTCTATTTTGTCTAAACGGGGTTAACACTTACAAGTTATAATTACTTATGATAATATCAAGAAATATAAATAAGTAGATATTTATTTATTGCGACTCCAAACATTACGGGGAAATAATATATAATGACGAATTCCGTTAGTGAAGATGGGATTATGTAACGAAAATAGATTTGGGTTGTCACATTATTCCCCCATTAGGGGAATTTCGTCCCGAAATTTAGAATTCATACAGATAAGAATTACAATACTACTAAGTGAAGAGATGGGGATATTTGAGTTTCATTTGATCTTCGCTGTCCCAAGTAAATTCCAGTCCCCGCTTGGCGTTCCACCGAACTTTCACAATTGGGATGCGGCTTTGTTTTGTTCATTTTACTTCCCAATCCAAAATCTCTGCAGGCTCTTACACGAAGTTGAGGCTCTCATTGACCTCGATCTCGTCGAGGGGAATCACGAGAGTCTCTTCGGACAGTCATTTCTTCAAGTTTGAGACCTGGAAGGTATGATGTATGTTATTTAGCTCGTGGGGTAGGTTGAGTGTGTAGGCTACAGGGCCGATTCTAGCGAGAATCTCAAAAGGCCCTATGTACCTTGGGTTCAGCTTTCCACGCTTTCCGAAGCGTATCGTGCCCTTCCAGGGCAAGACCTTCAAAAGGACTCGGTCTCCCACCTGGAATTCCAAGGGTTTTCTTTGTTTGTCGGCGTAGCTTTTCAGTCGATCCCTAGCGGCTTTTAATCGTTCACATATATGTACAATTTTCTCAGTTGTTTCTTGAATGATCTCCGGACCAGTGAGGGAGCTATCAGGAACTTGCCCTTTAGCTAACTGAGTGTCACCCACCTCAGCCCAACACAGAGGGGATCTGCACTTCCGGCCGTAGAGGGCTTCGAATGGAGCTGCCTTGATGCTCGTATGATAACTATTGTTGTAGGAAAACTCCACAAGAGGTAAGTGTGTGTCCCATGATTTGCCGAAGTCAATCACACAAGCTCGTAGCATATCTTCTAAGGTTTGGATCATCCTCTCACTTTGACCGTCGGTCTGCGGATGGTAGGCTGTACTCATATCCAGCCTCGTCCCTAGTGCCTTTTGCAATGATTGCCAAAACCTAGCGGTTGAATCTACTATCTCTGTCTGAGATAATAGATATAGGGACGCCATGTAGTTGTACTATTTCTTTAAGGTATGTTCTAGTGAGCTTCTCTATCTTGTCCGTCTCCTTGATGGTTAGGAAGTGTGCGGACTTGGTCAACCTATCAACGATGACCCAAATGGTATCTAACCCACCCGCTGTCTTGGGCAGTTTGGTTATAAAGTCCATTGTGATCCGTTCCCACTTCCATTCCGGTATCTCAGGTTATTGGAGGAGTCCTGATGGCTTTTGATATACGACCTTGACCTTCGCGCAAGTAAGGCACAAGCTCACAAAGGTAGCGATCTCCGCTTTCATGTTCGGCCACCAGTATAACTTCTTGAGATCCAGATACATCATATCTGAACCCGGGTGGACGGAGTAGCGAGTGTTGTGTGATTCCCTCATGACAAAGTCTCTGAAACCTCCATGGCGTGGAGTCCAGATTCGGTGCATGAAGTAGTAGGCTCTGTCACCCTTAACCTCCAAATTTTTATCCATTCCACGCTGGGATTCTCTTGTCACGTTCTCAGGCTTTAAGGCTTCCAACTGAGCCTCTTTGATCTGTGTGGATCGATGTGAATGGATAGTCATCGTCAACGACTTGGTCCTTCGACCAGAATACTCCTTCCTACTTAGGGCGTCTGCCACTACGTTGGCATTCCGCGGGTGATATCTAATTTCACAGTCGTAATCGTTAAGTAGCTCGACCCATCGACACTGCCTCATGTTGAGTTCTTTTTGGTTCAGTATGTGTTGAAGGCTCTTATGATCAGTGTACACCACGCTCTTCGTCCCGTACACCAATTGTTTTGTATTTTATTTATTTATTTATTCTTTTTGTGATGCATGTCTTCGATTCTCGATTCTTGTGCCATTGATCCCGTCCCTGTAATTTTTTTTATGAAATTCTCTGCTTGTTGTCTTGGTCGTGGTGATTCCAAAAACATGGATGAGATGTAATTCTGATATACCAAACTCCGTTAATTTACGTTTAAAGTTCCACGATCAAAAGAGTCAGATTCGATAGATTTTACGAATCTGATTTTGGTCAAGGTTAAAAAGGTTATAAAAATATAATAAAATAGTATACCATAACCTGAATTCAAAAATGTGTTCAGAAATAATTTACGAGGTCTATAGATATTCCAAACAAAGTAGTGCACAGTTTGTTTTAGGAAAATAAGATAAATATTGATTTCTGTAACTTTAAAGAGGTGTAACGTTCTCATACGACCTCTGTTTTGAACGTTCTTTATATCCACGAAATCAGGTGAAAATAATTTATTCAAATTTTTTATCCGTAACTCTCGATATACTTAAAGCAAAAATTTATTTTTAAATCACAAAATAGGACTTAATTTTTAGTTATTTTTGATTGAATGTTTGACGATAGATGGTTTAAGCAGCTTCGGATGTCCTAAAAGAAATTACAAATAAAATATATTTAATATGCATTAAAACGTAAAATTACACAAAATTGATCATTAATACTTAGCGGTTCGCGGTGGTCTGACCGCTGAACTCTAACCAATATTTACCAATTGTTATGGTATCCCCCGCTGAAGGGAATTTCGTCTCTCAATTCCCCGTGTGAATAAAATATCGTATAAAAATTGGTGGCATTTTCATTTCGCTTGATCCATACAAGGTCTTTATAAAGTTGATTTAAGTCGCATAACCCAAGATTGGGTATTAGGTCGAACATATGGCTCCATTTCTAAGCCCACAACAAAGAATGAGTAGGGAATAAGATAGAATCCAATATTATAAAGGTTATAAAATCTTATATATAATTTTACTGTGTGCACTTTCACAAATATAAAATATTGATATTATTTCCTAACACACATCACCGAGCGAGATAAAAATCACGTAGTCGGACATACATTCCTTAAGATGTGGCGCATGAAAAAGTGACGTGCACGACGTCTAGTTTTCGAGATAAATGGATATAAATATCAGGAAAAAATTATATCTAAGAATTTCGAGGGTCCTTTGAGTCATGGTTTAACTTGAATTTTTTTTTGTTCACATAACTCCATTGTCGTTCGTGTACAATGTGTTATCATTCTTAGATTATGGTGTCTTATCATTAATCCCGAGTGATTACATAATCAGAATGCGGTCTATCACCTACATGCTCTTTGCTTAGTTTCGTAACTCCAATCATTGTTTAATGTATCGAGGACTGACGCTTACATCCGTATAAAGTCTAAAACAGTGTGGCACTGATGCTTGTCCACTCAAGTGAAAATCTCTGATCTCATGCATGCTAAACATTTCCGTTTCTTTAGATTTAAGCACATTAAGTTAGAGCCTGGATGGATGCGACACTTTAACCTGTGATATTTATTCAAAACTATGATCACATGTTCACTATATTTAGGGGTACAAATTTGGTTCATAAAGTATCGCGTCCCGTCATCCCTGAGCTTTACCTGTTTATTTATCCTTCAGAGAGCTTCACCCACAAAGCCTTTCCTCTCTCAAAGTCTCAAGTTAAACTTCTCGAATTTGAGATGTAGGTTGTGAATGGGTATGCATGGTTAATATTCATACTCAACGGGGTTTGGTACATCCTTTTCGGCTCATGACCTTTGCTAGAACATCAGTATCATTTCAATGTTAATGAATCTCACACTTCATGATGACAACAAAATTATCATTTATGTCATTTGACCAAGAGCATCAGTAAAACCTTGTCTTAATTTGTTTATGTGTACCTCAATCCTTTATGTTTGCGTTTCATATACGGACATGTTCTATGTTCTTTCTGAAATTACATCATAGTTCTTCCAACTTCTGGAATACAATTTCTTGCTATCTTTCCAGTTGGAATTTGTTTCCTTTTGTGTCTATAGAGTTAGTGATTAGGCTACCTTGTAGAAGTTCCTGATGGATCACTGGTAGTAGACAACATAAATTCTTTTGTTGTCAAAGTCCAAGCATTCATTTCTTAGGAAGAACTCTTCACTTAAACATCCACATTTGATTAAGTTCTTCACATTTGATTAAATCCTTCACATTTAATTAAATCCTTCACATTTGATTAAATCCTTCACATTTAATTAAATCATTCATGTTAAATTTAATCACGGTGAGCTGAGAAATTCGCAACAATCCATCTTTTGATTTTTAGGGTAGGAAGGAGACTTTAGGTTTTTCTCCGGATTGTCATCATAAATGGCCATGGTTTTTCTCGTGGGTAGATTTGGTCATGCAACTTCCTTGTAGTACGGATCTAGATACAATGAGGAGGTAGTCGATTCACACCTATGATAATGTCTAAACTTCCGCTCAAAATTGTTATGAAGTCTATAAGTAAAGATCATCCGTTCATGGTTATCTTGTCAGTTAAAGGGGGGTCATATAATGACTTGACGTGACGCAACCAAAACCGTTTCATATAGATAATGATATTAGACCTTCGATGACCTACGCATGAGATTGATGTAAAAACATGATTGGGTAGGTGTTAGAATGAAATTTCTTAAAATTCACGAGTAGATATTCGACAGCTCACTAGTTGTCCCTATTTTGCAAGTTTTCTCCAAACTACTAGGTTCATGAAAAATAATAAGTTTAACTTTAGGGTTCACAAGGATTTCTATGCATATCTTAACTAATAGTACTTCAACATACGAGTGTTTAATAAGACACGCACCGGTTACTACTGATATTTCCTGGATTTCTCTCCTTGTTCCGATCATGATTGCTCCGAATCGAGTTGTCACCTCCTGGTTTTTTCGTATTGGGCAGTTTCACCATCTTTATAATAAGATTTTCTTCGACCAGTTCTTGTTCTAATTTCTACATCTCATCTCTTGGTAGTATAATCCTAGGAGCATCACATGTATTGCTTCTCAAGTTGTGGCTTAAGCAGAGTCGTTGCCCACGATTTACACATAATAGTTCTTATCAGTAAAATCTATGTTCTTAAAAGTGTAGGTCGTCTTCTTTTGAACTTGATGGTTCAAAAATAATTTGGATGGTTCACAACAAAACGAAATGGAGGGATTGAATACCTAAGCCGAATTCGAATAGATTCGTGAATGTGTGTTTTTTACAAGGTATTCACGAGGTTACTAACAGAAGTATTCATAGAATATCATAGCCGAGAAATTAGCAATCCGAGATAAACTTCAGACATGATTTACGTTTATGATTCTTATAGTTTCATGAGTATTTGAGATAAATATTTTCCACATATTCTTAAGTGTTCACTAAATTTTTTGAGAATTCTTAAGAGTTACGAACTGTGATTTCCGTTAAATATTCGGGATTCCAAGCGTTTTAGTCTAACAAAAACCGCATCCAAGCTTGATTGTGCCTCGGGTCTAACTATAATAAAACATAGGTGATCAGTATACGTCTAGTTGTGGTTCTGCCCATATACAACTAACTTAGCTAAGGTGTTCGACCTAAAACCTTGCATTGTCTTACTATTTGAGGGTTCAAGTTTATATAACTCTAAATTTGTGGGTTTTAGGAATAAACTTAACCTAAGAAAGTAAGCCCTAGGTTATAGACACGCTTCCTAAGAAAGTACTAGTTCACTATAGCCAATAGTTCTGATACCAATCTATCACACCCTCGGCTGCTGGCAGAAACGCCAAGGTGCGCAACGTAAATCCGTAATCACAGTTATTGAACATACATTGAGTAGTACAATTATGAGCATCTATCATTACCGAAATAGAAATTACATTGATAATGACTATTCCTAACTCGTGAAATGCGCCTAACAATCTGGTGTTTGCGAAGTTATAATAAAAATAACGACGACTCTTCTGAGCGAAGATGTCCGATCTACTAACTAATATGAGAATACATGCATTTAAAATACGTCAATAAAAATTGTTAGTGAGTGCTACAGGTTTTGACACATAGTATTTTTTATATACCAAAAGTGTTTTATAAGATTTCTCTATTTGACCAGCTTGTATAAATACGTTTCTTTTTATCGAAAGTATAAAACTAAACGAGTTTTAAAAGTGTATTTGGAATCATTCAAACATATATCGGTTGTTCAAATCCAAAAATAACCATTTGTTGAACATGTAAGTAAATCAAATTTATAACAAATATTTACGGTTCTCTTGACCAAAAATGTTCTTTATATAAATATGTGAATACTAGTTTATATAAAAGAAAGCCAAATCACTCTTTGTGAAAACATAATATATCCAAATTACTCTTAAAAAGCCGTTACAAGCATTTGTATAGTTCATATGTAAAACTCATAAGTTTCGAGTTTATAAACTTTGAAAATTTGTGTTGTGATAATAATTAAGTATTATCTTACTTAATTTAGAAACTAATACTTAACCGGTGGGGCAAACTCCTTCCACATAAAGATTGTATTTTTTTAGAAAACGAAGGATTTATACTAACAACTTATTGATTGCATGTTATTAAATCTTAATTCGCCATGTCATGGTATTAATTAAGTGTTATATAACTTAATTTCCAGTATTGACACTTATCGCTTTGAGTCACAGACTATCTCACTACATATAGTCTCTTTCCACTAGTATCGCTGAACAAGACCCTATATTAACCTATATCGATTCTATACGGTAACAAGGCACACCCTGGATCTATGATGAGGTCATAACCGAACTGTGACGAATACCTCAGCACCAACATTTGTAGGTTTTAGTGCTGAATGTCCACACCGAAGTATGCTCATCCTCAGGGACTTTATCGTGTAGGAAACGCCAACGCCCAAACTCGACTCGTCAACCGATGGTTGTAGCTAGCAACCGGTGGCGGGACGTCAACCCATATAAATATGTGACCCTGAACTTATACATGTCGTTCCTCGTTCCAATACGAATTAACGGTTACACCATAGTGGAATTTCCGCTAAGATTTACGTTCTTAGAATTTTTGACAAACATAGCCCATGCAGCTTATGAAATGATCCTAACTCATAAAGCTTTTAGAATAAATGTAGGTCATATAGATCGTCATGTGGTTATGATGGACCGTAACAATAGGTTTAGGCATCCAAATCTTAATCTCTCCCTTATAAGTATATCGAACACCTATAATTCTTTCGTGTTTAGGATTAATTATTGATTAAAGTTTTATGGTATTTGAGATTCGTAAGACTTAACATATTTCCAGATTTTATTATTTATCATGACGGAATTTGGGCAACATAACGACTGTTATTATAACATTTTCCAGGTTTCAACCAATGTGAAACCAACAATTTCCATGATATTTATAACTCACGAGATTAATACAATATAATATTTCTCAAATGGTGACTCTTAATTATTAAATTCTACTACATTATTTATTGCAATAATAATTCATAACTTAGTAAATTTAATTATGTTTTTATAATAAATATAAAAATATATTAATATATTTTCCATTCATTTTTACACAACCTTATATATTAAAATTTAAATTTGATAACTTTAACTAATAATTATACAATTTCATAAATTTATTATTTCCACAATTTATAACAATGTACTTTCATTTTATATGCGGATAATATTTTGACTTCATAATATCTTAATATGCATATTAATAATCGCGACAAACTATAAATGTATTAACTTTTAGCAATCTAATTTACTTGTATAGTTTATAAATGATTTATAACATTTTAGATTGTTATTTAGTAAGTTTCGGTAAATATTAAAGTATGTTGCTATTTTTTTGTCTAAAATATGGAAATTATCAACACTTTAATAGACACGTAAGTATTCTCCCCCAAATATAAAAGCAGTAAAAGAGGGGCCGAAGAAAACTCACATTCGTAGCATAAACGAGATTTGTGGTGTGAAACTTGTCGTGAAAATATCTACCTAATGTTCCTTGCTCCTAAGACGAACCACCGCGTATATTTAAATTACCTAATAAAACCAAAATGGTAGATTTTGTATTAATTATTAAGTGTAGGGTGGTTTTTGTGAACACAAGTAATTTCTAGAGATTAATTTTCCTAAAATCATACAACAAGGGACTGATCTCATAATTTATTTCCAAAACAAGGGGTTGAAATGCACATTTTAACCCAAATTTGAAGTTTTTGGACCAAACTTGTTAAGGTTTCCGAAGGGAAGGGCTCTTCTTGTTTATGTTAAATCGTAGTTTGACTTAAATAAAAATTATTTCACAGGAGGGACCGATTTAATTCAATTAACTTTAATAGAAAAATTAGGGCTTTTATGTTCATTTGCGTCTCGTGACTGATCGAGCAACAGAGAAACGGTGAAGCAGGGGGTAAGTGGAACCAATCAACGGCGACTCCTCGTGGTTCTCTCCCGTCGTCGGTCGCAATGAGGACCAATTGCGAAGCGATGACTGAAGGTGGCGAGACGGAAGCTTGCAGGTGCGCTATTCGCTATTCCGGATGTCGTGACCAATCGCGATCGTCTCTGGGGCTCGAAGAGGCTGAAGAGACGAAGGGAAAAAGGGGCGGTGGTCGTCTCCAGGGTCGGCGAGGCCGAAGTGAGGAAGACGTGAAGAGCAGCGAAGTTTCGCTCGTCCCCTCCTGCTGTGAGGTGCGAAGGAGTAAGGGAGGCAACGAGGCTGTAGTGGACTCGGTGGGTGCAATGATGGAGTGAGACGCGAGGTAAGCTGATTCAATGGGGAATTCAGTCGATGATAGCATCTCCGGTTCTTCGCTTGATCCAGGAAGGAAAGACGAAGGCAGACGGGTATCTAGATGGTGAATCTTCAACCGGAAATGAACGGAATTAACAGGTATGGCTTCTTGTTTTGTTTTGACAGAAATCAATAGATTTAAACAATGGTTTTAGGTGTGTGTTTGTTTGATGTTTAACAGAATTCAAAGAAGGAACAAAAAGGATATTTGAGTTTGATTTTTCACACGATTTGATTAGTGTTGTTGCAGTTTTGACAAGATAAACAGGAAAACGGATGAGAAAAGGGGTCTTTTTGGATGGTATGATTGACGGGAACAGGTGGAGATTTGCAGTCGATTGAAGAAGAACAATGGAAGATGGAGTGAATACGATGGAAAACGTATGAGTGTAGCAATGTATAAAAATCTGATTTTGTATAGATTTTAATAAATTAAAATTGATTTTGTTGTACAAGATTGGGTTTATAAAGATACTTGTTGTAAAAGCAATTGTTTTGAATTTTATTTATTTATTTATTCTTTTTGTGATGCACATCTTCGATTGTGCATTCTTGTGCCATCTATCCGTCTCCGTAATATTTTTATGAAATTGCCTGCTTTTTGTCTTTGTCGTGGTGATTTCAAAAAACGTAGATTGGATTTAATTCCGATATACCAAACTTTGTGAATTTACGTTTAAAGTTTCGCGATCAAAATAGTCGGATTCAACAGATCAAGATTTAAAATGTTATAAAAATATAAAAAAGTAATATATCATAAACCGAATCCAAAATCGTGTTCAGAAATAATTTACGAGGCCTATACCTACTCCAAACGAAGAAATGCACAATTTGTTTTAGGAAAATAAGATAAATACTGATTTTTGTAACTTTAAAGATGCGTAACTTTCTCATATGACTTCCGTTTTGAGCGTTCTTTATATCCACAAAATCATGTTAACATAATTTATTCAAAATTTTTATCCATAACTCTTGATATAATACTCTCGATATACTTAATGGAAAATTTTAATGACACAAATATGATTTAACTTTTAGTGATTTTTGATTCAATCATTCAAGATATATGGTTTAAGCAGGTTGGGATGTCCTAAAAGAAATTAAAAATAACATATATTTAATATGCATTAAAACGTAAAATTACACAAAATTAGTCATTAATACTTAGCTATTCGCGATGATCTGACCGCTGAACTCTAACCAATTTTTACCAACTGTTATAGTATCCCCCGTTGAAAGGAATTTTGTCTCTCGATTCTCCGTGTAGATAAAATATTGTAAAATAATTGGTGGCATTTTCATTTCGCTTGATCCATACATGATCTTTCTATAGTGGATTTAAGTGGCATAACCCAAGATTGGGAATTAGGTCGAACATATGGCTCAATTCTAAGCCCATAACAGAGAGTGAGTAGGGAATAAGATAGAATCTAATATTAGAAAGCTTGTAAAATCTTATATATAATATTAGTGCGTGCACATTCACAAATATGAATTGATATTGTTTCCTAATACACATCATCGAGCGAGATAACAAGCACTTCGTCGGACAGACATTCCTTGAGATGTGGTGCATGAAAAAGTGTCGTGCATGAAGCTTAATTTTCGAGATAAATGGATATAAATATCAGGAAAAAAATTCTATCTAAGAATTTCGAGGGTCCTTTGAGTCGTGGTTTAAGTTGACTTTTTTTTGTTCACATAACTCCATTTTCGTTCGTGTATGATGTGTAATCATTCTTAGACTGCGCTGTATTTTCTTTAATCTCACGAGTGATTATTTAATCATAATGCAGTCTATCACCTACATGCTCTTTGTTTAATTTTGTATCACCAATCATTGTTACACGTATCGAGGACTGACGCTTGCATCCATATAAAGTCTAAAACAATGTAGCCTTGATGCTTGTCCACTCAAGTGAAAATCTATGCTCTCAAGCATGCTCAACATTTCCGTTTCTTTAGATATAAGCACATTAAGTCAGAGCCTAGATGGATGGGACACTTTAACATGTGAGCTTTATTCAAAACTATGATCACGTGTTCACTATACTTAGGGGTACAAATTTGGTTCATAAAGTATTGCGTCCCGTCATCCTTGTGCTTGACCTGTTTATTCATCCTTCACAGAGCTTCACCCGCGAAGCCTTTCCTCTCTCAGAGTCTCAAGTTAAACTTCTCGAATTTGAGCTGTAGGTTGTGAATGGGTATGCATAGTTAATATTCCTACTCAACGGGGTTTTGTACGTGCTTTTCGACTCAAGACATTTGCTACAACGTCAATATCATTACAATGTAAACGAATCTCACACTTCATGATGACAACAAATTTCTCATTTATGTCATTCTACCAAGAGCATAGGGAAAAACCTTTCCTCAATTTGTCTATGTGTACCTCAATCCTTAATGTACGCGTTTCGTATACTAACATGTTGACTTTTCTTTCAGAAAGGTAGGATTGATGCACTACACGATAGTTATTCCAACTTTTGGAATATAATTTCTTGCTTATATTTCTAGTTGGACTTTGTTTCCTTCTGTGTCTATAGAGTTGGTGATTAGGCTACCTTGTAGAAGTTCCTGATGGATCACCGGTAGTAGACAACATAAATTCTTTTGTTGTTGAAGTTCCAACATTCATTTCTTGGGAAGAAGTCTTCACTTAAACCTCCACATTTGATCAAATTCTTCACATTTGATTAAATCCTTCAGATTTAGTTAAATCATTCACATTTAATTTAATCACGATGAGCTGAGAAAATAGCAACAATCCAACGTTTGATTTTTAGGGTAGGAAGGAGACTTTAGGTTTTTCTCCGAATTGTCGTCATAAATGGCCATGGTTTTTTCGTGGGTAGATTTGGTCATGTAACTGATGGGTTTTAGCTATAAGAACTTTCCTATGTGCGCATGCAAAACCCTAATGCTTGGATCTAGGCTTTCTAATCAAACATGCTTTGAATCCAACACTTCTAATGACAATTTAGGTGTAATAACAATATTGAAACAAATCTAGAATCATACCTTTGAGATCTTTGTTGATCTTGTTGTCTTCGAGCTTCTAGAGTCACAATTGTCACTCCTCTTGTAACAAGCCGAAATTGTTCGTCGCCAAAACCCGTTCTACCCGAAAGATCGCCGTTATCAAATTCGTTCCGTTTTCTCTTTGGAGTTAATTATATAAACTTATATGTTTATTTTATTTTAATGAGTGTCTAAATCACTCAGGAACTTATGTTATTAGCCCAAAATCATTATTTTCATAAGTTTTAAAAATGTCCCCGTCGGGTGACGGTAACTCAATCGGGTGCGACCAAAAGCCGCGTTTAACATCGGTATCGGGTAGAATTCCACCGTGTCCAAGTTTTAGGAACTATATAAACGTGTTTAACCTATCATTTGAAGCTTTTTCCTTCTCTCTCTACTCTCTCTCTAACCTCTCTCCTAAATCCAAAGATTAAGGGTCCAAAACTCAAATTTAAGGTCTCAAATCCTTAAGGAACCTCGTGTGTTTACAAGTCCCGGATCAACTCTTAGCATCCAAACCGTCTCATATCTCGTCCGGTGAGTTCATACTCCTATGGCTTTTTCACTGTTTTCAATGTTTTTAGGGGGGGAATACAAGCAAACTATAAATGTTTTCAAATCATAACATTGATATGTTTCAAATTACATCTGACAAACTTATAAACTCTTTTACTCCTTATGTATTTTGCTGAGCATAAGGAATGACTATTCAATTACAACTAAATGGATTTTAGTTGAGGAAACAATCAAACTAATCAAATTATTATGGGAATAATTTGGGGGTCTTTATTGTTCTTTCTATCATATGTTGATATCCATATAAAGTTATTAGATAAACTATGTTTGATTCAGTTTATCTCCGTATCATTTGAATGTATTGTCAGATAATTTCATGTATGTATCTATATTTACTGTACTATGTTTTATAATCTTCTGTATATCGATATCGTATGAGAAACCTGTGAATAGCTTAGTACTAGTTTGTGAGATAGTCACTACCCTTTATGGATGATCAGTAAATCCTCCCCGAAAGTGTAACCAGAGTCTCCTGGAGGGAGAGCGCGGAATTTGTGAATAGATATATTCGGGACTGACAATCCCACACCTTAACTGCTAGCTACAGTTAGGCGGGCACGCCTGGGGTGACAAATTTTTGGACATCGTTTCGACGTCTGACAAACGTCAAGGAGGTCACGTTGTCGTATTAGTATGGTTACCCGACTCACAACATGTATTAATATCAGCTTATTCACAGTTTGGGTTTAGAAACTATATCTCGTTCGGGATAGTGATCCCATGGTTTTGCATCTATATTTTATATCTCTTTCGGGATTGTGATCCCATGGTTTTGTTTCTATATCTCTTTCGGGATAGTGATCCCATGGTATTAACCAAACTATTTTGTATCTAGTTCGGGATAGTGATCCCATGGTTTTATGCCTATAACTTGTACGGGATGTCTTTCCCCATGGTCTTTAACTATATCTTATACGGGATAGTGATCCCATGGTTTTGTATCTATAACTTATATGGGATAGTGATCCCATGGTTCTTCTAAATCTATATCTTATACGGGATAGTGATCCCGTGGTATCGTATCTATATCTTATACGGGATAGTGATCCCATGGTTTTCCAAATCTGTATCTTATTCGGGATAGTGATCTCATGGTTTCAATCTATATTTACATATATACATCAATTTATCTCGTGTTTAGTCTGGGATGATAGTCCCATGATCTTAAACCTGTACTTTCAGATGTGTCAAACTATCTTATATGTCTTTTGGGATAGTGATCCCAAGATTTTCATTATATAGTTTTGTGTGTTAAACTATACTTTGTGATATACAACCGATCTTACAATTAGGAAAATATGGGATTTTCCTGGGGAAAAATACAATACATAATCGAATTGGTAACAAATGATAACTAAACCAACTTCACATAAGAAAATATGGGATTTTCTTGGATAACAAGTCTTTTCGGAAACTAAAGGAAATCGATACATTTTCATAAAACAAAACCGCTTGTGAACTCACCAACTTTATGCTGATTTTCAAAACCGCTTGTATTCTCAGGTCCAAGTTAGACAGGTACCCGGTGATCTCTTTTGATGAAGACGGAGTGTGTGGAAGACTCGTCTCAACTTTTGTTAATGTGATGCATATGTATATTTTGTATAACTTTACTTTTGAAACAAATGTAAACTTTCATATATATGTAATGTAATGTTTGTTTACTGTGATTACTATGTACATTGGATTTGATACTCAACTTGGAGTCAACCCCGGAGACGTTTCCGCCTTTGGTTTTCGGGGTGTGACAGATTGGTATCAGAGCCCTTGTTTCTAGTGAACGGAGTATACCAAACCTTACATGGTATAAAACTATAAACACTAAAGGGCCTCAGTGCTCTGAATTAAAAGTATCTTCAAAACTATAAGTATTTTCAAAAGTATACAAGTATACCGAACCGCCGAAATCCGTAACTACAAGTAGAACAAAACATAAGTAATTGGGTGTTGTACACTGTGGTTAAACCTGGGCAGTTATGTAGTCGTGTCTAGGATCAATATAGCCTAGCCAACTATATTCATTCGAGACACGGCCAACATGTGCTTGGGAGTGACTGTGGTACGCAGCATGCCTAAAACTTACCTAATATCTCAAACAACAAATCGTCACTGCAACGAACCATGAAATACTATGGGAGTATTTCTCGAGCCAATCCTTCGTAGAAAATCCTCGTATACGCGATGTTACTTGATCATTCCGCTAGCGATAAAATGTTCTGTCTTGATAACTCCTTCCTGCTTTATTGCTTAGTATGATGTTATATCTGTCTTGATGAGATATCCCCTGTTCCATATCTCTTGATTCAATTCAGAGGACTTATAATCCTCTCTTTCCTGATCTTTTTAGATCAAGATGCCTCCGAGAAAGAGACCCAGCTCGAAGAACAACGACAATCCTCCTCCGCCACCACCTTCTCCTCAATTTGATCTCGCATCACTTCAAACAGTTCTGACTGCTGCAATGGTGGCAGCTATGTCACAAATGAATCCTGTTGGCTCCGGAGGTGGTTCCCAGCCTCAAAATCCAGAAGACAGCCAGGAACACCGAAGAGGGGGTTCCTACAAAGACTTCATGAACGCGAAGCCCACAACCTTTGATGGCACTGGAGGTGTCATTTCCCTGACTCGATGGTTCGAGAAAATCGAGTCAATCTTCGAAATATGTGCCTGTTCGGAGTCTGACAAAGTCAAGTTTGCCGCCTGCACTTTCCTTGACAAAGCCCTGACTTGGTGGAACGGCCGAGTCAAATCCTTAAGCTTACTTGTAGCAAATGCCATGGGTTGGGAATCTATGAAGGAGCTTCTGCTTGCAGAATACTGTCCTCGAGGTGAAATTCAGAAATTAAAACACGAACTCTGGAACCTTAAGATGAAGGGTTCCAACATAGCTGCTTATACTTCAAGATTCGATGACCTGGCTTTACTCTGTCTGGGAATGGTTACCCCGGAGAGTAAAAAGATCGAAAGATTCATCTGGGGATTGACCCAGCCAACAAAAAGGGAATGTCTTGGCTGCGAAGCCAGACACGTACGACAGCGCTAAATGCCTTGCGAAAATCTTGATCAATCACGAAGACAACTCTAATGAGGAAACTACCACTCCCGAGTCGGACACTAGTGGAGGTGAAAGTAAAAAGAAATCTCGGAACAAGCGAAAGGCCCCGAGTACGAAAGGGTCTTCGAAGAAACAACAAACGGTAGCAGTCCATGCTGCTACTGCCCCTGTTGCTGTCTCAGCTGTTGGATCCACAGCCCAAACTCCTACCAGTGGATACACTGGTACCCTTCCTTGGTGTGGTAAGTGCAACTACCATCACCGCATCCCTGGTCCATGTCGCGAAAGGAGCTGCGACAACTGTGGCAAGAAGGGCCATCTGTCTCAAACCTGTAGAAAACCAGCTAAATCGACGAACCAATCATCGGGAGCAGGAATCAGTCCAGCCTGCTACAATTGTGGTGAAACAGGGCACTTCAAAAGGAACTGTCCCAAAGCAACTACCACCACTGATCCCTCTGTCGCCGCAGGTATACTTCTCTTTGATAACTTATATACCTGCAACTCTCTTCGATTCCAGTATTTAGAGGGAAAACTGTTATATATCTATTTGAAACTTTTTCTAAGCTCAAGTCTTCGTATGTGATCGAAATGTGTATCCTCGAGACGACTAACCAATGAGATTGAGAACACTAACTTCGTACCTATAGATTGAATCCTTGGTCCAGAGGACTATTCTGTTCCATTCGGTTAAATGGGAAACCTTTCGCGAAAATACTTTGATGCTACGTTTAACATGGAATGACAGAGTCTCATTCATGTTGTTATCCTGAATTCGAGAGGGTCGCCTGTCTATATCTCTTTCCTCGACCTAACTCTCATGATCTTCGACATCAAACCTTCGTATTGTTTCATGCTTTAAAAGTCAAAAGTTTCTCTGATACGAACTACCACACGTTCCTCGTTTCTGTGATCATTGAGAAACGAGAAGTTATTAGCTCTTTTCTACTAAATGTCTGTCCCGAAGAGTTTCCGGGAATTTCATTCGAACGTCTAAAGTTTAGTTCCCCGCCATACTCTTCGAGATCTTCGTAAAGATTGATTCTACAATCGTCAGGGTTCAGATGCTCGTAGAGCTTGTTAACATCTATCCAGTACGTCATGTCTCGAATCCTTAGAAGCTTCTACCCAACGAAACCCTAGTAATTCCTTAAGGAAACCAAAGTCGTCCAGGGTTGGAACTTCCATGAGAAAACCGATTGATATCATAGATTGAGAGAAAGTCAAGGTATGAAACGAAGACACATCCCGATAATGAGAATTCACTAGAACGCCCAGTAGAGACTCGATTCCACTTGAGAAAGTGATGATCCGAAGTAACGAATCCATTCGAGTCTCATTTCAAACTCATCATCTATATCTTATTCTTTGAATTTCGGGACGAAATTCCCTCTAACGGGGGGATAATGTAACAACCCGAAATTGTTCGTCGCCAAAACCCGTTCTACCCGAAAGATCGTCGTTATCAAATTCGTTCCGTTTTCTCTTTGGAGTTAATTATATAAACTTATATGTTTATTTTATTTTAATGAGTGTCTAAATCACTCAGGAACTTATGTTATTAGCCCAAAATCATTATTTTCATAAGTTTTAAAAATGTCCCCGTCGGGTGACGGTAACTCAATCGGGTGCGACCAAAAGCCGCGTTTAACATCGGTATCGGGTAGAATTCCACCGTGTCCAAGTTTTAGGAACTATATAAACGTGTTTAACCTATCATTTGAAGCTTTTTACTTCTCTCTCTACTCTCTCTCTAACCTCTCTCCTAAATCCAAAGATTAAGGGTCCAAAACTCAAATTTAAGGTCTCAAATCCTTAAGGAACCTCGTGTGTTTACAAGTCCCGGATCAACTCTTAGCATCCAAACCGTCTCATATCTCGTCCGGTGAGTTCATACTCCTACGGCTTTTTCACTGTTTTCAATGTTTTTAGGGGGGGAATACAAGCAAACTATAAATGTTTTCAAATCATAACATTGATATGTTTCAAATTACATCTGACAAACTTATAAACTCTTTTACTCCTTATGTATTTTGCTGAGCATAAGGAATGACTATTCAATTACAACTAAATGGATTTTAGTTGAGGAAACAATCAAACTAATCAAATTATTATGGGAATAATTTGGGGGTCTTTACTGTTCTTTCTATCATATGTTGATATCCATGTAAAGTTATTAGATAAACTATGTCTGATTTAGTTTATCTCCGTATCATTTGAATGTATTGTCAGATAATTTCATGTATGTATCTATATTTACTGTACTATATTTTATAATCTTCTGTATATCGATATCGTATGAGAAACCTGTGAATAGCTTAGTACTAGTTTGTGAGATAGTCACTACCCTTTATGGATGATCAGTAAATCCTCCCCGGAAGTGTAACCAGAGTCTCCTGGAGGGAGAGCGCGGAATTTGTGAATAGATCTATTCGGGACTGACAATCCCACACCTTAACTGCTAGCTACAGTTAGGCGGGCATGCTTGGGGTGACAAATTTCTGGATATCGTTTCGACGTCTGACAAACGTCAAGGAGGTCACGTTGTCGTATTAGTATGGTTACCCGACTCACAACATGTATTAATATCAGCTTATTCACAGTTTGGGTTTAGAAACTATATCTCGTTCGGGATAGTGATCCCATGGTTTTGCATCTATATTTTATATCTCTTTCGGGATTGTGATCCCATGGTTTTGTTTCTATATCTCTTTCGGGATAGTGATCCCATGGTATTAACCAAACTATTTTGTATCTAGTTCGGGATAGTGATCCCATGGTTTTATGCCTATAACTTGTACGGGATGTCTTTCCCCATGGTCTTTAACTATATCTTATACGGGATAGTGATCCCATGGTGTTGTATCTATAACTTATACGGGATAGTGATCCCATGGTTCTTCTAAATCTATATCTTATACGGGATAGTGATCCCGTGGTATCGTATCTATATCTTATACGGGATAGTGATCCCATGGTTTTCCAAATCTGTATCTTCTTCGGGATAGTGATCCCATGGTTTCAATCTATATTTACATATATACATCAACTTATCTCGTGTTTAGTCCGGGATGATAGTCCCATGATCTTAAACCTGTACTTTCAGATGTGTCAAACTATCTTATATGTCTTTCAGGATAGTGATCCCAAGATTTTCATTATATAGTTTTGTGTGTTAAACTATACTTTGTGATATACAACCTATCTTACAATTAGGAAAATATGGGATTTTCCTGGGGAAAAATACAATACATAATCGAATTGGTAACAAATGATAACTAAACCAACTTCACATAAGAAAATATGGGATTTTCTTGGATAACAAGTCTTTTCGGAAACTAAAGGAAATCGATACATTTTCATAAAACAAAACCGCTTATGAACTCACCAGCTTTATGCTGATTTTCAAAACCGCAAGTATTCTCAGGTCCAAGTTAGACAGGTACCCGGTGATCTCTTTTGATGAAGACGGAGTGCATGGAAGACTCGTCTCAACTTTTGTTAATGTGATGCATATGTATATTTTGTATAACTTTACTTTTGAAATAAATGTAAACTTTCATATATAAGTAATGTAATGTTTGTTTACTGTGATTACTATGTACATTGGATTTGATACTCGACTTGGAGTCAACCCCGGAGACGTTTCCGCCTTTGGTTTTCGGGGTGTGACACCTCTAATGGCTTACAAACACCAAATAGCAAGAAGGATGATTTGAGAGAGAGGAGAGGAAAGGAATTCGGCCAGAGTATCTTTACTTTAGATGGGGTACCCAATTCTCTATCCCATAGGGTCTATTTATACTTGTAGACTCCTTAAGGGTTATAGCTTAAACCCTAATTGGATAACTTAGACTTTAAGTGATCCTAATCCTTACTTTCATAACCCTTGGACGAATTTGAGGCTATCCCAAGCCCTAGAATTCATCCATACTCTAACCAATAAGGATTTACAGTCTAAAGTGTAACTATCAAACAATTGACAGTTTATACCCTCTTATTTAATTAATATCCTTAAGTCACCAAATTAATACTAATTAATCTATGACTTAT
This sequence comes from Lactuca saligna, assembly GCF_052625555.1. Classification (NCBI taxonomy): domain Eukaryota; kingdom Viridiplantae; phylum Streptophyta; class Magnoliopsida; order Asterales; family Asteraceae; genus Lactuca; species Lactuca saligna. The sequence continues at coordinate 137,310,211 of NC_136420.1, forward strand.
ATTAATCAAATAACTATATATTATTCTTTATATTATTCTCATAATATACTAATAATATTTACTCTCTATCAATAAATCATCCTATCAAGTTGCTATGGTGAAGGCAACCCAAAAGGACCATGCACAATCGGGTCAAATACTTGCCTAATATAGTTGCAGCCTTAGATACTATTCCAACAGTCTCCCACTTGGATAAGTCTAGTAACTATATGCTCAGGTACATTCCGATTAGCAATCGTAGCTCTCAAAGACGCTGTCAAACTCTGATCTAATCAATCTTGTCCTTTAGATAAGGGATCGTACAGTCCTCTGTCAGATATCATGCTGACAATACTATGGAATAGTTAGTCTAGCATTTGGTTTCTCAATCTACGATTTATTTGACATAGAACTTAATCGAACACATCAATTCAGTTCTGACTGGGCCCGGCACATAATTCAAATCAAATCATCAAGCGGCCGAGATATCACTTTTTCCTTCTTAGGATAAAAGTGACAGATAAACTTCGACTTATATGCATTTACTTATTCATTAACCAACTATACGCAACAATGCGTTTTATAACATCGAGTTACCAATGCGTTTTCGCATTATCAATGTACAATCAATTAACCAATAACAAACCATATATCTAGGTTTTAAGACTATATGATATTATCATCTCGCGATCACCCATTTATTATCACATTCCATAAGGTGATTCCAGCAAGCGCGGGTTTGTTCTAATGCTCAAACCTAGTTCATAAGCACTCATGAACGTTGCAGCAATCTTTTGCTATGTCTAACACCATTTGGACACTTTACACACCTATTCATGACAATCTTCATTCATATCTACTTCCGACATATGAACGATTGTGGACTATTTGAACAATTCGATTATTCTTAATAAACTCAATTATTCTGGAAGTCAAAACATGCAAAGTGAAACAATAGTTAAACAATTAACATAAGACAGTAACATTACTTATTAATAAAACTCCTTTATTTAATCATCAAATGTTAATTACATTTATCTATTACACGTTTCTAATACTATCTAATCTATGCTAATATCATCCTTCAACCCAATACTCCTAGCATGCTGCAAATGCTTAACCCTACTCAGTCCCTTCGTAAGCGGATCTGCTGGGTTATCTTCCGATGATATTCTCTTCACTACGAGTTGTCCTTCTTCTACACGAAGTCTAATAAAGTGATATTTTCTGTCGATATGTCGTGATCTACCATGATCTCTCGGTTCCTTGGTCAAGGCAACCGCTCCCTCATTATCATAGATAATCTCCATGGGCTTCTTTATGGCAGGTACAACTCCAAGATCACCAATGAAGTTCTTTAGCCATATTGCCTCCTTCGACGCTTCGCTCGCTGCGATGTACTCTGATTCGCACGTTGAATCAGCTACAGTTTCCTGCTTGGAACTCTTCCAAGTTACTGCTCCTCCATTCAGGGTAAAGACCCAGCCCGACTGCGAACGGTAGTTGTCCCTATCGGTCTGAAAACTGGCGTCACTATACCCTCGCACCTTCAATTCATCACTCCCTCCAAGGACTAAGAACCATTCCTTCGTCCTCCGAAGGTAGTTAAGGATATTCTTCACCGCAACCCAATGGGCTCTGCCAGGATTCCCTTGATATCTACTAACCATGCTCAAAGCAAAGGCTACATGTGACAACCCTATATTTTCCAAAAGCATTGTAACGCTCAAAAGTCAAATACAACTAAATTAACCTTGAAAATAAAGTGTTCAAATATCTAAGTTGAGATGCATCAAATATTAGATAACATGTTAAGGTTTCCGAAAACATAAAGAACGCTCAAAACCGGGTTATATTGAAGAAATTATAACCACTCGTATATTTACGACACGCCGTTAAAACATTATTTGACGTAAAAAGTAAAATCTCAATAATATGCATTTTAGCCTTAAGTATCTAAAAAAATCGTAGATCTCGTTCAAAGGTGAGCGTGCATAAAAAGATCGCCCAAATTGGACCTCGTATGAAGAAGTTATGAATTTTCAAAGTTTCGTAACAGTAGTAGAGGGCTAAAAACTCGAATTGAAGATCGAGTGTTAGTTAGCTAACGCAATCTAAATGAGAGTTGAAGATCTCCACAATAGGAGCAAATTGATAAAAAGACAAACGGAAACTAATGCCGAATAAAGAACCTATAAATCTTTAACGAACTTTAGGAGGCCCGGCCTATTTAAAATTATGTCATTAAAAATAAAGCCAAAACGAGCCAACGGATTCTAAAGGAAAGTTGTAGAGCACAATCTCACCTACACGTGGATATAAAGAACACGAATAACGGAGCTCGTACGCGAAAGTTACAGAATTTAGAAGAGGACAGGCCAGATTACGCACCGCGTTCTCTGGGAGTTCGCCCCGTGTACTAGACCCAGACTCGAGTCCCATCGGCCCGCCCACTCTACGCTTAGCTAGCCAGGAGTCGTAAGCCATGACGGATTCTTACGCCCAGCGTAACGATGTACGCGCTGCGTACGTGAGTACGCCCCGCGTACTCCAAAATTACACCCCGCGTAATAACTCCTCCAGCACTATAAATAGATGGCATAAGCTTCGAGTTTTTGCACACCATTCACAATTCCTCAGTCATTCTCCCATACCTCTAATCTCCAGAGACCATTCCCTCACCTCAGTTTCCGCACTCGAGCCCCCGACGAAAGATTTACGCTGCAGAGATCCCCGAAGAGCCCGACGACGCAACTATCCGCGGTCGAAGTTCTACTCAACCCTAGCCTCTCTCTTCAAACTTAACGAGTGAGTTCATATCCCTACTTTTCAATTCTTTTCATGTTTTAGGGGGGGAATACAAGTACATTACACGTTAAAGTATCGTTTTATAAACATAAATGAAATTTCTATCTTCGAATATCGATACAAACAACTTTATGAATACAAGAGCTATTATATCACTAAGTTATTTTCACCAAATGGAACATACTATCTGAAAAACTATAATGGGTATAGTTAAGGTGACAGTCGTACATTTTACATATACATCTTGAAAAACGAAACACTTTCAAAAGAAGTAAGGTCATTTCATTGTAAATCTATTTATACTAGGAATGTGAGATATTCAAACTTCGATGTACATTTATGTATGCATTTCAAATCCTGTATTATATACCATAATCTCTTGGAGGGAGAGCGTGATACTTGTGTATAGATCTATACGGGATTGACAACCCCGCACCTAAACTACTAGCTATAGTTAGACCGCCAGGTCTGGGGTGACAAATGTCATAACACTGCAACACCTGAAGAATGTTGTTACAGGCCGTCAGTGTCAATAGCATGGTTATAAAACTCACATAAAAAGTATAAAACAACATTGATTTACGAGATTCATATGTGCATTGCAGTTTTCTACATTATTTTTCATACAAAGTTGTTTTTATCATTCAAGTACAAAAGATACCAACACATTCCAACTTTGGAAACTTTTTGAATCATTTATAGAAAATATTGGATTTTCTAAAAACCTCGTTTACCAATTTGCTACCAAAAAGGATATACTTTTCAACTCGAAACACTCATGAACTCACCAACTTAATTGTTACACTTTTTCAAAACCACTTGTATTTCTCAGGGAATCAGGTAACTACCAGCTTTTGGGAGAAGGAACACTAAGGATGTTTTTATTATAGAACATTCATCATCATATTGTAATATTCTTTTGATAACATGTATAACGCAAAAATATACGTTTTCATTATATATATGATTGTTGTGTTACTTTCTTTACAATATTCAATTGTTGTGATACTACGTGAAGTCATCCACCCTCGAATGTTTCCGCCATTCTGGTTTGGGGGTGTGACAATCACGCCTCCAGCACTATTAATAGATGGCATAACCTTCGAGTTTTTGCACACCATTCACAATTCCTCAGTCATTCTCCCATACCTCTAAGCTCCAGAGACCATTCCCTCACCTCGGTTTCAGCACTCGAGCCCCTAAAGAAAGATTTACGTTGCAGAGATCCCCGAAGAGCCCGACGATGCAACTATCCGCGGTCGAAGTTCTACTCAACCCTAGCCTCTCTCTTCAAACTTAACGAGTGAGTTCATACCCCTACTTTTCAATTCTTTTCATGTTTTAGGGGGGAATACAAGTACATTACACGTTAAAGTATCGTTTTATAAACATAAATGAAATTTCTATCTTCGAATATCGATACAAACAACTTTATGTATACATGAGCTATTATATCACTAAGTTATTTTCACCAAATGGAACATACTATCTGGAAAACTATAATGGGTATAGTTAACGAGTCAGTCGTACATTTTACATATACATCTTGAAAAACGAAACACTTTCAAAAGAAGTAAGGTCATTTCATTGTAAATCTATTTATACTAAGCAATGTGAGATATTCAAACTTCGATGTACATTTATGTATGCATTTCAAATCCTGTATTATATACCATAATCTCTTGGAGGGAGAGCGTGATACTTGTGTATAGATCTATACGGGATTGACAACCCCGCAGCTAAACTACTAGCTATAGTTAGACCGACAGGTCTCGGGTGACAAATGTCATAACACTGCAACACCTGAAGAATGTTGTTACAGGCCGTCAGTGTCAATAGCATGGTTATAAAACTCACATAAAAAGTATAAAACAACATTGATTTACGAGATTCATATGTGCATTGCAGTTTTCTACATTATTTTTCATACAAAGTTGTTTTTATCATTCAAGTACAAAAGATACCAACACATTCCAACTTTGGAAACTTTTTGAATCATTTATAGAAAATATTGGATTTTCTGTAAACCTCGTTTACCAATTTGCTACCAAAAAGGATATACTTTTCAACTCGAAACACTCATGAACTCACCAACTTAATTGTTGACACTTTTTCAAAACCACTTGTATTTCTCAGGGAATCAGTAATACAAGTAACTACCAGCTTTTGGGAGAAGGAACACTAAGGATGTTTTTATTATAGAACATTCATCATCATATTGTAATATTCTTTTGATAACATGTATAACGCAAAAATATACGTTTTCATTATATATATGATGGTTGTGTTACTTTCTTTACAATATTCAATTGTTGTGATACTACGTGAAGTCATCCACCCTCGAATGTTTCCGCTATTCTGGTTTGGGGGTGTGACAATCACGCCTCCAGCACTATTAATAGATGGCATAACCTTCGAGTTTTTGCACACCATTCACAATTCCTCAGTCATTCTCCCATACCTCTACGCTCCAGAGACCATTCCCTCACCTCGGTTTCCGCACTCAAGCCCTTGAAGAAAGATTTACGCTGCAGAGATCCCCGAAGAGCCCGACGACGCAACTATCCGCGGTCGAAGTTCTACTCAACCCTAGTCTCTCTCTTCAAACTTAACGAGTGAGTTCATACCCCTACTTTTCAATTCTTTTCATGTTTTAGGGGGGGAATACAAGTACATTACACGTTAAAGTATCGTTTTATAAACATAAATGAAATTTCTATCTTCGAATATCGATACAAACAACTTTATGTATACATGAGCTATTATATCACTAAGTTATTTTCACCAAATGGAACATACTATCTAAAAAACTATAATGAGTATAGTTAACGAGTCAGTCGTACATTTTACATATACATCTTGAAAAACGAAACACTTTCAGAAGAAGTAAGGTCATTTCATTGTAATCTATTTATACTAAGCAATGTGAGATATTCAAACTTCGATGTACATTTATGTATGCATTTCAAGTCCTGTATTATATACCATAATCTCTTGGAGGGAGAGGATGATACTTGTGTATAGATCTATATGGGATTGACAACCTCGCACCTAAACTAGTAGCTATAGTTAGACCGGCAGGTCTGGGGTGACAAATGTCATAACAGCGCAACACCTAAAGAATGTTGTTACAGGCCGTCAGTGTCAATAGCATGGTTATAAAACTCACATAAAAAGTATAAAACAACATTGATTTACGAGATTCATATGTGCATTGCAGTTTTCTACATTGTTTTTCATACAAAGTTGTTTTTATCATTCAAGTACAAAAGATACCAACACATTCCAACTTTGGAAACTTTTTGAATCATTTATAGAAAATATTGGATTTTCTAAAAACCTCGTTTACCAATTTGCTACCAAAAAGGATATACTTTTCAACTCGAAACACTCATGAACTCACCAACTTAATTGTTGACACTTTTTCAAAACCACTTGTATTTCTCAGGGAATCAGTTAACTACCAGCTTTTGGGAGAAGGAACACTAAGGATGTTTTTATTATTGAACATTCATCATCATATTGTAATATTCTTTTGATAACATGTATAACGCAACAATATACATTTTCATTATATATATGATGGTTGTGTTACTTTCTTTACAATATTCAATTGTTGTGATACTATGTGAAGTCATCCACCCTCGAATGTTTCCGCCATTCTGGTTTGGGGGTGTGACAGATTGGTATCAGAGCATTGTTTATAGTGAAATAAGGATATCAAACCACATAAGATATACAAACTATAAATACAACGGGAACCAAAAACCCTCTGACAAAACATTTTCACAGAAATATATTTTCTTTTAAATATATACATTTTTACCCGCATGTATCAGTCTCGTATCATGACAAGTTTTTCTAAAAAGTATTAAGGCAAGTTGCGATACCACGATTGGGCCTTGGAGTTTGTAATCAAATCAAGAATAAATATAGCCTGATCAATTACATTTATCCTGGATTTGACCAATGTACATCGAGGAATGGTCGTAGTAGTCAACAAGCCAAAAACTTATAAAATTAATCTAGATTCGCTAATTTGGAATACTAAAGAACTATTGTTATAAATAATAGTACAATGAAAAACTTGCACTCCGTAAGATATAGTTAAACGTAGGATGTCGTTAATTTCTTTTCTTATAAAAATCTCATACCTCTATCCCAGTACAGACAAATGGCCGGATTTCCTTCACCGGGAGACCCCTACTACGTAAACCAAGGTAACGGCGGCTGGATAGAAGAAGACCCAGAGGAAGACCCAGAGGAAATCGAAGAAGAGGTCGAAGAAGAGTTTGAGGAGGAAGACGAAGAAGAATTCGAAGTCGAAGTCAGAGAAGAATTCGAAGTCGACGAGGAGATCGTGGAAATTTCTAGCAGAACAGACTCCGAACCGGAAGTAATCGACCCTCCTATCCCTCATCCTCCCATAATCAGACCATATCAACCGGGACCCATTCCCATCTGGGGAAGCCACCTCTACTACTGGAGCCGTCAGCAAGGTGTACGCCCTCCATTCGGCATGTGTTGGGATTTTTACAACGTCAGTGGGGGAGGCTCAGCTGATCGAGCACTTCCTGTCGTCGTGAATGCTATAGCTAACCAGAACTACCAGGCGGTTCAACAAGCAGCCAGAGTTCGCGAGATCAATGCTGCCACCCAAGGTAACGCCGCTGACATTCGCCGTTTGGAAGGACTACATGAGAATACCCAAATCTACACGGGGACACTTCAGAACCAAATGATAACGGCTCTAGCTGAAATAAGAGATATGAAGGAACAACAAGCAGATCTCGAGAGGCAACTAATGGGAGTCAAACGGTCGAATGCCGAATCTAGCTCCAAACACCGCAAATAGAGCTTGTTCAAGCCCCAACAATTTTGTTATAAAATAGGATTTCGGATAAAAGTTTTTTTTTTCTTTTCGCTTATTTCCTTTTGTAACTGTAATCGGAGACCTCTAGGTAGGTCAAATTATCCCAAGCAAGATATGTAACACACCACGGGTGTGACCAGTATATATATTAATATGAAGTACTTCTTTATATATCTCTCGAAACCTATGAAATTAACTAAATTGTTGTATCTAATTTGAAACCAAAAACTAAAGTCAAAACAAATTACAAGATACGACTAACCCTCAAATACACGAATGTCAAAACATTAGAAACTTATAGTATTCGTTCTTATTTTCTCTACCAGAACATGCCTCCTCGTAGATCAACACGCAGAAACTCAACTCCAACACCACCTCCACCACCCCCTCCAACTATGGATGCAACTATGTTCCAAACTACTGTAACAGGCGCTGTAACCGCGACGATGGCTCAAATGAGCAACAATGGGTCAGGAGGAGGAATAAACAGCTTTACAAATGGCCCAAGCCAAGGCCATTCCGGAGTCTGCGCTTACAAAGACTTCACCAATGGAAAACCTATTCCCTTTTATGGGACTGGGGGAGTATTGGCTCTGTCCCAATGGATAGAGAAAACGGAAGCCGTATTCAAAATTTGCGCATGCCCTGAAGAAAGCAAAGTAAAATTTGCTGCTTTCACTTTCGCTGAACGCGCACTGACGTGGTGGAACGGCCACGTCAAGACACTAACCCTAGTGGTGGCGAACTCCATGGGTTGGGAAAACCTGAAACGAATGCTTCTACGAGAATACTGCCCAAGAGGCGAGATTAAAAAGCTTGAACAAGAACTGTGGGGCCTTTCGATGGTAGGCTCGTACATCGCAGGCTACACCAACAGGTTCAGTGATTTGATAACACTTTGTCCAGGGATGTTGATTCTAGAAAGCCAAAAAGTGGAGAGGTACATCCTGGGACTATCACCCCAACTTCGAGGAAGTGTGTTAGCTTCCAAGCCCATGACCTTCGACAACGCCAAGGAACTGGCACAATCTATCATTGATCATGGCGTCTGCCATGGAGTCACGACTATCGTAGCTGAACCAACCAAAGGGAACAACGACAACAATAACAATGCCAACAACAACAGCAAGAAGAAATTCTGGAACAATAGAAAGGGGCAAACCTCGCAAAAACCTTCAAAGAAACAAATGGTGGCGGTTCATGCTGCTACTGCTCCCGCCACAACTCCTACTACCCTGGCGCCAACAAAACAATATGCAGGGAACCTACCCAAGTGCAGCAAATGCAACTACCATCACCACGGTAATTGCCGCGAGATGTATTGTAAGAACTGCGATAGGAAAGGGCACACTACCCGTTTCTGTAAAGCACCAGCGCGACCAGTCACTCAAGTTCCTGGTACTAGGATAAGCCAAGCATGTTATGGATGTGGAGAAACTGGGCATTTCAAGAGGGACAGCCCCAAGACAAGGAATGTTGGTGGTATTGGGAGAGTGTTGGTGATAGGTCAAAATGAAGCAATAACTGATCCAACAGTAGTTACGGGTACGTTTCTCCTCGACAACATTTATGCATGCATACTCTTTGACTGCGGTGCGGAGAGAAGTTTTGTGAGTCATAAATTCAAACACCTACTTAACCAAAGACCCCAACCACTTAATGAAATATTCACTATAGAAATGGCTAATGGAAAAACAGAAAGGACAAGTGATATGTACGTAGGGTGCACATTAAATTTAAACGAACACTTATTTCAAATCGACCTTATGCCCATTTCAATATGAAGTTTTGATGTAATCATCGGTATGGACTGGTTGAGTCTTCACCATGCTGACATTCTTTGCCATGAAAAGGCTGTTCGTCTCAATCTGCCCAACGGTGAAAATCTTATCATATATGGAGACAAACCTAGTTCAAATTTGCAAATCATATCCTGTGATAAAGCACGGAAATATGTTCGTAAGGAATACCATGCCTTTCTAGCCCACGTAGTAGACCAGAAACAAGAACCAAAGAACATTAAAGACATTCCAGAAGTCGGCAACTTCCCAGACATTTTCCCAGAAGATCTTCCAGGAATCCCACTGGAACGTCAAGTCGAATTCAGAATCGACCTAATCCCCGGAGCTACCCCAGTAGCAAAGTCACCTTACCGTTTAGCTCCAGCCGAGATGCAGGAACTGTCCAATCAATTGAATGAGCTGTTGAGCAAGGGATTCATTAGACCAAGCTTCTCACCATGGGGAGCACCAGTCCTATTCGTGAAAAAGAAGGATGGGTCTTTTCGCATGTGCATCAATTATCGAGAGCTGAACAAACTCACAATCAAGAACCGATATCCCTTACCACGCATAGACGATCTATTCGACCAACTACAGGGAGTGAGCTACTTCGCAAAGATCGACCTAAGATCTGGTTATCACCAACTACGAGTACTGGAAGGAGACATCCCCAAAACGGCTTTCCGAACACGATATGGTCACTACGAGTTTGTAGTAATGCCCTTCGGATTGACAAACGCTCCAGCGGTGTTCATGGATTTGATGAACCGAGTATGTCGTCCCATCCTAGACAAATTCGTGATCGTTTTCATAGATGATATACTCATCTATTCTAGAAGCCAGGAAGAACACAGCCAACATCTCCGCCAGGTTTTGGAAACACTGAGGACAGAGAAACTGTACGCAAAATTTTCAAAGTGCGAATTTTGGATTCGGGAGGTGGATTTACTAGGACACGTAGTAAGCAAGGAGGGAATACATGTGGATCCCTCGAAGATCAAGGCAATAGAGAGTTGGACGATTCCTAGAACCCCTACAGAGATCCAGCAATTTTTGGGACTCGCGGGGTATTACCGAAGGTTCATACAAAATTTCTCCAAGATTGCCAAGCCACTCACCACACTAACTCAGAAGAATGTGACCTTCGACTGGGGAGAAAAACAAGACGCCGCGTTTCAAACGCTAAAACGAGCATTATGTAGTGCGCCCATCCTAACCCTGCCAGAAGGAACGGAGGACATCGTGGTCTATTGCGATGCATCAAACCAAGGACTCGGGTGTGTCCTGATGCAACGAAGGAGGGTCATCGCCTATGCCTCAAGGCAACTAAAGACGCATGAAGTGAACTACAAAACGCATGATCTTGAGCTAGGAGCAGTCGTCTTCTCTCTAAAGATATGGAGACACTACCTCTACGACACGAAATGTACGATCTTCACTGACCATAAAAGCCTCCAACATATCCTCAACCAGAAAGAACTCAACATGAGACAAAGACGGTGGGTAGAACTGCTAAATGATTATGAATGCGAGATTCGATACCATCCCGGAAAAGCTAACGTGGTGGCCGATGCACTCAGCCGGAAGGAATACTCGGGCCACAGATTGAAGTCTTTAACCATGACAATCCATACAAACATGTCCACACAAATCAAAGAAGCTCAAATAGAAGCCTTAACTTCTGAGAATGTGGCAGGGGAAGCTTTAAGGGGAATGGATAAGAAGCTTGAAGTCAAGAATGATGGAGTTCATTACTTCATGGATAGGATTTGGACACCGAAGTTTTGAAGATTTAGAGAAGTTGTCATGAAGGAAGCCCATAAGACACGATACTCCATACACCCCGGATCCGATAAAATGTATCTCGACCTCAAAAAGTTGTACTGGTGGCCGAACATGAAAGCCGAAATTGCTACCTACGTAAGTAAATGTCTGACGTGCGCTAAGGTCAAGGTAGAATACCAAAAGCCTTCGGGTTTATTACAACAACCAGAAATACCCGAATGGAAGTGGGAGCGGATAACCATGGATTTCATAACCAAATTACCCAAAACGACAAGCGGACTTGACACCATTTGGGTAATTGTCGACATGTTAACTAAATCAGCGCATTTCCTACCGATCAAAGAGACGGATAAATTGGAGAAGTTAACAAGGACATACCTCAGAGAAATTGTACGACTGCATGGTGTGCCCGTATCCATTATCTCGGACCGAGATAGTAGATTCACCTCAAGGTTCTGGCAGTCGCTACAAAAAGCTTTGGGGACAAGACTAGACATGAGTACCGCTTATCACCCACAAACCGACGGCCAGAGCGAGAGAACCATACAAAAAGCTTGCGTAATCGATTTTGGCAAAGCATGGGACACACATCTACCCTTGGTCGAGTTCTCGTACAACAATAGCTACCACACCAGTATCAAAGCTGCCCCGTTCGAAGCCCTCTATGGCCGCAAGTGTAGGTCACCTTTATCCTGGGCCGAAGTGGGGGACACACAACTAGCAAGAGGACAAGCAACTAACAACACGCTCACTGGACCAGAAATCATAAGGGAAACTACGGAGAAGATTATTCAAATCCAAGAACGTCTAAAGGCATCAAGGGATAGACAAAAGAGTTATGCAGATAAGAGACGAAAACCCTTGGAATTCCAGGTTGGAGACCGTGTCCTACTAAAAGTCTCACCTTGGAAAGGATTAATACGCTTCGGAAAACGTGGGAAACTGAACCCTAGATACATCGGACCATTCGAGATCCTTGCCAGGATCGGTCCAGTGGCTTACAAACTTAGACTACCTCAGGAACTCCACAACGTACACCCTACCTTTCACGTATCAAACCTAAAGAAGTTCTTATCCGATGAGACCCTTGTCGTCCCTCTAGACGAAATTGCAATAAATGAAAACCTCCAATTTGTAGAGGAACCAGCAGAGATCATGGATCGGGAAGTCAAAAGGACTAAACAAAGCCGCATACCTATCGTAAAGGTCCGCTGGAACGCCAAGCGAAGACCTGAATACACCAGGGAATGAGAGGAACAAATGAAACAAAAGTACCCGCATCTTTTTCTTAAACTGTAAACTCTATCTTAGATTAAATTTCGGGACGAAATTCCCTTAACAGGGGGATGATGTGACAACCCTATATTTTCCAAAAGCATTGTAACGCTCAAAAGTCAAATACAACTAAATTAACCTTGAAAATAAAGTGTTCAAATATCTAAGTTGAGATGCATCAAATATTTGATAACGTGTCAAGGTTTCCAAAAACATAAAGAACGCTCAAAACCGGGTTACATTGAAGAAATTATAACCACTCGTATATTTACGACACGCCGTTAAAACATTATTTGACGTAAAAAGTAAAATCTCAATAATATGCATTTTAGCCTTAAGTATCTAAACAAAAATCGTTGATCTCGTTGAAAGGTGAGCGTGCATAAAAAGATCGCCCAAATTGGACCTCGTATGAAGAAGTTACGAATTTTCAAAGTTTCGTAACAGTAGTAGAGGGCTAAAAACTCGAATTGAAGATCGAGTGTTAATTAGCTAACGCAATCTAAATGAGAGTTGAAGATCTCCACAATAGCAGCAAATTGATAAAAAGACAAACGGAAACCGACGCCGAATAAAGAACCTATAAATCTTTAACGAACTTTAGGAGGCCCGGCCTATTTAAAATTATGTCATTAAAAATAAAGTCAAAACTAGCTGACGGAGTCTAAAGGAAAGTTGTAGAGCATAATCTCACCTACGTGTGGATATAAAGAACACAAAAAACGGAGCTCGTACGCGAAAGTTACGGAATTTAGAAGAGGACAAGCCAGATTATGCCCCGCGTTCTCTGGGAGTACGCCCCGCGTACTAGACCCAGAGTCGAGTCCCATCGGCCCGCCCAATCTACGCTTAGCTAGCCATGAGTCGTAAGCCATGATGTATTCTTACGCCCAGCGTAACGATGTACGCACTGCGTACGTGAGTACGCCCCGCGTACTCCAAAATTACGCCTCGTGTAATCACTCCTCTAGCACTATAAATAGATGGCATAAGCTTCGAGTTTTTGCACACCATTCACAATTCCTCAGTCATTCTCCCATACCTCTAAGCTCCAGAGAACATTCCCTCATCTCGGTTTCCGCACTCGAGCCCCCGACAAACGATTTACGCTGCAGAGATGCCCGAAGAGCCCGACGACGCAACTATCCGCGGTTGAAGTTCTACTCAACCCTAGCCTCTCTCTTCAAACTTAACGAGTGAGTTCATAACCCTACTTTTCAATTCTTTTCATGTTTTAGGGGGGAATACAAGTACATTACACGTTAAAGTATCGTTATATAAACATAAATGAAATTTCTATCTTCGAATATCGATATAAACAACTTTATGTATACAAGAGCTATTATATCACTAATTTATTTTCACCAAATGGATCATACTATCTGAAAAACTATAATGGGTATAGTTAACGAGTTAGTCGTACATTTTACATATACATCTTGAGAAACGAAACACTTTCAAAAGAAGTAAGGTCATTTCATTGTAAATCTATTTATACTAAGCAATGTGAGATATTCCAACTTCAACGTACATTTATGTATGCATTTCAAGTCCTGTATTATATACCATAATCTCTTGGAGGGAGAGCGTGATACTTGTTTATAGCTCTATACGGGATTGACAACCCCGCACCTAAACTACTAGCTATAGTTAGACCGGCAGGTCTGGGGTGACAAAAGTCATAACACTGCAACACCTGAAGAATGTTGTTACAGGCCGTCAGTGTCAATAGCATGGTTATAAAACTCACATAAAAAGTATAAAACAAGATTGATTTACGAGATTCATATGTGCATTGCAGTTTTCTACATTATTTTTCATACAAAGTTGTTTTTATCATTCAAGTACAAAAGATACCAACACATTCCAACTTTGGAAACTTTTTGAATCATTTATAGAAAATATTGGATTTTCTGAAAACCTCGTTTACCGATTTGCTACCAAAAAGGATCTGCTTTTCAACTCGAAACAGTCATGAACTCACCAACTTAATTGTTGACACTTTTTCAAAACCACTTGTATTTCTCAGGGAATTAGTAATACAGGTAACTACCAGCTTTTGGGAGAAGGAACACTAGGGATGTTTTTATTATTGAACATTCATCATCATATTGTAATATTCTTTTGATAACATGTATAATGCAACAATATACATTTTCATTATATATATATATGATGGTTGTGTTACTTTCTTTACAATATTCAATTGTTGTGATACTAGGTGAAGTCATCCACCCTTGAATGTTTCAGCCATTCTGGTTTGGGGGTGTGACACTACATCAGGGCGAGTACAAGTCATAGCGTACATGATTGAGCCAACTGCATAAGCGTATGGTACTCGGCTCATTTTAGCTATGTCGGCTTCGGTACTCGGACTTTGAGTCTTACTCAACTTGTCATTGCTTTGTATCGGTAATTCTCCCTTCTTCGAGTTTTCCATACTAAAACGTTTTAGTACCTTTTCTAAGTAAGTGTTCTGACTAAGTCCTATTAGTCTCTTACTTCTCTCTCTTACTATCCTTATTCCCAAAATACAGGAAGCCTCTCCGAGGTCCTTCATAGCGAAGCACTTCCCGAGCCAGGTCTTAACTTCCTACAGAGTCGGGATGTCGTTTCCTATGAGTATATGTCATCGACATATAGAACGAGAAAGCTTACTACACTCCCACTGGCTTTGACATATACACATGACTCATCTTCGCTTCGTACAAATCCAAACTCTTTGACTTTCTCATCGAAGCAACGATTCCATCGGCGAGATGCTTGGTTTAGTCCATAAATGGACTTCTCAAGCTTACACACTCTATTCAGATGCTTCGGATCCACAAACCCCTCTGGCTGAGCCATGTAAACTTCCTCAGCCAACTTTCCATTAAGGAAAGCGGTCTTGACATCCATTTGCCAAATCTCATAATCATGAAATGCGGCAATAGCTAGCATCACTCTAATAGATTTTATCTTCGCAACTAGTGAGAAGGTCTCTTCATAGTCAACTCTGGGAGTTTGAGTAAAGCCCTTCGCAACTAGTCGCGCTTTAAATGTGTGTACTTTTCCATCCACGTCGGTCTTCTACTTGAAGATCCATTTGCACCCAACGGTCTTACGTCCAGGTACATTATCAACCAAATTCCAAACTTGGTTATCATACATAGATTGGATCTCGCTATCCATTGCCTCTTTCCATTTTGCAGACTCCGGGCCTGCCATGGCTTCCTTATAGCTATTAGGTTCATCAAGGTTTATTAGTATACTATCACTAATATACGTGTCCCCTTCGGTAGTAATATGAAAACCATATAACAGGGGTTGAAACCTAACTCTCTTGGAACGTCTAAGAGGTAATGATATGTCAATCGGTTCAACCGGGCTTTCCTCCTCGGGTTGAGTGCCAGTGGTTGAGGTTCCTTCATCTATCGACTCTTGAATCTCTTCAAGATCGATTTGCCTCCCACTGTCTCCTTAGCCTATGAGTCCTCGCTCTCGGAGAACTCCTCTCGTCGCAACAAAGACAACATTGTCCTTTGGTCTATAGAAGAGATATCCAAAGGATTCCTGCGGGTAGCCGATGAAAATACATCGCTCACTACGAGGTTCGAGCTTGTCGTGAGTATCTCGTCTTACGAAAGCCTCGCAACCCCAAACCTTGATATGTGCTAACGAAGGAGCTTTCCCCGCCCACATCTTGTGAGGTGTTTTGGCAACCTTCTTAGTTGGGACTCGGTTAAGGATATGGGCGGCAGTCTCTAAGGCATACCCACAAAAAGAGATAAATAGCGAAGCATGACTCATCATAGAGCGAACCATGTCCATCAAGGTTCGATTACGCCTTTCTGCCACACTATTCAATTGTGGTGTCCTAGGTGGCGTCAATTGTGAAACTATTCCACACTCCTTGAGATAATCGTGGAATTCAAGACTTAGGTACTCTCCTCGTCGATCGGATCGAAGCATCTTGATCTTCCTGCCCAATTGATTCTCCATTTCATTCTTAAACTCTTTGAACTTTTCAAAAGTTTCTGACTTTTGCTTGATTACGTAGATATACCCATATCTACTATAGTCATTGGTAAAAGTCACATAGAAGCGGTTACCATCCTTTGTGGTAGATCTAAACGGTCCACACACATCGGTATGTATGAGGTCCAATAGACCTTCGCCCCTTTCGCACGTACCAGCGAAGGGTGACTTAGTCATCTTTCCAAGTAAACAAGACTCGCATGTGTCATCTTCCCTAAGGTCGAATGACTCCAACAATCCATCCTTTTGGAGTTACGCTACGCATTTCTTGTTGACATGTCCAAGATGACAATGCCATAAGGATGCTTTATCTATACTATTGGAAGAATCCAAGTACAAAACATCATTTCCTAAGTTATTAACAATCATAACAGTTTCATAAATTCCATTACATGGTATAGCTTCAAAGTAAAAGACACCATTTAGATAAGCTAAAATAGAACCATTCTCATTATTAAAAGAAAATCTAAAACCTTGTCTAAACAAACCATGAAAAGAAAAGATGTTTCTAGCCATTTCTGGCGAATAGCAACAATTGTTCAAATCTAAAGATAAACTATTCCTAAGCACTAAAGAATACACTCCAATCTTGGTCACAGGCGACGATCTTCTGTTTCCCATGGTTAGATTAATTCTTCCATGCTCCACGTCTCTACTTCTTCTTAGTCCCTGCACATTAGAACAAATGTGATAACCACAACCGGTATCAAGAACCCAAGAAGTATTGTGGGAATCATTAGAATTAATTGTATATATACCTGCGAAGGATGGCTTGATCTTTCCCTCCTTGATGGCTTGCAGGACTCCGGGCAGCTTCTCTTCCAATGTCCTATCTTGTGGCAGTGGTGGCACTCTGCCTCCTTCGGATTAGACCAGGGCTTAGCGGGATCAACTTTGGTCCCACTAGAAGAGGCACCATCTCGGGCTTTCACCTTGCGATGGTTCTTTGAAGAAGCCTTCCTCTTCTTTCCTTTTCCTTGTCCAATTGCCAAGATAGGAGCAGCGGGCGGATTGGGAGTTGGTGCAACAGACTTGTCCTTGAAGTTGCTCTCAGCGACCCTCAAGAGACCTTATAGTTTGCTTAGGGTGACCTCTTCTTTGTTCATGTGATAGGTCATCCTAAATTGATTGTAGCTCGGAGGCAAAGAGTGAAGAACCATGTCAATTGCCAAGTCTTCCCCAAAGTCAACATTTAACTTGCGAAGGCAGTCGGCATACCTTTGCATCTTTTGCAAGTGCACGGTAAGAGATTCTCCATGACCCATCTTAGCGGAAATCATGTTCGTGAAAATCTCATAACGCTCTTGTCTCGCGTTTTGATGGTATCGCTCCAATAAGTCTTGATGCATTTCGTACGGATACATGTCCTCGTAGGACTTTTGGAATTCAGAGTTCATAGTCGCGATCATGATGCAATGCACTTTCGTTGCATCATGCTCGTAAGTTTCGAAAGTGGTGATTTCGGCGGGAGTAGCGATTTCAGGGTTGGTTTTCTCGATCTTCTTATCGAGGACATACTACTTATCCTCATAGCGAGCAATCGTGCGAATGTATCTTATCCATTCGCTAAAGTTCGTTCCATCAAAGGTGACCTTTTGACAAAGGCTCATCAAAGTGAAAGAACTCGCAGCAGCATTGTTAGCATTCGACATCTACAAATAGAAAGGACAAAGATAGATTAGAATATGAATCCCTAATTATCACCCAATAAGAAGAATTAGGGCTAGGATCCAACAACAATGTTTACACATTAGAAAAGGGATGCCGTAATCTAATATGCAAACAATTTGAAGGTAAGTGAATGACGATTCACTAATTCTCCACCATGAAAAACATAACTTCAAGTCCTAAATGTATTGAGAATTCCTAGGTTCGGATGAGATTCATTGAAACCTTTGAATGGCATGTTTAAATCTCGATATGCCCCTCTCGTTTGTGATTGGGATACCGAGGATCACAAAGCGGGTGTGAATTACCATGCAAATTAACATGGTGCCTTCATTGTAACGATCACCTATTCGATGTGCTGGTAAACCACACACGCTCCATCGGACTATGATAAACAATGAATCACCCTTTGCCACCTTCTCTTAGAACCAATTAGTGTGACGGTAAACCACACACGCTCCACTAACTTCCTAGCAAGGTGCAAAGTGTAATTTCATGGGATTGCATCAATTCACTTTTCCTAAAGTAACTAAGATTGGGAAATTTTAATAAAACATGTAGTTACTTTGTATTTCTTATTATACTTTTAATGAGAGGATGAGGTTGCCCTATCCTACCCGTTCGGCTAACGACCCTCCACCAATCAAGCGAACGGTGGGTGTGAGTGTACACCCATTAAGCGCCATTTTATAAGCCGCAACCTTATACCCACCTTATAGACCGGCTTCGTGAATGAGGCCTACTAACGGTAAGACTAGCATTTAAGTTATACATATATATATATATATATATATATATATATATATATATATATATATATATATATTAATCTTGTAATATTATATTAGTATAGGGTTGTATTTTAAACTTGTAAAATTCTAGGGTTTGAAATTTAAATTTTCTAAATTAAACTTTTAATCACAAAACATCAATTTCAACACTTGAGGACTAGTTTTAAACATTTAAAACGTAAAGGATCAAATAACAAATAATCTAATCACATAATTATCCATATTTGATTAATAATTATCATATAAGGAAATCAAACATTTTATTAATTGATAATTATCTTCAATTAGATCAAAAATATAGTCATATATATCACAAAATCGGATTAGGGTTGATCTAATATGATTAAGGTAAGTTTCCATAAGATAAATATGAAAAAATCCCGTTTTTGGCTAATCCTGATGCTCGGACTCGCCGAGTACACAAAGGGACTCACCGAGTCAAGCCTACTCGCCGAGTCCACTTTGGAACTCGCCGAGTCCTTGACTCAGAAACATGAAAATCGAATTTTTTCAGTTTAGTTTCATACAATCAAGCAACAATTCAATGAAAACCAAGCTAGTCTCTGATACCACTGATGGGTTTTAGCCATAACAACTTTCCTATGTGCGCATGCAAAATCCTAATGCTTGGATCTAGGCTTTCTAATCAAACATGCTTTGAATCCAAGACTTCTAATGACTATTTAGGTGTAATAACAATATCGAAACAGATTTAGAATCATACCTTTGAGTTCTTTGTTGATCTTGTTGTCTTGGAGCTTCTAGAGTCACAATTGTCACTCCTCTAATGGCTTACAAACACCAAATAGCAAGAAGGATGATTTGAGAGAGAGAGGAGATGAAAGGAATTCGGCCAGAGTATCTTTACTTTAGATGGGGTACCCAATTCTCTATCCCATAGGGTCTATTTATACTTGTAGACTCCTTAAGGGTTACAGCTTAAACCCTAATTGGATAACTTAGACTTTAAGTGATCCTAATCCTTACTTTAATAACCCTTGGACGAATTTGAGGCTATCCCAAGCCCTAGAATTCGTCCATACTCTAACCAATAAGGATTTACAGTCTAAAGTGTAACTATCAAACAATTGACAGTTTATACCCTCTTATTTAATTAATATCCTTAAATCACCAAATTAATACTAATTAATCTATGACTTATATTAATCAAATAACTATATATTATTCTTTATATTATTCTCATAATACACTAATAATATTTACTCTCTATCAATAAATCATCCTATCAAGTTGCTATGGTGAAGGCAACCCAAAAGGACCATGCACAATCGGGTCAAATACTTGCCTGATATAGTTGCAGTCTTAGACACTATTCCAACAGTAACTTCCTTGTAGTACGGATCTAGACACAATGAGGAGGAAGTCGATTCACACCTATGATTATGTCCAAGCTTCCGCTCGAAATTGGTATGAAATCTATGAGTAAATATTGACCGTTCATGGCTATCTTGTCAGTCAAGGGGGGGTCTTATAACGAATTAACGTGACACAACCAAAACCATGTCATATAGATGATGATATTAGACCTTGGACGACCTACGCATGAGATTGATCTAAAAACATGATTGGGAAGGTGTGTGTTTGTTTGATGTTTAACAGAATTCAAAGGAGGAACAAAATGGATATTTGGGTATGATTTTCACACGATTTGATTTCGGTTGTTGCTTTTTTGACAAGATAAACAGGAAAACGGATGAGAATAGGTGGTGTTTTTGGCTGGCATGATCGACGGGAACAATTGGAGAGTTGCAGTCGATTGAAGAAGAACAATGGAAGATGTCATGAATACGAAGGAAAACGTATGAGTGTATAAATGTATAAAAATCTGATTGTGTATTGATTTTAATAGATTAAAAATGATTTTGATGTACAAGATTGGATTTATTAAGATATTTGTTGTAAAAATCGATTGTTTTGTATTTTATTTATTTATTTAATCTTTTTGTGATGCACATCTCCGATTCTCAATTCTTGTGTCATCGATCCCATCTCCGTAAGTTTTTGATGAAATTGTCTGCTTGTTGCCTCGGTCATGATGATTCCAAAAACATAGACGGAATTTAATTCCGATATACCAAGCTCCATGAATTTACATTTAAAGTTCCGCGATCAAAAGAGTCGGATTCTAATGATTTTATGAATCTGATTTTGGTCAAAATTAAAAATGTTATAAAAATATAATAAAATAATATATCATAACTTGAACTCAAAAACGTGTTCATAAATAATTTACGAGGCCTACAGCTATTCCAAACGAAGCAGTGCACAGTTTGTTTTATGAAAATCAGATAAATAGTTATTTTTGTAACTTTAAAGAGGCATAACTTTCTCATACAACCTCCGTGTTGGCGTTCTTTATATCCACAAAATCAGGTGAACATAATCTATTCAAATTTCTTATCCTGTTACATAATGCAAAATTGTAATTTTAACATTACAAATATGATTTAATTTTTGGTGATTTTTGATTCAATCTTTGACGACAAATGGTTTAAGAAGTTTGTCATGTTCTAAAAGAAATTGTAAATAAAATATATTTAATATACATTATAAACGTAACATTACACAAAATTGGTCATTATTACTTAGCGGTTCGAGGTGATCTGACCGCCAAACTCTAACCAATTTTTACCAATTGTTACATAGTCCATATATAAAATAAAGTTTAAACTTAAATAATTATTGGACTAAGATGTCTAATCCAATAACTAAATTGGTAATATACTTCAATTAAAAACAAAATCTTTTTGGGTTGCTCTCAAAACTAGTAATTGAGTAGAATGACTTTTGGAGAGAGAGAGAGAGAGAGAGAGAGAGAGAGATAGAAAGAGACTGGTTTATTGATTTATTATATGATTAATAAATAGCAATAAATAATTTGTTAATGTATTATGAGATCAATATATTAATTATAAATAGTATTATTTAATTAATAATTAATCATAAATTAATTGTAGGATTAATTGGATTAATTTAAAGTGCAGTGACTTAAGCTGTAATTGTTCAATAGTTTAACAAGAGAGGTTCCAGAACCTTCCATGGATCATGGACAATTTTTGGGCGTTTTTTTTAAGGGTTTTAGATTAATCCTTAAAGATAATTAAGGAGTTAGATATAAATAGAGCTCCTTGGCTCCTTGTTTTTGTCCACTCTTGCACTCAAAGGAATAGCCAAAATTCTACTCCCTATTCCTCTCTCCTCAAGTGTTCTAATTACTGGGGTTTTGATACAAATATTTAGAGGCATTGAATTTTTGGTGCTTTCTTTCCAAGATATTTGAAGAAGGAGTTTTTTTTTATTATTTGCTATAATAATCAAAAGTTATGTAACCCTAATCCATTTTTAATTTAGATTATAGTAGGGCCTCCTTATGGTTCTTTGATGTTCATAGATTATAACTATCAATAGAGAAAACTTATATCCAAATAGGTTGCACGTCAACTTGAGGGTTAAGTTATTTTGCCTTATGCTTTGAAAAACAATTTCAGGACAAAAAATAACCTACGAGTTCATTAGAAAGTTTAACTTTTGTTGACCTTGGTTGACTTTTGTTGACTTATACAAATTTGAAAATAATAAGTTGTCACATTATCCCCCTGGTAGAGGGAATTTCGTCCCGAAATTGTTTCTAAAGTGGTACTCATGAATTATGGAAAAGATGTGGATACTTTTGTTTCATCTGATCTTCCCATTACCAAGTGAATTCAGGTCCTCGCTTGGCATTCCAGAGAACCTTCATTATTGGTATACGACTTTGTTTTGTTCTTTTGACTTCCCTATCCATGATTGCCACTGGTTCTTGTACAAAGTGTAGGCTCTTGTTTAACTCAATTTTGTCGAGCGGGATTATAAAAGTCTCGTCAGACAGACACTTCTTGAGATTAGAGACGTGAAAAGCAGTATGAATGTTATTGAGTTCATGCGGTAATGCCCTTTGGTCTAACGAATGAACCCAGAATATTCATGGACCTGATGAACCGTGTGTATCGACCTTACTTAGACAAGTTCGTTGTAGTTTCCATCGACGATATACTAGTCTATTCTCTAAGTAAGGAAGAACACAATCAACACTTACGACAAGTCTTGGAAACTTTCAAGGCAGAGAAATTGTATGCGAAATTCTCAAAGTGCGAATTTTGGACCCGGAAGGTAGAATTCTTGGGTCATGTATTCATCAAGGAAGGGATACATGTTGATCCCTCTAAGATCAAAGCTATTGAAAATTTGGCGACCCCACAAACTGTAACATCCCAATTTTTGAGGCCAAAAATTTCATTTTTAATTACAGGATTCATAACGTAGTTTACCAAATATTTCCAATGTCATATCAATTTAAGAAAAACCGTAACAAAGTGTCTTAAAACCATGTCATCAAAAGTAATAAAAATCAGAGTACAAAACTGAAACTGTAAGAAAAAAGCTTAGTGAGTGCCCCCATCATACCACATACCATACACAACACACACTGGCAATCATATATGGGTGCCTGACCTACTCTTTCAGTCCTCTCAATCGGTAATCGTGCCTAGCATACCTGGGTGTTGGGCTACCCTTTCAGTCCTCTCGACCGGTCATTGGGGACTATTTGGCCCCTCTACTATTATTATCACATAAAATCATAGCACATAAGATAACTAACATGACTGGGCATTAACTACCCCTTTGGTCCTTTCGACCGACATCGGGGTCTATCCTACCCGTATTATCATATAACACATAACATCATAGCATACTAGCATGTAATCATAACGTAGCACACATATCAGAAAATTATCAAGAAGACAATCATCTCAACTATAACTCATACTAGTGGGCCGGCCTTGGTGCCTTAGACCCACTTCTACTGGAAGGTAACTCACCTCAATGTCGTGTAGAATCCGCACAGTCCTCGGCACACGTATCAGCTCGTCTCGACTACTTAATTCCTACACAACGATCTTTATCGATTATTAGGCATACCAAACCCTTACCTGAGTCAACCCAAACCCAAGAAATGTCAACATTGCTCAAAGTCAACACCCAGTTGACCTGACTCGCCAAGTTGGTCTACCAACTCGTCGAGTCCACGCTCCACTAACCCGATCCAACCCCGACTCCACTCATCGATTCTAGCAAGAACTCGATGGGTTCCCCTTCATTCAAACCATCGAGATGATCTTCATCTGAATCGTTGAGGAATTCCTTGAACTCGACAAGTTCATCTCCCTCATAAGAATGTGTCTGTTCTACGACTCGCCGAGTTGTATGAACAATTCATCGAGTCCATCTTTAAAGATTGGGAAATTGACTTGGACTTGCCGAGTCTGTTCACACACTCGACAAGTCCCATGATTCCCAGGTCCCTTTTCATGTCTAAACATCTACGGGACTTTCCTCCCTAACAACTGGTCCTTCCACAGAAAGGATTTGGTGGTCAATACACCGTGACTCACCGAGTCCCAAGAACAACTCGTCGAGTTCATCCTTGACCAACACTATACAATCAATTTGAATGGGTCTTAACGCCACAAAATCATAGATCTGGCCTCCTAATGTCCATTTCATACGTAAAGTTTTCAACTTGGTGCACATGCAAGAGGTCTTTGGCCCAAAAAGCCATAAAAGATGGCCTCCAAGGTGTATGGGGTGTCCATGGCAGAAAAATGGGCACCTTTATGCCATAACCCCCCCCCCCCCCCAATAGACCTGGATCTAAAGCATACATTGACTTTCAATACTTAATCCCGAATACAACCTCTCTAGGGCATAGAAATATGTAGGAAAAGGCCCAAACTCTAGATCTTCTTATTTCCCCTTGGTCTCACAAGTCTCCTTCTCCTTTCCAAAATTCAAACACAAAAGGTAGCACCACAAGGCTCAAGAACAAAATAAGAACGACTAGGGTTTCGATATACAACTTTCTGGGAGTGATTGGGACGTTGGAGGCTGAGATAAGGTGTTTAAATAGGGTGCAAACCCTCAAATTTAGGATTTTACTCAAATATCACATACTCGTTGAGTCAGTCTTTCGACTCATTGAGTAGGTCACTTAAACTGTCCGCGGATCTCGACTCTACTCGACGAGTTGGGCCTCCAACTTATCGAGTCCCAGAGAAAAACACAAGAAATGCTTGAATTAACTGCGTACCTAGAATCGAGTGTTACAAATCTCCCCTACTTCTCTTAAACTTCATCCTCAAAGTCTGCTGCTCGATCCGGAAAAAGCTCGGGGTAAAGCTCCCTCATCTCATTTGACAACCCGATATTTCAACTCTATGTAGCAACCTAAAAAGTCAAGTATTGTAACCACTTTTGTTATAATGAAATTAACTTCGAAAATAGAATGTCCAAAAGTCTCTAATTAATTACCTACTATGTTAGATGTCGTTAAACCGCGATCGTACGTAAAAAACGTCCAAATCTAACTTCGTATGAAGAAGTTATGAATTTTCCAACCTCAGCTTAGCAACAGACAGCTAAAAACTCGAAACAGAGATCGATCGACTTTTGGCCGGAATGACCTAAATGAGAATCGAAGGTCTCGACAATGGTTTTTCAACGGTAAAAACTCTGGCAAAAACAGACGTCGGATAATGAAGTTATGAATTTCTAACGAAATTTTCTTACCGCGACATTTTAAAACTAAATAATAAAAAAATTTCAAAATTTGCCGACGGAATCTAAACGAAAGTTGTAGAGCGTAGTCTCACCTACGCGTGGATATAAAGAACATCAAAAATGAAGTTCGTATGAAGAAGATACGAATTTTTGAAGTTTATTAAATAATAAAAATATAAATTTTATATTAAATTTCGGTATTATCCGAAGGATGAGTCACCAGGTCGATCCAAGTTACACCTAGCGTACTCAAGGCCTAGGCCTCGGATCGTCCACGTCGCCCCTATGAGAGATTATGCCCCATCCCATCCGAAGATCCGAGGCAGTCGAGAAGCCGGTCACTCATGACGCACGCGTACGCCCAGCGTACCTAGGCGGTTCCCACCCCCTATAAAAAGGATGCGAGGGTTCCAAAGAAATGGCTCAATTTCTCTCAACTTTTTTGCGTTTTTGCCTCGTTTTCCATGCACATGCTATCCCGAAGCCCCAGTTTCCTTGCTCAAGTCCCGAAGGTCGTTTTTGCTACCGAGAATCTCGAGAAAATCCGCTTTCTCGAGTCGAAATTCTGCTCGGTTTTCATCTCGCCTTCTTTGATGTTTCAAGTGAGTTCATACCCCATATAATCCACACTTTTAAATGTTTTATAAATGCTTTTATATGCTTTTAAGGGGGGGGGGGGGCGAAATACAAGTAAAACACACGATTATTACCGTGTATTATATAAAGTTTCATTATACACTTTTATCAATGGAATTATATGTGATTTATAAGTATTATAGGGAAACTGTCATATGCAAAATATACCACGATAACATCTTATCTTTTGAAATAAGAAATGATTTATGTATTTATGTAAATCAAACACTCTGCTTATACTGTATGTATATGTGTCCATCTTTGGCACTACAAAAATTATACTTTTCATAACAAGTGAGCATTTCACTAGGGATTACTATACAAAAACAAAGGAACATTTTCTCACGTAAATCTGTTTTATACTAAGTTTTGTGAGACATTAAACTTCACGTATGTTCGAGTACACATTTCAAGTCCTGGATTATATACCAGAATCCCTTGGAGGGGGAGCATGGTGTTTGTGTATAGATCTATACGGGATTGACAACCCCGCGCCCTGATTGTTAGCTACAGTACACCATTTGGGGTGAAAAACGTCAAAACATTCAAACGCCTGAAGAATGGTGTATATAGGCGTTCCTAGTCAAATAGCATGGTTGTAAAACTCACATGGAGTATCAAAAACACATTAATTTACGCGTTTTTTTCAGACATATTGGCAATTTTATACGTACATTAATTAACTACTTAAGGCATGAAAAACCTTATCGTGATACAATTTTGGAACTTCTAAACCACTACCCACATACGGAAAAACGTAAATTTTCTAGAAACAAACATTGGTCTTGATAGAAGGCTTCATTTATACCAGTAGAGAATATGGGATTTTCTAGGAATCAAAAAAAAAAACACACCATTTCGTTTTAGTTCATGCAAATATTGTCATTTAATACTTATGAAAATCACCAGCTTATATGCTGATCTACTCTTTCAAAACTACTTGTATATCCCAAGGATTCCGTAACTTCATGTAACAAACAACTTTTGAAGAAGGGATGTTGCGACGCCAGTTTAAATTCATATTTTGGCATCATATTGTAATTGGTTTTGAACGTGTACCTTTTAAAGAATGTAAACTTTCAATTATATATATGATGGTTATATTGCTTTCTTTACTATGTATGCAATTGTTACGTTACCACTTGAAGTCATCCGCCCTCGAACGTTTCCACCGTTCCGGTTTCGGGGTGTGATAGATTGTTATCAGAGCATTGTTTATAGTGAACTAAGTATATCGAACCATATAATATATACAAACTATAAATGCTTAGGGACTCAAAGTCTATGACAAAACGTTTTTACACCTAAAACCTCGTTTCGTTTAAATAGATTATTTTGGGTCATAAAAGTACAAAATACATGCATACAACGATATATTTTTGTGGTTAGAACTATACAAAAAGTATTTAGACGAGTTGGACACCATGGTTAGTTCTCGATATATGTAATCGAATTTGGGACGAATATAGCTTGATCAACTATATTTATCCGAGATTTGACTAATGTATGTCGAGGAATGATCGTAGTGAACAACAAGTCAAAACTTACCAAAATAGACACTAGAATCAAACATACAAATTTAAATACTATAGGAGTATTTGGTTCATACAATAGTTTAATCGTCATGTTTATTGTTACATGTTTCCAAATTTTGTTCAAATCTTATAACCATATTCTCGTATAGTCAAATGGCTGGATTCCACCCACCATGGGATCCCTACTACCCGAACCAGGGCAATGGAGGATAGGTAGAGGAGGATCACGAAGAGGATGAAGAACCTATCGAGTTGGAAGAAGGGGACGACTCTGGTACGAACTCAGAACCAGAAGTAGTCGACCCTCCAGCCATTAGGAGGAACTTCCAGGGACCGACTCCCGTTTCGGGAAGTCACCTCCACCATTGGAGCCATCAAACAAGGGATACGCTCTCCCTACGGTATGTGTCGGAACTTCGACAACATCAGGGACGTAGGTTCAACCGACCGAGCACTCCCGGTCATGATAGGAAAACTGGCCAACCAGTCCTATCAATCGGGGGTCAAAGCAAATCGACTTCGCAAAGTCAACGTGGAAGTACAAGTTCACACTTCCGACATCTATCGACTGGATATGTTGTAGGATGACACCCATCTCCGCGCCGACGCATTCCAAACACAAATGATTGCAGCCCTCGCAGAGTTGAGGGAACAGCAAGCTGCCTTCGATAGGCGTCTTATGGAATCAAAGCGATCGGATGCGGAATCAAGCTCCAAGCACAACCCAGGTCGCAAGTAGTGCTTGCCAAAATCCCAAATTTTGTTATAAGTTAGGACCTCAGTAAAAAGTTTTATTTTCTTAAACCTCGTAACCGGAGACCCTTTTAGGGGTCAAATTTTTGTGATCGTTGTATCATCTATTATATTAATATAATTGGCACACTATTATTACCACGTTGAGTATTTTGTTTAATCATTAAAATATTATGGAAAAACCATACGCTTGTTTCATATATTAGGATTTATGAATAACTTTCATTCTTCTATCTTTAAGACTCATAATATCATCTGTTGTTGAACTATAGCGATTTAGTTCATGAGAGACATTCATTTTCTATACTATGGAATTCTTACCTTTGTCTTTTCAATCTATAGTTGAAGGATGCCTCCGCGTAGAAATCCGAGACGAAACAACGGTGGGGAAGCACCGATACCACCACCGCCTCCACCTCCTCAATTTGATGATGTCATGTTCCAAACAGCAGTCACCGCAACTGTGGCGGCTACCATGTCACAGATCAATACCCCTGTTACTACTAGTTTAGGATTTTGCACACTTCCTTCCAACCATGGCGAGAGTCATGGGCAACCCCGAGAATGCACCTATAAAGACTTTACGAATGCCAAACCCCGAATGTTTAATGGGACTGGTGGTGTGATGATTTTTAGGCAGTGGATTGAAAGGATAGAATCAGTCTTTGAAATCTGCTCCTGTCCCGAGCACAGCAAAGTCAAGTTTGCAACCTACGCACTTGCTGATAGAGCTTTAACTTGGTGGAATGGCCATGTTAAGGTACTTACTCTGATAGTGGCAAATTCAATAACCTAGGAGAGCTTAAAAATCATTTTGATGAGAGAGTACTGTCCACGAGGAGAGATCCAAAAACTCGAGCATGAACTCTGGACGCTTGGAATGATTGGTACCGACATAGCAACTTATACCAACAGATTCTGCGATCTGGCAATCCTTTGCCCAGATATGATTGCTCCTGAGAGCAAGAAAATAGAGAGATACATTTGGGGACTTAGCTTCAAAACATGGCACTTTTGAAAGTGCCAAAGAGCTGGCACAATCTCTTATTGATCACGGAAGTCATCAAAACTCAAGAATTTCTGCACCAGAACCACAAAAGGGAAACAAAAACAACAATAACAAGAAGAGAGGATGGAATAAGGGGAAGGGTGGGTCTTCCCAAGAATCCTCGAAGAAACAACAACTAATTACAGTGAATGCTACTACTGTACCTACTACCGTTCCTACAAATCTCTACCCAACAAAGCCTTTTGTGGGTAACCTTCTAAAGTGCACCAAATACAATTACCACCACAATGGACCTTGTCAGGAAATGTAGTGCTCCAACTGCAATAGAAAGGGACACACTGTCTGTTTCTACAAAGCCCCTGTAAAGCCGATCACTCAAGTTCTCAATGCTGGAGTAGGCCAAGCTTGCTACGGTTGTGGCAAGGTGGGTCACTACAAAAGAAACTACCCAAAGACAGCGAATACCGGCGGAGTGGGATGAGTTTTGGCTATAGGTCACGAAGAAGCCGTAGCTGATCCTACAATACTTGCTGGTACGTTTCTTCTCGATAATTCATATGCATGCATACTATTTGATAGTGCAGCAGAGAGAAGATTCGTGAGCCGAAACTTTATTCACTTACTTAAACATAAACCTAGCATGTTAGAAAAATCTTTCACTGTAGAAATGACAAATGGAAAACGGAAAACACTAACTGCATATATATGACTTGTACATTAACTTTAGACGGTCATTCTTTCCCAATCAACCTCATGCCAGTCCAAATTAAAAGTTTCGACGTCATAGTTGGCATGGATTGGTCAAGTCTTCTTCGCGCTGACATCATGTGCTTTGAAAAAACAGTTCGCCTTAATCTCCCTAATGATGAAACATTAGTGATTTATGGCGACAAATCAAGTACAAACCTTCGCATCATTTCATGCACCCAAGCTCGAATGTGTTTGCGGAAGGATTATCAAGCATTTCTTGCACACATCGTTGATACGAGTCAGGTAGTAAAGGACATTAAGAGCATTCCAGAAGTACGCGACTTTCCCGATATATTTCTAGAAGAACTACCGGGATTACGACCACAATGCCAAGTCGATTTCAGAATCGACTTAGTTCCAGGGGCTACCCCAGTAGCAAAATCGCCTTAGCATCTGGCACCAACAGAGATGCAAGAACTTTCCAGCCAGCTTAACGAACTCCACCAAAAAGGATTCATTAGACCAAGCTTCTCACCATGGGGAGCACCGGTCTTGTTTGTAAAGAAGAAAGACGGATCGTTCCGTATGTGCATTGACTACAGAGAACTAAACAAACTTACTGTCAAAAATCATTACCCTCTTCCCCGCATTGATGACTTATTTGATCAACTTCAAGGAGCGAACTACTTCTCGAAGATAGAGGAGGATATTCCCAAGACAGCATTTCGAACCTGTTATGGACACTACGAATTTGTAGTGATGCTATTCGGATTAACCAACGCACCAGCGGTATTCATGGATCTAATGAATAGGGTGTACCATCCTTACATGGATCAGTTCGTCATCGTCTTCATCGATGATATACTTATCTACTCCCGAAGTAAGGAAGAACATAGTCCGCACCTACGAAGAGTCTTAGAAACACTACGATCGAGAAGCTCTATGCGAAGTTCTCTAAATGCGAATTTTGGATTCGAAGAGTCAAAATTTTGGGCCACATTGTTAGAGAAAAGGGGATACACATGGACCCCTCCAAAATTAAGGTCATTGAGAACTCGTCGGCACCGAAGACACCTACAGAGATTTGTCAATTTCTAGGTCTCGTTGGCTACTGTCGCAGATTCATAAAGAACTTCTCTAGCATTGTGAAACCTCTTACTACATTAACCCAGAAAGGTGTGGCCTTTGACTGGGAAGCAAAACAGGAGAAGGCATTCCAAACACCGAAACAAGCCTTGTGCACCGCACCGATACTATCCCTCCCCGAAGGGATAGAAGATTTCGTAGTGTATTGCGATGCATCAAATCAAGGACTTGGTTGTGTTCTTATGCAAAGAGGTAAGGTTATTGCCTATGCCTCCGATCAGCTTAAGATACACGAAGTAAACTATACAACACACAATCTTGAGTTAGGAGCAGTGGTATTTTCTCTAAAGATCTGGAGACACTACCTGTATGGAACGATGAGTAATATTTTCACCGACCACAAGAGCCTTCAACATATTTTCGATCAAAATGAGCTCAACATGCGACAACGACGATGGGTCGAGGTACTCAATGACTAAGAATGCAAAATTTGTTATCATCCTGGCAAGGCCAATGTAGTAGCTGAGGCCCTCAGTCGAAAAGAATACATTCATCGGAGAATCAAATCTCTAACTATGACTATCCATTCCCACTTATCCACACAAATTAAGGAGGCTCAACTGGAAGCTTTGCAACATGAACATGTGACGGGTGAATCCCAGAGAGAAATGGAAAACAATCTAGAAATCAAGGGTGGCGGAGCATATTATCTCATCGACCGTATCTGGACAACGAGACATTGTGGCTTCAGAGACGTGGTCATGATCGAAGCACACAACATGAGGTATTCCGTTCACCTGGTTAAAATAAAATGTATCTGGATCTTACGAAACTGTACTGGTGGCCTAACATGAAAGCAGAAATTGCTACCTTCGTAGGTCAATCTCTTACTTGCGCTAAAGTTAAGGTCGAGTATTAGAAACCTTCACGATTACTACAACAACCGGAGATACCGGAATGGAAATGGGAACGGATTACTATGGACTTGATAACCAAGTTGCCCAAGACAACGGGTGGACTTGATACCATATGGGTCATCATCGACAGATTGACTAAATCCACGCATTTTCTACCAATCAAGGAGACTGACAAGATGGAAAGGCTTACAAGAACTTACATAAGGGAAATAGTGCGACTGCATGGTGTTCCGATGTCCATTATCTCCGATAGAGATAGTAGATTTACTTCAAGGTTCTGGCAGTCACTACAAAGTTCCCTGGGGACTAGGCTACACATAAGTACAGCCTACCATCCACAAACAGATGACCAAAGTGAGAGAATGATACAAACTTTGGAAGATATGCTGAGAGCCTGTGTGATTGACTTTGGAAAGGCATGGGATATCCATTTACCCCTTGTCAAATTTTCATATAACAATAGTTATCATACGAGCATAAAGGCTGCTCCATTTGAAGCCCTCTATGGCCGTAAGTGCAGGTCCCCTTTGTGCTGGACTGAAGTTGGCGACACACAGTTAGCTAAAGGACGAGATCCTGAAAGCACTCTCACCGGTCCGAAAATCATATGAGAAACGACAGAGAAGATCGTTCAAATTCGTGAACGGTTGAAAGCCTCTAGAGACCGACAGAAAAGGTACGCTGACCAAAGGAGGAAACCTTTGGAATTCCAGGTAGGAGACCGCGTTCTATTGAAGGTCTCACCATGGAAAGGCTTAATACGCTTTGGAAAGCATGGAAAGCTAAATCCAAGATACGTAGGGCCTTTCGAGATTCTCTCCAGAATCGACCCTGTAGCTTACAAACTTAATCTACCACGTGAACTTAGTAACATACATCCAACCTTCCATGTCTCGAACTTGAAAAAGTGTCTATCCGATGAGACTCTTGTTATCCCACTCGACGAGATCAAGATAACGAGAGCCTCAACTTCGTGGAAGAACCGATAGAAATCATGGACCGAGAGATCAAACAAACGAAACAAAGTCGCATACCCATCGTGAAAGTTTGCTGGAACGCCAAGCGAGGACCTGAATTCACATGGGAACGTAAAGATCAGATGAAACAAAAGTACCCACATCTTTTTCTATGATTCACAAGTATCTTTCTTACTTTAAAGTTCGGGATGAAATTCGCTTTAACGGGGGGATGATGTGACAACCCGGTATTTCAACTCTATGTAACGACCTAAAAAGTCAAGTATTGTAACCACCTTTGTTATAATGAAATTAACTTCAAAAATAAAATGTCCAAAAGTCTCTAATTAATTACCTACTATGTTAGATACCATTAAACCGCGATCATACATAAAAAGAACGTCCAAATCTGACTTCGTATAAGGAAGTTATGAATTTTCCAAGTTCGGCTTAGCAATAGACAGCTAAAAACTCGAAACGGAGATTGAGCGACTTTTGGCCGGAATGACCTAAATGAGAATCGAAGGACTCGACAATGGTTTTTCAACGGTAAAAGTATGGCAAAAATAGAAGTCGGATAATGAAGTTATGAATTTCTAACGAAATTTTCTTACCGCGACCTTTTAAAAATAAATAATAAAAATAATTTCAAAATTTGCCGATGGAATCTAAACGAATGTTGTAGAGCGTAGTCTCACCTACGCTTGGATATAAAGAACATCGAAAACGGAGTTCGTATGAAGAAGATAAGAATGTATGAAGTTTATTAAATAATAAAAATATAAATTTTATATTAAATTTCGGTATTATCCGAAGGATGAGTCACCAGGCTGATCCAAGTTATGCCTAGCATACACTATTACGCCCAGCGTACTCAAGGCCTAGGCCTCGGATCGTCCACGTCGCCACTATGCGAGGCTATGCCCCCTCCCATTTGAAGCTCCGAGTGTCACACCCCAAAACTGATAACGGCGGAATACGTTTCAGGGTGGAGGACATAGTGTACAGTATCATCATAATTGCATAATAGTAAATACAAGAAACATACAACCATTTCATTTACATAGTGTGTTTAATTACACGTGTGTTTTGTAATGTTCAAAAAACACCAAAAGCAATACAAAAATAAGAGATGGATCTTGTATGCTCCACCTTCTCCAAAATGCTGCACCTGTACCTGTCTATCTTTAACCTGAGGATACAAGTTACTTTGAAAACGAATATCAGCATAAAGCTAGTGAGTTCATAAGAGTTTAGTGTGAGTTTTCGTATAAAAGCATTAGAACCGATAGTATGAAAAGCTGAAATTTACAGTCATAAGTAGTAGTAAAACCTAGAAAATCCTATATTTTCCAGAAATGCATTGTAAGTGAAAACCTTTAAGAAATATATCATTTTCATCTTTGAAAACCATTTATCGTAAAAGTATAATAGTGATTTTCCAATAAATAATGCAATATAGTAAGTTATGCCTGAAGTCAATAATAGTGGTACCAACTTCCTTTAGTGTTAGATGCTTGTTTACTTCGGGATATTAACTTAACCTTTAGTTTAGTATTTTAGTGCGGTTATAGTGTATTTCTTGTATGTTACCAATAATGTGAGTAATAGCGGACCCCATGACCTTCCCGGTCATGCAAAGTGTAGTGAAGTAGTGGCATCCCTGGACCTGTGCGGCTCGGACTGAATTTAACAGTCGGGATGTAAAAGCGTCTGCCCCGTATAGATCTATACATATAGCGTCGTCTTCCTGTCGGAAAACTTTGGGCGTAGTGGGTAGCGAGTAGAGTACCTTGTAGTGAGTTAGTGTGTTATCGTCTCTTTAGTGCTTTCTCTTTTGTTATAGTGTAGTAGTCTTTTAGTATAGTTCATAGTGTGTTCTCTTACTAGTGTGTTGTTTGGTAATAGTGCATACTATAGTGTAGAGAGTAATAGCTATAGTGAGTAGTAGTAATAGTAGCATTAACTATACCTATTATAGTTAACTTAGTGTGTATGATTCTTATCATGTTAGTGATTTAGGAATCTAATGAAATGAGAAATACTCGTGTCGCATACTAATATACAAGATATATAACTAAGAAATCAACAACAGTCGGACGGATCACTAGTACCCTAAGTCCACAATCAAACAAGAACATGAAATAAGGCGAGCTATCGGTCCTAAGTCCTTCAAGTCTTACTTATATAATTATATTAGCGTGGTCACATTTTATAAGAATATTTGTTAAATAAAAGTATTTTCCAAAAGAAGCATTTAAAAACTTGATTATTTATCAATAATAGTTTTGAAAACGTAGAATCTATTTATAGGGCATAGTGATAAATCACACGTGATTTGAACTAAGGATAGTAAATCACATGTGATTAATTTCCGTAACATGAATAATTGTCTTGTATAAATTTCCGTAAACATGTATAATCAACTTGTATTCCCCCCCCCCCCCTAAACCATATAAAACATTTGAAAGGTACATTTAAGGGGTATGAACTCACCTGAAATTGCGTAAATCGGGTGAATCGGGTGGACGTGTCGGTTGAGCGTTTTGTACCAAATAACGACTTATGCACCTCTTAGGACCCTAATGTCATATGAAATATGCATTTTACTAGAGATTAATCATTTTATGCTTTTCATTAAAGTATTTAGGCATTCTAGCAACGATTCGGGGTTTTAGGGCTTAGAAGGGGTTCCCGGGAGTGGTACAAGGCCAACAGGGGTTTGCGGGGGAGTCCATGAGTTCACTCCCTTGGAGTTTATGGCCCAAAGGCCACTCCTTGGGAGTTTACGGCCGTAAGCCTCCTAGGCTTGGCCGTAAACTCATGTATTCCTCCAAAAGTGCAAGTTAAGGCCTTATTTCACTTCCTAATTTTTCTAGCAAGTGCCTAGGACCAATTTGGAGGGTTAAAATCCTCATTTTGTGACATTTTGGGGAGTTTATGGTTCAAACTTGTGCTTGGGCTGTAAACTCCATTTTGTCCCTCAAAATGGATTGTTAAATGGTCCAAATCACTTCCTTAAGTCTTAGTTAAATTCTAGAAGGCCTTAGGTGGGTTTTTGGGACATTTTGGCATAGAAATTGGGTAGTTTACGGCCCAAGCATAGCCTTGGCCGTAAACTCCTCTTTTGGCTTCAAAATGAGATGTTTAATGGCCTTAAACATTTCCTAGGATCATAGTTAAATTCCTACATGCCCTAGATGAGTTTTTAGGACTTTTTCCAAGGGTTTTTGGGTGTTTACGGCCTAAGCATAAGCTTGGTCTGTAAACTCCTTTTTAGGCTTCAAAATCTTAAGTTTTCATGTCCAAACTCACCTAGTTAAATCCCTTAATTAGTACACAAGCTTACAGGAAGGAAAAATGGGGCTTTTGGCAAAGTTTTAGGTGTTTACGGCCTAAGGGGCTTCCTAGGCCGTAAACTCCATTTTGTTCCGTAAATCCTATGATTTTTGGCCTCTAAATACAATGAAGTATGTTTAGAACAAGATAGGGAAGAAACCCTTACGTTTGGAAGTCGGAATTCATGGTTTTGGAGTCGAGTTCGGGTCTAGAGAGAGAAAGTAGTGAGAGAGTGTGAGAGGGTGGTAAAAGAGTGTCCAAATGGTGTTCACCCTTATTTTATATGCCTCGGGTATTACACCCGGTACACGGCTACCCGATGCTAAAGTTTAACGGAGTTAAAACTTTTTACCCAGGTGAAGTGGTTGAAAAGTAATATAACTCTATTTAGCTGAACGGCGTTAACACTTACAAGTTATAATTACTTATGATAATATCAAGAAATATAAATAACTAAATATTTATTTATTTTCGACTCCAAACGTTACGGGGAAATAATATATAACGACGAATTCCGTTAGTGAAGATGGGATTATGTAACGGAAATAGATTTGGGTTGTCACATTATCCCCCCGTTAGGGGAATTTCATCCCGAAATTTAGAATTCATACAGATAAGAATTACAATACTACTAAGCGAAGAGATGGGGATATTTGAGTTTCATTTGATCTTCGTGCTCCCAACTAAATTCCGGTCCCTGCTTGGTGTTCCACTGAACTTTCACAATTGGGATGCGGCTTTGTTTCGTTCGTTTTACTTCCCGATCCAAAATCTCCGCAGGATCTTCCTCGAAGTTGAGGCTCTCATTGACCTCGATCTCGTCGAGGGGAATCACGAGAGTCTCGTCGGATAGGCATTTCTTCATGTTTGAGACGTGGAAGGTAGGATGTATGTTGTTTAGCTCGTGGGGTAGGTTGAGTTTGTAGGCTACAGGGCCGATTCTAGCGAGAATCTCAAAAGGCCCTATGTACCTTGGGTTCAACTTTCCATGCTTTCCGAAGCGTATCGTGCCCTTCCAGGGCGAGACCTTCAAAAGGACTCGGTCTCCCAACTGGAATTCCAAGGGTTTTCTTCATTTGTCGGCGTAGCTTTTCTATCGATCCCTAGCGGCTTTTAATCGTTCACGTATCTGTACAATTTTCTCAGTCGTTTCTCGAATGATCTCCGGACCAGTGAGGGCGCTATCGGGAACTCGCCCTTTAGCTAACTGAGTGTCACCCACCTCAGCCCAGCACAGAGGGGATCTGCATTTCCGGTCGTAGAGGGCTTCGAATGGAGCTGCCTTGATGCTCGTATGATAACTATTGTTGTAGGAAAACTCCACAAGAGGTAAGTGTGTGTCCCATGATTTGCCGAAGTCAATCACACAAGCTCGCAGCATATCTTCTAAGGTTTGAATCGTCCTCTCACTATGTCCGTCGGTTTGCGGATGGATAGGCTGTACTCATGTCCAGCCTCGTCCCTAGTGCCTTTTGCACCTAGTGCCTTTTCCAATGATTGCCAAAACCTAGAGGTGAATCTACTATCTCTATCTGAGATAATAGATATAGGGACGCCATGCAGTCGTACTATTTATTTAAGGTATCTTGTAGTGAGCTTCTCCATCTTGTCCGTCTCCTTGATGGGTAGGAAGTGTACGGACTTGGTCAACCTGTCAACGATGACCCAAATGGTATCTAACCAACCCGTTGTCTTGGTCAGTTTGGTTATAAAGTCCATTGTGATCCGTTCCCACTTCCATTCCGGTATCTCAGGTTGTTGGAGGAGTCATGATGGCTTTTGATATTCGACCTTGACCTTCACGCAAGTAAGGCACTTGCTCACAAAGGTAGCGATCTCCGCTTTCATGTTCGACCACCAGTATAACTTTTTGAGATCCAGATACATCTTATCTGAACCCGGGTGGACGGAGTAGCGAGTGTTATGTGATTCCCTCATGACCAAGTGTCACACCCCCCAAACCAGAATGGCGGAAACGTTTGGGGGCGGAGGACGTCATATTCAGTATCATAACAGTTCATAGAAAGGAAAGTACACACCACCATATATATTAAAGTTTCCAAGATGTTTACATAATTGTATTCATTACATGTTCAAAAGATAAATACATAAACATCATTCAAAAGAAGTAATTAACGCCAGCGCGTTAATCCCCAAAGTTGATTCCCAAACCTGCTTAGCGGTTCCCTGAGAATACAAGTTATTTCAAAGAAAAAGTGTCAACAATTAAGTTGGTGAGTTCATAAGTAGTTTAGAAAAATTGGATGCCATTCCAAAATGGGTATATATTTTCCAGAAAACGCAGCATTTCAAATGTAAAGAGTTGTGATTTGTTTTGTTGAAAGTGAATGTATTAAATCCAGAAAATCCCATATTTTCCCTAATGGTTGAGATACGAGTTGTTGTGTTTCCCAAGAAAAACCCTTATTTTCTTATAAAAGTATGAAATGCATATGAATGTTCGTGTTATAAGTTGTAAATAATTGCACCAGGAAAATCCCTTATTTTCCTAACATAAATGGCAGTCTCTAAGACCAAAACATTGCAAGAAACCGACGTTTAAAAGTTATGTCATAGTTTTATATAATAAAGCTATACGAAGATCGCATTTGTTAGATGAAGAATAGCTTTAATAGCTACTCGTTCATAAAAGCATAATACCATAATAATTGTATATCCGATGAGTTTTATAGCCATACTAAACATAATATGCATGTAACGACGTTCTTCAGGCGTCGCAGCGTTATGACAACTGTCACCCCAAAAGACGGACTGTAGCTAACAGTCAGGGCGCGGGATCATGACTTCCCGTATAGATCTATACACATTTGACACGTTCT
Organism: Lactuca saligna; assembly: GCF_052625555.1. Classification (NCBI taxonomy): domain Eukaryota; kingdom Viridiplantae; phylum Streptophyta; class Magnoliopsida; order Asterales; family Asteraceae; genus Lactuca; species Lactuca saligna. The sequence goes on from NC_136420.1 coordinate 137,349,567, forward strand.
CCGAACGGGAGACTCTGGTTATAGACAGGACTTGCAGCATTACTTTCTAATAAAGAAAAGTAATGTTTGAAGATATACACGTCTCATGGATTCTCAACTAAGTCGGTATTAAAGTGATAGTTTTGCATGCAAAGTTTATCCTTTTTCACAATGTTTGACAAAGCAAAATCATAAGTTTTTAGAATGTATAAAAAGACTTAACAATGAAAGGTACTTTGAAATCATTATATACTTTGTATAATGTCTAATGCACACAAAGTATGACAAGAGTTTTCCATAATAGAAATAAGTTCCAAGTGATTTATTCGATAAAACAAGTGAAGTAAAACTTTATAAAATACACGATAATAACCGTATGTTTACTTGTATCCCCCCCCCTTAAAAGAGTATAAAAGCATTTAAATGTATTTAAAGTGTGTTTGAAAGGGGTATGAACTCACTTGAAAGTTTGAAGATAGCAAGATGGAAAACCGGGCAGAGTTTCGTCTCGGGAAATGGATTTTCCTTGGAAATCTCGAGATTCCTCGGGAGTAAAATCGACCTTCGGGACTTGCACACGAAATGACCAGGGCTTCGGGGTAGTGCGAGCACGGAAAACGAGGTAAAACGCAAGCAAAAGGAGAGAGAATGGGCCATTTTCCCGGGAACCCTCGCATGCTATTTATAGGGGGCCTAAGAGGCCTCGTACGCGGGGCATACGCTCGTACGCAGCGCGTACGCATACGTCATGCGTGACCGAAGCCTCGACTGCCTCGGCCTCGGATGGGACGGCTCAGGCTGTCGGGTCGGATGGGACGGCGGGTCGGGTGCCTCGCATAGGGCGACGTGGACGGTTTGAGGAAAAGTTCCTCGGGTACGCGGGATGTACAGGGGTACGCAGCGCGTACCTCGGATGAGGACGCTGACTCCCCTTCGGATAATACCGAAGTTTTAATAAAAATTATATATAAATTATTTATCAAACTTCGAAAATTCATATCTCCTTCATACGAACTCTGTTTTTGACGTTCTTTATATCCTCGCGAAGGTGAGACTACGATCTACAACTTTCATTTAGATTCCGTTGGCAAATTCCGGAATTATTTTTATTATTTATTTATTAAAATGACGTGATTAAGGAATTTCTTTAAAAATTCATAACTTATTCATACGATGTCCGATTTGAGCGTTCTTTTGATGCATGTTTGTAGTTTAACGATATCTACGACTTTCATTTAGACACCTAAGGTCGGAAAGTGTTTTATTGAAACTTTGTGTTTTTACGCAACTTCGTATTGCCGTTTTTTGTCGGAAAACTTAGAATGATCATAACTTCTTCGTTATAACTCGGATTTTTGTGTTATTTATATGTTTGGAAACCTTAAGACGATAACCTAATTCTTTTCTTAAAGAGGTTACAGGACTCGATTTTTACTGACTTGAAATAACGGGTTGTTACATCATCCCCCCGTTAGAGGGAATTTCGACCCGAAATTTTCATACAAAAGAAGAGTCTTAGGGGCTGGGGAAGAGATGTGGATACTTCTGTTGCATTTGATCTTCTCATTCCCACGTGAACCCAGGTCCCCTCTTAGCATTCCGTCGGACCTTTACTATTGGAATGCGACTCTGTTTAGTTCATTTAACTTCCTTATCCATGATCTCGACGGGTTCTTCCACAAAGTTAAGATTTTCATTTAGTTCGATCTCATCGAGTGGAATTACAAGTGTTTCTTCGGACAAACACTTCTTCAGGTTTGATACGTGGAATACTGGATGTACTTTGTTAAGCTCTATTGGAAGTCGGAGTTTGTAGGCTACTGGACCAACCCTTGAAATGATTTCGAAGGGTCCAATGTACCTAGGATTTAGCTTCCCATGCTTTCCAAAGCGTATCATTCCCTTCCAGGGTGAGACCTTCAGTAGTACCCGATCGCCAATCTGAAATTCCAAGGGTTTACGTCTTTTTTCGGCATAGCTCTTTTGCCTATCCCTCGAGGATTTCAGTCGTTCTCGTATTTGCATGATCTTTTCAGTAGTTTCTCTGATGATCTCTGGACCAGTGAAGGTGCTATCAGGGACTAGACCTTTTCCTAGTTGTGTGTCGCCCACTTCCATCCAACACAGAGGTGATCTGCACTTACGGCCGTAAAGGGCTTCAAATGGAGCAGTATTGATACTAGTATGATAACTATTGTTATAAGAGAACTCAACCAAAGGTAAGTGAACATCCCATGCTTTACCAAAGTCGATTACACATGCTCGCAATATGTCTTCCAAGGTTTGGATCGTTCTTTTGCTCTGTCCGTCAGTTTAGGGGTGATAGGCTGTACTCATGTCCAATCTTGTTCCCATGGATTTTTGCAATGATTGCCAGAATCTAGATGTGAATCTGCTGTCTCTATCCGAGATGATAGACATTGGCACTCCATGGAGTCGTACGATCTCTCGAATGTAGATTCTCGATAGCTTTTCCATTTTATCAGTTTCCTTGATCGGTAGGAAATGAGCGGACTTGGTTAATTTATCGACGATTACCCAAATAGTATCTTGGCCACCCTGAGTTTTGGGCAGTTTCGTTATGAAGTCCATGGAAATCTGCTCCCATTTCCACTCAGGAATTTCAGGTTGTTGGAGTACTCTTGAGGGTTTCTTGTGTTCTATTTTGATCTTGGCGCAAGTCAAACACTTGCTCACATATGTAGCGATCTCTGCTTTCATGTTTGGCCACCAGTAGAGTTGTTTGAGATCTTGATACATCTTGTCTGACCCGGGGTGTACGGAGTATGGAGTCTTGTGTGCCTCGCTCATAACTACCTCTCTAATTCCACCAAACTTGGGCGTCCATATTCGGTTCATGAGGTAGCGTGCTCCGTCACTCTTGATTTCTAAATTCTTGTCCATTCCCCTAAGGGTCTCACCTGTCACGTTTTTGGGTTTCAGGGCCTCTATTTGAGCTTCCTTGACTTGTGTCGACAGGTGCGAATGGATTGACATGGCTAATGACTTCACTCTTCGGCCAGAGTACTCCTTACGACTAAGGGCATCTGCCATGACGTTAGCCTTTCCTGGATGATAGCGAATCTCACATTCGTAGTCGTTGAGCAATTCGACCCAACGTCGCTGTCTCATGTTCAACTCCTTCTGGTCGAAGATGTGTTGTAGGCTCTTGTGGTCTGTTAAGATAGTGCATTTGGTACCATATAGGTAGTGTCTCCAGATTTTAAGAGCGAAGACCACCGCCCCAAGTTCTAAATCATGAGTGGTGTAATTGACCTCATGCGTTTTCAGTTGTCGTGAGGCATATGCAATAACCTTTCCCCTCTGCATTAGTACACAGCCCAGCCCTTGCTTCGAAGCGTCGCAATACACCACAAAATCTTCGGTCCCTTCTGGGAGAGAAAGGATGGGCACGCTGCAAAGGGCCCGTTTCAAAGTCTGAAATGCAGCATCTTGCTTTTCTCCCCAATTATAGGTCACACCTTTCTGGGTTAAGGCGGTAAGAGGCTTTGCGATGCTGGAGAAATTCTAGATGAACCTTCGGTAATAACCAGCAAGACCTAGAAATTGGCGAATTTCTGTTGGTGTAGTTGGCGCAGACCAGTTTTTGATAGCCTTGATTTTTTATGGATCCACGTGGATTCCTTCCTTGCTGACCACGTGACCGAGGAAGTCCACCTTTCTAATCCAAAATTCACATTTTGAGAATTTTGCATACAGTCTCTCAGTCCGTAACGTCTCTAAAACTTGCCTCAGATGTTGACCATGCTCTTCTTTATTCTTTGAATAAATGAGTATGTCGTCTATGAATACTATCACGAATTTATCCAAGAATGGACGACATACTCGATTCATTAGGTCCATGAATACGGCCGGGGCATTGGTTAGTCCGAACGGCATCACTACGAACTCGTAATGTCCGTATCGTGTTCAGAAGGCCGTCTTGGGAATATCACTCTCTAGGACTCGCAGCTAGTGATATCCCGAACTCAGATCGATCTTGGAGAAGTAGTTGGCTCCTTGGAGTTGGTCGAATAAGTCATCGATTTGGGGTAGGGGGTATCGGTTCTTGATGGTAAGTTTGTTGAGTTCTCGGTAGTCGATGCACATTCTGAATGATCCATCCTTCTTTTTCACGAACAATACGGGTGCTCCCCATGGCAAGAAGCTCGGCCTAATGAATCCTTTTCCAAGTAGTTCATTCAGTTGGTTGGATAGCTCTTGCATCTCTACCGGGGCTAATCGATAGGGTGCTTTGGCTACTGGGGTAGCTCCGGGAACCAGATCGATTCGGAACTCAACTTGTCTCGCGGGTGGTATTCCCGAAAGGTCCTTGGGAAAAACATCGGGAAAAGCGCGTACGTCGGGCACACTCTTGATGTCTTGGACTTCGCGTTTCACATCTACAACATGTGCCAAGAACGCGTGACACTCCTTGCGTAGGCATTTCCGAGCTTGGATACTGGAGATGATACGAAGAGTGGTACTTGGTTTGTCGCCCAAGACAATGAATGTTTCGCCAGTTGGCAGATTAAGGCGAACGGCCTTATCGTAACATAGAATGTCCGCATGATGAGAACTCAACCAATCCATGCCAATGATGACATCGAAACTCTTAATCGAGACTGGCATGAGGTTGATTGAAAAGGGATTATCGTTTAAAGTTAGGGTGCAGTTTAAGTATATCTCCTTAGTGCCTTCGGTTTTCCCGTTGGCCATTTCTACTATGAATGGTTCACTTAATGATTGTGGTATTGATTTTAGCAGGCCTTTAAAGTCGTGACTCACAAAACTCCTTTCCGCTCCACTATCAAACAAAATGCATGCATACGAGTTATCGAGAAGAAACGTACCCGTAACAACAGTAGGGTCCGCAATGGCTTCATCTTGTCCCATTGCGAAAACTCAGCCCCTTCCACCGGTATTCCGGTTGTTTGCCTTTGGGCAGTCCCTGCGGTAGTGCCCCGTGTCTCCGCACTCAAAGCAGGCGCGACTTACCCCGGTATTAGTAGTGGGGACGGATGGTTGGGTTGGCCCTTTGCAATAGCGGGCTGTATGTCCCTTCTTATTACACTTGGTGCATTGAAGATCATGGCAAGGACCATGGTGGTGGAAGCTGCATCGGTTGCACTTAGGAAGTTTCCCATTATATGAGCTTGTGGGGGCAGGGTTCACAGGTACAGTCATAGCGTGGGTCGCTATTACTTGTTGTTTCTTGGGGTTTTCCTAGAGATTTTGTCCCCTCCTTTTGTTCCAAGGCCTGCTCTGGCCCTGAGCCTCCCTAGGTGGATTTGCGGTTGCTGAAATGATACTGGGTTTTACTCCGTGGTCGATGAGTCGCTGAGCCAGGCGTTTAGTTTTGTTGTAGGTAACAGGGTCGGAAGCTAGGACATGCCCTTGAATCTGGGGTGACAACCCCCAAATGTACCTTTCAACCTTCTTTGATTCTGGGTTGACCATGGTAGGGCACAGTGCAGCGAGGTCGTTGAACCTAGCTGTGTAGGTGACTAGGTCAGACCTAGTCATTTTCAGATTCCAGAGCTCCTGCTCAAGCTTTTGCACTTCGCCCCTTGGGCAGTATTCTTCCAGTAGTAGAACCTTTAGATCGTCCTAACTCATGGCGTTGGCGACAGTGAGCGTCACTGAATTCACATGGCTTTTCCACCAAGTGAGGGCTCGATCTACGAAAGTGCAAGCAGGGAACTTGACTTTGCTTGCTTCTAGGCATGAGCAGATCTCGAAGACCGTTTCGGTCTTCTCGAACCATTGCATTAGTGAAATGACTCCCCCAGTTCCATTAAAATTTTTTGGCTTAGCGTTAGAGAACTCCTTGTAAGTACATTCTCTTCCTTGGCCATGACCAGTGCCATGATTTGGATGATTCGTGCTGCTTCCCGCCCCTCCATTTTCGTGAGAGTTTATTTACGAGAGGGCTGCAGTTACTGCTGCTGTGATAGCAGCCTGGACCATGGCTGGATCATAAATTGGTGGTGGATGTGGTGGTGGTACCGTGCCAGGCCTGGGCCTTAGGTTTGGACGAGGAGGCATCGTGCTGCCAAAAGAAACAAATATGGAAAAATTTATAAGTTTTGGCAGTTCAGAGTTGAATGATATTGAGTTAACTTCTAATAGTTCTAAGAAGTTGGGTTTGACTGACACAATGTTTTGAGCTTGAAAGTAAACTTTGAATAGATGTACCAATGAATCGAACGAATTGCGCATGATTAACAACAACTAGAAAAGGGCTATACCCTTATATATATATTAAACATATAGTTGTGTTACAGCAGGGTCTAGACAAAAGTTCTTGGCCTTTCCAAAGGCCTCCGACTACAGAACAATTTAAAGAAAATAATACTTTTATCCGAAGTCCTAATTTATAACAAAATTTTGAGAGTCGGGCAAGTACTACTTGCGGTGCGCTTTGCGTTTGGAGCTCGACTCCGTGTCGGACTGCTTCGACTCCATGAGGCGTCTATCAAACGCAGCTTGTTGTTCTCTTAATTCTGCGAAGGCCGCATTTGCTTGTGCTTCAAATGCTTCGGCGCGAATGTGGATGTCGTTCTGCAACAACTCTAGGTGGTTGATATCGGCCGTGTGGATTTGTACTTCCACATTGACCTCTCGGATTCGGTTGGCTTGCACTCCGGATTGATAGCACTGGTTGGCGAGTTTGCCAACCATGACCGGAAGTGCTCGGTCGGCTGATCCCCCGCCTCTCACATCATAGAAGTCTCGGCACATGCCGTAGGGAGGGCGTAAGCTTTGTTGTTGGCTCCAATGATGGAGGTGACTTCCCCACAATGGAGTGGGTCCTTGGAAATTCCTCACGTGGACGGGAGATTGTGGGATTGGTGGATTTATAATTTCTGGCTCCAAATCCGTGCCAGAGTCATCCCCTCCCTCCAACTCTATAGGCTCTTCGTCTTCTTCAGGATCTTCTTCGATCCACCCTCCATTACCTTGGTTGGGGTAGTAGGGGTCATTGGGGTGATGGAATCCCGCCATTTAGACTGTACGAGAATAGAGTTAAAAGTTTACTATAAGCTAGAGCACATGAAACTTACCCTTAAGTTTAATGGTTGACGGCACTCGAATACTCCCTCAGTATTCTTTAGCGATATGCTTTTGGTAAGTTTTAAGTTTGTTGTCCATTGCAGACACTCCTTGGCATACGTTAGTCGGCTCTTGGACAAATATAGTTGATCAGGCTATATTCTTCCGAGTTCCGATTACATGTCCCAAGGCGTACCTGTACTGCACAACTTATTTATAATACTTCTAAAATTATTTACTATGAAAATGTTATTAGTATAAATGAGTGCATGCTTACCTTAAAACTAATTAGGTTTACTTTCAAAAGTATGAATTTTTCTCAGAGTGTTTTTGCCCAGTTGAGTTTATAGTTGTATATCAAAAAGGAATGGTTTTGATATACTTAATTCCCTATAAACAAAGCTCTGATACCAATCTGTCACACCCCCAAACTAGAACGGCGGAAACGTTCGAGGGCGGAGAACGTCATATTCAGTATCATAACAGTTCATAGAAAGGAAAGTACACACCACCATATATATTAAAGTTTCCAAGATGTTTACATAATTGTATTCATTACATGTTCAAAAGATAAATACATAAACATCATTCAAAAGAAGTAATTAACGCCAGCGCGTTAATCCCCAAAGTTGATTCCCAAACCTGCTTAGCGGTTCCCTGAGAATACAAGTTATTTCAAAGAAAAAGTGTCAACAATTAAGTTGGTGAGTTCATAAGTAGTTTAGAAAAATTGGATGCCATTCCAAAATGGGTGTATATTTTCCAGAAAACGCAGCATTTCAAATGTAAAGAGTTGTGATTTGTTTTGTTGAAAGTGAATGTATTAAATCCAGAAAATCCCATATTTTCCCTAATGGTTGAGATACGAATTGTTGTGTTTCTCAAGAAAAACCCTTATTTTCTTATAAAAGTATGAAATGCATATGAATGTTCGTGTTATAAGTTGTAAATAATTGCACCAGGAAAATCCCTTATTTTC